>NW_023425405.1:20242884-20927884 GCF_014108245.1 Pipistrellus kuhlii
AGGCTTTATGCTGGTCACACTTAGCTTAGGCTAGGTTCTAGCAAATGCAAACACCAAAGGGAGAAGTCATCAAAAAGAGTTTTAATATCTTCTTTCAGTCCTCAAGGAGAGCTATGCAACTTCCATTAACCCAGTGGTTCTCAACCTTTCGAATGCCATGACCCTTTAGTACAGTTCCTCATGTTGTGGTGACCCCAACCATAAAATTATTCTTGTTGCTACTTCATAACTATAATTTTGCTACTGTTAATGAATTGTAATGTAAATATCTGTTTTCCGATGGTCTTAGGCTCTACAGCAGCGATTCTCAACCTGTGGGGTTGCAGCCCACAGGTTGAAAACTGCTAGCAGGATTGCCTAAGATCATCAGAAAACAGATATTTACAATACGATTAATTAATACACGAGGAACTGTATTAAAGGGTCACAGCATTAGAAAGATTGAGAACCACTGCATTAGCTTATACCTTAAAAAAATGTATGCAAGTATGTCAAGATGTTTGCAGAAAGACTCTGTTTAGGCCTATACATAATAGATTTTAAAACAGCAACACCTAAATGTCTATTATTAGAGAGATGGTTAATTATATGGAATTTATACTATTCTTACTGATTATGCAATCGTTATAAAAATAAAACTAGGAAGAGTGACATAAAAAGATGTCTTTAAAGCAAAGAACAAGACTCCATTTTTAGTTTAAGAAAAAAAAGATGTGAGAAATAATGAAGATAAAAGAGGGGGAAAGCGAAAATGAAAGAAGAAAAACAGGTATAAGCATATATGTTTATAAATATATACAGAAAGAATTTGGAAGACTATACAAAAGTTGATTAATATTAATTTTCTTCTAGTCTGGAATTTTCAATTTTTAACTTGATATACATTTTGTACCATTTAAATTTTCTTTTTAATAATGAGCATATACTGCTTTTTTTTAAACTCAAAAGAAAGTATAATGACTCAAGTAAAACTCGTTAGTTTAAATTCAAGTTTTTTAAAGAATAGAATGATTTTTAACTGAGGTAAACTATCAATCCCCAAATTATTCAGTCATATTTCCTAAATAAATATTCATTCACAGAACATAAACATTTAAATATATAAATATACAGTGAACATACATATGTTTCTTTATTGATTTCAGAGAGAAAGGGAGAGGTAGAAACATCAATGATGAGAGAGAATCATTGATTGGCTGCCTCCTGCACGCCCCCTACTGGGGATTGAGCCCGAGACAGGGGAATGTGCCTTTGGCCTGAATGAAACTCGAGACCCTTCAGTTCGCAGGCCAACGCTCTACCAATGAGACAAACCAGTTAGGGCAACAAAAACATTTTTGACATTTCAAAAAAAATGTAAAGGTACATACAAAGTTGTGTGTTGTAAGTGGAACATTTTCCAATACTTCAACATGTAATTCCTCTCCAGTAAGCCAGGAAATATCAGTGTCCCATCCAATTGGTTTCTTCTCTCTGAAAAGTGTAGACACAAGCCTTTCTTGGTAATCATACCTAAAAATCTTCATATACCTCATGCTGAAGATATGAAAATTGGTTAGTGAGTGGCTAATAATAGTGAGGGAGTTTTATCTCTTGGTCTTTTATGTTAGAAATTTAGATGGCAATAAATTAATTTTTAAGTTTACACCAAATAAATGTATCACTCTTGGACAAACAGCAAGGTAAAGAGATGTACTCTTTTCTTAAAGTTAGCTCCAGAAAAGATCCACAACAGCAGAAAATGATTGTTCCTGGAATTAAAAAAATAAAATAATCACAGGTACGGATATATCTATCCAAAAAAGAAAAAGAGTACTTAAGGGACAACATGCCCTAAAAAGGATAATTTTTAAAACAGGATTCAAAACTAGGAAGATGTGTGTGTCTTGGCATAATTTTAGATGGTTTGAAAAACAGTTCAATATAAGATGTTAATTTGATAAGTCTTTTGTGAAACTATGAATTTGTATTAAAAATAGGGGCGTGCAGTTGAGTCCACTATTCAAAAGGGTCACATTATAAATGGTTAGAAAAATTTAAGAATCACGTATTTCAAATAAAGCCATTTAATCAGAGTAACACATTACTGTCACATACAAAATTATCTAATGTTAATGCCTCAAAAGGCCCACAAGATTTCTTTAGGCTAAACTTAATAATAATGTAATATTGTTTTCTAAAGTTGATTTTCAATTCCCTTGGTTTAGGTAAAGATCACAACAAAGTTTCACATCACAAACAAACCATACCCATCCTGAATTCTGTAAACAGCACAGCACTCTGGGATTAGACCTCTCATCATCAATGCTTTCTTTAGACTGTCCCGGACTGTAACTCCACACCTTGCAGGTACCTAGAATATCATAATTACATGATATGAGGTAAAAGAAATAAATTATGTTTATCACAATAAAAAATAACTTACCTATATCACATACAACATAATTTCTACAGCTAACTTACTATTAAAGGGAAATTATGACAGATATCTATTATTATTCACCAACTTAAAATGAATTTTAGTTCATTAAAATTATAAAATATTTTAAACATGAGAATAGAAAATATAACAGATCCCTATGTACCCACCACTAAATAACAATAATGTCAACATTTAAAGCAAAATCAATTTTGATCCAACATTGTTTAAAACTAAAAACTGTGCAATCATTCAATCACACTGATGGTCCTTAAGAGATGTATTACTGATCTTAAACACAGAAGGGGGAAAAATACTTGTCTTATGTCTATAACTGATACTTGTTTAGTTGACTAGCACTCCTGTTTCCTGAGGGAACCTCCCTTTCCTAAAAATCCCAGGAGAGGCTCTCAATCAAGGGTCACTACTTTTCTAGCTACACATGACATAAGCTGGCTAATCAGTGTCCTGTAACCCTGACAATAGCAATTGATCCGAAAATAGATATATGACCCAAACTCAATCAGAGTTCTTTCCTAACTGATAGATGCAACTGGCTGAGAGAAGTTCCTCTTTTTACTATAGTTAGAGTGCCAAGCAGATAGAAATCTGGAGCCCCCAATGGCCATCTTTCCCACTGCATTGAGAAAATCTGGACACAGAATGAAGCTAACCTGGGGAGAAGTAAAAAAAGACACTGGGGTGGAGAAGGAAGGACCAGTGGAAAGAGATAAAAGAGTTTATATACTTGAATTCATCCCTATTTTGGCCTTTTCTTCTTCAAGCTCCCTTCCCCAGTGAATCTAAATAATATGCAACTGAAAGAGAACTGAAAAACACTATGAGAACTAAAGTGGTGCAGCAGGAGTTCAGGTTTTATTGATAAGGGTGGTGAGGTGGAGGGGAGTGCAGGTAGAGAGGATGTGTTAGTTAATAACAATAAAATTAAATGTTCCATTTTTTAAAATCACGTAATTCTTAGCAAACCAAAGGTTTCTAAAGAAAAAGAATTTTCATGCTACAGGGACAAAATGGAGTAAGAGTAGATATAAGACAGCTGAATTTAAATAGTATATCAAAGGGAGAATAATTCAGGGAGCCAAATTAGGATCTATAATTAGAATAAATTATGATGCCAAATTTGGAACAACATTAAAGTCACCCAGCAAGGAAAAAGTTTTTTATGAAGGAGTAGGCTCATCACTGGAAGTGTGGATGAGATGAGATTGGTATAGTTGATCCTCTTTATTCATTCATTCTGCGCTTGTGATTTGTCTACCTGCTCAAATTTGTAACCCCCAAATCAATACTTTAGTGCTTTTGCAAACATGTGTAGAGCAGCGCTCAACATGTACCTTCCCAGCTAAGGCTGAAAAAGGTGACACTGTGCCTTCTTGTTCTAGCTCTTACATTGTAAACAAGTATCCTAAGCCAGCGGGCTTTTATGCTAATGGACACCAGCAAACTGAAAAACAAAACAAAACACAACACAACCACAAACCACCTAAGGGTCAGTATGCAGAGGCCATCTTTGGTTCATTTATATAACAGCAACCTTGTATTTGCCCTAGAACTAAATGGGTCAGTATTCACTAATTGCCTGCATCAATTTTACAGAACATAAATATTGTTGATTAGCCATACCTTCTAGAAATAATGAACTGAAGGGAAAAGCTCACTTTTCCCTTCAGTTCATTACTCTACTACTCATATTCTGTTTACTCTAATGCAAATACTTGATTGGCAACCCTAATTTAGTTTTAAAAGGTATTCTTAACTTTTGTGTGTGTCAGACTTCTGAGAATCGGATAAAAGACTCCCATGCTCACTCTGACATGAAATTTTGGGGAGTGGGGATTCATGTAACCTGACGCCCATGTAGGGTTTGCTGAGAAGCCCATTGAATTCAGGTTTATAACCCACCCCCCAATATAATCTACACTAAGAAAAGAAAATTTTTAAATTGATCATACCTCCAAAACACCCACCAGCCCATCAGGAATGAGTATGCAAATTAACCCAACAAAGACGGTGGGTTAATTTGCATATGCTATGAGGGGGCTGGGTGGGGGATGTAGGAAGCTACAGGAGTGGTGCTCCAGCCAGGAGCGAAGACTTGCAGGCTCCCAGGTGGCTGGGAGTAAGAACTTGCAAGCTCCTGGGCGGCCGGAAGGAAGCAGGGGGAAGGAAGGCCTATTCTTGCATGAATCTTCATGCAAGGAGCCTCTAATCTTACATAATCTTACATTTCATTAGTCTGCTGACGATTGTTCCACTATTTATAAGTCAAAATTAAAATTCTGTATGGCACCTAAAGCATTCAATGAACTGGGGCTACCTACCCCTCAGGTCCTTTGGTAATTTCCCTCATACACTTCTGTAATGCCACTTTCAAATACAGCTATGCTCCCTTATGTTTCTCTTGCACAGGTTGATTTCAAGGTGTATGTATATTTCCTCAGCAGGAAAAAAATTGGTTTTCTATTTTATCACCAAAACAAAGTTATCACTCCCTCCTTTATTCCATTTCTGTAGGCTGATTTTTTTGTACTCCTTGCTCCTTTCATTTTCATATAGACCAGTGTAAAAGACCAAAACAGATTCCAACACATCAAGGAAATTATAATAAAATAAAGGCAACATCTGAAATAAAGTAAAGATGAACTTTTAAAAAATATATTTTTAATTTATTTCAGAGAGAGAGGGAGGGAGGGAGGGAGGGAGGGAAGGAGAAAGAGAGAGAGAGAGGGGGGGGGGAGAGAGAGAGACATGGAAACATCAATGATGTTTGGGACTATTTTAAATAAAGCAACTAAGAAAATTTTTGTACAAATCTTTGTATTAACATATGTTTTCTTTTCTCTTGGATAAATTGAAGTAAATGGCTGGATCATAAGCTACATGAATGTTTAATTTTTTACAAAATTGCAAAAACACCTATGTTCATAGCAGCACAATTTATAATAGTTAGGATTTGGAAACAGCCTAGGTGCCTGTTAGCAGATGATTGGATAAAAAAACTATGGTACATCTACACTATGGAATACTATGCTGCCATAAAAAAGAAGGAAATCTTATCATTTGCAGCAACCTGGATGGAACTGGAGAACATGCAGAGTGAAATAAGCCAGTCAATGAAAGAAAAACACCACAGAATGAAAGGGTCCCAGGTTTGATTCCGGTCAAGAGCACATGCCTGGGTTGCAGGCTTGATCCTCAGTTGGTGGTATGCAGGAGGCAGCCAATCCATGATTCCCTCATCACGTTTCTCTCTGAAATAAATAAATGACTTCTTGTATCCTCACATGGCAGAGCCGTTCAGGGAGGCAAACTATTTCTATTATCATGAAGGTCTCACCCTCATTAGAAAGGCCTCCTTATTACTCATTTATGGATAATAAGGAACATTATAAACTGATGAGCAAATGATAGATTTAGAGACAGTAAAGCAACAGATTGTCAAATTACAGTAGAGAGGGTAAGGAGATATGGGGGAGATAAGAGATCAACCGAAGGACTTGTATGCATGCATATAAGCATAACCAATGGACGCAAAACTCTGGAGAAGGAGGGTATGTATGTAAGGGGGGGGAATTGGTAAGATATGTACACATATAATACCTTAATAAAAAAGTGAAAGAAAACACAAAATTACAAAAAGTTTTTTTAATTATGGAAAAATATATGTAATATAAAACCATCTTAACCATTTTTAAACATCTTGTGTCCACTTGGGGGCAGGATCTTTAACCACATGGGGGCAGCCATATTGTGTGTTGGAGTGATGGCCAATCTGCATATTGCTCTTTTATTATTTAGAATAGAGGCCTGGTGCATGGATGGGGGCCAGCTGGTTTGCCCTGAAAGGTGTCCCAAAATCAGGATGGGAGTTCCCTTGGGGTGTGGAGTGGGCTGGGTGAGGGGCCTGTGGTTTGCAGGTCGGCCACACCCCCTGGGACCCAAGTGGAGGCCCTGGTATCTGGTCCCAGACCAGGGAGTGGGTTTCCTTGGGGCATGGGGCGGCCTGAGCAAGGGGCCTGTAGTGGTTTGCAAGCCAGCCACGTCCCCCAGCGGCCAAAGTGGAGGCCCTGGTATCTGGGGTTTATTTATCTCCTACAATTGAAACTTTGTAGCCTGGAGTGGAGCCAAATCCCCTGCTCGCTTGGTTGCTGCTGCCATTTCTGTCTGGATTTGTTTACCTTTTATAATTGAAACTTTGTAGCCTTGAGTGGAGACCTAGGCCGGCAAGGGAAGGCGGAAAGCTTGGTTTTCTCCATTGCCGGAGAAACCCAAGACTCTCTCCTGCTCTCTGTGGCAGCAGCCATCTTGGTTGGGGTTAATTGGCATACTTGCTCTGATTGGCTGGTGGGCGTGGCTAGTGGGTGTAATGGAGTGGTGGTTAATTTGCATATTCAGATAGTAGCAATTCCAATGAGTATAAAGTGGTATCTCATTGTGGCTTTGGTTTGCATTTCCTAACAATTAGTAATGTTGAGCATATTTTTGTTTGCTGGCTATTTGTGTAGCTTTTTTGAAGAAATGTCTATTCAATCCTTTATCCATTTTTAAAATGGGGTTGTTTGGTGTTTCTGTTGTTGTTGAGTTGTAGGAGTTTCTTAAAATATATTCTTAATATTAACCCCTTGTCAAGATATATGATTTGAAAATATTTCCCCCTCTTCTGAATTGACTTTCATTCTGTTGAAATTAATTAGAAGGTGGCCTGTGGGGACGGACATGCCCTGGAGCCAACCTCCCGAGGTCCCTCCCTGGCCAGCCACACCTGAGGCAGCTCTGAGGCTTGAAGGTTGTATGTAGAGTGAGCAGGGTTCCTCCAGCAGGTGGGGTCCCTAGGCCTGGCCTGTGGGGATCGAGCTGAAATCGGCTCTCCAACATTCCTTGAGGAGTCCCGAACTGCAAAAGGGCGGATTTCAAGTGTTGCACCCCAGAATCGGGATCCCTCCTTTTTGGATCCGGGTGCATCACGGCAGCTCGGCAGTTCCTGCATTGAGCATGTGCCCGCTGGTAGTCAGTGTGCATCATAGCTACTAGTTGGAGTGTCTGCCCTCTGGTGGCCATTGCACGTCATAGCTACCAGTCAGACAATCACTTAGCCTTTTATATACAAACTACATGCCTGGTGCACAAAATTCATGCATGGTATGTGTGTGTGTGTGTGTGTGTGTGTGGTGGGGGTCTCTCCTCAGCCTAGCCTGCACCCTCTCCAATCCAGGACATCCCTTTTACAATCCGGGATCACTGGCTCCTAACTGCTCACCTATCTGCCTGCCCGATCGCCCTAACTGCCCCCCCGCCAGCCTGGTCACCCCAATTAACACCCCCTACTGGCCTACTCACCCCCAACTGCTTCCTCCACCGGCCTAGTCACCACTAACTGCTCCCCCCTACCCCCCCGCTGACCTAGTCACCCCCAACTGCCCCCTCCTGCTGGCTTAGTTGCCCCCAACCCCTCTCCCCCCACCAGCCTAGTTGCCCCCAACTGCCCCCACCCACTGGCCTGGTTGCCCCTAAATGTCCCTTTGCCAGCCTGGTCACACCTTACTGCACCCCTCTGCTGGCCTGGTCACCCCCAACTGCCCCCCCCCCCCGTTTCTGGCTTAGTTGCTCCCCCACCTCCCCCGCCAGCCTGGTTGTCCCCAACTGCCCCCACCCATTGGCCTGGTTGCCCCTAAATGTCTCCCTGCCAGCCTAGTCACCCCCAACTGTCGCCCCTGCCAGCCTGGTTGCCCCATGCAGCCTGCTGCGCGGTTTTTTGGCCGTCCCTCACTAACCCCCATGCCGGCCTGGTTGTCCCACATAGCTTGTTTGGTCATCTGTTCGGTTGTGATGGTCACTTTTAAAGGCTTTTATATATATAGATATTAGATTGCTACTTCCTCAAATCAGCATCAATATATTCAATAGCTTTTTTCCCTAGAGACAACTGTTTCTTTTCAACTTTCCAATTTTCTTTTATTCCATGTTGTTTGAATTTTTCTAACTCTATTAGGAGAAATTCTTTCTACTTAGATTAAAAATCATTTTTTTTTCTCTCCCCACATTTTGTTTTCCATTATTTTTTTAAAATATATTTTATTGATTTTCCACATAGAGGAAGGGAGAGAGATAGAGAGTTAGAAACATCTATGAGAGAGAAACATTGATCAGCTGCCTCTTGCACACCCTCCACTGGGGATGTGCCTGCAACCAAGACACATGCCTTTGACTGGAATGGAACCTGGGACCCTTCAGTCTGCAGGCCGATTTTCCATCCACCAAGCCAAACTGGCTACGGCCATCATATTATTTGACAATAAGTTCCAAATTGATTGAGAAGTCAGAATAGTTGTTACTCTTGAGGGTGGGTCCTGAATTGAAGTTGCAGGGGGTGAGGGGAGGGAAAGGAGAAGCAGGAGAATTCTCTCAAACACTAGAAATGTTCTGTATATTAAAAACAAACAAACATTTTTATTAAGTTTAGAAAAGAAGGGAGAGGAAGAAAGAAAAAGTCAATGATGAGAGAGAATCAATGATCAGTTGTCTCCTGCCCATCCAATATTGGGGATTGAGCCCACAACCTCGGCATGTTCCCAGATTGGGAATTGAACCATGACCTCCTCATTCACAGGTCTATGACCAACCATGAGCTACACTGGGCTGGCATGTTCTGTATCTTAATTTGCATGGCAGTTACATTTGTAGAAAGTCATTGAATTGTACACACTTGATATTTTTATACTGAAGTCATATTTCAAAAAAGAGGGGAAGAAAGTTGTAGGCATGATTATAATGTACTCTTAAATATTTACACATGTATTTCCCAAGAATAAAAACATCTCCTGTATATTATCACTTTAAAAATTAATAATTGCATAACATCTAATGTTCAGTCAACATTAAAAATTTCCCAAGTCTCAAGAATGTCTTTAAAAAAATATATATTTTATTGATATTTTACAGAGAGGAGGAAGGGAGAGAGATAGAGAGCTAGAAACGTCCATGAGAGATAAACATCGACCAGCTGCCTCTTGCACACCCTACCGGGGATGTGCCTGCAACCAATGTACATGCCCTTGACCAGAATCGAACCTGGGACCTTTCAGTCCGCAGACCGATGCACTACCACTGAGCCAAACGGGTTTCGGCTCAAGAATGTCTTTTACAGCTCTCCCCATCCTACTCCATAACCAGGATCACACACTGTGTTTAGTTATGTCTCTTTAGTTTTATTTAGCGTAGGATAATCCACAACTTTTTTATTTTTTTATTTTATTGATTCCAAAGAAGGAAGAAGGTGGAGAGTTAGAGAGAGAAGAAGAGAGAAGGAAGGGGGGGGAAAGAGAGAGAGATTTATATATATAAAGACAGACATCTATATAAGAGAGATAAATTGATTAGTTGCCTCCCATACATGGTCCTGACTAGGGATTGAACAAGCAACCTAGATATGTGGTATGACAGGGAATCGAACCTGCAACCTTCTGGGCACGGGATGATGCTCCAAACTGAGGCACACCAGCCAGGAAATCCCCAACCATTTAATCTCCATGACATTGAGGGAGTTTATCTTAGAAGATGTTCACATTTTTCTTGTTTCCTCATAGTGCTTCTCTCCCTGTGTTTCTTGTAAAATGGAAGGTGCAGAAACCTGACATTTAACTTGCAATCATTCTTAGTAAGGATACTTCATAGATGATAACTGTCATCTACTTATCTTTTTTTCTTTCTTAGTTGAATTTATTGGGTTGACATCCTATATAATAAAAGCCTAATATGCTAAGTTTCTGGTCATCCATTCAACCAATCAAAGAGTAATATGCTAGCCGAAACCCGTTTGGCTCAGTGGTAGAGCGTCGGTCTGTGGACTGAAAGGTCCCAGGTTTGATTCCGGTCAAAGGCATGTACCTTGGTTGCGGGCACATCCGCAGGAAAGGGGTATGCAAGAGGCAGCTGGTCGATGTTTCTCTCTCATCGACATTTCTAGCTCTCTCTCTCTCTCCCTTCCTCTCTGTAAAAAATCAATAAAATATATTAAAAAAAGAAGAAGAGTAATGTGTTAATGATATGTTAAGGCTGCTAAACCGCTTGCTATGATGTGCACTGACCACCAGGGGCCAGTCAGTGGGTAGGTTTGCTTGGTGCTGGGGTCTAGCTGATTGGGACTGAGCGAGACAGGCTGGATATGCCCTGGATCCCTCCTGTAGTCCCTTCCCAACTAGCCAACCTCCCACATCTCTCTCAAGCCCCGATCGTGCACCAGTGGGGTCCCTAGGCTTGGCCTTCGCCTTCTTGCAATCTATGATCCCTCAGGAGATATTGGAAAGCTGGTTTTGGTCCAGTCCACAGGCCAGGCCGAGGGACCCCACTGGTGCACAAATTTGTGCACCAGGACTCTAGTTGGTTAATAAGATTATATACGTTTCATGTGTACAATTCTATAATATATTATCTATATATTGTATTCTGTGTTCACCATCTCAAGTCAAATCTTCATCTATCACTAATTTATTCCTTTACCACCTTCTACTTCCCCCACAACCCCTTTTTTTTTTTTGGCAATCACCATACTATTGTCTGTGTCTATGAGGATTTTTTTTTTTCTACCCAGCCCCCCAACTCTATCAGTTTGTTTTCTGTATTTACGGGTCTGTTCCTATTTTATTTGTTAGTTTATTTTTTTCATTAGATTCCACATATAAGTGAAATTGCATGTCATTTGTCTTTCTTTGAATGGTTTATTCCTCTTAACACAATATTCTTCAGGTCCATCCATGCTGTTGCAAAAGGTACGATTTCCTTCTTTTTAAAATTTGAAGACCACCTGGAAGTTCAGTTTTGTTCCTCTTAGTAGTCTAATTTAGCTGTTTCTAAATCTCCTAACTTAAGAATAATAGACAGTTTCCTTGTATATTTTATAAATTAGGATTTTGAGCTTGTCACGACGGCATTCTCTCTGTGAATTCAGGGACCTGAATGGGCCAGGGAGGATTTTCATTTACTTTTGCCCTGTCCTTGAATGCTATACCCCTCTAGTACCAGTTGTTACATTAATTTCTTGGGTACAGGGAAACCCACACTTCTATGGGACTAGGTCTAAGAGTACACAGGGTACTCTTATCTGGAACCCTGGCAAAGAGATAGGTTTCACTGTTATTTCTTTATGCTGATGAATAAATTTCCTTTCAGTTCACTCTTTATGTAAAGATCTAAATCCCAACTATGTCTATGTCACAAGGCCCAGTCTTATGTTCCCACACATTAATCCTCAAATCTCTGTTGCACATGGTGAAAAACTGACCCCACTGGAGATCACTATAGCACAGGTAAGCAAATTTCTTTCATGAAGAACAAGCATTACCACCAATGCTGCCTGAGAAAAATAATTAAAAACTACTTTGAGCCAAAAATGGTTTGGCTCAGTGGACAGACAACAGCCTGCGGACTGAAAGGTCCCAGGTTCGATTCCGGTCAAGGACATGTACCTGGGTTGTGAACACATCTCTAGTAGGAGGTGTGCAGGAGGCAGCAGATCGATATTTCTAACTCTCTATCCCTCTCCCTTCCTTTCTGTAAAAAATCAATAAAATATATTTTTTAAAAAATATTACTTTGACTTTATTGGAAATGAAATGTTTTTAAAAAATATATATTTTATTAATTTTTTACAGAGAGGAAGAGAGAGGGATAGAGAGTTAGAAACATCGATGAGAGAGAATCATCTATCAGCTGCCTCTTGCACACCCCCTACTGGGGATGTGCCCACAACCAAGGTACATGCCCTTGACTGAAATCGAACCCGGGACCCTTCAGTCCACAGGCCGATGCTCTATCCACTGAGCCAAACCGGTCTCGGCATGCTTTTTGTTAATATCAAAAGCTATATGCTCTATAAAAAGTAATGATGTATAAGGGTGCATTATTTACTAAACCTACTGACAGTACTTATTGCATTTGAGGATTACAGACCATCCAAAATAATTCTTCAGATTTCTCTGTTCTAAATATAACTTACAGAGTACTCTATTCTAAGATGATACTAATGATCAACAATCAAAACTTATATAAACAAGAGGAAAAATAAATCCAAATAGAGAATTCTCAAGGGTGAAGAATAAATCTTACCTGTTAGATGTTAGACAACAAGTAAGCACTAGTCTTAAAATTCTGATTGATTCTGAATTAGTACTTAAACTTGAGCACGGTTCAAGTTTAGTAGGTAGGATAAATGTCAAATCTGACACTAAAAACAATACTATTTGTTATAGTTAAGGAACACACTTTGGCACCAAATAATTGTCTCTTTCTTCCTTGTTCAAAATGCTTCAATTTGTAAGACCACTGAGTATAAAGTGATGATATATTTCATTTTCAACAAGTGGTCTTTCTGAAAAATACAAAGAAAAGGAATGATGATATTAAAAGTTGACTCACCACTGTCCTCTGTTTGTTGGGTAGGAAGACTCTAACAATAGGTTTTTGTGGTGACTTAGGGTTGCTCCGTGACACATCTGTGGGATTTTGAAAAACTGAAAGAGATGAAGGTAGCACTGAAAGGCTAGAAGAGGAAGAAGATGTAACGGTGTCCGTTGATGCAGAGCTAGAAACAGAAAGATCAGTTCCATTCCCCAGGGATTCCAATAATTGTTGTTCTCTTTGTTGGAGGGCATCTAGTTTGCTGGTGTATTCTTCATAGGCCTACAAAATAAAGTAGATTTACAGTGAATCTGGAACTCTTCCTGACAGTAACAACGACGACGACAAAAACAATAAAAAAAACCCACATAAAATTTAAGTCCTTGATGATAATCTCTTTATAATTTAGCTAACAGGGTTTTAAGTTATGAGTTTCAAAATAAGCACTGGAAGTACTGTAAATGACAACTTTTACCTTTAAATAGATAAATCTTTTGTTATAAGATACTATATTATATTACAATGAGAAACTGATACATATTATATAAGAGATGTCTATGATACCTATGAGTATTAATAAAAGAAGATAGTATAAAATACTATACATCAAGGATAAGTACCCTTTTCATTAAAATTGTTTCCCCCCCCTAAAAAAAAAAGCTGTTGGCACATAAAGTTTCAGACTCCTCTCCCCTGCTCCTAAGAACAGACAGACAAGTTGAAAAGGAGATGAGGTTTTAGATTTGTCAGAAAAATAAGACTCAGGTACACAGTGCCAGATCTCACCACTACCACCAAAAGCTTAGAAGATGTATAATTGCTGTCTTCCTTCTGAAATAGCTGTCAATTAAAATTCTTTATTCTTCTCACTATGGATCTCTGATGACCTCCTTCCTCATCAAATACTGTTTAGAGAATAAAATTTTATTTGAAAAGGTGGCTTACACACTGCAGTCAAGAAATTCTGGTACCACTGTCAATTTTGACTAAGGCTATCAGACCAAATTACCACATAAATAATATTCTAAAAGTAAGAAGAATCTTGAAAACAGAATGATATTGAAAGTAAAGAAATGGAATGAATTGACATATACATGTCCATGGTTCATTAAGGCAGTTCTTTAAGGGAGTTGTAATCACCCTATACTATATAGTTCACCATTTTTCCCTTAAAGATTAAGTACTACAACCATTTATTAAATGCTATAGGGAGAATAAAGGTTTAGAAATGACAATTCACAGCTCTAAAGGAGTTCATTTTTGGGCTGCTGAGAATATATTTTTGTGTTAGTATTATATATGAGAAATAAACAAAGAACATTCTTGATACAAGAATGAGGAAGGAAGGGTATCTTAAAAGGCTAATATTCAAATGGATGGAGTAAGTGGGGAAAAGAGTACTGAGTACAGCATAAATTGTGTAACAAAGTAGGGAGGCAGAAAATTTTAAGACATAGAGGAAAAACTATAAAGTAGTATAGTTGAATGTCATATCTGGAACACAGTAAGGGATAAATATATATTTGTTTCATTTAACTGAAGAATAGGAAAACAAACATAAGACTGAAAATGTGGTAAGGGACCAGATTATAGAGCATATCCGTGTGTGTGTGTGTGTGTGTGTGTGTGTGTGTGTGTAAATATATACATGAGAGGCCTGGTGCACGAGGGGGGAGGGTGTCCCTCAGTCTGGCCTGCATCCTGTCCCAGTATGGGAGCCCTGGGGGATGTCTGATGGGTTAGGACTGCTTCCCGAGGGGAGTGGGCCTAAGCCATCGGTTGGACATCCTTAGCACTGCAGTGGAAGCAGAAGTTCCTGCCACAGACATTGCGCTCATCAGCCGTGAGCCTGGATTCTGTCTGAGTGGTGCAATGACCACCAGAGCGCAGCTCCTACATTGAACATCTGACCCCCTGGTGGTCAGTGCATATCATAGCAACTGGTCATTCTGCTATTCGGTCAATTTGCATATTTTATTATACACTAGAGGCCCAGTGCACGGAATTTGTGCGGGGGGGGTGGGGTGTCCATCAGCCCTGATCACCCCCTAACCACTCCCCTGCCAGCCTATTTGCCCCTAACTGCCCTCCCCTGCAGGCCTGGTCATCCCTAACTGTCCTCCTCTGTAGGCCTGGTCCCCTCCCCAACTCCTCTCCCCTGAATGCTTGGGTCCCTCCCAACTGCGCTTCCCTGCAGGTCTGGTCGCCCCAACTTCCATCTTCTGCCTTCTTGGTCACCTCTATTCCCCCCCCCCCCCCCCCCCCCCGCCCCATTGCTGGCCTTCTTATGGTGGCTGTCTTGTGTCCACATGGGGGCAGGATCTTGGACCACATGGGGCAGATATCTTATATGTTGGAGTGATGGCCAATCTGCATATTACTTTATTATTTAGGATAGAGGCCTGGTGCATGGGTGGGGGCCAGCTGGTTTGCCCTGAAAGGTGTCCCAAAATCAGGATGGGAGTTCCCTTGGGGTGTGGGGTGGGCTGGGTGAGGGGCCTGTGGTTTGCAGGTCGGCCACACCCCCTGGGACCCAAGTGGAGGCCCTGGTATCTGGGGTTTATTTATCTTCTACAACTGAAACTTTGTAGCCTAGAGCAGAGCCAAGCCTTCTGCTTGCTCCTGGCAGCAGCCATTTCTGTTGGGATGTATGTATCTTTTATAATTGAAACTTTGTAGCCTGGAGTGGAGGCCTAGGCTGGCAAGGGCAGGGGGAAAGCTTGGCTTCATCCATTGCCAGGGAAACCCAAGCCTCCCTCCTGCTCTCTGTGGCCGTAGCCATCTTAGTTGGGTTTATTTACGTATTCACTCCTGATTGGCTGGTGGGTGTGGCTTGTGGGTGTAGCAGAGTGATGATTAATTTGCATATTAGTCTTTTATTAGATAGGCCTAGAGGCCCAGTGCACAAAATTCGTGCATGGAGGAGGGGTGTCCCTCAGCCCAGTTTGCACCTTTTCGAAATCCAAGACCCCTCAGGAGATGTCCGACTGCCAGTTTTGGCCTGATCCCACAAGAGTCAGACATCCCTCTCACAAAAAGGGACTGCTGGCTTCTAACTGTTCTCCTGCCTGCCTTCGTGATCGCCCCTAACCTCCTCTGCCTGCCTGCATGATCGCACCTAACTGCCTCTGCCTGCCTGTCTTATCCCCCTAACCACCTCTGCCTGCCTGATCGCCCTTAGCTACTCAGCCTTTAACCACGCTGTGATCATGAAAAGACCAGAATGTGCCAGAAGACACGGCAAAGTAATTTGGCTTCATGATGACGCACCATCACACACTTCAAAACCAGGTAAAGACACGTTAAAAAAACCTTGCTTCGGAAGTATTAACCCACCCACTATATTCACCAGACCTTGCTCCTTCAGATTACCACTTGTTCTGATTGATGGCACATGCACCTTCTGAGCAGCATTTTAAAATATATGAAGAAGTGGAAAATTGGGTCTCTGAATGGTTTGCCTCAAAAAAGAAAAGTTCTATTGGGATGGGATGGTATCCACAAATTACCTGAAAAATGGGGGATATGTGTAGCTAGTGATGGACATTACTTTGAATAAAACACTTTTGATGTTTCCCTTGAAATTATTGGGTTTATTACAAAATCCACCATTATTAACCAGTACACCTAGTACTCTTAATACTCTTGCCTTAAAGTTCTTTATAACTTTGAATCTCTAAAGGCATTTATTTCCATACTACCTTCAAGATCCAGAACTATAATATTGTATATCGTTCTTTACAAGAGTCCCAAATGATGTTGAGATCTCAGTTTATAACATTCCATACTGCTATGCACACAGTTATCCCACCTTTTTAAGCTTCCATCTCACTACCACATTAATGTGTTCATGGTCAATATTAATCCCTTCAAGTTTGTCAGATTTAGGTTTTTGTTGTCTTACTCCTTTTAAGTAATAGTGACATTTCAACAATGACACTGGTAACACCTTAGATTTTCTGGCTAATTCTCATTGTTTTACTAACTTGCTTGTTAAATACTAATCTTAGGTAAATCCTATCACTCAATTATTCCATTCTTCCTCTCAGTTGATGGAGAAAATAATGAAACTAGGCCAATTAGTCCCATTATCAATTACCGGAACTTAGTCCTTTGTACTATTGCCTGAAAAATGTTACTTTTAACATCGTATTAAATTCTTCACAATACTTATTCCAACCTTTCCAATGCCTCTCTGGCTCCTAACTTCATCCCCACCCCCTCAACCCCGCTTTTAATTCTCTTAGAAAATAGCAACACCTTCAAATTTACTCTGAAGATCAAAGCCAATGTAGTAATGGAATAAGGTTATACACATAGAACAACACAACAGAATTAAAGAGTCCAGAAATAAAGCCTTACATTTATGGTCAATTGATTTTCTATTACATTTGCTGCTTTTTAAAAATCCTTACCCAAGGATATGTTTTCGTGTGTGTGTGTGTGTGTGTGTGTGTGTGTGTGTGTGTCCCCATTTTTATTTTAGAGAGAAGGGAGGAAAAGGGGGGGGGGAGGGAGGGAGGGAGGGAGACAAAGAGACAGAGACAGACAGACAGACACAGGCTCTTGAATGTGCCCGTTCCTGGGAGTGAACCTGCACCTAGGTTATATGCCCCGACAGGCCATCAGACCCGAGACCTTTTGGTGCATGGGATGATGCACCAACAACCCAAGCCACACTGGCCAGGGCTGTTTTTGCTTCTTTAGTACAGCCATGAAACAAGAACACATTAGCATGTCTTCTCATATCTCTGATGTTAATTATAATTTTCTTTTGCTCTCTGTACATATTTTGACCATTTCTATTGTTATATTTGTTAAAAAGCTTTCTTCACATTTCTGTTTATTCTTAGATACCTGTTCATATTTACAAGTTAAAGACTCTTGCCCAGCCGGTGTGGCTCATGGGTTGAGTGTTGACCTATGAATCAAGGGATTGCTGGTTAATTCCTGGTCAGGGCACATGCTGGGGCTATGGGTTCAGTCCCCGGTGGGGAGTGTGCAGGAGGCAGCCGATTGATGTTTCTCTCTCATCAATGTTTCTATCTCCCTATACCTCTCCCTTCCTCTCTCTGAAATCAATAAAGACATACTTATATAAAAAAAAGACCTAAGATGTCAAGACCTGAAGTAATCCATAGATTCATTCAATCCCTATCAAAATCCCAGTGTTTGCAGAAATAGAAAAATCCATCCTAAAATTCATATAGAATTTCAAGGGATCTGAAACAGCCAAAACAATCTTGAGGAAGAACAAAGTTAGAGGTCTCATACTTCCTGATGTCAAAACTTAGCTTTTACTATAGTAATCAAATCAGTGTAGTAATGGCATAAAGACAGACATATAGACCAATAGAGTAGAGAGCCCAGAAATAAATTCTCACATATATGGTAAAATGTCTTGAAAGTGCATTTATTAAAATTTCCATTAAATGAGAAAGGACTTTTCAGTAAGTGGTACTGGAAAAACTGGATATGAAATGCAAAAGCTGGACCTTATATCACATATATAAATTAACTCAAAATGGATCAAAGACCTAAACATAAGAAATAAAACTATAGAAACTCATTGAAGACATAGGGAAAAGCTTCATGACATTGAATTTGGCAATGCTTTCTTGGATGATACCAAAGGCATAGGCAACAAGAGGAAAAACAGATGTTAGATTCATTAAAAAAAACAAACAAAAAACAAAACAAAAAACTTTTGAGTATCAAAGGACATTATCATCAGAGTGAATGGAGATCCCACAGAATGGAAGAAAATATTAGCAAATTATCTATTTGATTAGGATTAATATTCAGGACATATATTCAGAATATATAAAGAACTCTTACAACTCAACAACACAAAAACAAACAACATAA
The DNA here is from genome assembly GCF_014108245.1 of Pipistrellus kuhlii. Classification (NCBI taxonomy): domain Eukaryota; kingdom Metazoa; phylum Chordata; class Mammalia; order Chiroptera; family Vespertilionidae; genus Pipistrellus; species Pipistrellus kuhlii. The sequence goes on from NW_023425405.1 coordinate 20,261,585, forward strand.
CATGATCCTTCTGAGGCAGTAGTTCCATTTTCCCCATCTTATGAGTGGAAAAACTGAAGCAGAGAGAAGGTAAGAAATTGGCTTTGTTACACAGTTTTAACCACGGAAGCCGTTTCATTGTTACATTGCCATCTCCCATTTACAGTATTTATTAAAAAAAAAAGTTCCATTATTTTGACGTATGTACATATATGCTTTATCTTTTTTATTATTTATTTACCACAAGAAAAGGTCAGGAATTGTTATCTTTCTTTTACATTTTTTTTTTTTACTGTTTCACTTCATTACTGCTCTGTATGTGCTCCATGTGAGTGACATAGGTGCTTAAGTAGATGGGTTCCAACTTACAGTGAAAATCGTGTTACGTCGCACCGTAGGAACGGATCTCCGACATAACCCAAGGACCTACTGTATACATCTCCCAAGACAGAGAAAGGGTGGACAGAAAAAACTGCTGGTTAAAGTTGCCTAATTCTGATTAATAAAGAATTACTATTTTCCCCAGGACTTATAGTTCATTTCTTATCCTCCTCAGGCATACAATAAAACAAATAGCATTCAGGGGTATGAATTCTACTCCTAACTCTAATATTACCTTAGCAGTGTGCTCTGGGATAAGCCATATAAAAAGAACAGTATATTAGCAGTTATTTCCAAACTTCCAAATTTATTTTAGAAATGCAAACTTTCTCATTAAATACTGAAGATTTAACCTGCTCTTTAAAAAGTATTTAGATTGCTAAATTAGAGGCAAATGGTAACCTGATCATTTATAATTTAGGGTTATATCCCTGTATGGCTAGTAATTACTGTGGAGCCAGCCTTTACAGGGACAGGCAGAATAGTATAGTGGTAAGCAGAACAGGCTGTGGAGCCTGATTGCCTAGATTCCATAACAGCTTGCTGGCTGTGGAATCTGAGTGACTTACCCTAAGGAAACTAATGCCAAGAAAGCTTATCTGTGATTAGAATAGTAACTACTACCTCATTAGATTAAGAACAATGACTAACTCTATAAATTTACAATGATACCCAAGGCTTGATACAAAAGCCTCAAGGCACTAGTAAACAGTAAAGCTAAGTAATTTTGAGCTATTTAATATTTAAACATTATAAATTTTAGAAAGCAAAATCCAATTTGGGGGAGATCTGTTCTGGAAAAAAGATATTTTACAAAATTTTCCCCATCTTTTAAATATGGCAACTAGTTTGCTGACTTCCAGAATCTTCTTTTGTAAAAAGAACTTTTTTTTAACAGGATAAAATTTTGGAGTTCAAATACAACTTTTTCTTAATCCTAACATTCTCCAAATTACAAAACAGTACATATTTATTGTAACAAGTGAAACAAGATTAAGAAGCAAAGACAAAACTAATTCTCTTTTCCCATTGTTCTCAATCAACCACCTAAAATAACCTGTATTATCATCAGTACAAATGCTTTTTATACATGCATTATTTTTCTATTCAAAGTTACTACAGATATAATACTCAAAAGCTTACCTCCAGATATATTGATGGTGGATTATGCTCCCCACCGAATTTGTCCAATAACGCCTCTATATGTTCCTGTGTCAACTTAATCATTTGTTTGATATTCCACACCTAAAAAACATTTTTAAAACAATTTAAATAAAAATAACTTAGGAAAGGAATTAGAAATACTTCAAGATTTCTATCAAAATATTGCAGCAACTGCCTGTAATCGTTGAAATTTAGAGCTTAGAAAACTAAAAGATTATTTACAATAGTATAGTGGTCTTTCCCTTTTATTAAACATTAGAGGCCTGATGCACATCATTTGTGCATGAGTGGGGTCCCTAAGCCTGGCCAGCAATCAGGGCCTATTGTGGCTGGCTCACCCCGTCCCAATTGGAGCCAGGCCAGTGAGGGCCTGCAGGCTGCTGGCGGGGGACTAGGAGCCTGCTGCAGGTAGGGGGCTGCCACGTGAGGCTTGCTGAACAGGGGGAAAGATGGAGGAGGGAGTACAGGAGGTTTGCCGGCTGGGGGGAGGGACCAGGGAAGGTTGCTGGCCGTGGGAGGTTGGCTGTGGGAGCGCACTGGTCAACTGGTCATTCTGGTTGTTGAGTTCTAAGTCGCTTAGGCTTTTATATATATAGACTAGGAGTCTGTGCACAAATCAGAGCACTAGTAGCTTGCTGCCGCCCTCCAGAAGCTCTCCACTTGCTGCCCCTCCCTCCTGTAGCTCCCCTCCCTAACCCCGCCCCCCCTGCTCCCCCGCACCCCTAAATAGCTTGCTGCCCTGCCCCTCCAGTAGCTCTCCAATGCCTGCCTCTAGCTCGCTGCCCCACCCTCCTACTGATCCATGATCCTGTCGTTATGCCGTTAGTCATTATTTATTATGTAATAATAACGGTGTAACAACAATTTGCATATTACATCTTTATTATATAGGACTGTGCATGAAATTCGTGTACCACAGGGTGAGGGGTGTCCCTCAGCCCAGTCTATGCCCTTGGGGGATGTCTAATTGCCATGGGGATTGGGCCTAAACTGGCAGTGGGACATCCCTCTCGAAATCTAGGACGTTGCATGCACCAATGTCCATACTTTCCACAAAGGTGAAAGGCATCTTGCTGTTGTATGGGCAGCTACATTTTTTTGCCCTGATTACAAAAAAATAGTACATAACATGATCTTTCTGAGGTGGTAGTACTATTTTCCCCATCTTATGGGAGGAGAAACTGAAGCAGAGAGAAGTTAAGTAATTGGCTTTGTTACATAGTTATAAGTGTCAGAATCAGGGCTGACCACAAAATGTGCAAGCCAGAGTCCACGCATGTCATCACTGCATCATCCTGTTTTTTCAGTGTTAGAGTAGCCTTGTAGGTTTTAATTTTTAAATCTAAGAGACTGTTCCCCACATATAGGGTAGGGTCCTTAGGCCTGGCTGGCGATCAAGGCCAATATGTGGGGTGACCAGTAGGTTGGGTGATTGGGGAGCCCCCCTGCTGGCATCTGCCTTGGCTTCGGGTCTGGCACCACCCGCTTTCAGCGCCATGCCTCCGCTCCCCCCCCCCCCGCCCCCACTGCCTTTGATCAGGGAGGCCCTCACTGGCTCCTGCCCTGGCTGGCATCCTGGCGCTGCCCGCTGGCCTGCCTGCCTCATCCTCTGATCGCCACTGCTGGTTGCCTCCCTCTCTGTGGGCAGAGTATGTCATAGTGACCAGTCATTCTGCTGTTCAGTTTATTTGCATGTTAGGGTTTTATTATATAGGACTTTACAGGTTTTTTCTATACTAGTAATACAATATATTCTCAACTATAAAAAAATAAAATACATGAGTATTCAGAATAAACAAAATTCTCTTTTCAATTTCCCCACATTCCTGGCCCCTGCTAAAAAGTTCAGTTTATAGTTGTGGTTTTCTAAAGAGATATTTTTATTTTATTTACTTTATTATTTTAGTTTTTGTATTTTATTGACTTATTACAAAGAGAAAGGGAGAGAGATAGAGAGTTAGAAACATAGATGAGAGAGAAACATCAATCAGCTGCCTCCTGCACACTGGGGATGTGCCCTCAACCAAGGTACATGTCCTTGACCGGAATTGAACCTGGGACCTTTTAATCCATGGGCCAATGCTCTATCCACTGAGCCAAACCGGTTAGGGAAAGGATATTTTTATTGATATCAAAGAGGAAAAGAGAGGGAGAGAGAGATAGAAACATCAATGGTGAGAGAAAACCACTGATCAGCTGCCTCCTACATGCCCCACATTGGGGACTGAGCCCACAACATGGGTATGTGACCTGACCAGGAATCAAACTGTAACCTCCTTGTTCAGAAGTCGAGGCTCAACCACTGAGCCATGCAGATCGGGCTTACTATTGATTTTTAGAGAGAGTGAAATGGGGGGAAAGAGAGAAACATTAATTAGTTGCTTCCTGCATGTGCCCCAACTGGGGCCAGATATCGGACCTGCAACCCAGGTACATGCCCTTGACTTAGAATCAAATCCATGACCTTTTGGTGTGCTGGCCTATGCTCTAATAATTAAGTAAATTGATGTGTCTCTCTCACTTCCCACTCACTTCCCCCCTTCTTCTCTCTAAAAATCAATGGAAAAAAATATCCTCGGGTGAGGATTAACAACAACAACAACAAAACAAACAGGAAAGTGGTATTAATAAAATCAATAAGTAAAGTTTGAGTTAAACTTAGAAATTAATCTAAAATGGAATAAGAGGACCAAGATTTGTTTTCTGGCTAATTAAGAGCATATAAACCCTAAGGTTACTGGGATTAATGGGGGGGGGGGGGGGGGAGAAGAGAACCACAAACAAAAGCAGCACCATAAATAAATGATTTTAAATGGTCCATTAAATCATCCACTAAATTTACTTAATTTTAAAGAGATCTATTTGGTCACATAAATATAACTAAATGGAATGGGACTGTCTTTGGAGTTGGAACTAAATTGAACTATAAAATATAGATGTCTATCACATGAAATCCTGCAGCAAGCATATCAAACTTGTGGTCTGTGAGCTGCATGGGGCCCACAACAAATATTTTTGCTGCTCAGCCAATATAATTATATGTAAAAAATGCTTTAATAAAAATTTTGTAACTTAATTTTTACAATGTTCTATTATATATAATTATTAATAAAAAATACAATGTTTGCTAATGATTAATTACTAGAATCGTGTTGCATTCATTTCCCTTATGTGTCTTAAGCACAGGCACACCATTTCTTTCCACTAATACTAGCAGTGAATATTTTAGCAGCTGATAGCCAACTCATTAGTCTTGGACACCAAGTCATTAGTTTGGTGTATGCAATAGGAAATATTTTGCTTCCAGAGAACAAGAAAAAACAGTTTTATTTGCATTATGTTTATTAATTTATGTAGTTATTCAGTGTCTGGTAAGTTAATGTTAAAGAAAAATAGAACAACCAAGATGGTGGCATAGGTAAACACCTGAACTTGCTGCCGTGCACAACCACATTAAAACTACAACTAGCCCTGGCCGGTTTGGCTCAATGGATAGAGCATCAGCCTGCAGACTGTGGGGTCCCAGGTTCAATTCCGGTCAAGGGCACATGCCTGGGTTTCGGGCTTGACCCTCAGTGGGGGACGTGTAGGAGGCAGCCAATCAATGATTCCCTCTCATCACTGATGTTTCTATCTCTCTCTCCCTCTTCCTTCCTTTCTGAAATATTTTTGCAGTAAAAATATATTTAAAAAAAGAAAAGTACAACTAAAAGACAAAACAAGTCTCATCCAGAACCACAGGAAGGCTGGCTGAGTGGAAATTCTACAACCAGAAGGAAAGAGAAAAGCATATTGAGTCCAGTAGGAGCTATGGAAGTGTGGAAGTGTGGAGGTATGGAGGCGCGTGCAAAAGGGGCTGGCAACTGGGTATGTGGTTGTCATTTTTTTCAATCGGGAGGGAGATAAAAGCTCCTGACTGCTTTGAACTCCAGTTCTGAGCGAGACTCTGGAGACCCAGACTCATAAGGAGAGAAACCGTACTGTCTGGCGGCTTTCTCTCAGAGATGCTGGCAGTGATCATTGTTCCAGCACAGTGCCACGGGACACAAGAGATCCGGGGGCCTCTTCCGGGCAGCTATTTGCTTTGCCCTGGTGATTCCCAGAGACCCCCGCCCCACTTAATTTACAACCCCACCCAAGTGGTATGCAGAGGCTTTTGCATATGAATGGCCTGGCCTTTTGCAATCTAAAACCTAACCAACTGAAGCTGGATCAGAGAGCCCCAGAGCTTCCAAAAGAAGGCCCAAGGCTGATAGTAGCTTGCATCCCTTCACAGCTGAGGAGGAATCCGTAGATTTCTCTGTAGCTCCTGTTGGGTAGTCTCAGGCAGTGGCTGACTTTGCACCTCCTTGAAGATCCAAGAGCCAGTATACACAGTGATTAGAGTGGGACCATCCAGATTACAACTCTTCACATCCATAAGAGACACACTCAGGGGGCAGACTCAGTGAGCACCAAAGCCCCCCTGAAGCAACTCCTGCCCATGAGGGTAGCATAGAAGTTCTTTCATTGTAGACAAACTGGTCCTCACAGCCAATTGCCCTGGAGGCAAATTCCTCCCAGTGATACCAGCAACAATGAAGCCTTAACTACAAGACTGTCCAAACAGCCCACAAAGGGGCGCACCAAGAGCGTCTACCTCAGGTGACGGGGGAGGCTGATACACTGGGCTCTATAGGACACCTACCCTGTTTCCCCGAAAATAAGACAGTGTCTTATATTAATTTTTGCTCCCAAAGATGTGCTAGGTCTTATTTTCAGGGGATGTCTTATTTTTCCATGAAGAAGAATTCGGTACACATTTATTGTTAAAAGAAAATAAAGGAAATTTATTACCTTACGGTATACGGTACGGTAGTACAGTAGTTGTCAACACAAACCAGACAAACTGTGAATCTACAGTATCAAGAATTTACTCATTTATAAAATGACAATCATGTCATCATCTTCTGGAACATCATCATAACAATCCAATTCCTGAATTTCCTGGTGAATTTCTTCTGATTCCAGTTCTTTCAGAATCAGTGGATCAAATCTCTCATGTTTAGTCTATGGGGCCTTATTTTCGGGGGGATGCCTTATATTTCACTCAAAAGGAAACCTGTAAGTAGGTCTTATTTTCGGAGGATGTCTTATTTTCAGGGAAACATGGTAGCACACAAAGCCACTCTTATCAACACAGGGGAGCAGCCAAAATGCGGAGACAAAGAAACAGGTCAAAATGAAAGAACTGGAGGAAAACAAACTACTTAACATAGAGTTCAAAACCACAGTTATAAGGTTACTCAAGAATCTTCTAGAAACCTCCAAGAAATTTAGTGAGCGCTTCAAGGAAATGAAAAAGGACCAATTAGAAATTAAGCATACACTGACTGAAATAATAATATAAAGAGATCCAACAGCAGACCAGAGGATTCCAAGAATCAAGTCAAAGATTTGAAATATAAAGAAGCAAAAAATACCCAATCAGAAAAGAAAAAAGAATCCAAAAATATGAAGATAGTAAAAGGAGCCTCTGGGACAACTTCAAGCATACCAACATCCGAATTATGGGGGTCCCAGAAGAAGAGAGAGAGCAAGATATTGAAAACCTATTTGAAAAAATAATGACAGAAAACTCCCCCACCCCCCCCCCCCCCCCCCCCCCCCCGGTGAAAGAAATAGACTTAAAAATACAGAAAGTCCAAATAAAAGAAATCCAAAGAGGACTACACCAAGATACATCATAATTAAAATGCCAAGGCAAAAGACAAAGAGAGAATATTAAAAGCAGCAAGAGAGAAACAGTTACCTATAAGGGAATACCCATTTGACTGTCAGCTAATTTCTTAACAGAAACTATGCAGTCCAGAAGGGAGCAGTGAGAATTATTCAAAGTGATGAATAGCAAGAGTCTACAACCAAGATTACTCTACCCAGCAAAGCTATCATTTAGAATTGAAGGTCAGATAATGAGCTTCACAGATAAGAAAAAGCTAAAGGAGTTCATCACTGCCAAACCAGTATTATATGAAATACTGAAGGGCATTCTTTAAGAAGAAGAAAAAGGTAAAGATAAAAATTATGAACAACAAAGTGACACAAATATGTTATCTAACAAGTGAATCTAAAAATCAAGTGAATAAAAAATCTGACAAACTGAATAAACTGATGAATAGAATAGAATTAGGGGCATAAAAAGGGAATGGACTCAATTCTCAAGGGGATGTTGGTGTGTGTGGGGGGATGCGGGAAGAGACTGGACAAAAATCGTACACCAATGGATGAGGACAGTGTGAGGGGAGGTAAGAGAAGGGTGTGGGGTAGGAACCAGGTGGAGGGGAGCTATGGGGGTAAAAAGAGGAACAACTATAATAATCTGAACAATAAAGATGCATTAAAAAAAAGAAAGAAAGAAAAATAGCCGAAACTGGTTTGGCTCAGTGGATAGAGCGTAGGCCTGTGGACTGAAAGGTCCCAGGTTCCATTCCGGTCAAGGGCATGCACATCACCGGTTGGGGGTGTGCAAGAGGCAGCTGGTTGATGTTTCTCATCGATGATTCTAGCTCTATCCCTCTCTCCATTCCCCTCTGTAAAAAATCAGTAAAATAGCCGAAACCGGTTTGGCTCAGTGCATAGAGCATCTGCCTGAGGACTGAAGGGTCCCAGGTTCGATTCCGGTCAAGGGCATGTACCTTGGTTGCGGGCACATCCCCAGTAGGGGGTGTGCAAGAGGCAGCTGATGGATGATTCTCTCTCATCGATGTTTCTAACTCTCTATCCCTCTCTCTTCCTCTCTTTAAAAAATCAATAAAATATATATTTTTAAAAATCAATAAAATATATATTTAAAAAATATATTAATTTTATTAAAATGTTCTATTATTTTATGCTAACAACTATTCATTTATTTCAGTCCTTTGTATTTGGCATGTCTCTATCGAAATAAACCTACGTTTCTATGAAAATTGAAGCTTTTGTTTTTTTTGGACCCACATAAACTTAAACCTTATTTATTTGGCCCATGTTATTAGCCTTTGAGTTTGACATGCGTGCCCTACAGATTTTCAACAGCACATACTTTTATTCATCTTAACAATATAACATGTTTCCTGAATTTTGGTAAAACCCCTCAAATTTTCTTGCATTGTAACCTCCTATCCCAAATTATTCTCCCAAGTTGTTCAGTTTTCTAAAACTCTGGGCACTACTCCACAGAACGACATCCCACAACATTAAAATCAAAGATTTGTGCGGAAACATTCTGACAAGTAACTAACTGGGGGATAATGGCCTGTTAGGACAGTAAGCTCCTTGAAGTTGATCACATTGATCAGTTTTATTCCTAGCACCAAGGTACACTAGTATAAAGCAGGTAGTTTATGGATGCTGGCTGCATGAAAATATTAAAAACTCTACATTCTGGGAAAGCTCAGAGCACACTGATGAAATCACATTCAATAGAGTTCAACTGAGGTTAGAAAAGTAACAGGGTACAGATAAGATAAGAGAAATAGAAGCCACCCTCAGTCAAGATATTTTCATTCTTTCTCAACTAGGGTTCCATGAAAAAACAAAGTCCAATTGCTCTAAGGCATCCAGTATAAGTAATGAATTATCTTCTCTCCAATGTACCTAGAATGGTACCACTAAGACTCTCAAGAGAGAGAGTTAAATGGTATGTTCACTAGTTTTAGGTACTTTTTAATAAACCCTGAATTAATGAATATTTTGTGAAGAGCATTTCATGGTGTGTGACTGTTTTAAAAGTACCATGTTACCATACACACATCACCTGACTATTTCATTTGCTTTATTTTCCCCTTCCAAAATAATATACTGTCAGTTTTCAAAGTCTTTTAATTTCTCTATCAATATAACACCACTCCGGCGTCCAATTCTATTTTTCCTGAGCCAGGTACTCTAATAACAAGTGATAGGGATACTATACTATAATTATTGTAACAATCTTATATATACTGCTTATTTTGTACCAGGCACTGTTTACACACTGTATATATTAAACTTGTTCAACTTCCTCTACCAACCTAATAAGGTGGGAACTATTATCCTTATTTTACAGATGAGGGAACAGAGGTTAAATAAAAAAACAACAACAAACAAGCTTGGCCCAAGTCAGAGAGCTAATAAATGGCAGAATTACTCATAGATGCTGCATAGTCTAAGTGTCTCTGAGAAGTGGAAGAAATATTCTGTCATCAGGTATTCTAATCAGACACTTTACACACTCTGTAACATAAGGCAGGTGAGAACATTGAGAGAGTAGTTAGACTTTAAGTAAAAGTAGATCACTGTATATTAAATTCTTTCATTCAACTAATATTTAACGAGTGGCATTATGTGCCAGGATTCTAGGCAATGAAGATATAGTACAATTAAACCAGTTCCTGAACTCATAGAGCATACATTCTATTGTGGGAAGAAAAACACCTTTTAAAAACAGAATATATTATGTCAGATGGTGATAAAAAGTTACAAAGAAAAATAGAGCTGGGAAGCAGGAGGGAGGTAGGTGGCTAATAATTTTATAGAGTGGTTAAAGGTTTCACTGATAAGATAACATACGAACAGAAAGCTGAGTTTTACTTCCTCCTTTCCAATTTGGATACCTTTTATTGCTTCTTCTTGTCTGATCGCTGTGGCTAGGACTTCCAGTACTATGCTGAATAAGAGTGGTAAAAGTGGGCATCCCTGTCTTGTTCCTGTTCTCAGGGGAAAAGGATTTAGTTTTTGCCCAATGAGTATGATGTTGGCTATAGGTTTGTCATATATGGCCTTTATTATGTTGAGATATGCTCCATTTATTCCAATTTTGCTGGCAGTTTTTATTAAAAAAAAAAAGGGTGTTAGATTTTGTCGAATGCTTTTTCTGAGTCTTTTGATATAATCATGTGATTTTTGTCTTTCAATTTATATGAAGTATAATGCTTATTGATTTGTGATTATTGTACCAGCCTCGCATCCCTGGAACAAATCCCACTTGATCATGGTGTATGATCTTTTTAATATATTGCTGGATGCGATTTGCTAATATTTTGTTGAGGATTTTAGCATTTATGTTCATTAGGGATACTGGCCTGTAATTCTCTTTCTTTGTAATATCTTTATCTGGTTTTAGAATTGGGATAATGCTGGCCTCATAAAAAAAGTTTGGAAGTGTTCCTTCTTTGGACTTTTCGAAATAGCTGAGTATAGGTTAGTTCTTTTTTGAATGTTTGGTAAAACTCCCCTGTGAAGCTTTCTGGACCTGGGCTTTTGCTTAGTGGGAGTTTTTTGATTACTGCATCTATTTCATAAGTTGTTATTGGCCTATTCAGGCTTTCTGATTCCTCCTGGTTCAGTTTTGGAAGACTATTTTTCTAGGAATTTGTCCATTTCATCCACATTGTCCAGCTTGTTGGAATATGGTTGTTCATAGTATTTTCTTACAATCCTTTTTATTTCTGTAGTGTCAGTGGTTATTTCTCCACTTTTGTTTTTATTTATTTGGATCCTCCATTTCCTGATGAGTCTGGCTAACAGTTTATTAATTTTGTTTATCCTTTCAAAGAACCAACTCTTGGTTTCACTGATTATTTTTATTTTTTTTAGTCTCACTGTTATTTATTCCTGTTCTAATCTCTATTATTTCCTTCCTCCTACTTACTCTGGGCTTTTCTTGTTCTCTTTTCTAGTTTTTTAAGTTGTAGGGTTAAATAGTTTATTGCTGATATATATATATATATATATATATATATATATATATATATATATATATTTTTTTTTTTTTTTTTTAGGTATGCCTGTAGTGCTATGAATTCCCCTCTCAGGACTTCTTTTGCTGTGTCCAAGAGATTTTGGGTTAAGTGTCCATTTTCATTTGTTTCCAGGAAGTTTTTAATTTCTTTCTTGATCTCATTGGTAAACCATACATTTTTAATAACATGCTATTTAGCCCCCATATGTTTGAATGTTTTTGAGTGTTGTTGTTGTAGTTGATTTCTAATTTTATTCCACTGTGATCTGAGAAGATGCTCAATATGATTTCTATCTTCTTGATCTTGTAGAGACTTTTGTGTCCTAACATATGGTCTATCTTTGTGAATGACCCATATGCACTTGAGAAGAATGTACATTCTGCTGCGTTGGGGTGAAATGTTCTATAGATGTCAATTAAATCTATCTGATCCAGTGTGTCCTTTAGAGTCTCTGTTTCCTTGTTAATATTTTGTCTGGAAGATCTATCCAGTGAAATCAGTGGGGTATTAAAGTCCCTACCATGACTGTATTGTTGTCTTTCTCTCTGTTAAGTTTCTCTAGAAGTTTTTGAAATATATTTAGGTGTTCCTGTTTTGGGTGCATAAATGTTTACCAGAGTTATAGCCTCTTATTATATCAATCCCTTTAGTATTATGCAGTGACTTTTGTTGTCTCTTGTGATAGCCTTAATTTTAAAGTCTATTCTCTCGGGCTCTAGCTGGTTTGGCTCAGTGGATAGAGTGTCAACCTGCAGACTGAAAGGTCCAGGTTCGATTCCAGTCAAGGGCACATGCCCGGGTTGCAGACTCCATCCCCAGTGGTGGGTGTGCAGGAGGTAGCCGATCAGTGCTTCTCTCATTATTAATATTTCTGTCTCTTTCTCCTCTCCCTTCTTCTCTGAAATCAATAAAAATATACATTTAAAAAAATATATCCTGTTGGATATGAGTATTGCTATTCCAGCTTTTATTCTTTCCCATTTGCATGAAAAATTTGTTTTCCTCTCTTCACTGTCATCATGTGTGTCTTTTGTTTTGAGGTGGGTCTCTTGTAGACAGCATATAGTTGGGTTATGTTTTTATATCCTTTCAGCTACCCTATGTCTTGATTGGAGCATTTAATCCACTTAATTTAGGGTTATCATTGATAGGGACTTATTTATTGCTATTTTAATTCTGTATGCCTACTTTTCTCTCTGTTCTCATTACAGCAATCTCTTTAGCATTTCTTGTAATGCTGGTGAATTGTTTACTTTAAAATGGCTTTTTCTTTATTGAATTTCACCTCAATTTACAAAAAAGAAATGAAAGAATAATTTGTGGTATTACATGGATGAACCTTGAAAAAAATAAAGCTAAGGGGATGAAGACAGACATTGAAGGCTACATATTGTATCATTCCTTTTATGTGAAATGTCCAGAATAGGCAAATCTATAGACACATAAAGACAGATAGTTGCCAGGAATTGGGGGTAAAAAAAAAAAAAAAAAAAAGGGAATGGACTGAATTCTTGGTGGGGGGGAAGAGGTGTGGGGAGTGCAGGAAGAGATTGGACAAAAATGTTACATATATGGACGAGAACAATGGCGGGGCAGGGGGGGGGAGGGGGAGAGGTGGGAGGTAAGGGCATAGAATGGGGTGGGAACCAGATGGAGGGGAGCTATGGGGGGGGGGAGGGGGAAGAGGAGCAACTGTAATAATCTGAATAAAGATTTATTTAAAAAATAATTAAAAAATTATTAGCCTTGTAAAATGAGCTTGGGAGACTTTCCTCCTCTTGAATTTTTTGGAATAGTTTGAGGTGTTAGTCCTTCTTTGAATGTTTGGTAAAATTCACCTGTGAGGCCATCCCATCCAGGACTTTTGTTTATTGGAAGTTTTTTTTATTACTCCTTCAATTTCACTAGTTGTGATTTATCTATTCAGATTCTCTGAGTCTTCCTAGATTCAGTTCTGGAAGATGGTTATGTTTCCAGAAATTTATCCATTTTGTCCAGATTATCCAATTTGTTGGCATATAGTTGTTCAGAATATTTTCTCACAATCCTTCATATTTCTTTGGTGTCAGTTGTTACTTTTTCTCTTTCATTTCTGATTTTACTTATTTGGGTCCCGATGAGAGAGAAACATCGACCAGCCGCCTCCTGCACACCCCCCCACTGGGGATGAGCCCGCAACCAAGGCACAAGCCCTTGACCAGAATCGAACCCGGGACCCTTCAGTCTGCAGACCGATGCTCTACCACTGAGCCTAACCGGTTTCGGCTATTTGGTTTACTTTTGCTATGATCTTTATTGTTTCCTTCCTTCAACTCACTTTGGGCTTTGCTTGTTATTCTTTTTCAAGAACTGTTTTTGCTGTGTTGCACAGATTTTGAGTTGTTGTGTTCTTGTTTTCATTTGTTTCAAGGTATCTTTTGATTCTTCCTTGATCTCATTGTTAACCCAAGGCCAACTGTTATACATTTACTGAGACTTTTATTTCTGTAGATAGATTCCTTAGAGGGCAACTGCTGGATCAAAGGACAGATGGACACATACACACAGCTTTTAACATTTTAAATTAATAATATATACTTTCCCAAAGGCTGTAAAAATTATCATTCCTATCAGCACCTCAATCCTATCATTGACATGATAGGATTGACATGTCAATACATGTGCTGATAGAATGCCAATTTCTCTATAATTCATATAGTACTTGTTTTGAACTCAAGGACCCTCCAAAAGGGCCTAAAGAACCCAGAGGCTTCCTTTATTGTTTCTTCATATCACTTTTTAAAATTTACAATTACACATTTGTATGCACAGCTTCTGTCAAGGTCTGTAAGTATTATCTTTGGACTACAGATCCCATAGTGACTGTGGCTGTATCTATTACATACACAGATACTGTCCACAATGTCTACACATATCATCACATTAATATTGGTTGAATTAACATACTATAATACAAAGAAACTATTCTGGTTAAAAGGGAGTAAATGGACAATATGTGTTTGTAGGTAAATTTGGAATAGTTCATACTTGACCAGGATCATAAAAGATGTGAATTTTATTAAGTATGTGGGGCTAAGAGTATTCTAGTCATTGTAAATCATCATCTGTGGCATCAAGGAACAAGTTATGTTCACAATCACTACTGAAATAGTTTAGTTTGGCTATAGTGTAGGTAAATAAGAGATTATGAGGAGGTAAAGATAATATAGATAGGCTAAAAATCTTCAGTGAAGCTAATCTTTTATTTTAGAGACAAGAGCCAAATAGAAAATTCATGGTTTCAATTCCTTACACAATTTACTTGATGGGCTTGGATAAATTTCAAGTACTATTCTGCTCATACTTCACAGGATTATAATAGTTTTAATGAGATAATCAATCAATGGGTTATCTTGTTAACTGTCATTCCTCTAGTCCAGTGTTTCCCAAAGTGTGGTACGCGTACCCCAGGGGTACGGGAAGAGTTTGGTGGGGGTACGCGTTGCACCGGAGTTTGGTGGGGATGTGCACTGCACCATGCTTAGCTGCGCCTAATTCTACAGTCTCATGAGTACGAGGGGTACTTACTCAGTTTTACGAAAATTATAGAAGGGGTACACATATGTCAAAAGTTTGGGAAACACTGCCTAGTCTATACTATTACCTTTGTCCCTAAACTACTACTCACAAAGGTCTCCAAACTGGCTTTCCCACTTCTTTTACTCTACTCCCATTCCTCTCTCATCCATTCTCTACAGTTAAGAGTAAAATCTCCAAAATAAAATCGGATCACATCACTCTCACTATTTAAACCCTTTATTACTCCCCAGTGATTCCAAAACAAACAAATAAACAAACAAACACTCAACTTCTTAGCACAGAATACATTTTGCACCTGCCAACCTCCTGCCTCATCTCCATCCCTTAGTACATTTAACCACAATGGCCTTTCAGCAAAGCCTTTACACATTATTTCTTCTTCCTGGAAAAAACTTTGCCTGGCACTTTTTGCAAACTAACACAGCTTCTTCAGATAGAAGAAGAGATCTTTAAATCTCACTTCCTCAGAGAGGTTTCCTCTGATCACCCTCCTCCCAATCTATATTAGATAATTACTAAACTGCATCCTATATTTTTTCTTTGGGTACATAATCACAATTCAGAATGTGTGTGTGTGTGTGTGTGTGTGTGTGTGTGTGTGTGTGTGTGTATTGATAATGTATTTACCGTACACTCCTGATTGCACAAACCACATTTAAGCTAGCACATACAGTACTTTTTTAAATTTGTAAGCCCTTATTGTTACACATGGTTTTTGATCTAATTAGACATTTATTTTACGTTGTGAGAGTCCCATTAAAAGCATGCCATAATTATAGATAAAAAGTAATGAGAGTCTGAATTACTATTGATAGATTTAATACCTTCACAATAATCCTGTAAGGTAGCTAGGAGAATGCTAAGTTCTGAGAACATAAATGGCCATTCTAAAAAAGAGGAAATCCTAAGCAATGGTAAAACCTTAAATACTTAATTTTAACTTAAAACTGTAAAAATGAACATTCATTCTACAATCTTTGATATAGGGATAGGGATCTTCCTTTAAATATGACTCACACCTAATTTGGCATCAAATATTTTTTTTAAATGGGCAATACCAGTTAACCTGATCAATTGGTTAGGTGGAAGTCAGTAAGAGAACTTATGTTAGTTTCACCTTTGAGTACTATGGATGCAATGACAAAAATTGAACAGGTTACAATGAGATGGCCAAACCCATGGTTTACAAAAATAGGCCCCCACATACCTATGAGGGCACAAAGGAGATTCTTAAGAATGTAGGCAGATTACATTATTTAGTAATGTATAAATCTAGAATATCACCCAAAAAAATCAGATTTTTCATATTAAACATTTACAAAGGCACCCTCACCTAGGGTTCATATCAGATAAGTTACGTAAGGTCAAAAGGTATATTGAAGACTGAACATTCCACACTTCAGAGCACTTGATGGTGGGTTCTCACTCTTCTTGCACATTCATCTAATTGTGGCATACTACAGCTCACAAACTCTAAATAAACGTATGGATTATATTATCTAGTAAACTAAACTTTTCAAAACAGACAAGTGCCTTAAAAAGAATTTCTACAAACTTTAAACCTTATATTGAAGATAACACTACTACTACTGGTAGAAAAAGAATGTCAAAGCTGACACTTTGCCTACTCCTAGTACAAGCTATTTGTCAGCCACAATACAGGATGAAAAGAACGATTTAATCCACTGATTCTCAACTACAGGTGATTTTGCCCCCAGGAGATATTTGGCAGCAATTGGAGACATTTATGATTGTCACAATTAAAGGGAGGGAACTATTGGCACCTAGTGAGTGGAGGCCAGGGATGCTAGAAAACATCCTGCAATGTACAGGACGGCTCCCCACAACCAGAAATTATCCAGGAAAAAGTGTCATAGTGCTTAGGTTGGGAAATACTGACCTAATCATTCCTGACAAGAAACTGGCTACTTTTTTAATATGTTTTTGAAAAATATATTTTATTGATTTTTACAGAGAGGAATGGAGAGGAACAGAGAGTTAGAAACATTGATGAGAGAGAAACATAGATCAGCTGCCTCCTGCACACACCCCACTGGGGATGTGCCCACAACCAAGGTACATGCCCTTGACCGGAATCGAGCCTGGGACCTTTCGGTCCACAGGCTGACGCTCTGTCCACTAAGCCAAACCAGTTTTGGCTGAAACTGGCTACTTAAAAAAAAATTATCCAGATTATTCAAAATATGGATCTGCATCCACTATTGTTAATGATGAACCTTGCCCTTAAAGGTGTATGGCCTGGGATATTAGCTAGAGACAAAGCTATTACAACTCTTGTTTCATTTTGTACAGTAGTTTTATTTATAAAAGTTATAAATAAAACAGACATGCAGTAATAATGGCCATGAGTTCAAACTTTTCCTGATAGAGTACAAAATTTTTTAAGTCTGGAGACTTCAGATTCACACAACAAAAGCTAACAAAGAGATATCAGTACATTCATACATGTGGAGTTTATAAAAATTTATAATCCTAGCTAAAAGAAAAAAACAAAAAATTTTATTCTCTAGGACAAGCACTGCTCAAGATATTAAACAGATTTAAGATAATAATCCAGATTTAAAACCATTAGCAGAAAAACAACTGAAGGTGCCGAAGGTATAAAGAGAAAAACACCAGCTGTCAATTGTGGTTAACAACCTCACGAAAACAGTAGCTGCACAGTATACTACAGGACATGCAGAGGCTTTGATCACCTGGTGGCCAAGAGCATGGCCTCCAGAGTCACAATGTCTAGGTTCAAAGCCCAGATCCTTCACTTAAGTGTGTGCCAATTGCATAACTTTTCTAAACCTTTTTCTTCATTTACAAAAGGGGGATTATAATACCTAACTCTTAGGGCCCTTGTGAAGATTTATGGTAAGCATAGTAGTTTAAGAGCACAGGCTTGAAAATCAGAATTCCAGCTCTGTCACTTATTAAGCTCTGTAACCTTGGGCAAGTTACTTAACCCCCAAGTGTCAGCTTCTTCATCTATAAAAGAGTTAGCTCGACATATTTCTAATACTTTAATAATACAAATTACATAGAGTTGATCTGAGAATCAAATGGGATTCTCAGTGTCTGGCATGAAGTACATAATTAATAAACTAAAATACTCAAAAAATGAGCTAAAACAGTTCATTATCTTGAGTAACTATAAAATTAAGTGGCACATTATTTCTGTAAAACATTTTTGTGGATCAATAAATGATTTCTATGTTCAAAAGCAACTATTTTTTAAATATGTAATGATAGATATGCTTTTATTCAGCCAAATTTACCAAATCCCCACTATGTGAATGTCTCTTAAAGATCTGAACTCACAGTTAAGATAGAAGTACATAATCATAACTATACTACAACATGGTCAGTTCAAATAATCAATATGTGCATAAAATGTTGTAAGAGCACCAAAGAGGTATGATCAAGGTGGAGAAGAGGGGGGAGGAGAGGAAAAGTAGCTAAAGAACGCTTCTTGGAAAGATAATCAGAACTGAGTTCTAAAGGATGAACAAGATGAGTACAGTGTCCTCAAAGAGGTATATAAATGATATTTTGGGTGAGGCAATTCTTTCCTGTGCAGGAATTTAGATGTATTGTGTTCCTTGGTCTGTGGGCATTAAATGCCTAATAGCATTGCCTAATCTTTTTGACAATCAAAACATTTCCAGAAGCCTCCCAATGGGGCAGGCTCCTCATTCAGAAACCACTGAAGGGAGTGGGAAGGAAGAAAGCACTCAGCCAATGCATTCCTAGGAAATGCAAGATTTTGGTATTACAATAGCATTTTCTTAAATGTTTCACAGCATCTTAATATACACTGTACATAAGCAATGTTTCATAGTCAAGAAAGTTTAGGAAATTCTAATTTAAACAAAAGTTGTTGTTGTTTTTTTATTACGGTTCCTCTCATTCTTTAACATACCATGCCCAATTATGAAATCCTAAGTATCTCTTGCTAAACAAATTAATTCAGATACTTTTTAGATAAATCTCTTGATATGCAAAGTGGAAAATCAAATTAATATTCATATTATACAGTATCCTATCTGAACTCAGAAACTGAACAGTGAGGAACTTTCATAATTTCCCTAATTGTTAACTATGGAACCTATCTATGGTAGAATACTTTTGAGTGGTTAGTACCCCATTGTGTATGTTTTGTGAAATACTGTGCCACAGTATTTAGTATGCAGCAAGAATTGCTGATGGATACAGGTAGAGATGTAGGAAAGAACAAGATCACAGAAGATCCAAATATGACATATTATGAACTTTTTACCTGGTTTAGACATTTGCTTTTAGAGTAGAGCCAGACTTCTCTATCTTCATCCTTTTCCCCATCCTTAATATATGGTATGTAATAACACCATTTCCCCCCCTTTATGTCTCTAAGTTTAATTACTTTTATTTAAAATATATGTATATAGATAATATTATTTTTATTGAGAAGGGAGAGATCGAAACATCAATGATGAGAGAGATTCATTGATTGGCTGCCTCCTGCATGTCCCTACTGGGAATGGAGCCCGCAACCAGGGCATGTGCCTCCACTGGGAATTGAACGGTGACCTCCTGGTTCATAGGTCAATGATCAACTACTGACCCACACCAGCCTGGCTAATTAATTTTCTTTATAAAGGTCTTATACAACTTTTTAAAATACATTTTATTTCGTTTTCTAGGAAGTCTTTCTGTCTTCCATCTCCTACACCTACTCTGAATTATGTACTCCTCTTCTGTGATTCCTCTGCACCTGTGGCACACTTTAAATATAACACTGTCCTTAATTTGTGACTTATAGGTCTGCTTCTACCACTAGACTGTAAACTCCTTGAGAACAAAGACTATCATTTCTATATCACAGCACCTAGCAAACAATTAGCACAAAGGAGCTCAACATATTTTTCAACTTTACACAAATGAATAAGTAAATGTAATCAATGAATACCTTCTATGTGTTGGGCACAATAATGTGCTGAGTGCTTAAATACATTATCATCTAACTGTAAAAGTAAGTTATCCTTTTGACACACATTTTATAAAAGCCTAATATTTGTGTCACATGGTATACTGGGCATCAGGAATACTGTAGTGATAGTCCTTTCAGCGTAATATATATGTAAACTGGGTGGCTTATAAACAAGAGATATTTATCGCAGTTCTGAGAAGTCTAAGATCAAGGTGCCAACAGATTTGGTGTCTTGTAAAGACTCACTTTGAGGTTCATAGATGGTGTTTTCTAGCTGTAATTTCATATGAAATTACAGCTAGAAAACAGCAAAGCCAGCTCTCTGAGATCTTTTATAAGGGCACTAATCCCAATCACAATGGCTCCACTGACTGCACAGAAAAAAATAGGGCAATAGGAGAAATCAGATATGCCCTGAGGTTTCAAGTATAAATTATCATTAAGTGGAGAATATTACAAGAATAGGGGCAGAAGTAATTTAAAGGGAAATATAACTATTTAGTTTAAGGCTTTCTGACTTTGTGATGTCAGTGATACATTAAGGTAAAATACTCAAGACAATTGGAAATGCAGGACTGACACTGTTGCTCAAAGAGTAGCTTGATTATTAAGGGCATCTAGTGGCCTTTTTGAAAGAACAGTTCAGTTGGGTGAAAAGAAAAAGAAGAGTGACTTTCAAGAAGATGAGTACTTTTTTTAAAAAAATATCTTTATTAAGGTATCACATATTTGTCCTCAACCCTCCATTCCAACCCCCCCGCCCCCCACTGAGGCTCCCACCCCCGTATTGTCCTTGACCACTGGTTAGGCTCATATGTGTGCGAGTTAGTACTTCTTTAAGAAAAGGCATTAAGTGATCAGAAGGAGAAAATAAAAGCTCAAGGGGATGTCAGAGTTAGGGAAGGTATTTTGTTTTTGGATGGGATTACCATGATACATTTGAAGGCAAACAGCAAGTAACCAGTGTCAAAGAAAAGTCTAAAGGTGTGTGTGCTTGTCAAATAGTGAGAGAGTGGTATATGAGATAAAAGAAAGAACAGATTGTTCTGTGCTGTTCCAGAGCGTAAACCAGAATGATGTTAGAACCTAGAGACAGTAGTTCAAGAAGGTATAGCTGAGTTCCACATTAAGAGATATATTTTGTTAACAGTAGAGTTATTTAGCAAAGGAACAAGATGCTTTACTATTAAGGATATTTAACTGAATTCTTAATCCTTTGTCAGGGATGCTGCTAGAGTAATTCTGTACTATGTGAGAGGTGAAAATAGGTTACATTTGACACTAAATTCTGACTTGTCTCATTAAGCAATAACTCCCATTTCCCCCCCCTCCCAGACCTGGTAACCTCTATTCTACTTTCTATCTTTATGAATTTGCCTATTCTGATATTTTATGTAAGTGGAATCACATTTGTCCTATTGTGTCTGGCTTATTTCACTTATGATGTTTTCAAAGCTTATCCATTTAATTTTATTTTTTAAAATATATTTTTATTGATTTCAGAGAGGAAGGGAAAGGGATAGGAACATCAATGATGAGAGAGAATCACTGATCAGCTGCCTCCTGCATGTCCTCCACTGGGGATCAAGCCTGCAATCTGGGCATGTGCCCTGACTGGGAATTGAACTCTCATCTCCTGGTTCATAGGTCAACACTAAACCAGAGTTAAACCAGTTGGGCAAGGCTTACCTAATTTGTATGATGTATCAGAACTTCATTCCTTTTATAACTGAAAACCAGTCCACAGTATGCATATACTGTATTTTTAAATATATTCATCTGTTGATAGGCACTTGGGTATTTTCCAACTTTGGGCTATCCTATATAATAAAGAGGTAATATGCAAATTGACCATAACTTCAACACAAAGATGGCCACCTCCATGGTGTCAAAGATGGCTGCCCCCATGTGGACACAAGATGGCCACCACAAAATGCAGAGGAGGGCAGTTGTGGGTGATCAGGTCTGCAGGGGAGGGCAGTTAGGGATGATTGAGCTGGCAGAGGAGGGCAGTTGGGGGCAACCAGGCCTGCAGAGGAGGACAGTTGGGGCAACCAGGCCTGCAGGGAAGGGCAGTTGGGGGATGACCAAGCCGGTGGAGTGGGGGGCAGTTAGGGGTGAACAGGCCAGCAGGGGAGGGCAGTTAGGGGAAATCGGGCCAGCAGGGGAGCAGTTAGATGTCGATCAGGCTGGCAGGGGAATGGTTAGGTGGTGATTAGGCTGGCAGGCAGAATCGGTTAGGGGTAATCGGGCAGGCAGGCAGGCGAGCGGTTGGGAGCCAGCAGTCCTGGATTGAGAGAGGATGTCTGACTGCCAGTTTAGGATTGGCCCTAAATAGGCAACTGGACATCCCTTGAGGGGTCCCAGATTGGATAGGGTGCAGGCTGGGCTGAGGGACAATCCCCCCTCCGTGCACTAATTTTGTGCACAGGACCTCTAGTTGTGAATAATGCAATGAACACTGCAGCATACAAGTATCTATTTTTTTAAAAAATATTTTATTGATTTTGTACAGAAAGGAAGGGAGATAGAGAGTTAGAAACATCAATGAGAGAGAGTCATCGATCAGCTGCCTCTTGCACACCCCCTACTGGGGATATGCCCGCAACCAAGGTATATGCCCTTGACCGGAATCGAACCCGGGTCCC
Organism: Pipistrellus kuhlii; assembly: GCF_014108245.1. Lineage (NCBI taxonomy): Eukaryota > Metazoa > Chordata > Mammalia > Chiroptera > Vespertilionidae > Pipistrellus > Pipistrellus kuhlii. The sequence goes on from NW_023425405.1 coordinate 20,284,048, forward strand.
TTCAGTCCCCAAGCCTACGCTCTATCCATTGAGCCAAACCGGTCTCGGCACAAGTATCTATTTAAGACTCTGTTTTTATTCTTTTGGATATATTCCTGAGAGTGGAATTGTTGGATCATATGGTAATTTTATTTATTTAGATTTTAGATTCTACATACATTTTTGAGGAACACTAAGAAAAAAATAACCTAATACAAAACTCACAATGAAATGCCAATTCATGCCCATTAAAATAGCTATCATTAAAAAAGTGTTATTATAGCCCTAGCCGGCTTGGCTGAGTGGATAGAGCGTCAGCCTATGGACTAAGGGGTCCCAGGTTCAGTTCCAGCCAAGGGCACATGCCTGGGTTGTGGGCTCGATCCCTAGTGGGGGTTGTGCAAGAGGCAGCCAGGCGGTGATTCTCTCATCATTGATGTTTCTATCTCTCTCTCCTTCTCCCTCTCTGAAATCAACAAAGGAATATATTTATTTTTTAAGTGTGTTGTTATGGATGAGGAGAAACTGGGATTCACATATATTGCTGGTAGGAATATAAATGAAATGTTGGTAGGAAAACAGTTTGGTGGTTATTCTGATATATTTCACAACACAGATGGGCCTTGAAAACATTAAGCTTAGTGAAATAAGCCAGACACAGAATGACAAATATTGTATGATTTCACTTACACGAGGTACCAAGAATAGACAAATCCATAAACACAGAAAGTAGAGATTACCGGGGGCTAGACATGGGAGAAAGAAGGAATTCTTTTTTAACAGGTATAGTTTTTGTTGAGGATGTTGAAAAAATTTTGGATTTAGATAGTGATAGTATTACATTTTATATTTATATTTAATGCCTCTGAATTGTACACTTATAAAAGGTTAAAATGATAGATATTATGTTATGTCTATTTTACTACAATATTTTAAAAACAAAAGAATTAAACATTAAATGATTCTGTGAGCCAATTAAAAAGTATCAGGACCCAATGCAAAAAGAAAGAAAAAACATTTTAGATATTTCAAACCAGAAAAGCATTTAATACAAGGACTAAGACACTTGTCATTCAAAATATGGAAGGATGGGGAATCAGGAATAGTCACTACATTATAGAAACAAAGGATACTCTGGAAGTCAAAGGTCCAAAAGCTGCTGGCATTACTGCCTCTAAAGACCAATGAAGCTGGAATTAAACACTGGAAAGCTCAGTCCAGTCACCTCAACTGCTTCCACTCACTTACAACTTAGCTAACCAGCCAAAAGGCAGTAAAAAGAAAGCTGCCCTGATCCTTTTGTCTTCCAAATTATAGGAATTCATCTAACTGATAAAACCTAAACTGCATTCACCTTTGATGGAAGGGAAAATCAGGAAATATACTATATTTAATCATTTATGAGATGATAAAATAATTTAAAAAGTGAAAATTAAAATGCATTTTATAATTAGTAGTATATGATGGTTAACTGGCAATATTTTATTTTAGAAATACAAACAGAAATAATGGTGAATCTTAGAATTAAATCTTAAATTTAATGAAATAATAATGTTAACTTCCTAATCTAAAAAAGCTCTTCAAATAAAAACATATTCTCATGTTATCTTCTAAAAGTAAAAGCTTTACATTTTTGCATTTCATACCCAGGCATTTAATCTACCCTGAGTTTGTGAATATTGTGGGATAAAAATCCAAATAAATTTTTCCTAAAATTTCCAGCACCATTTATTGAAAAGAGCATTCTTTTCTAATTTCTAGCATGTATCTTATCATAAATCAAGTAACCTACCAACTATAGGTTTTCTTCTTTCCCATCCATCACTAGACTACTCACGACAGTGTCATAATTGCATTGGAATGAGTCTTAATAAGTGGTGAAGTATGTCCTCCTATACTGTCTTCTTTGGGAGTGGTCTTGGCTACACCAGCCCTTTACTGATTTTCCACAGAATTTTAAAATTAGTTTTTAAGTTCCACCAAAATGAAACAAGACAAACCAAAAAAACCCCCTAAGGTTTAGATTGTGATTATATTAAATATATAAATCCCTTTGGGGAGAGTAAATCTATACAATATCGTCTATCAATCCACGTATATGGTATTTTGATTGAATTATTAGGATTTATATAATTCATTTCAATAAGACTTTTAGAAATCTTAGGTCATTTTTTGTTTTATTATTTTTTAAATATATTTTTATTGATTTCAGAGAGAAAGGGTGAGGGAGAGAGAGTCAGAAGCATCCACGATGAGAGAATCATCAGTTGGTTGCCTCCGCATGCCCCTGACTAGGGATCCAGCCCGCAACCAGGACATGTGCCCCTGACCGGAATTGAACCCAGGACCCTGGAGTCCACAGGCCGAGGCTCTACCCACTGAGCCAAACCGGCCAGGGCTTAGGTCATTATTTATTTATTTATTTTTAATTAAATCTTTATTGTTCAGATTATTACAGGTGTTCCTCTCCACCCTCCCCCATAACTCCCCTCCATCTGATTCCCAACCCCACCCCACACCCTTACCCCACCACTGTCTTCATCCATAGGTGTAATGTTTTTGTCCAATCTCTTCCCGCACCCTTCAGACCCCTTTCCCCCTGTGAACTGTTAGTCCAATCCCTTTCTATGTCCCTGATTCTATTATATTCACCAGTCTATTTTGTTCTTCAGATTTTTTTTTTATTCTCTTGATTTTTAGATTCACTTGTTGGTAGGTATGTATTTGATGCCTTTTTGTTGTTCATAATTTTTACCTTTACTTTTCTTCTTCTTCTTCCTTTCCTTAAAGAATATCCTTCAGCATTTCATGTAATCCTGGTTTGGTGTTGATGAACTCCTTTAACTTTTTCTTGTCTGTGAAGCTCTTTATCTGCCCTTCAATTCTGAATGTTAGCTTTGCTGGGTAGAGTAATCTTGGTTGTAGGTTCTTGTTCATCATTTTGAATATTTCTCGCCACTCCCTTCTGGCCTGCATAGTTTCTGTTGAGAAATCAGCTGACAGTCGTATGGGTACTACTCCCTTGTAGGTAACTAGTTGTTTTTCTCTTGCTGCTTGTAAGATTTTCTCTTTGTCTTTTGCTCTTGGCATTTTAATTATTATGGGTCTTGGTGTGTTCTTCTTTGGATTCCTCTTGTTTGGGGTCCTGTGAGCTTCCTGAACTTGTAAGTCTATTTCTTTCACCAGGTAGGGAAAGTTTTCTGTCATTATTTCTTCCATTAAGCCTTCAATATCCTGGTCTCTCTCTTCTTCCGGCACCCCAAAAATCCGGATGTTGGTACGCTTTAAGCCATCCCGGAGGCTCCTTACACTATCCTCACACTTTTGGATTCTCTCTTTTTGCCTCTCTGGTTGGATGATTTTTGCTTTCTTATATTCCAGCCAGATCTTTGGTGTGATTCTTGGGGCATGCTGATCTATAGTTGAGTTTCTGTATATTCTTTATTTCAGACTTTGTATGCTTAATTTCTGGCTGGTCCTTTTCCATTTTTTTTTTTTTTTTAATTTTTATTTTTTTGGTATTCTCATTAAGGTCCTTGAAGGTCTCACAAAGCTTCTTGGAGGTCTCATCAAGTTTCTCAAAGGTTTTTAGAAGATTCTTGAGTAATCTTATAAATGTGATTCTGAACTGTGCGCCGTCCAGTAATTTACTCTTCCCCATCTCTCCCATTAGTGTCATGCTTCTGTGAATCCTCATTTTGGCTGCCTCCCTGTATTGATGAAGTGTAATAGCTTTGTGTGGTCGGTGACGTATAGGAGTCAGTAGCTCAGCTTCCCCAATCACCTGAGGTGGTCACTTTTGCTATATCCCTTTGGGCTTAGTGCAAAGTCTTAATGTAATTAAGCCTTGATTGCTGTTGGTACACTGGGAGGAATTGACCTCCAGGCCAATTGTTTGTGAGGACCTGCTGTGTCCATAAGGAAGAACTGCTGTGCTGGAGACACACCGTGTTTCAGTGGGGCTTTGGTGCTCACTGAGACTGTCTCCCAAATGTGTTACTTATGGGTGTGAGGGATTAAAACTGAGCACTAGAACTCTGGTTTCTGGGTCTCAATGAGGTGCAATTCAGCTACTGTCTGAGGCCAGTACTGTTGCAGGAGCTACAGCGTGAACCACAGTCCTATCCACCTGGGATCTGTTTGCCTTAGGTTGCAATTTTGCTAAACTGCAACAGAAAGGGCCATTCATATGCAAAAGCTGCTGCTTGGAGCTTGGGTGTATTTGTAGGTTTTGCGGGGCGGAGTCTCAGGGCTTCACTAGGCTGGGGCGTGGCAAACAGCGATGGCTGCCCAACCAGCTGCCTCTCAGATGGCATCCTGGTGTCCTTGAATCTCCCCACGTCTTGCGCCACAGCACAGCAAACAATCTCAGCTCTGCAAGCAAGCCAGCCTCACTTTCCAACCCGATGGCAGACAGTCCAGTCTCTCCCCAGAAACTGGATTTCAGAGAGATCAGGCGCTTGTCTCTCTTCGGGTTGAAGAAATCACCGCCCTCCGCCAGCCGGGCTCCGCCGCCAGCCCGTATCGCGTCCGCACCCCCCCACCTCAGCACTTGTGCCCTGAATTCTCCTCTTTCTCTTTCAGTCTAGTTGTAAGGCTTCCTCTCAGCTAGTGTTTCATTGGTTTTTGGGAGATAGACATTTGTTTTATAATTTTTTTTTTAAATTGTTGTGCCCGGCAACCGTTTAGGAGTGTTTACCTACACCGCCATCTTTGTTCCTCTTAGGTCATTTTTTAGACCTATTTCTGGGTACAGCATCTTTTATGCTATTGTGAAATGTACGGTTTTAGATTTTCCTTCCTGTCTGCTGTTAGAATATAGTTTCTTGTGGAACTCATTGTTTATAAGTTGTAGATATTTTAAAATGTTTTAAATACACAATTATATAGTCTACGAATGATGATAGTTTTATTTCTCCCTTTCCAATTTTTATTATTATTTTTTTAAAATCCTCAATCAAGGATATTTTTCCATTGAATTTTAGAGTGGAAGAGGGAAAGACAGAAATATCAATGTGAGAGAAACACATCAACTGGTTGCCTCCTGCGTGTCCCAACCAGGACCCGGGCCAAGGAGGAGCCTGCAACCAAGGTACATGCCCTTGACTGGAATCAAACCCAAGATCCTTCAGTCTGCAGGCCGATGGATGATCTATCTGAGCCAAACCAGCTAGGGCCAATTCTTATGTTTTTATATTTGCTTTTTTTTTTTTTTAACTCAGTGAAAGTCAGGACTTCTACTACAACTTTAACTAGAAACAGTTTTAATGAACGACCTTATTTCTCCCAATCTCAGAGGGACAGCTTTTAATATTTCAACAGTAGTAATTATAAAACTTGAATTCTAAAAAATAGATGCTCCTTATCACATTTGATTTGCTTCGAGTTTTATGCTGAATTTTATCAAGCACTGTTTGCAACTATTCTTTGGATCATCTCTCTTCTCTAACCTGTTGAGATAGCAACCCACACAGTAGTCCCTCCTTATCCATGGTTTCAGTTACCTGTGGTAAACTGCAATCCTAAAATATTAAATGAAAAATTCCAGAAATAAACCATTCATAAGTTTTAAGTTGAGTGCTGATCTGATAATGATGAAACTCACACCATCCTCTCTGTCCAGGGTAAGATGTGAATCATCCCTTTGTCCAGTGTACCCATGCTGTATATACGCTACCTGCCACTCAGTCACTTACTAGCCATCTTGGTTAACAAATTCACTGTTGTGGTATAGTAGTGCTGTGTTCAAGAAAGCTTTATTTTACTTAATTATGGACCCAAAGTGCAACAGTAGTAATGCTGGCAATTCGAATATGCCTAAGAGAAGCTGTACAGTGCTTCCTTTAAGTGAAAATAAGTGTATGTCTAGAAAAAAATACTGCGCTGGCCAATGTTTCCCAGTGGTTAGAGAATTGGTCCACACACCAAATGATCTCTCTAGGGTCCAATTCCCTGTCAAGGGCATATGCCTGGGCGAGGCAACCAATCAATGTGTTTCTCCCACATTGCTGTTTCTCTCTCTCTCTCTCTCTCTCTCTCTCTCTCTCTCTCTCTCTCTCTCTCTCCCCTCTCCCTCTCCCTCTCCCTCTCCCTCTCCCTCTCCCTCTCCCTCTCTCCTCCTTTTTCCCCTCTCTTAAGAAAAAAAAATCAGTGGAAAAAAATCCTCAGGTGAGGATTGATAAAAAGAAAACTTTTTAAAAATACTATATATTGGGTTCAGTTCTATCCTCAGTTTCAGGCATTCAATGGGGTTCTTAGAATGTAGAAGATAAGGGGTACTACTGTACATATAGAGACTTTAAGTGCCAAACTCAGTAGTAGAAAAAGTTATACTGAATTAAATTCTCACGTACAGTAAAACTTAACTTGAGATTGCATAACTTACTGTTAATATGAGAAGTACAGTAATGGGTGGAATATTTTAAACATGTAAAGCTAGCATGTAAAAACTAAGAAGAAATGAACACTTTCAGTTATTAAGAACAGGAATGTAAGGATTATATTGAATCATAATCTTTCCTACCTGAAGTTCTGACATTATTCCCATAAAAATAGTTATATGATGTGTAAAAAAGCAATTTTAAGTTATTTAAGAATAATTAACAATAGCACTTTATCTTTTTATAGTAAAAAAGGTATAAAGGCAATAACTGGTATTTACGGAAAAAATAGCATGATTTTATAATGAGTGAGAATTTACACATTATAAGAAATCATGCTAATCTCTCTTTAAAAAATCATCATACCTACTCAAGACTCTTCCCCTCCTCCTCCTTCACCCTCTTCCCCGCCCTAATCTACAGAGAGATTTCTAAGTAGAAAATATAAACTTTAAAACAGAGGAAAAGGGGTTAGACCCAAGTTGACAATACAAAAATATAGGTTCTAAAAACTAGTATTTATAATGTAGCTGAAGCTATTAATTCCCTTTAACTTTTAAAATATATCTATAAACCAAAATAGAAATTTACTTTGCAAAAGAAATGTAGAAAATAAAGTTTAAAAGTCCTACGTCAATGGAGGAACAACCCCTAGTGGTATATTAAACTTTCAAAATACTCAAATGTAAGTGACTAATTCAAAGCACTCTAAAAATAGAAAGTCATTTTTTTCTGGTGTTATTTATTTAAAGGTTATATATTTAGTGCAATAAAAAAAATAATGAAACAAGAGTAGAGTATTTCTCCATTTAAACACAATTAAAGCATCTTTTACAATAAGGAGATGAATACTTAAACACATACACACAACAGTTGAAAATAGACTGCCAAAATGTATGTTTCTCTCTCCTTGGACATGCAGTTCAAAATTAGCAAGGTAGCCAAACACAACTGAAATAAACCTCCTTACAACATGAACAGAAGTCTGGACACTGTCTACTTCCCAAATGTCACATGACCCTGTACTGATCAGGTATTTGAGACTCATGGTTTATGAACACATTTCCTGATTTTTTGTTTTTTAATCCTTAAGTGAAAATCATGATCAGCGCTTCTGGAGATATAAAGTTAATTGAGTTCAGAGTGATTTTTATATTCTGTATCGAGGGCTTTCCCAGGACCCAGAAAGGAATATAATGTTACTGGGCATTAATTTCTCTTTCTATATGCGTAGTCTTAATATGGGAAGGAACAAGAATAATAGTTTTTTAAACCCAAGAGAAAACATGGAAACAAAAATAATCTCAGAGGGTAGAAGGGAGAGAAAAATAATTGCTTAATATCAGGGTGGAAGTTAGATTAAGAGTTTCTTCTGAATACCATACTAATTATGTATGACAGTAAATTAGGTTGGTAGGCAAAAGAAACTGAAAAAGAAAAACTATCTCCCAGAATGTCAATTCTCCACCAAATATTTAAGGAAGAAATAGAACAAATGAGGCTTTTTGGTTCTTATAGTATTAACATTAATACTATATATAATGCTTCATCTAAAAATAAACTAAAAAAACAAAAACAAAACTCCCAAAAAACAGAAAGCTTCTAAACAGGCTCACCTATTTTGAATTCAGAAATTCTATAACTATTGCTAATCCTGACTTTACAAGTAGACAAAGAGACTGAGTAAAGGACTTGAAACAATTCAACTTCAGAGGAATATAAAATCCAGTAAGGTTTATTTTAATGGCAATTTGAAGCAGAAATATAGGAAGCATGGGAACATAGGTGGATTTCATAAAACAAAGGGATTATGACAAAAAATGTTCACTAAGTTCTCAGCTAAATTAATATCAAGATGTCAAAGGACACAAAATGCACTTTTGCGATTCTAAAGGAGTTAACAAACAACTTTATGATTGGAGAAAAAGGTACAAGGTAAGTATAGTCTTAGAAAATGCTTTAAAAACAAAACAATGTAACCTGATTCCTTCCTTCTCTTCTCCATTACTCATAGAATATAGGTTTCCAGTAGTTATGATGGGATCCTAATTATTCCTAATCAGGAAAGCAAGGAACATGGAATTTTAAAAAGTCAGACTTCTATAGCCTGCTATTCTAGCATAATTTTTCTGGCTTATTATCCAAATACAATTAAACCAAGTTTGCTCTTAGGTTTACTACATTCAGGGATTCAAGCATCCACCACAATGTTCCTTTCTTATCTATTTACTAACAATTCCTTTAATATCCAGCATATACAGTGAGTGATATCAGAAGAGGTAAGTGGATGCCTAATGGAGGGAGCTCATTAAATGAGAGAGTAAAGAAAGAGAACACAAAAAATACCAAAAACACAGTTATTTTATGCTTTTGCCTAAGAGGCATGTTTTGTCCACCTTCAAATATATCCAGACAAGTATTAACAGCAATAGCCAGAACTGCAGAAGCACATACCTTAGTGGAACTTAATTTATTAAGAGTATGATGTAATCCACCCCAGTTTGCCTGGTTCATAAAAATGTGTTTTAGCACAGAGGGCCTCATTATAAAAGGAGAGCCTATCCCAGAATACTGCTTAGTCGATACATTATTATAATTACACAGCTTAACAAAGATCAATGAGATCTTAAAAACAATACAATTTTAATTGTAACCTGATTGTAAGATGCTCCCTTCTACAGATGCACAGCACAGAAACAGTTAATACCATACCCAGTTACAATGCATTTTTCATTGTATTTATTATACCATATGGTCATACTGTCCCATCTTATACCATATGGTCATAGAAAGTAGTATCAGGGGAATATAAGTGGTCAGAAGTAAATGTTTAATGCCAAAAGTATAAGCACATTCATTGGGTAAATATTTAATAAGCATCTGTCACTTACTAAGATATTCTATTTTGAGCATCTACAAATACTTACAAATATAGGACATGCAATTTGTTCAGTTCCCAACATAATTTTATGTTTAAGATGTTTGATAACAAGAGTAAAAGAAGTAGAAACAACCTAATGTCAAAAAATATGTATAGTTTAAAAATTGCAGTATATCTAATGATAGGTAAAATATTTTGCTATATAGTTAAGTTAAAAAAAATTACAAAACCACATACATTGTATTGTATTATCTATAACAATAAAAGCATAATATGCTAATTAGACCAGACAGCTGAACGACCTCTGGACAAAGCTGGGGCTGCCACCGTGCCTGCGAAGGCCAAGGGCAGTTTTCACACTGCAAGGGCTGAGCCCCTTGCACAAATTTCGTGCACTGGGCCTCTAGTAAAAACATAAGAACAGTATATGGATATACGTACATCAAAATGCTTATATAATTATATCTTAGTGGCAAGATAACAGATGATTTTGTTTACTTTTTGTACTTAGAGCTTTCTAATTTTTCAATAATGAATGTGCTTTCTCTCCATAATTAGAAATGTTTTAGTGCAGCTAAAATTTGTGAGAAACATTATTTTAAAAACATATTTCACTGTCAGGTAAGGTAAATCTTTAGAATAAAGCATGTAATTTTATGCAAGCACAATTTTTTTCATTTATTTCCATGCATGTGGCAATTAGAAGATCTCCTTAAATGAATATAAAGAAGACAGTTCAAAAGACAATAGTACATTTCAGCTTCCGCTGAATTAATACCAACTTCAAATTTAAAATTATTGCTTGAGCCAAAACCGGTTTGGCTCAATGGATAGAGCGTCGGCTTGGGGACTGAAAGGTCCCAGGTTCGATTCCGGTCAAGGGCATGTACCTTGGTTGCGGGCACATCCCCAGTAGGGGGTGTGCAAGAGGCAGCTGATCGATGACTCTCTCTCATTGATGTTTCTAACTCTCTATCTCTCTCCCTTCCTCTCTGTACAAAATCAATAAAATATATTTAAAATAAAATAAAATAAAATTATTGCTTGGAAAAATTTATTATACCACCATGACAATGAAATTTATATTAAAAAAACCCCAATTTTTAATAACTTATACTTCCCCCAGTCGAATACATTTATTAATATTATCGGCTCCTATAAAAAGTATAAAGGAAAAACTACTGTTCATTACTAAACATTAAAACCTGGGTGAAGGAGGCAGAGGGAAACACTTTTAACTAAAATTAATTATTCTACTTATTTATGCATTCATTGGTTGTGCCCTGACCCGGGATCACACCCAAACGTTGGCACATCTGGATGATGCTCTAACCAACTGGGCTACCTGGTCAGGGCCACAAATTAAAATGTGTTCATGTATCCTTAAGATTTCAGGAGATATGAATATGCTTTCCAATTATTGGCAATTTAAACTTAAATCCAACTGGCCTATAGGTACTCAAGCATTGATTCAGGAGAATTGCCTAGGAAGTGTACAAATGCAGAAACTTATGCCCTAGCTTTCACCTAATCAGAATCTTCAGAGGGTAGAGTTCAAACAACCTGGCCCTTTCAAATAAGATAATAGAGATGCTACTTTACAAATGCCTTCTCTATATCATTGCAAACTGTTCTAATAACTCTGAAACAAAATTCTCAGTAAACAATATATAATCAGAAAGTTACAATTTCATGAGCCATACACACTAATTTATCTATTCTTCTAGATACAATTTAACAAAACCATACGCCATCTATAGAGTAAAGCAAGCCTAGAGGCACCTGTGCCTGGTAAGACAAAGGCATATCCGATTCATGGAAAAAATAGACAGCAGATGTGACCCCTAGTATTTATCCATTAAAAACAATGTATTCTAAAAATAAATTTCCATGTCAACGGAACAAAGCTGTTTATAAATAAGAAGGAATGTGGAGGTGTGGGGAAGACAAGAGGAAGCTTCAGCAAGTTAAGTACCAAAAGCCAGGAAACAAGGCAAAATGAATGGCAATTGGGGACAAGGAAAACAGAATCAACTAGTGAATGGAAGAAGGGAAGAGTTCTATCCTTAGACTCCAAGAGGAAACCAAGCTGAGCAAAAATGCAAACTGTAAAGTGGAAAATGGTGTAATTTTGTTAAGAAAGAAGATAGAAGAAAATTTAGAGTAGATCAAAAGATGGTACAGAACACATCATGGGCATATATGGAGATGATCTTAAGAGGATGAAAAACAAAATATTTTGAACAAATCAATACTAATTAGAGCAAACACAGCAAATGAATTTACAAAGTAAATATGATGAAGCAGGAAAAAGAACTGCATAGGCAGAAGAAAGAATGAAACGTTGTGAGAATTGGGAAACAAAATGTAACTAGCAGGAAGGAAGGAGAACTTCGAGCACAGTCAACGGTGTAAGTCATGCAATATGCTATCTAATCAAGAATTGCAAAGCGCAGTTGTTATACTATATATTATCTCATTATTTGTAAAGTATAATGAAGTGTGTTATTTTATGTAATAAAATGCCAAATAAGAAATATGATAAACTTTATGTAATAAACACAATGTAAATAAACTCATTGGACAAGGTGATAAGAAGCTGAATAGTGCAAAAAAGAAAAAGAAAAACAGGCTGAGAGAAGCAATAGCTAAAAAGCAAAAAGTGGAAGAAAAGAAAAAAAAAACTGGGACAGAAAGAAGGACAACAGAAGGAAGGCAATCAAACCTATTATTTTTAAAAACCGGTAGGAATCAATAGAGAGGTGTGAATGGACAATGGAAGAACCACCACAAAGTGCCGGGAGTGCAAGTGAAACCTGATGGAATCTTGACAGCTTCAGGATTCTGAAAGTAATCTAACAATAGGTAACAATGTCGGGGAGCTGTGGAGTGTAGTCGAGGGCCTCAAAGAGGACTGGGGGCAAGAGAAGAGCAAAAAAAGTGGTCTTAAGTTAGGAGCCGAGGCCAGAAGGCAGGCGAGGCGGGCCGGCAGATGGGGATGGGATGAGGATGGGATGCGGGAGCACCGATCCACATTCGGAACGCAGGGTGTCCTGGGGCCGGGAGGAAAGGGAGAGTGGGAAGCAGGATTGAGGTTTGAAAAAAGTACAGAGTAAAGCAAAACCTAGGCGCTGGGTAAAACAGGTGAAGAGACATTCCCCCCCTCCCGACCCCCCCCCAAAAAAAGTAAGAGAAGTAGAAGGGAGCACGGCGGCCTGAAAAGGGGGACGGACGGCCAGGGAGAGCAGAGAGGGAAGGATGCGCCCCATCATCCCCAGGACCATGTCATCAGTACAGACACCACGGCAACGCCGGCCCGGCTCCCAGACCACATCTCCCCCCGGGATGCCGCTGCCTCCCGCCGCCCCCCGCCCGGAGTAACGAAAACATCGCAGAGATGCAAGCCTGGCCACATCCAGCCGGCCGTGACCTAGGACCAAGCAACCCTGGGACTCGCCCCCTACGGATCGCCGCCGGCTCCGCCGCCGCCTGAGGAAGCCCCCGCGCGGGGGTGCGGGCCGGGGAAGCCCTGGGCCAGGGTGTGTGTTTACGTAGCGGGGAGCTGAGTGACGGAGAGGGACCGGGGGAGGGGGAGGGGGAGGGGGGGACACCCACCTCCCATCCGCAGAGCACCCGGGAGCGGCTGGCTGAGGGCACCCGAGCCCCCAGCACCCCCTCTTCCCCCCCAAACAAACACCCGCCGGCCGAGCCGGCGAAAGGGTGCAGGGGGGCGCCGCCGGCACTCACCTCCTCGGGGATGGCGGGGTCCGCAGCCGAAGAGGCCGCGGCGCCGGCGCCGGCCTCGGGCTCCATGTCCCCGTTGAACAGAGCCTGGCCCTGCTCCGCGCCGCCGTCGCCGCCGCTCAGCGCCGCCGCCATCTTATAACCGAGAGCCGGGGCTCGAGCGGCCGCTGCTGGGCGGGGAGGGGGAGGGAGGCGGAGGGCGGGGGGGGGAGGCGGAGGCGGAGGCGGGGGGCGGCGGGGGCGACGGCCGGGCGGCGCCGGCGGCGGCGGGAGGGCGCTGGGCCACCTCAGGAACCGGCCCGCGGCTCCCGACGCAGCCAAGCCGGAGGGGATTGGAGGGGGGGCGGGGGAAGGGGGCGGAGACCACTAGAAGTCGCCGCGGCGGTGGCGTCACCCGTACGTCACGGCCGTTACGTCATCCCGGGTGCGTGACGTAACCCCGGGAGCGCCCTCGCGCCCCCGCCTGGGGAGGCTTCCTTCGCGTCCCGCGGCGGCGGCGGCGGTGGCGGCGCTCAGCGGTTTCTCTCCTTCCGCCGCCGTTTCCATGGCTTCGGTTTCCCCCGATCGATTCTCTCCTCTTCTCGGTCCTAAGCCGGTGCCGTAGCGGAGGGCTCCCCAGCCGAGCTGGAGGAGAAGTTGAAATCCTAGAGGGAGGAGGTTTCGGGGAAGCCCACACTGCTGTTATTTCCTGTGCCACGAACGCCCCTGTCACAAAAATTAAGACGTGAAACCCCGAGGTTGAAACTAGCGGCCGGGTAGCATTGGATGGAAACGTATTGAGGCACAACAGCCAACTTGTCAGGGGGATGGCGTGTACCCTCTTCGTGAACGGATTTGGCCTGTTGAAGTGAAGCTAGATGGGAGTCTCAAAGGTGTTTGGCTCGTTGTTTCCATCGCTGGGGAATAAAATGTTTCCTCCTAGAATGTTTTTCCGTTTCCCAGGTTCACTCACTGAACAAATGCCGGCGATGGAGCGCTTTTTCCAAGGGCTAGGGCTTTGCCCAAGGCACAGAATATTCTAGACATCTGAAACATCAACACTTTGATCATGTTTGTGTTGAGGAAAACCATTCAAAATATGTTAAATACCGTCGTGCTTTATTTTTATAGCAGAACATTCCAAGGCATTCTCTGTGAAAAAAAAAATGCGCATGGAAACTTATTAAGGAAGGAGAAGTAAATTCCTTGGGAGAGGCTCAATGACAGAATGGAATTAAGGAAACCCAGCTCGTTATTAAAAATACATATATTCTTAAAGGAAAGGGGGACTATTCAGGGAGGAGAAAAAAATTTTAAGGAAGGGAGAAATAGTAGTGACAAACAGTAGAAGTTACTGTAGCTCCTGATGGTGGAAGTTAATCGCTAAAGGAACTTAAACCTCAAGACATGAGAAGCCCTGAGTGGACTCTGCACTTTTGTGCTTCCCATGAATGGGGAGGTCACCAATGACCTCATCGTATTCAGGATGATTCAAGTGATAGAAAGCTGTCCTACTGACCCCTGAAGCAGGAGGTTTGCATATTGATAGTCAACATGAGCCTGGGAGCTAACCCTTACTCCCAAGGTAAGAAGTTTGCCAGGCTGCTTGGTTAATCAATATACCAATATCCCTCGACATTGAAATTTACACACACACACACAAAAAATCCTACTGAATGAACATGGTATGCTTTATTAGTATCATTGTATTTTCAAGTAGGGAAGTCGCCTAGAGGAACTAAATTTAAATAAAAAAGTGGCTTGGGCCGAAACCAGTTTGGCTCAGTGGTAGAGTGTCGGTCTGCGGACTGAGGGGTCCCGAGTTCGATTCTGGTCAAGGGGCATGTACGTTGGTTGCGGGCACATCCCCTGCAGGGGGTGTGCAAGAGGCAGCTGGTCGATGTTTCTCATGGATGTTTCTAGCTCTCTATCTCTCTCCCTTCCTCTCTGTAAAAATCAATATATATATATATATATATATATATATATACACAAAAAAACCCCCAAAAAAGTGGCTTGGAAAAGTAGAATAAATGAAGATGATCATAAGGAATAATGTCATCAAGCTGTAGTCTGAAGTGCCCTCTTTATTATAAGGATGTATTTCTAAGAAGACTAAAATAGCACAGTCAGCCAATTTGATTTCATCTGACACAAAACTGGCAGGTTTTTAAATTTTCTAACTGACTTATTTCATTTCTAAAAACCAGCCTCTGAAAATATTACATCATTAAAACATTGTTTCAAAAGGTTAAAAGTTCTAAGATTATTTTTTCATTTACTCCATTTTAAATTACAGTCTTCCTTACTAGAAACAATCTGTAAATTTTATTAAACATGGTTATTTCTTCATAGAATAGCTGAGATCCCCCATTTAATATTGCTTCTTGTTAGCTTCCATTTATTCAACACTTTTCTGAAGTTGTCTTCAAATTTTGGATATATTTTATTTGATTTTCCTAGGCCATTCTAACGCCCCACAATATCCAAATGGGAAAATATAAAGAAAGGATAAACTTTGGAATCCAAAGATCAGGATTTTAGTGTCAGCATGCCACATTTTGGCTGTACAACCTTGAGCAGGTAAGCTCGAATCACTATTTTTGTTGTTTTATTCATTTATTTTTAAAATTTATCTTTATTATTGAAAGTATTACAGATGTCCTCTTTTTTCCCCTATTGACCCCTTCTAGCCGTCACTCACCCCCGGCCCCATGCCTTCACCACACTATTGTCTGTGTCCATGGGTTATGTATATAAGTTCTTTGGTTAATCTCTTCGCATCCACCCACCTACTCCTGCCTTCCCTCTGAGATTCGGCAGTCTGTTCCATGATTTCACGTCTCTGGATCTGTTTTACTCATCGGTTTACTTTGTTCGTTATATTGTATATATGAGTCAGATCATGTGATACTTTCTCTGACTGACTTATTTTGCTTAGCATTATACACTCCAAGTATTGTTTTAATCTATAAAATGAGAGTGATAGCAATGACAGGCCAACCTATCTACCTATCATTATGAGGATAAAATATTATAGTTTTGCCCTTTATGAAATATAAAGTTACCATCTCAATCAGAATCCAGACAAGGCTTTTCTCTACTCCATGACTTCTGGGAGCTCATATGGAGTGGTGAGCCTGGGGGATGTTTCTAAGGGTTGCGATGGCAATCATCCGGAGGCATATTTCCTCACATGTTTGGTGGTTGAAACTGGGACTTCACCTGGGGCAGTCAGCCAGAATACCTAAGCATACTCTCTTCATGTGGCATGTTTTCCTCAGGGTAGTCAGACCTCTTTCAAGGTAGCCAAGAGCTCCAAATGTTAATGTTCCTGTAACCAAGGTGAGAGCTGTAATACATTATATGACCTAGCTTCCAAAGTCACACAGCATCACTTCTGCTGCATTTTATTGGATACAGGTAAGTTACCAAGTCCAGCCCAAATTCAAGAAGAGAGGATTTAAATCTTATCTCTCAATGGAAGAAGTGCCAAAGAATTTACACATATGTTTAATGTATAGACAGATCGTGTTTACAGTAATGAACTGGCTACCCTGTAGAAATGGCTGCTTATGTCACCTTCTCCAGAAGGGATTCTGTATTCAAATTCTCACTCTTATTGCTGGAAATCACCAAGACATGTCAGGATGCGAATGAAGAAGCCCTTTCCTTCTTTCGTTAGCTTCTGAAACCCCACCGCATGCAGAAATAAATGCAGGTCCTTCACCATGGGACATACCCTAAAAGTCTCCTCTTTGGCACTTCCATCGAGATCACAATGCTGCCACAGGCAAAGTTTAGGTGCTGCAGTCCTCTACACAAAGCAGTGGCACTGTTGTTCTTGATGCCAGGCTAGTTTGTCTCCTGAGCAGAATGAGAAAGCACACCTCCCCTTGTGTTGTAGTGTGTCATATGGGCACCAATGCAGTATTATCTTGCATTCTAAAGTCATAACATGCATTTTAGTCACCATTCTTTTAGGTTTGCTCACAATCCCTTTTCCCCAAAGGCATTCACAGGAAGCTAGAAAACAAATCTAGATGAGAAGCACTGTTTGGAACGTTGCTCCAGCTGATGACTGAGATACTAAGGAGTCTTGCTGAGATGTCTGACCCTCTCTTCCCTGGAGATGAGTTTATTTCTAATTGGCAGGCATTTCTATCTTTAATCCTGCGTTCTAGTAGACACGGAATAGTTCTGCCCGTCAGCCAGACCTACCTAGCTCCAACCACATTCAATGATATATAGGTAATAACAGCTTAATATTTTATGTATGAATCAAGGTCATCACTTCAAATACCACATCCTATATTATTTAATAGATGGCTACTCTCAAAAGCTATTAAGGTGTGAATAGAAAATTGAATCATGAAGTTGATTCAGCACAACCTTCCTAGTGAGAGGCACTAGGAATCTCCTTTGTGGAATTCCAGACTCCATCTTAATTCTTTAGTGATGGGGACTTCACTAATACCGTACATTGAAGCATAATTATTTTTTCTGAAGTTGAATTGAAACCCTCTTCTTATGATATCCATATTCTGGTCTAAGTTTTGCCTTCTAGAGGAGCACAAGATGAGCTTATTCTATGTAATTGCTTTCAAACGTTTGAAGGAAGTTCTGTTTCCTTTAGTTCTCTCTTCAAAGCATTTTCTCTTATTTCTGTGTACTCTTTTCAATGTTCCTCTTAAAATGTGGACCCATGAATTGAACACTATTCCAGATCTGGTCCAACCAGCAGAGAATAGAATCTCTTATTGCTATAATCTAGGAACTGTGCTTTTGTTAATATAATAAAAAACCATATAAGCAACTCCACCTGATATTGGTACATATGAAATCTGCAGTCAACAAAAACCATTGTGTTTTTTAAAAATAAAATCCTATTACACCAAGCCTAGGTTTTTAGTCTTTTTAGCATTGTTGTCATCTTTTCTACTGAACTCACATTTCCCATACGTTTTAATTCTTAAAGACCTTGCTTTTAGGTTCATGAAATGTGTTAGATATATTTCTAACATTTACCAAAAGATACTTGTATCAGTATGTGATTTCATTTTATAAAATCTTGCTTATACTACCTTGGGATGTGTTAAGATACAGAATTCTTTGAAATATTCTTTGTGAATTTAGTAATTTGAGATGTGAATTTTTTTTTTAAGTTTGCTTATATTGCAAGGTATAGTAGACTACATAAAGTATGTTACCTTCTTGTATGAAACTAAGGGAAACTGGTACCTGATAAAGGATGGGTAAGAATGGGGTGGAGGATGTAAGGTGGGAGGGAGACTTTTCTGAGTATATCTCTTAATATAGTTTACTCTAGGAGACATGTAATAAGTGAAAAAAGTAAAATCTAACAAAATGAACTTAATTATAAATTAATAACATAACTATTACACAGAGAAAATAATTCAAGTAGCTTTTGTATGTAGTTTTCTGACAAGAGAGTATCATAGATTTACTGTGTCAAATTAGCTAAACTGGGATTGTTTCCCAAAATCCTCTTCCAAATGGAAGACCTGCTTACCCAGTCCTTAAAAATATCCCCAGAAAGGGTCCTGAGCGAAGTCTCTTCACCACAGCTGTAAGAAATGTGCTTGTGAGGGTAACTTATAGAACAACAATTCTCCTCTGTAATCAGAAATAATAACTATTACCATTTTTATGGGTTACACACTTAAGGGCGTGGCTTCTCCTGCAGGACCCTGCCACTGGAGTTGTGATGACAGCCTGAGGTAGTGAGAGTCTGACTTGTATTGCACTCTCTTGTATTCTGGCTCCACCTCACAGGTTGCACTTTATCCCTGTTTATCCCATGTCACCTCTACTTTTTCTTCCTAACTATCTGCCTTGAAGATTTTAGATTTCAGCTGTAGACATCTGGCTTTACATAGACTGTTTTAAAAGCTCCACATTGCCTGATTGGTGTGGCTCAGTGGTTGAGCGTTAACCCGTGAATCAAGAGATCACTGGTTTGATTCCTGGTCAAGGCAAATGCCTCCGTTGCAGGCTCGATCCTCGGTAGGGGACACACGGAGACAGCAGCTTGCTGTTTCTTTCTCATTGATGTTTCTATCTATGTCTCTCCCTTCCTCTCTCTCTCAAATCAATAAAAACATATATTTTTTGAAAGGATAAAATTTTTTTTAAAGCTTCACATTGTGCAAGATCAAATCCCTATAATACATTCCTTACTATTTACATTTCTTACGGCTTCTGCTTCTGATTAAGTACTCACCAGAATATATTCTAAGAACAAAATAAACTACAAATAAATCTTTAACTTTATTTAGAAAGTTTGTTATTAATAATGATATTGGTTTATAATTATGAAACAATTTGTAATTATGGTGGGATAGAGAAAATGAGTATGTATATTGATGTTGGGAAAAGTAAGAAACACATATGGAACACAAAAATTGAAGAAGAAACCTGTGATATTGGATTTGAATTGGAAGTAGCAGCATTAATGTGGGATTTAGGTGAAAAAAAATACATAAACACATACATAGACATACATAATTTTTAAATGAGTATATGCTAGTTAATATATAGAGGCATTATAGAACTATATATAGGTATATGTGTATATATATTACATAAGTATAAACATATGAACCAAATAAGTGTATGTGTATATATATATATATATATATATATATATGTATGTATGTATATACACTTATATAGTATATATATTATTCCTAGGTGTAGATATAGGCTTAGCTCTGCCCACTGAAAGAGTTATCTAGGATAACAATAAGTATACCAGATGGCTGGATTTTGGATTTTAATTTTGAAAATGACAGTCTCCACTAAAAGTAATGAGAGTTCCTTTGAGAAATGGCTGATTCCAGATCTGGGGCAGGAAATATATAAATTGAGCTTGTACTGGATGCCCCTTGGTATACTCAAGAGCAAGAACATGATAGAATTAAAACAACATCATTTTGCAGCCACTAATAATTATTCCACATCAGAACCGTTAATTATTGCTAAAATGATTATTGAGTAAAAGACCGTTGGTGCACAGGACAATCATATGCTTTCATAATGCCACCACACATATTTACTTATTATAAGTGGGGAAGTATACATTTACAATGGAGAGATCTGGCAGTCACTAAATTAACTAAACTATTACACTTAACATCACCAATAGGGTAACAATTAATGTTATGTAAGTTTTGATGGCAGTGTATCATCTACTAGTATGTGGTATTTAGGCCAAAAAATGTTAAACTTGAATGTAACTGTGATGAAATAATCAAATCTAGAATGTGGGACATTTTATAATACAACCCATTCTAACTAAAAAAACACACAAAACGTCAAGGGCAGAAACTCAAGGGGGCTATTCTAGACTAAAAAGAAATTAAAGAGACCTAACAACCAAATTCAGTTACACTGAATCCTGGATAAGAAAATAAAGTATAAGAGACATTTTTGGGACAGTTGGATAAATTTAAGCATGGGCTGTATATTAAATTATAATGGTGAATTAATTAATGTTAATTAATTTAATTCTTTTTATAAGATGAATGGTGAAGTGTTTAGGGCTGAAATGTTATCAGGTCTGCAACTTACTTTAGTCAGAAAAAATGGAGATATAAAAAAGAAAAGGTGACAAAATATTAACAATTTGGGAAATCTGGATGAAGGATTCATCTAGAAGTAGTGTGCTTGTAATACTGTTCTTTTAACTTTTATGTACATTTGAGATTTTTAAAAAGATGTTAAAGGAAATTTTTCTTTTATTATATGAAAACTAGAGGCCCTGTGTACGGATTCATGCACTGGTGGGGTTCCTCAACCTGGCCTTCGGGAATCAGGCTGAAACCAGTTCTCCAAGACCCCCTGAGGGATCTTGAATTGTGAGAGGGTAGTTCTCAGGAGACACACCCTAGAATTGGGCTCCCTCCTCTCTGGTTCCAGGGCGTCACCCAAGAACCAAGAACTGTAGCTGTCAAGTCACCACAGCTCAGCAACTCTTGTGTTGAGCATCTGCCCCCTGGTGGTCATTGTGTGTCATAGCTACTGGTTGCATGGTCACTTAGGCTTTTGTATAGAGAGATAATACATACTTATGGTAATAAAACATTATGATAAGTTTTCAAGTAAATTTTTTTTCAGGCAATTGAAAACTTGTTAGGCATTTATTTACTATTAATATAGCACCAAATTTTACCTTCTTATTTTATCTGCCTAGTATCTATTTATTGGAATGAAAGTGTTTTGCATCATGATTTATAAATAATAAGAGCCCACGAGCCCTGGCCCTTGTTGCTCAATAGTTAGAGTGTTGGCCTGCACACTGAAGGGTCTTGACAAGATTTTTGACAAGACCCATGCTGAGTCTTGCTGGATTTTTAATAAGATCCTATAATGTATCTCTATGTAACAATTAGAAAATTTCTCATATTTTTAAATTCTTAATATTATTTAAATACATATTTTTCATTTTTTTGAAATTATAAACATTTGCAGCAAAATCTTCCTGGTACCTTCTTTTTCTTAAGATATTTTTATGGTGTCTCATTTTTTACTTCTTAATTTATTCAACAAATATTTATTGCATACTCATTGAGTGCCAGACACTGTGCTAGGCTTTTATGGAATCTGAACAATGACAGTCCTTGTTTGTTTGAACACCATTGCTCTGGGAGAGCCTTGTATACAGTAGACTATTAAAGAACAAATATTTAATAGTAACCCAATTTTACAGACATCAGAACTTCAACTATTTTTTTGTGTGTGTTTAATGTCGCTAATGTCTATTTTCAAATCTGTGTTTTGCTTTTGTTTTTGATTCTTAGGTATGGAAGCCTTTCTGTGATCTTGCTTCCTACTTCACAGAGAAAATAAAGGCTTTATGATGTGAATTCTATTGCTTCCAGTCTCCCAAGTACAAATTTCCTGCGTGTTTTTATTTATGCTTATTCTCCTTCTCTACCTTGCAGTATGAAGTATCACTCCCCCCCCCCTTTTTTTTTGCATTTGATGCTGTTGGTTATTTCCTTTTTCTCAAAAATCTCTGTTACCTTAGATTTCATGACTCTCCACACTGCTAATTTTTCTCAAAAAAGGTCAGTTCTTTCCTGCTTTCCATTTTGGGGTCAGTTGTCACCATTTGCACTTTAACTATTGAATAACCCCAGGTTCCATTCTTTGCCTATTTATTTTCTCACAGAACTTCTACTCTCTTGCCCATTCCTTTGGTTTTATTTACAATAAAGACTTCTAAATCTGGGTCACATCTAGATATCACCCTTCACCTGGCCTATACCTTCAGTTTCCAACTACCTACTGGATGTCTGCACCTGGGTATATCATGACACTACAAATTCCATAAGTCCCAAACTGATCTCTTCAGTCGCACAGTGTGTGTATTTAGTTCTATGAGATTTTATTATTATACCTGTGTAAGCTTGTGTAACTACCACTAGAGTCAAAATACAGAAGTTCCAGCACCACAGAATCCCTTTTCCTGGCCCTTTATAACCATGCCCATCTTTCTCCACGTCCCACAGCCTCTATCGCACCCTCTCTCAGTCCCTAACATCTGGCAACTTGGCAATTTTTGGCAATTCTCTGTATTTTTGTAAGTAGCCCAGCCGGCATGGCTCAATGGTTGATCAGTGACCTATGAACCAGAAGATCATGGTTTGATTCCCAGGCATGGCACATGCCGAGTTGCGGAGCTCGATCCCCAGTGTGTGGCGTGCAGGAAGCAGCCAATCAATGATTCTCTCTCATCTTTATGTTTCTCTCTCTCCCTCCCTTTCCCTTCTCTGAAATCAATAAAAATATACTTAAAAAATAAAAATGTTATATAAATATATCATAATACCTTTTAGAATTAATTTTTAAAAATTTAAATCATTTTTAAGTTTTCAGTTACAGTTAACATACATATGATATTAATTTCAGGTGCACAACATAGTGATTAGACATTTATAAAACTTACAGAGTGATTACCCCAGTAAGTCTAGTGCCCATCTGACACCATACATAGTTATTAGGATATTATTAACTAAATTCCCTTTGCTGTGCTTTACATCCCCATGACTGTTGTGTAACAAACGTCTTAATCCCTTCACCTTTTACACCAATCCTCTCAAACCTCTCCCCTCCCATCTGGCAACCATAACCATTCTCTGTATCTACCGTGTTTCCTCGAAAATAAGACATCCTCCGAAAATAAGACCTACTTACAGGTTTCCTTCTGAGTGAAACATAAGGCATCCCCCTGAAAATAAGGCCCCCCAAGGCTCTGTTTCAGAATGCTATTGCTAAACATGAGAGATTTGGTCCACTGATTCTGAAAGAAACAGAGTCACAAGAAATTCACCAGGATATTCAGGAATTGGATTGTTATGATGATGTTCCAGAAGATGATGACATGATTGTCATTGAATAAATGAGTAAATTCTTGATACTGTAGGATTCACAGTTTGTCTGGTTTGTGTTGACAACTACCGTACTACCATACTGTATACAGGTAATAAATTTCCTTTATTTTTATTTAACAATAAATGTGTACCATATTCTTCTTCATGGAAAAATAAGACATCCCCTGAAAATAAGACCTAGCACATCTTTGGGAGCAAAAATTAATATAAGACACTTTCTTATTTTCGGGGAAACGGTATGATTCTGTTTCTGTGATTCTTGCTTGCTTATTTTGTGTGGTGTTTTTTAGTTTCAATTGTTGATAGATATGTTTATTGACATTTTTAAATTGCCATTTTTATTGCCATTTTAAATCATTGTTCATATTTTTAGTCACAACCCCCCCTTTTTTTTCTTCATAAAGAAGACCCTTTAATGTTTCATGTAATACTGGTTTGGTCGAGAATTCCTTCAGCCTTTTCTTTTCTGGGAAGCTCTTTATCTGTCCTTCGATTTTAAATGTTTCTAAACTCAGCTTTGCTGAGTAGGGTAATCTTGGTTGTAGGTCTGTGCTTATCATCACTTTAAATATTTCTTGCCAATCCCTCTGGCCTGCAAAGTTTCTGTTGAAAAATCAGCTGATAGTCTTATGTGAACTTCCTTGTAGTTAACTGCTTTTCTGTTTCTGCTTTTAAGGCTCT
The DNA here is from genome assembly GCF_014108245.1 of Pipistrellus kuhlii. Taxonomy (NCBI): domain Eukaryota; kingdom Metazoa; phylum Chordata; class Mammalia; order Chiroptera; family Vespertilionidae; genus Pipistrellus; species Pipistrellus kuhlii. The sequence continues at coordinate 20,308,110 of NW_023425405.1, forward strand.
CTCCCTTTAATCTTTTTTTTAGTAATTGAATTCAGTTACTTCTGAAGTTTTTCAACAATAGATTGGTAAATGTATATTTCTTTATCTTCACTTTTTTTTTTCATATTAGGTGTCCTTCTATCTGGATTTTTCCCTTTTAAGATTCTTTTGTTTATTATTTTGATACTTTTTTTAGTTGTGGTTTTGTGTGTGTTGTTGTTGTTGTTGTTGATGATGATGATGATGTTTTGCTTCTGGATCTTAATTTCTGGTTTCAACATCTACCATGATCACTTCCCTGCATTTTTATTTTAATGATTCAATATTTAATAATTTAAGCCAAATTTTAATCTAACATTTTTATAAATGTGTTTTCTTTAAATTGCTAGTATATATGTTGATTACAGTTTATATATTTTGTATACTTAACTGACATAATATTTTTGAGAGGCAAATACCCTAATTATTTCGCCCTTTATTTTATATGTGTGTTAGCTTCTCTCTCACATTGTTAGAATTAGTGCCATTTTGTAGGTGGCACTTTTCATATGAGGACTTCTCTTGTGTCAGTATAAACATGTCCTCCCTGATTTTGTACAGAACAATCATTTACTTTCTAGGAAATGTTATTAGTTGCTAAAATAATGAAAGAAGTTAGATGTTAGGAAATTAAGAAGTCAAGAACACTGTTACTTTAATGAGAAGATTTAACATTTTTATCATTTTTTGCATTTCATGTTATTGAATACATTCCAAACATTTATAAGTACAATGGATTGCTTTAGATACTAGGCCCAATGATTTTTTTAAAATCCTCACCTATTGATATGTTTTTATTGATTTTAGAGAGGAGGAAAGAGGGGGGAGGGAGAGAGAGAAACATGGATGTGAGAAAGAAACATCATTCGATTGCCTCCCATATAAGCCCCCAACTGGGAATCAAACCTACAATTTAGATATGTGCCCTGACCAGGAATTGAACCTGTAATCTTTTGGTGTATGGGACAATGCTCCAACCAACTGAGCCATCAGGCCAGGGTGACCAAATGAGTTTGAAACATTGAGGAGACAATATGGCTAAAGCTGCCATTTAAAAGTTATTGATATAAGTAGGAGATTGTTGGTGGCAGCTGGACCACAGTGGTGGCAGACAGCCAGGCTGGACTCAACCAGAAGCTGAATTACTGCTACTGGCTTACAGAATATTGACAAAAATGCAGAAGCATTTTTTGAATATATAAATAAAAATTGAAACTCCCAATCCTATGTGAAACAGTGCTTAGAGAGATCTCTAGCTAAAAGTGAACAAGTAAAGGCAAAATGGATACAATAAAGAAATTTGAAAGCCTTTTGCTTCAAGAACTGACGGCTAAGTATTGAAGTATATCATCCATTTTCTTAACTAACTTATTTTTACTAAGTCTTAAGGTATCTATTTCCTTTGTTGAATTGACAAGCCTGTAACAAGGTGTTTGTGAACAATAAACAATATGAACGTTTTCTTAATATGGAACTAGAACAATTACTTCAAGGCCATTATAATCTTCCTCAAGACACTTGTCCTGGTAATTTGACCTTGCTGGATGTTGGAAAGGTAAAGTTATGGGAGATGTAAAACCATTTTTTCTTTCTCTGTCCTTGAAGACTGATTTTGTTGCCAAGTTTTCAGCATATAAGTAATTGCACATTTTTGGATATGATTTATTTAATTATTCTCCATGGGAAAACAGAGCATTGGAAAATAGCTTTGGAAATATTAAATATGCTTAGTAAATTAAAGATGTTAAAAAATTACAAGTTATAAAGTTTTCTTTCTGAAATGCAAATAGGTATAAAGTAAGTATACAATCCTTTCCCCCCCTCTAAGTTATATACATACAGTCACCATTAAAATAACCATGGATATTGCCCTAGCCAGTGTTTCTTAATGGTTAGAGTGTCAGTCCGCACATGAAAGGATCTAGGGTTCAATTCCTAGTTGAGGGCATGTTGTTATCTGGGTTGCAGGTTTGATCCCCAGCCCTGATCTGTGTGTGTGGGAGGCAACCAATTAATGTGTCTCTTTCACATGTCTCTCTCTATATATATTCTTTACCCTTTTTCTCCCCCTTTCCCTCCCTCCAATCCACTCTCTCCAAGAATTATTGCAAAAAATATCCTCAGGTATGGATTAACAAAAAATAAAAATAACATACCATGGATATGCTTCTTTGTCTTTTTGGATGGAGGTTATAGAAATGTTAGTGTATTCTGCATTGAGATAGATTACAGTAAACCACTTACTACTTCCATGGCAAAGGCAGACTCTTGTTAGTGGGAAATAGTGTTGAGAGTTGCTTGCAGGAGATGATGGATGTAGAGGAGAAGCTGATGGGACACTTTGGTGAGATGCTTTGTAAGGTTTGGGCTTGAGTACCTGGGAAGCAAAGTGCCATGGATATAGGGAGCAGGTCTTTCTTCTTATATCTGCTCAGAACCCAGCTCTGTCCTGGCAATGTACAAACAATGGCTCTGGGATTATCAGGGGCTGCCTCCTTGATATGAGCACTGGGAAGCGTGCAACAGGTGCCCTCAACTTTAGTATCAGTGGTTCTCCTTCAGGCAATGTCAAGTGCAGTGGACAAAGGCCAGGGACAGCTGAAGCACAAGAGGAAGAATTCAGTAGAACCCAAGTGATAATTGGTTTGTGAACACCTGAAAGGCACAGGGTCAATAAAAATTACACCATTCCAGGAACACCATTCACATTTTACTCAGTGTGAATCTCAGTTACAGTACTTTAGGGAGTGACATTCACCTAGAATACAATGTCAATTGTATACCCGGGAATTAGGCAATGTGGCTACCTAGTCCTGGAAAGCACCCATTAGGAGATTTCCAGAAATAATTACAATTGTTTTTGCATGGTCTGCTGAGGTCCAAATTATCAAACTGGTAGGGACTAAAGCCATTGTGATTTTGAGTTTTGAGTTGATATATTCTCATTTTAGTCAGTTGGTCTGATAACATCTGGGAATCCTGGTTACTTAGTTTTACAACACTTTCATCAGGAATTTTTATGTTCCCTATAGCAGAGGCCTAGCTGGAATCTAAACAGTGTTCCAGATACAAGTTTATTATTTACATGAGGGCTTGGAGTGCCTCATAGGTGGGTCAAGGACCACGGACCAGTGTTAAATAGAGTGATTCTCATAATAGTATATTATCTATTATTTAGACTATTTTCTATTTTTCTCAGCTTTCACTTATACTAAGTTTTGAGGTAAATTTACAAAAGGATATATTTAATTTAAATCCACTTAGTATGTCCTTTATAGCAAGCTCCAGTGGAAAAATCACAATGCAGACCCTTCTGGAATGAGAACATGCTATCTAAAGAAGAGAATTATATACCTTTGAGAAATATGTCCTGGCATATTACTGGGCCCTTATAGAGATAAAATATTTGATCATAGGGAACCTATGGGCCTAAATCAGCAGTTGGATATCTCCCGAGTGGTCCAGGATTGGAAAAGGGTGCAGGCTGGGCTGAGGAAACGCCCCATGCATGAATTTTGTGCAACAGGCCTCGAGTGTGTTATAAGCATCTTGCCCAACATCAATTTATGTCATTGGTCTGAATACCTATAGTGTTTCTTACATTAGTGGGAAAAAGTTGGTGTCCCTTTATACTCAAAATCGTTTATTCCTGAAAACTAACTTGATTATGCAATATACCAGAGGGCTTTTCCAGTATCCCTAATGCAGAACGGAGAAAAGTGCACAATCCTTTCTACATAAATACACATACCTATACTACCTTCTCTACCTTTGATACATCTTCCTTGCCCCTCCCCTTTTTCTCCACCTCATCTTCTCACAATTCCAGAAGCCTTTCTCTCATCCTTGAAGTCACCTTTTGTTTATCTCGAGAGTTATATATCTTGTTTATCAACATGTAAGACTCATCTGAGCATATTCAACTATGAGGAGCATATTCATCTGAGCATAATTACAACTATGATGAATGCTTCTGTGGAGCTCAGAGTTTAGGCCTGTTCTCTAGATGGATTCCCAGTAAGCTCCTCCAACCCCTCAAACTGGTTCCTCTTCTTTTCTATTGTAGTTTTACACATCTCATAAAGTGTAGGAATGTAATTGGGTAATCATCCACCCAGTTATTCAAGTTATAAACTTAGAAATCATCTTTGATTTCTCTTTTTTCCCCTCTTCACAGCACCCCCAACCATTATCTCTACCTCCAAACCTTTATTCTCAAAACATATCCTGAAGTTATTTCTCCCCTTTGTCACTTTTACCACTTTTTCTAAATGATAATCATCTCTTCCCTAGACACTAATATTATTCTAAACATTCTAACATTCACCCTGCTTCTACTCTTGCCACTTTATGCTCCAGAGTTCACCAGGCAGCCAGATGATCTTCTAAAAATCTAAATAATTTTCTTTTCTTTTTCAAAACTACCCAATGGCTTTCTAACCTATCTATCTATCTATCTATCTATCTATCTATCTATCATCTATCTATCTATAAAAGGGTAAGTGTCCGTCTGTCCAACTGGTAGCTATGATGTGCACTGACTACCAGGGGTAGATGCTTAATGCAGGCATTGTCATCACACACACAGGCCATTTAAAAATAAACGGCACCATGGACCTGGCACTGACAAACCAAAACTCAGCTTCCCCCAAGTGGGACACAGGCCCCACCACCACCCCAGAGTGACACCCCACCAAATTTCAGCCAATGCTGCCAAGACTCCATGGCACAAAATGTGGCCCACACTGTAGCCCAACCCGGAAATGGTCACTGTAGGCTTGGTTTCCTCTTCCTAGTGACTCCCCCTTGGAGTTTCTTCAGCCCGAGAACCTGACTTGCTTTGTAGCCAAGTGCAAACATTTTACAGTTTAACTAAATGTTTGTGAAGTGTTTTCCCATGTCTCATCTCACTTGATCCTCACAAAAGTCCTGGAATAGGTAGATAGGAGACTTAGTAGATCCTATTTTATTTTCATTAGCAAGACGTGAATAGCAATATTAAAATATTTCTTCTAGCCAAACCAGTTTGGCTTAATGGATAGAGCGTCGGCCTGCGGACTGAAAGGTCCTGGGTTCGATTCGGGTCAAGGGCATGTACCTTGGTTGTGGGCACATCCCCAGTGGGGAGTGTGCAGGAGGCAGCTGACCGATGTTTCTCTTTCATCGATGTTTCTAACTCGCTATCCCTCTCTCTTCCTCTCTGCAAAAAAAAAAAAAAAAAAAAATCAATAAAATATATTTAAAAAATATATTTCTTCTAGTTATTTTATATATATTTCTTCTAGTTAATTTACTTTCAATGTGCATGATATATATTTATATATATATATTTCTTCTAGTTAATTTACTTTCAATGTGCATGATATATATTTATATATATATATTTCTTCTAGTTAATTTACTTTCAATGTGCATGAATTGGTGCTCTGGGACACTAGTACATTTATAATAAAAATTACGAACCTTGGCCTAAAAGGAACTATTGTATATAAATCAGACATACTTTTATCTCTAATCTCATCTTTGCTTATCTTCTATCTTATCCTGTGTGTATTTTCTTTATATTATAGTTTTTTTACTTGCTTGCGTGTACTAATATGTGTGTTAGCTTTATGATTTGTGTACCCTCTAACGAACCAGAACCGTACATATCTATTATGGGGGCAGAAGCAGTGGTGGTGTGGAAACCAGGAGTTCTTCTTTGAACAGTTAGCCTATTAAAAGCCTGACTTGTGTGGATCAGTGGTTGAGCATCATCCTATGAAGCAGGAGTCATGGTTCAATTCCCAGTCAGGGCACATGCCCAGATTGATCCCCAGTGGGAGTTGTGTGGGAGGCAGCCAGTTGATAATTCTCTCTCCCTTCCTCTATGAAATCAATAAAGATATATTTAAATATATCTATCCACTGACCCAGACTGGCTAGGGCATAACAATATATATATTTTTAAATAACCTAGGGGAGACCCATATATCTGTGGTCAACTTATTTTGGACAAAGATATTGAGACCTTATATTAGAGAAAGAATGATCTTTTCAATAAATGATGCTGAAATTAAATGGATATCTACATCCAAAAGAATAAATTTGGACCTCTACCTCACACCATATAAAAAAAAATTAACTCAAAATGTATCAGAGACCTAAATGTAAGAACCAAAGCTATAAATCTCTTATAATAGAATGAAATGTAGGAGTAAATCTGTATAACCTTATTCTGCAACAGATTCTTAAGTATCGATATGACATCAAAAGGATAAGAAACAGCAACAACAAAAATAGATAATTGGACTTCTTCAAATTAAAAACTCTTATGTGTCAAAGGATACGACCAAGAAAGTGAAAAGACAATTCAGTTAATGGGAGAAAATATTTGCAAATCATATATCTGGCAAGAGTCTAGTATATATACTATATGGGGTAGGGCAAAGGTAGGTTTACAATTGTTTGTATGGAAAGTAATACAATAATAAATAATAATACATGAATAAACTCTGTTTCATGTATTGTAAACCTACTTTTACTCCACCCTGTATAAATAACTTACAATTTAACAATAAAAGAAAAACAACTCAATTAGAAATGAGCCAAGGATTTGAATAGATATATTTCCAGAAAAGATAAACAAATGATCAATACACAGATGCTCAATATCATTACTATTAGGAAAAATGCAAATTAAAACAAAAATGACATACTAACTCACACCCATCATAATGTCTATAAAAAATACACACAGAAAATAAGTATTAGTAAAGATGTGGAGAAAATGGAGTCCTCATACATAGCTGGTAGGAAGTAAAATGGTGTAGCCTTTAAAAAAAAAAACAATTTGGCGCCAAAACCGGTTTGGCTCAGTGGATGGAGCGTCGGTCTGCAGACTCAAAGGTCCCAGGTTTGATTTCGGTCAAGGGCATGTACCTTGGTTTCGGGCACATCCCTGGTGGGGGGTGTGCAGGAGGCAGCTGGTCAATGATTCTCTCTCATCGATGTTTCTAGCTATCTGTCCCTCTCCCTTCTTCTCTGTGAAAAATCAATAAAATATATTTTTAAAAAAATACCAAAAAACAATTTGGCCATTCCTTAAAAACTTCAAACTAGATTTTCTATATGACCCAGCAATTTCACTCTTAGGTATATAGCCAAGAAAATTGAAAACATATGTTTACCTGAAAACTTGTACATGTATGTTCATTGTGGTATTATTTATAATAGCCAAAGGCAACCCACATGATCATCAACTGATGAATGGATAAGCAAACTGTTATATTTTCATTTAATGGGATATTATTTTGCCATTAAAGGGAATGAAGTACTGTTATGTGTTACCACATGGGTGGACCTAGAAAACATTATACTAAATGAGAGAAGTCTAACATAAAAGGCTATATATCGAATTATTGCATGTAATTATTGCATGTAATTATTGCATAAAATGTACAGAATAGAAAAAAACATTGAAATAGAAAGTAGATTAGTGGTTGCCAGGAGTTGAAAGGAGGAGAGAATGACTGCTAACAGGGTATCTTTTGGAGATGACAAAAATGTACTGGAGTTAATAGATAATGGTAATGATTGCTTAATTTTGTGACAATGCTAAAAACCACAGAATTGAACACTTTAAAGTGGTGAGGGTTATATTATATAAATTTTATCTAAAATTTAAAAAGATTTAAAAAGCCTAGTGAAAATGTCAAGAATTTGTTACATATACAAATCTGGAGCCAAGGAAAGAGATCACACTAGATATATAAATTTAGGAGAGATTGGAATATTGATGAAATATAATATGTTGAGTCTGTGTTTCTATTTACAGATAATATGATTGAATATTAAGAAAATACTATGGACTACAGAAAGCAACCACTAAAACTAATAAGTGAATTTAGCACAGTGCTATGATAGAAAGTCACATACAAAAATCAGTTGTAGACTTATATATTATGGGAAATGGTTGGAAAATAAAATTTTAAAAAACAGTCCATTTTAATAATTTTATAAAACATAAAGTACTTAGAATGTATTGAACAAGTAATATGTAAAACCTCTACATTGAAACTTATAAAACATTACTGAGAGAAATTATATAAGAGCTAAACAAATGACAAAATATACCATATTCATGGTGTGAAATAATAACAAATGTAGTCTTTGCCCTGGGTTCCTGACACAAGGCTTCTAAAGCATTTGTCAACAGGGCTGCCAGAAGAATATTTGTTCTAATATTTAGTCTTTGATCCCAATTCCCAGCACAGAGCTCACAAAAGCTCTTGTAATTCCCTAAATGTTAAGAGCACTAGGAGCATTTTTGTTTCAGAGTTTGGTCTTCGACCCTGGTTCCTTAATCCTTTGGAATTTCCTGAGTGATAGGAATGTCTTTTATTCCAATGAGCTAACTCTGGGTGAGCTCCTTTACCAGAAAGAACCAAGCCCTGATAGAAGCTTGGAATTTCCAGCCCCACCAGTTTTCTAGACAGGGAGGTAGGCTGGACATGAGTTCATAAAAATTACCATATCTATGTTATGCAGCTTCCATAAAAATCCCAATAGTATGGGGTTCAGGGAGCTTTTAGGCTAGTGAACACAACAACATACTAAAAGGGTGATGCACCCTGACTCCAAGCTCCTGTGCTTGGGTCCCTTCTAACCTTACCCTATGGATCTCTTTATCTGGCTGTTCATCTTTATCTCTTATTATATCCTTTACTAAAGACCTGGTGCATGGGGGGAAACGGGGGGAGGACAAGGGGTGTCCCTCAGTCCAGCCTATACCCTCTCCAATCTAGGACCCTTCGACGGATGTCCGACTGTCCATTTAGGATCGGGCCTAAATGGGCTGTCGAACATCCCTCTCACAATCCTCGACTGCTGGCTCCCAACTGCTCTCCTCCCTGCCTTCCTGATTGCCCCTAACCGCTTCTGCCAGCCAGCCAGATCACCCCTTAACCACTTCCCTTCCAGCCTGATTGATGCCTAACTGCTCCCATGCCAGCCTGTTTGCCCTCAACTTCCTTTCTCTGCCGGCCTGGTCCCTCCCAGGTGCCCTCCCCTATTGGCCTGATTGCCTAAAATTGCCCTCCCTTACAGACCTGGTCCCTCCCAACTGTCCTCCCCTGATGGCCATCTTATGGTGGCCATCTTGTGTCCACATGGGGGCAGGATATTTGACCACATGGGGGCACCCATCTTGTATGTTGGAGTGATGGTCAATATGCATATTATTCTTTTATTAGATAGGATAGAGCCCTGGTGCACAGGAGGGGGCTGGCTGGTTTGCCCTGAAGGGCGTCCCAGATCAGGGTGGGGGTTCCCTTGGGGTATGGGGCGGCCTGTGTGAGGGGCTGGTGGTGGTTTGCAGGCTGGTGACCCAAGCAGAGGCCCTGGTATCTGGGATTTATTTATCTTCTACAATTAAAACTTTGTAGCCTGGAGCAAAGCCAAGCCTCCTGCTTGCTCTGTTGTGGCAGCCATTTCTGTTGGAATGTATCTTCTATAATTGAAACTTTGTAGCCTTAAACAGAGGCCTAGGCTGTGTGGAAAGCTTGGCTTCCTCCATTGCCGGGGAAACCCAAGCCGCCCTCCTGCTCACTCAGTGGCTGCAGCCATCTTGGTTGGGGTTAATTTGCATACTTGCTCTTGATTGGCTGGAGAGCGTGGCTGGTGGGCATGACTGGTGGGTTTAGGTGGGTAATGGTTAATTTTCATATTACTCTTTTATTAGATTTGCAATAAACAGTTATATGTATATTTCTCTTAGTTCTGTGAGCCATTCTAAGCAAATAATCAAATCTAATAGGGTGAGGTCATGGGAACCTCTGATTACAGCCAAGTCACATAGAAGTTGTGGGTAACCTTAGCACCTCCTACTTAGATTGGTATATAAAATGGGGAGTGGGGACAGTCTCATGGGACTGGGCCTTTAACTGGTGGAATCTGATGCTGTCTGCAGGTAGATAGCATCAGAATTGAGTTAAATTGTAGAACATCCTGCGGGTGTCACAAAGAATTGCTGGGTGTGGGAAGAAACCCACACATTTGGAATCAAAAGTGTTTTGAGTGCAGTAGTAGCATGAGAGTAAAGAAAAGAAAACAGGTTGAGGATTGGGTTTTTCATAAACACATGGATTGATCAATTCAGTATTATTAAGATATCAGTTCTCCTGCAAATATATCCATAGATTGAATGCAATCTCAATCATAATCCCACTAGGTTTTTGTTTCTTTTAATTGAAAGTCTCTAAAAAATTGTATAGAAGCAAAAAGGGCTTAGAATATTTAAATCAGTCTTGTAAAAGAAGAACAAAGTTGGAGAGCTAACATTATCTGACTTCAATTTAAAATAACAAGGCAGTGTGGTACTGGTATAAGGATCAGCAAATAAATAAGTACGATTGAAGAGAAATCATATACTCAGGGAACATATATTTAGTTATATATTATAATTACTAGAAGCCCAGTGAATGAAATTCCTGCACTTAGGTGGGGGGAGGTTCCCCTTAGCCTGGCCTGCCCCCTCTCGCAGTCTGGGTGCCCTCAGGGGATGCCTGAGTGACACCATCAGTCAGACATCCTTAGAGCTGCCTCAGAGGTGGGAAAGGCTCCTGCCACCGCTGCTGTGCTTGCCAGCAGTGAGCCTGGCTCAGGGCTTCTGGCTGAGTGGCACTTCCCCTGTGGGAGCACACTGACCACCAGGGGGGCAGCTCCTGCATCTTCCCCCTGGTGGTCAGTGCATATCATAACAACCAGTGGTTGTTCTGCCATTTAGTTGATTTGCATATTACCCTTTTGTTATACAAGATTTGATTTTCAACAAAGATGCTAAAGATATCCAATGAGAAAAGGAAAATCTTGTCAACAAATTATGCTAGAACAACTGGATGTCAATGTGGATTTTAAAAAAATAAACCTTCACAACTATCTCATAAATAAAATGAACTTTAACAATTATCTCAACTATTTCTTATACAAAAATTAATCCTGAGTTGATCATAGACCTGAACATAAAAGCTAAAACTAAACTAAAGCATCTGAAAGAAAAGACAAGGGAATATTTTTATGACTTATTGGTAAGCAAAGGTTCCTAGAACACAGACTTATCTAGCCAGAAAATAATAGATTGGAAAAAAGGGGGAGGGGGTAATTGATCAAAGGGTACAAACTTTTAGTTATAACATGAATAAGTTCTGGAGACATGTATAGCATGGTGACTGTAATTAATAACTATGTGTTGTATATTTAAAATTTGCTAAGAGAGTCGATTTGAGCTGTTCTCACTATACACACACATGCTCACACACACATAAAAGGCAACTGTGGAAGGTGATGGGTATGTTAATTATCTTGTTTGTGATAATTATTTCATAGTGTATACATATATGAAAACAGCTCCTTGTACACCTTAAATATTCATAATTTTTATTTGTCAATCATATACCAATAAGCTGGGGGGGGGGAGAGAATAGCTTAGTAAATTAGACTTCTGCTCATAAAAAATAAATATTTAAGAAATGAATAAGCAAGCCACAAATTGGGAGAATAAATTTATAAAATGATTTTTTTTTTTACAAAGAACTAGTACTCAGGAAATAAAGATTTACAACTGATAGAAAAGATTGGGGAATCTCAGAGGGAAGGCAGGGGAGAGTGGGTTGGTGGGAAGAGATCAACCAAAGAACTCATATGCATATATGCATAACCCATGGACACAGACAATAGGGTGGTAAAGGCCTGGGATGGGACTTGTGGGCTGCCTGGAAGGGTCAATGGTGGGGGGAGGGGGAGGGAAGGAACTTATGTAATACTTTTAACAATAAAGATTTAATTTTAAAAGGAATTACAACTTAATAATAAAAAGATAAACAATACAATTATTAAATGAGCAAAGTATTTAACAGATACTTAACAAGAAAGCAATGAATAGATGTACAAAAAAAGTCTTCAACATCACTAAGTCATGAGGGAAGTGTAAATTAAGACCACAGTGAGATACGGCTAGACTCCCACCAAAATCACTAATGTTAAACACAACAACAGCACTAACTCTTGACAAGGATGTGAACAACAATAACTTGAATTCTTACACATTGTTGATCGGAGTGTAAAATGGAACAACCTTTTTGCAAATAAGTCTGACAGCCTCTTATATAATCTTGGATCTGTGCGACTGGGGAGAGGGGAAAGATGGTTAAGACAAGAGAGTCAATTTCTGAGACCTGACGTACTTTAGTATTTAGAGGTCATGGGAAATGAACAGGAGTCGTAAAAGGCACTGAGATAGAGCAGGCAATAAAGCATCAGAAAACTATGTGTTATGGATGCTAAGAGAAGAGTCTTGTGAAACTTCTGTCCTTAATAATGCTTTTAAACTTTTATTCCTGAATATCTATTTTGTTTGATATTAATCTGGTTAGTGGTTCAGAGATGTCACTAAACAATAAAATAGAACAATGTGCCCTGAAGAGGGGGGAGAATCTTAATTCCAGAGTTACCACATTTTATTATCTCAATGTCCAGTTTTCAACAATAACAACAACAAAAGTTATGAGACATACGAAGAAACATGAAAGTGTAGCCCACAAACAGGAAAAAAGGCATTCAAAAGAAACTCTGAGGAAGCCCAGATGTTGGACTCATAAAGACTTTAAATCAGTTAAATATGTTTAAGTAAAGGGACTAAATATCTAACAGAAAGAATAATGTCTCATCTAATATAGGATATCAATAAAGCAATATAAATTATAATGCCCTGACCAGCTGAAACCGGTTTGGCTCAGTGGATAAAGCGTTGGCCTGCGTACTGCAAGGTCCCAGGTTTGACTCCAGTCAAGAGCATGTACTCTGGTTGCAGGCACATCCCCAGTAGGAGGTGTGCAAGAGACAACTGATGGATGTTTCTAACTCTCTATCCTTCTCTCTTCCTCTCTTTAATAAAATCAATAAAATATATTAAAAAAATAAAAAAATAAAAATAATAAAGCCCTGACCAGGGTAGCTCAGTTGGTTTGGTGTCATCTCATGCACTCGTCAGGGCATATGCCAGGTTGTAGACTCAGTCCCTTGTAGGGGCATGCAGGAGGCAGATAATTGATATTTCTCTATCATATCACATCAATGTTTTTTTCTCTATCTTCCTCTCTATCAATTTAAAAAATAAATTATAAAAAAAGAAATAGAATTGCTAGAATTGGAAAGTATACTAACAGAAGTGAAAATTTCACTTGAAAAGCTCAATAGCTGGTTTGAGTACCCAAAAGAAAGAATCCATGAAATCTAAAGATAGCTCAGTTGAGATTATCCAATGTGCAGAACAGAAATAAAAATAAAAATGAATAGAGCACCAGTGATCTGGAGGACATCATCAAGTGTATCAATGTGTCTCAGAAGGAAAAGAGAAAGAGAAAGAGCAGAAAGGTTAAGTAACTAAAGGGACTAAATATCTAACAGCCCACAGACAGAAGGGTCCCGGGTTTGATTCTAGTCAAGGGGTATGCAGGAGGCAGCTGATGGATGTTTCTCTCTCATCGATGTTTCTAACTCTCCTTCTCCCTTCCCCTCTGTAAATATTATTATTATTATTATTATTTTAAATATATATATATATATATATATATATATATATATATATATTATATTATATTAAAAGAAAAAAAAGAATAGCCCTTGCCAGCTCAGTGGACAGAGTGTCAATTTGTGGACCAAAGGGGTATGCTGGCCCAGCCCTTCATGTAGGAGACAACCAATCGATGTGTTTCTCTCACATTAATGTCTCTCTCTGTCTTTCCCTCTCTCTTCTTCTTCTTCTTCTTCTTCTTCTTCTTCTTCTTCTTCTTCTTTTAAAAAAAATATATTTTATTGATTTTTTACAGAGAGGGAGAGGGATAGAGAGTTAGAAACATCGATGAGAGAGAGTCATCGATCAGCTGCCTCTTGCACACCCCCCACTGGGGATGTGCCCTCAACCAAGGCACACGCCCCCAACCAAAATCGAACCCAGGACCCTTCAGTCTGCAGGCTGACACTCTATCCACTGAGCCAAACCGGTTTCGGCCTCCCTCTCTCTTCTACTTGCCCAAAAAATCAATAGGAAAATACTCTCATGTGAGGATTAACTAAAAAAATAAAAATAAAAAATTTAAAGAAAAGAAAAAAATAATGGCCAAAAACGTCCCAAGTTTTATGAAATACATATATTCACACATCCAGGAAGCTCATATTCCAAGGATAAACTAAAAGAAGTCAGACCTAGATACATCAAAACAAACTATCAAAAGACAAAGACAAAGAAAACCTTGAAAGCAGCAAGAGAGATGTGAATAATCACATACAAGTGATCTTAAATAAGATTATAATTTGATTTCTAATCAGAAGCCCTGAAGGCCAGAAAGCATTGAGATAATATAGTTAAAATGCTGAAAGAAAAATACTGTCAACCAAGAATGTATAGAACACATTCCTAGATAAGTAAAAATGAGAGAATTTGTTGCTAGCAGAGCTGCCCTATAGGAAACACTAAAGGGTGTCCTTCAGGATGAACTAAAAGGACATTAGACAGTAACTCAAATCCACATAAAGAAAGGAAGTGCACTGGTAAAAAGTGCATAGGGAAATCTAAAAGACAATAAAATGTATATATATTTTTGTAACTCTTAATTTCTCCTATCTGGTTTAAATGATGGGGGAGCCCTCGCTGGTGTGGTTCAGTTGGATGGGCATTGTTCCTGGACCAAAAAGTTGCTGGTTTGATTCCCTGTCAGGGCACATGCACAGTTGCAGGCTCAATTCCACAGTAGGGGCATGTAGGAGGCAGCTTGTTAATGTTTTGCTCTCACATCGATATTTCTCTTACTCCCTCTTTATTCCTCTCTAAAAATCAATAAAAAATCTTTTAAAAAAGGACAGGGGAGTAAAACAATAGTTATAAATCTATGTTAACACACATATGACATACATTTTATGACAATGGTACAAAGGAGCAGGGAAGATATGAAACTTACAGGAACAAAGTGGTTTTTTTCCTATGGAAATTAGGTTGGTCTGATCAAAACTAGATTGTTATAAATTAAGAGACTAATCATTGTTAAATTTATTGAAAGAATTGCATCTAAAAACTCCCGTTGGGCATGTTCATGCCTCAAGTACTCTGGGACTCAAATAGTTCAACATCAAAAGGCCTTTCTTCTCTGATCAGGCAAATTACAGAAAGAGGCTGGGTTAATTAACTGGCAGGCAGACATGGTTTGTAGCACTTAGGCAGTATTTGAAGGCTATGATCATTCTTTTCCCAATCATGTTTCTCTCCATCTGACAACCTCTCTGTCTTTTTAAATTGTTTTTGAGAATACCTAGTATTTGCCTTGAATATCTTTATTTTCCTTTCTTCCATTTTGAAATTGTGAAATAATACCAACACAGAGAAAAATAGAGAAACTAATAAATTACCATGGCACCCATCACCAAGCTTTATCAAATTTTGCCATTTTACATTTTGTTTAAAATTTGCATTAAAAAAGACAGGTAAAATGCACTAAACTGTCACCCTCGCTTATTCTCAGAGGTAACCACTAGCTTGAATTTCATGTATATTATTCTCATGCATTTTTATACTTGTATTTCATATATATAAATATCCATAAAATTTATAGAATTAGTTTACTGTTTTACAGATTTATGTAAATAATATTTTAATGTACTTATTACTTTGCACCTTGTTTTTAAGGTCAACATGGATTTTTAGATTCATACAGCTTGATTTATGAAGCTCTAGTTTATCCATTTTAATTGTCATATAAATATAACAACATTTATGTATTGTTGGGCATTTAAATCTCTCCTCTCTCTCTTTTTTCTTCTATAATAAATATGCTTATCACATCTCCTTGGGCAGAAATGCAAAGTATTCTTGGATTCCAAAAGCTATACATTAAATAGCAAGGATCCGGGATTTAGATCTAAAAATAGAATTGTTCTGTTCATCTTTAATTATTTTAGTTTTTTCTTCTTCTTCAAGTTGCTCTCTAAAATGGTTGCATCAATTTACTCTTCACCAGCAATGTATAAAAATCCGTGTATGTCTACTTCCTTGCCAATACTGTACTTTATATGGTCTGACATCACAATTTCTGCCCATCTGATGAGCATAAAAGGGTAACTCTTGCCCTGGCCAGTGTGCTCAGTGGTTAGAGTATCATCCCATGTACCAAAGGGTCATGGGTTTGATTCCTGGACAGGTGTTGCAAGTCTGATCCTTGGCCACCCTCAGGGCACCTGTGGGAGGAGGTAACCAATCAATGTGTCTTTATCACATTAATGTTTTTCTCTCTCCCCCTTCCACTCTCTAAAAATCAATGGAAAAAATCGCCTTGGGTGAAGATTAACAAAAATCTATACTAATAAAAGCCTAGGTGGCCCTCGTTAGCAATGTCATCACAAGATGGCTGCCACAAGATGGCCACCATAAGATGGCCACGTGCACAGCGGGGGCGGGGGGGGGGGGGGGGGTGTCAGCTGCTCTGTGTGGCGAGGCCTTGACTCTGTGCGGTGTGGAGGAGTCGGGTCCCAGCAGAGGAGGCAGGTTGCAGCAGAGGAGTGCAGTTGGGGGCGATCAGGCTGACAGGCAGAGGCAGTTAGGGGCTATGAATTTTTGTCTCTTCGACTGGCCTTACCGCTCTGTCAATCCCCCATTCCCACTATGTAATGGCCACAGCCTTGAGATAATAGGCAGGAAAGCAGCACCATTAATCCCATCTTCTTCCACTGGCATTCCTTCTTCATTAAATGAAGAGTTCTTAAAGTGAAGGTATTAGAAAAAGTTCTGCACCCTCAGTCTATCCTGTGAGACCCAGTGCTCCAAAGCCACACTTGGACCTCATGGTGAGGTATCAAACATTGACTTGTTTAGTCTCACAAGGCTTCCAGCTCCTGGACTGCAGACTCCTGCAGAGAGAACCTCTCGTAGCCCCGTAGTTTTCCACATTCCCTCCCTCTCCGCTTGCATTCTGGCCATCTTGAATCCAAGTTTACTCCTCCTTTGGAGTCTTGCACTCAAAGTGGCAAGATCTACAGCTTCACAGCATATTCAGAGTAAAAGCCAAAGTCTTTACAATGGCCCATGCTCTCATTCCCCCCAACCACCACCATCACTTTTCCCTCTGCATCACTTTTTCTAGCCTTCCTTTCTGTCTCCTTTTTCTTTCATGAACACTCCAAGGATACTCCTGCTATCCCCACTGCTTGGGCAATGTCATCTAGGTAGCCTCAGGGCTCCCCCTCTCATTTCCTTCAAGTCCCTGCTTATCTGTCGCATTATCAGAGTTGCCTTTCTGGCTTCATATAAAAGCAACTCCCACCCTTGAAACTCCCTATTTTCCTTACTTCACTAATTTTCCTCTAATTAGTCTGTCCCAGCAAGACCCAGGGACTTCTTTAAGTTTTACTAGTGTATCTCGCTTTCCTAGAACAATGGCTGGCATGTTATAGTGGCAGCACACGTCAGACACTAAAATATTAACTTAGAAAAACACCCTTCATATGTCAGTATTCTAAAATTTCCTTACAATTCACCAATCGACGAAAGCCTTGGTAAAAGTGTGCTATTTATTCCAAGGTAAAACAGGTGTCATTCTGACCAAATACTACATTACCACACACCCAATTTCATTAGTTTTTTCAGCCTGAAATTATTATAGGTTTTTTTTGGTACCCTCGGGCCTACTTCCTCTTAGCTATTTCCACAATATCTTTCTTTTTTTTCTGGCAGCTTCTCATCTCTGATGGAATTCATAATCAGGTAGGAGTACTTTCAGCTGCAAGTAACCAAAAACTTCAATGTGGTTGTTACATAGATGGAGGATTATTTGTTTCAAGCCACAAGAAGTTTGGGGGTAGCCCTAGCCAGCATTGCTCAGTGGTTGGAGTATCGGCTTGCTCACCAAAGGTTCTCGGGTTAGATTCCCAGTCAAGGGCACATACCTGGGTTAAATCCCCAGTCTGGGTGTGACAGAGTTCAATCGATGTCCTCTCTCCTCAACTGACTCCCTCTTCCACTCTCTCAATGGAAAAAATGTCCTCGGGTGAGGATTAACAACAAAAAAGTATGGGAATAGAGCTGAAACAGGTTTGGCTCGGTGGATAGAGCGTCGGCCTGCAGACTGAGGGGTCCCAGGTTCGATTCCGGTCAAGGGCATGTACATTGGTTGCGGGTGCATCCCCAGTGGGGGGGTGTGCAGGAGGCAGCTGGTCGATGTATCTCTCTTGATGTTTCTAGCTCTCTTATCCCTCTCCCTTCCTCCCTGTAAAAAATCAATAAAATATATTTAACAAAAAAAGGTTTGGGGATAGGTACATAGTCCAGGTCTGGTACAATGGATTCAATATGGCTGTTGCATCTTCATACTTGGGACTTACATTACAAGCAGGGGGAAGGAAAAGGGGGCATTAGTTATGTCGTTAATGAAAAACTTTCCCAGAATTCCTTACTACTTTTGTCTTAATGGCCAGAAATATGTCATAAGGCCTCTTCAATATGTGAAGAAACAGGAGAAAATAAATATTTTTAGGTGGAACAAAATCTGAGGTCTATTAATAAGAAAGAAGAGGAGAATGGCTATTAGATAAAGAACAGAAAACTATGTCGCTGTTTTCCGCCTATGAATTGCTATTTATACATTTTTTCCTACTGGGTAATTTATCATTATCTTACCATTGTATAATTGGGATGTTAATTTTTTTAATGATTTATGCATTACAAATAGTTTCTATCCTTCATTTTTTTTTGAAATTGTGGTAAAATACACATAACACAATTTACCATCTTAATTATTTTAAGTATATGGTTCAGTGGCATTAAGAACATTCACATTGTTGTGCTACCATCACCACCATCCATCCAAAAAACTCTTTTAACCTTGAAAAACTGAAACTATTAAACAATAACTTCTTATTTATTAATTCTTGTATTTATTCACTGAAGTTTGAAAGTTGTTTGTTACAACATCATAGCATAGCTTATCCTAACTAACACAGATGTCAAGAGTAAAAGCAAAGAGTCCAAT
Source organism: Pipistrellus kuhlii (assembly GCF_014108245.1). NCBI lineage: Eukaryota > Metazoa > Chordata > Mammalia > Chiroptera > Vespertilionidae > Pipistrellus > Pipistrellus kuhlii. The sequence goes on from NW_023425405.1 coordinate 20,327,177, forward strand.
TGAGTATCTTTTCATGTGCTTGTTGGCATTTGTATATCTTCTGTGGAGAAATATCTATTCAAGTCTTTGCCCATTTTTAAAACATATTGTTTGGGCTTTTTGTTGTTTTGTTGAGTCATAGAAATTCTTGGTATATTCTGGATATTAACCCTTTGTCAAATATGTGGTTAATAAATATTTTCTCCCATTTCCTGGGTTGACTTTTCACTCTGTTGCTGTGTCCTTTGATTCACAGAAGTTTGTAATCTCCATGTAGTTCTTCTAGCTATCTATTTTTACTTTTGTTGCCGGTACTTTTAATGACCTTTTGAAGGAATCATTGTCAAATTCAGTATCAAGAAGCTTTCCTCCTCTGTTTTCTTCGAAGACTTTTTATAGTTTTTATACTTATGTTTAAGTCTTTAATCCATTTGAAGTTATTATTTGCATATAGAATAAGGTCAGGGTCCAATTTCACATCCGGATATTCAGTTTTCCTGGCACCATTTGTTGAAAAGATTGTCCTTTTCTCATTGAATGGTCTTCACATCCTTATTGAAATCATTTGACCATATACATGAGGATTTATTTCTGGCCTTTCTTTTCTATTCCATTGATCTGTATGTCTGTCTTTATGCCATTATCACACTGTCAAACATATGTAATTAATATAAATAATTTTAACAGTGAAGTTTTTAGTATTTCTATCCTCCTGAAATTCCCAAATAATATAGATCTTGCATACTTTAACCATAAAATATTCTCCTTCAAATTTTAAACTTTTGAACAGGATTAACTTATCTTTTTCAAACACAAAGAAATCAGTTATTTTTAAGTTACCAGTAGTAGGGATTTAAATTAATTTTATTAATTTCTGGGCTTTCCATTATTTATTGATTTTATGACTTCCCCTCAAAGTCCCCCCTTCTTTTGCTTAAGAATATTTGTACTGATTTTTAAGTTGTCTTTTAGCTCAAAGTATATTCTCTATTCTGCTCTGTGATGCTAGGCCTGGTACTTTACAAACCACATTTCTACTTTGTTAGCTGGATCCCTGTTAAGCTTTGCCAACAGGGGACACTAGAAATAGACCGAAAACCTGGAGAAAAGAGAAGTGACTTGCTCTTTTTTATTTCTATGTTATTCCTGTTAGTTAGCATTGCCCCAGACTCTTTCCACATTCTACTCATCTCTCTGCATCTGAGGTCCAATGGAAGCACTTTTTATTTAAGGAGATAAAGTGGGGGAGGGGGGTGTCAGATAAAGACCCATAATTTTACTATTCTGGTAAAAAAAAAAAAATTGTGTGTAAATAGTTTTTAAAAATAAGAAAAAAGCTTTATTGATATATAATCCACATAACCATTAAATTCATCTATTTAAAATGTACAGCTTAATGGTTTTTAATTTATTCAGAGTCATGTAACAATTACCACAATCTAATTTTAGAACATTGTCATCACCTCCAAAGGAAATTCGTATTCATCAGCATCCTGATGTAATCATTTTGGATATTTTTTAATATATTCATTTTTATCCAATTATAATCATGGTGGACCTAACATTTTGTTCACTTTCAGGTTTTTTTACTTTACATTGAGAGAATTTTCTGTTTCTCTAGTTTTAATAATTATTATTTTAAGTTTTCATGTAGTATGTCACACTGCTTGGACTAACGTGATTAACCAAGGAAGAACAATGATTAACCAAGGAAGAACAATTATTTCCATTTAAAGCAAGATTCCATGATGCTAGTCCAGAAATTGGACTGGAGGTTTTTCTTAGGCCCTAGCTCATTTCTGAACAGTTGTGTTTGGTTGGTAAGAGATCATATGAAGACAATACCAGACATTCCAGACCCTATCAGTATGCCCTCTGGCTTGGGAATCACAAGCCAGATTGGGCAGGCCACACTCATGTGTAGTGGCAGCCTGTTTTACAGGTCAGACAGACCGTGGTCTGGATGGGCGGGTTCTCCACCACCTAAACAACCCTCGAGGGAGAAAGACCAAAACAAAGACTCCATGTCAATTAGAGTTTCTCACCTATGGGGCATATAAGATTTTTTCTGGGAAGATTATGGATCAAGAGGACTGTAAGATTATTCTCCAAAGAGACATATAAAAAATTAGTTATTTTAGAGTTACCATTGGTAGTTATTAAAATTTACCAACTTTAAATTAACTTGGTAAAAAAATTTAATTGGTAAATATTTCACCATGTTTGTTTTTTTAAATGTTTTTTTTTAAATTGATTTTTAGAGAGAGAGAGGAAGGGAAAAGGATAGAGAGATAGAAACATCAATGAGCAAGAAGCATCAAGGATTGGCTGCCTCCTGTATGCCCTGCACTGGGGATTGAGCCCACAACCTGGGCATGTGCCCTGACCAGGAACTGAACTGATGACCTCTTGGTTCATGAGCTGATGCTCAATCATTGTGCCAAACCGACCGGCTCACCATGTTTTTAAAGACATGTTTAGAAAGATTTTAACACTTACTGATTATCCTTGAAATAAATCTTGGCAGGACCAGTCTTGGGCTGCAAAATTTCAGGGGTCACTATTCACAAAAACTACAATATGAAAGGCACACCCAGGCGTGCAGAGTAACCAGGACCATTGTCCTTAACAGCCTGGGCTTAGACAGCAAATCTATATTAATAAAAGGGAATATGCAAATTGGTCAGGACACCCTCACACAACAACTGTACAGCAGGCTGCATGGGGTGACCAGGCCAGCAGGGGGGCAGTGAGGGGCAACCAGGCTGGCATGGGGGGCAGTTGGGGTGACCAGGCCAGCAGGGGTGTAGTGAGGGGTGACCAGTCTGGCAGAGGGGCAGTTGGGAGTGACCAGGCAGGTGTGGGGGGAGTTGGGGGAGACCAGGTTGGTAGTGGGGGACAGTTGGAGGCAACCAGGCTGGTAGGGGGGGCTGTTAAGAGCAATCAGGCTGGCAGGGGGGTGCAGTTAGCGGTGACCAGGCTGGCAGGGGGGGTAGTGAGAGGCAACCTAGCTGGCAGCAGGGTCATTTAGGGGCGATCAGGCTGATAGGCAGAGGTGGTTATGTTTGATCAGGCAGGCAGGCAGGTGAGCTCTCACAATCTGGGATAGCTGGCTCCTAACAGCAGTTGGACATCCCCCAAGGGGTCCCGGATTGGAGAGGGTTCAGGCCCAATTTTGTGCACCCAGCCTCTAGTATATAATATTGACAGGACAGTGGTAATGAGGAGGATAACATTCTACCGCACTTTTCTGCATATACATACAAGATTTAACTAGTGTCTCACTGAATCAGTACATTAAACAAGTGAAGTTACTATGGCTCTTCTTTATGCTTTCCACCACCCCATCTTTATTGAGGTACAATTATGAATAGTAATTGTGTATACTTGATATATGTATACGTTGTGAAATTGTGAAATAATTGCCACAATCAAGCTAATAAAGTTGTCCATCACTTGGCAGATACCATTTTCTTGTGTGTTTCTTCGTGTGTGTGTGTGTGTGTGTGTGTGTGTGTGTGTGTGTGTGTGGTGTTTTTGTTTTTATGGTGAGAACATTTAATATCTCCCCTCTTAGCAAATTTCAAGTATACAATACACCATTTTAATTATAGTCATATTGTTGGACATTATTAGATCTCCAAAACGTATTCATCTTTCATAACTGAAACTTTGCACCCCTTTCCCACCATCTCCCTATTTCCCCTTTCTCCAGCCTCTGGCAACTGTCATTCTACTCTCCACTTCTATGACTTTGACTATTTTAGATTCTGGTCTCCTCCATGCTCTTACATATGTTGTTCCCTGTAGCTGAGGCATTCTTTTCCTGCAGCTTCATCTGGCTCAGCTCTATTATTCCTGCCCAACTTGGCTCTGCTGTCATCTTCCTAAGTTCCTTAGTTAGGATGGTTCCTGACCCTCTGAGCCTCATTGCGGTAACACTCTGCAGATAGCTCTACCATGAGGCTTATTGATACACAACATGGGATGTTTACTTGTGTCTCCCTCAAAAGATCTACTCATGTCATCTGAGCATGTTGGAAGTATTCAATATTCACTGAATTTATAGATGAAGTACTGAGGCTACCAGAGTATTTTTCCAAGATCACATGTACAGGAACCAGTTAAACCCCCCGCCTTTAACCTCAAATCCCAAGTTCTTTCACTTTATCATGTTGGAGGTTTCTCTGTCAACCCCCAATTAAAGTCCCAACTACCAAACATTTGTGTGAGTTTGTTTTGAAGCTGGTGTGTAGCTTTATGTGACCAATACATTGAATGGGAATGTAGTCAGAGAACTCATCTTTATTTTTGCCGCCCACTGTCTCTCTTCTTCAGCGAAGACCATCTGTAGGGGAAAACCTTCTTCACCTTGTGCTTCCACCCTTCCCCTTGCTACCAAGGTTCCTGGGTTCTCCAAGGTTTAAAGTGGGGAAAAGGGAAGGAAAAAACAGAACTGGAAAGCAGGGATGACAGGAAGACACTTAACTCAGGTACAAAATTTAAAGTGCTCAGTAAGAAAGGTAAATATTAATGCATATTTAAAAAAATCTCATGCAGAAACTCCAGGATGAACAATACACCAAAAATGTAAATAAAGACAGGCTGTCAGTTTTTTTTTTCTGTTTTTTTTTCTGACCTTGAGTTACTATGTAATGGGAACAGTGTTTCTAATCAGCCTGTCATAGTTCAAGGGCCATCAGATGGTCATCGTGTCCCTTGATGGGTGTGTCTGTGAGAGTTTATAATGGTGTGGGAACAGATTGGGCAGCCAAGGACTTCATATGTAATCATGTTTTTTGATCATAGTGCTTTTACATGTTGGCTCAACATGTGGGTGAATTTTTCAAAGGATATATAGGGGCACAGATTTTTCCTATGGCCTCAGGCTTCACTCTGGCTTGCATGGCACTAAAGGAGCATGTTTATTTTACTGGTTCATCTGGAAGATGGCTTTACAGCTCCAGGTCTGGCAGCTGTTTAAAGCGGACTTTATTTCTCTTGGGACTCGTTGGGTTCCTTAGAGGCAGTCCCTGGGGACATTTCATGTAACACGGGAGAAGTGTGTCCTCCCTGCTGGCCAGTCTCTCTCGTCTCTCAGAGGTCAGTTCCACACAGACTCGGGTCTTCTCCTGTCCTTCATTCCTTCACCTCTAGGGCAGGACTTAAAATGGTTCCAGGCTGGCTTTCTACTGAGGAGGGCCACAGGGGTGTTGAAAACGCTCGAGCATCTCTGGCTCTGAAACACTCGGGAGCTCAGGTCTCTTGGAGCAACCCCCACCCTCCCCCACCCCCTACCCTCTGCCACCTGCCCCTTATCTCCCTGCTGGACCTAATGCTCTGGCTTTAGGGTTTTCCAGGAGGGAGCCAGACGCAGTCCATGGTGTGTTTTCTTTCCTCCCTGATATAAAAGGAGAAGAACTCCCTCCCCCCCCCCCCCCCACACACACACACTCCCTTCTCCTGCGGGGGTGGGAGAATCACAGCACAGTTTTGTGCAAGTCAAATTTGCCACAAATTCTTCTCCTTTTCCAACAATTTGCTCCCTTACACTCTCAATGTAGTAATGGCTTTTAAGAGCCATACTATCAGTAGGAAGGGAGAGAAGGAGGGAGGGTAGGGCAGACGGGATGTGGGCATGGTTGAGAGAAAGCATCCTGAAGTGGAGTTGCTTGTATTGTGTAAGGACTAGTTAAAGTTGATGGCATGTGAAATAAAATTTCTGATCCTTTCGTGGGGAGGGTGAAGTTGTTTTAATCTGGACTTCAGATTTATGATATTCCTGAGAAGCCTCATGTTGAGACTAAAAGCTCTCTTACGGAGTTGGGTAAGACATGCAGCCCTTGCATTTTGAATGTGCATATTTATGTAATTGGTTTGTTATATGTAAACATGCAAAATAAATCAATAACTTTTGTAAAGAAAAAAATGTTAGTCAGGTCAGAGCAGTAAAGGAGAAGAAATTGAACATTGAAAAGGAGAGGCCAAAGGGTGTGTTTGTGTATCTGCACTGCTCTAAGGCACAATCTCAGAGGTGCCCTTGTGTGTGTGTGTGTGTGTGTGTGTGTGTGTGTGTGTGTGTGTGTGAGGTTGCAGTGAAAAGGCCAATTTGTGCTCATTCACTTCCCTCCTGGGGTTCCTCCAAAAACCCATGACCCTATTTCCAAATAATGCATCAGCCAAACAGACTGTTTACCTCTGCCTGCTCTTCACCTTGCAGCCACTCTCATCTGTCTCCCCCTGATTTTATGATTGTCCTCGATGCTCGTTCTCTGCCTGGCCAGGGCTTCTTTCACTCCTGCCCCTGCAAGGGTGTCAGCTCCTCATTTGCTTAGTCAGCGGTACTTGGTGTGGAGACCATCTCTGCATCAGCTCCCAAGATGTCTTCCCAGAACAGTGAGATTTCTTCACATCACAAATGGTGATCCCACACCTCATCCCTATCCTCAGCATAGAATTATTTGGTTGTTTTAATTTTAATTTTTTGCATTCAAAGATACAATCTTGGTATTAATCTCTTAGCCCCCTTCCACCCCCTCCCCCCCTTTTGGGAAAAGTAACCAGGAATATAGACAATGGGGCAATTGCAGAGGAATTCCATCTCAGAGAACCAGGCTCCAGTAAAACCAGTACCACCAATTAGCTGCATAAGCTTGGAAAAGTGGTTTTCTGAGTTTAAAACAATCGCCGGACTAGTACTAGGTGCTCTGTGAGATATGTCCCACTTGGATTCCATCAAGCCTAGAGGAAGACAGGGGGTGGCACTATTGATATTGTTGATATTGAGCAAAAGCAGTACTAATTACCTCCTCTCTCTCTCTCTATCTCTCTCTCTCTCTCACACACACACACACACAAACACACTGAATGGGAACATTTCAGTTAAAGGAGATCAGCAGTGGGTGTAAGGTTAGCATTCGCCATAAATGTTTTGATAATTGTACACTTGTAATTAAATTCTGCTTGAGAAGATTGGTTCTCACGGTGCAACTTGAGAACTTCCTTCGTTGCTTATTCAACTCCAAAGCTGAGTGGGTCTCTATGTCCTCCTAGCCACCAATTTAGTACGATGATACCACTGAGAGGTGGTCTCGTCTACCTGACCTCTAACCAATATCTAGTGATCTGTATTTTTTGAAGGGGAAAAAAAAAGGTACAAAAATCTGTTAATATTTAGGTTTTCAAGAATATCTTCTCATCTAAAAGAGAGCTAATTAGCTCGTGGCTGCGTTCTCCGTTGCCGAGATGGTGCTCGACCCAGCAGAGCAGCATTTCAGACATGTTGAAAAAGATGTTTTGATCCCTAAAATAATGAGAGAAAAGGCCCGAGAGAGGTGTTCTGAACAAGTTCAAGATTTTACCAAATGTTGCAAGAAATCTGGAATGCTTATGGTAGTAAAATGCCGGAAAGAAAATTCTGCATTAAAAGAATGTCTAACCGCTTACTATACTGATCCTGCCTTTTATGAAGAATATAAAATGGAATACCTGAAAGAAAGGGAAGAATTCAGAAAAACTGGAATTCCTACCAAGAAAAGGCTACAGAAGCTTCCAACAAGCATGTAGGCAAATACTCAATGATACTAACTCTATTCATGGAAATCACAATTACCTAAGATAATGGACTCAAGGAATTGTGTTTGCTTATCCTAAATTATGGAAATATTAATTTTATCTGAAATGAAGTTTTTTTAAAATATAAAAAAAATAAAAGAGAGCTAATTACATTGTTTTTCTTCTAGGGGGTAGTTGGCTCTGGATTTCTAGTGTTGTGTGTGCGTGCATATGTGTGTGTACCTGTCTCCAATAAAGTAACAATTCCAGTTTGGCAACCCCTTAATTGCAGGGATTGTTAAAAAGATTATTATGCAAGTTATTGCAGAGAACTCAGCACCCTATAAAGTCATGTGGCAGGAACTAGGGATTTCTCAACTTACCACATTAACCTTGCAATAAACCAGCAGGCCAGGAGGACCACCTGGAGGGTGCATTGGTAGGGTCTTCTCAAGAAACCTTTTTGTTGTGGAGGGATGTTGGGCAAATCACAGTCACTTGGTTAACTCCTTATCTTACTCTTTGGTTTTTCTCATTTTATTTATCTCATTGTTTTCTAATTTCATACTGAATTTAGAAAGTTTGTAAAATGCATATAGTATGAAGAAGTAGAAATAAATGAATTAAAAGCTTATCTCCCAGTACGACCCCTATCAACCTCAAGAAATATTCCCTTCCAGTCTCTTGACTCATGCGTTAAATACATATTTATCCCCTGCTTTTACACTTAATATTATACGACAGGCATTCCCCCCCCCCCCCCTTAATTACTTGTAACCATCATTTTCATTGGCTACCAAGAGTTTTATTTATGGAATCTGCCAAAACAGCCCTCTATTATTAGACATCAAGTCAAAGTCAATTTTTCAATTGTACAAAAATACCATATTGATCATCTTATCAAAATATTTGTGTGTATTTTGGATTATTCTTGAATACAGGTTACTAAAGGTGGAATTACAGAGTCAGAAAGTAGAAACCGTTAAAGCCCCTCTAAACACATTGCAGAATTGCTGTTCAGAAAGATTGTGTTAATTTTTTTATTTCTACCATAAGCAATACATGGAAGGAACCATTTTTTTTTAATCAATCTTTATTGTTCATATTGTTACAAAGGTTCCTCATTTTTCCCCCCCTCCACCAGGTTCCCACCCCACCCTCCGCCCCTTCCCCATCCCCCATTGTCCTCATTTATAGGTGCAGTTTATGTTCAGTCTCTTCCTCCCTCCCTTTCCCCGATAGTAAATCCCTTTTCAGATAGTAAATCAGTTACTTAGCATTTTCTCATATCAATAATACCACCACATGCCCAATGATACATTTCACACAAAAGACATTTCCAAATAGGTCAACCAGCCTCATCCAGGCCCCACCCAAGGCACTCACAGATCAACACCCCAGCCCTATACTAACTCAACACATCCAGATCTAAGCCTTCACTTGATTCAGCAGACCCTCAAGTTCCCACAAAAGTTTCCAGCCATGTCTGAGAGGCAGCCGTGGGGCAGGGGCAGGCGAGAAGCGAGCTGTTCCAGGCCTGGCCGCTCCTAGCCTGGCAGCCACTGCTCCGGGCCTGGCCGCACCAGACCCGGCTGCTCCGGGCCTGGCCGCTCCCAGCCTGGCAGCCGCTGCTCCGGGCCTGGCCGCACCAGACCCGGCTGCTCCGGGCCTGGCCGCTCCCAGCCTGGCAGCCGCTGCTCCGGGCCTGGCCGCACGAGACCCGGCTGCTCCGGGCCTGGCCGCTCCCAGCCTGGCAGCCGCTGCTCCGGGCCTGGCCGCACCAGACCCGGCTGCTCCGGGCCTGGCCGCTCCCAGCCTGGCAGCTGCTGCTCCCGGCCTGGCCGCACCAGACCCGGCTGCTCCGGGTCTGGCCGCTCCCAGCCTGGCAGCTGCTGCTCCCGGCCTGGCCGCACCAGACCCGGCTGCTCCGGGCCTGGCCGCTCCCAGCCTGGCAGCTGCTGCTCCGGGCCTGGCCGCTCCCAGCCTGGCAGCCGCTGCTTTGGGCCTGGCCGCACCAGACCCGGCTGCTCCGGGCCTGGCCGCTCCCAGCCTGGCAGCTGCTGCTTTGGGCCTGGCTGCACCAGACCCGGCTGCTCCGGGCCTGGCCGCTCCCAGCCTGGCAGCCGCTGCTCCGGGCCTGGCCGCACCAGATCCGGCTGCTCCGGGCCTGGCCGCTCCCAGCCTGGCAGCTGCTGCTCCGGGCTCGGCCGCTCCGAGTCTGGCCGCTCCCAGCCTGGATGCTCCGGGCTTGGCTACTGCTGTTCTGGACCTGGCTGCCCCCAACCCGGCTGCTCTGGGCCCGGCTTCTCCGGGTCTGGCCACTCCTGGTCTGGGTATTCCTGGACTGGCCACCCTGGGCTTGGCTGCCTCTGTCTCAGGCCTGGCTGCCACTGCCCCAGGTCTGGCTGCTCCAGTGCTGGCTGTTGTTGCTCTGGTTCTGGCTGCTGCTGCTCTGGGGCCTGGTCGTTGCTGCTCCAGGCCCGGTTGCCATTGCTTTGTGCCTGGGCACTCTAGGCCTGGCCGCCGCTGTTGGAAGGAACCATTTTTACCACACTTTCATCAGTTGGGGTATTCATATTGTGATACATATCTTTGTTAAATTAATAGGAAAGTATAAAATACCATATATTTGTAGTTTTAATTCTATTATTTGATTTCTGTGAAGTTGATAATTTTTTCTTGTTCTTATGTCTTTTTTTAAGTTGATCATCGTACTGAAAGTTTATCATTCAATTGCATGTGCCTTAAATCAATTCATATTCTTTAGCCATTGTCTATTGTAAATCTAGATGATTTTTATTTATTCATTTTCACAAGTTTACTTACTTTTTAGTCCATAATGTTTTAGTACTTTTCTAAAATGATTGTATTTCAAACCAAACTTTATCTTTTTTATGAATAGAAGTTTAAATATTGGTTGCAGTTCAACTTTCCATCTGTTTTCTTTTCTTTTTAAACTTAGAAAGTTATCTTCACTCCAGAGACTTTTTAACATGTTACTTCTCTTTTCTTTTATTGGATATACATGAATTATTTTAAATGTAACACACACACACGCACATACATGCCCCCCCCCCCCCCCAAGTCTGAGGATATATCCATTAGCTCAAAGAAAGCAAAAGTAATGATTCATAATAGGGTAAGCTATCCTTTATTAGGAACCAGTTGGACTGAAAGTTTAAATAAGTGTGTTCAAAAGAAACACGATGTGTACACATATATAATACCTTAATAATAATAAAAAAGAAACACATGTGCCTTGATGAGCTGCTGCTGATGAGTGGGGTGCCTGGAAAGAGGTGTTAGGAAATTCTCCTCTCTACTGGGAAGACGACTTTCACACTGAAATGGACGCCTCCTCACGTTCTCCATCCTCTTATTTCTCCAAATTTCTAAAAGAAACTTGTAGCAATTGTGGATTCAAGAAATAATAACTTAAGACTTTTCCTAAGATTGGCAGATAGCTATGGGTTGCAGCATGCACAGTTCCTCATTTTCACGGAACTGAGAGAAATGAAAGAGTTTGAGAACTGGAGGAACGCTGACCGGGGCTATCCAGGAGTCTCATGACTTCTCCCTATAAAACACAGAAGCAGGTAAATGTAGAACCCAAGTCTCAGGGCCCCAAACATGAGCCTTGTGGAGATGGGAAGCCCAGGTCAGAAGTTGAAATTCCCCTTTTGAAAATAAACTAGGAATACCAGAGTTAGATTAAGCATTCATACAGTTTGAAATTCAGCATGAGAAAGGCAGATACTGGTACTTGATATAATTTTATCTACATGGTGGGTGAGCTTATTTTTATTTTTACCATTGTGGATTATTTAAATTTTGTATTAGTTAGCAATGCGGCAAGCACATCTGTTTTTTAGTTGAAAAGATAATGTATGTCCTCATAAGTCTTTCTCACATGGAAAATGCCCAAGCAATTGATCTAACAGCTACTACCCAGAGTTTATTTCTTAACCTCTCTGAACTGCAAGAGGAACTACTCCGTTTGTAAAGAACTGGCTTTGTAAACCTGTTCTGATAAAGTGACCACAGATTTCACAAATCAGCAATTGTGTCCTGTGTGAGCATGTTTGTCAAGAGTTCCTGTGTAACCTGGGATCTAATTCTGTCTCCAAAGAATTGGGCAAAATACCCAGCTCTTGACATGCCTGTCTCTTCAGCTTTAATGTTAGACTTTGACTAAATCTCAAGTTGCTTTTAGCTTTAAAATTTGGATGTTTTTTAAATCCTGCGATTAGGAGAAACCTAAAAGCATAGTTTTTCTTGCTGTTCTTTAGCTATATGAAAACACATTTCAGGAGAGGCATAGAGAGCAGCCTAGAACTTTAGCTGATTAGGAGTTCTAGAAACACAAACTAATTTTGTTTTTTAAAGTAGCTTTAATTGCCTAAGCAACGTGACTAGGCTGTCTTTGAGTTTTCTTAGTTTCTCTTTTAAAAACTTTTCATTTTCCCCCCCGTTATCTTTTTTAAATTAATCTTTTTTTATTTTTTATTTTATTGATTTTTTTACAGAAAGGAAGGAGAGGGATAGAGAGTTAGAAACATCAATGATAGAGAATTATCGATTAGCTGCCTCCTGTACACCCCCCCCCCCCCCCCCACTGGGGATGTGCCCACAACCAAGGTATATGCCCTAGACCGGAATTGAACCCAGGACCCTTCAGTCCGCAGGCCAACGCTCTATCCTCTGAGCCAAACCGGTTTTGGCAAAATTAATCTTGGTATATATTATATATACCGTATTCAATTAAGTTAAAACATTTGTGAATAAAGAATTAAAACATTGCAAATAGTAAACCACAGGTATCTCAATATATTGGAACACCTTCCTGTACTAAAATCCTACTGGCCAAATGACTGAGGCACTACCGTCACCTGGTGGCACATTGTCTAATTACAGGAAAAGTATCGAAAGAAAAGTCAGGTTTTTTAAGTGAAATTAAAAAGTGACAACAAATATTATAGTTTTCTTTTTAAAATATATTATTGATTTTTTTGTACAGAGAGGAAGGGAAAGAGATAGAGTTAGAAATATTGATGAGAGAGAGTCATCAATCAGCTGCCTCTTGCACCCCCCCCCCCCCCACCCACTGGGGATATGCTCACAACCAAGGTACATGCCCTTGACCGGAATCAAACCTGGGACCATTCAGTCCCTAAGCCGACGCTCTATCCATTGAGCCAAACCGGCCCTGGCCAAATATTATAGTTTTAAACAAGCCTTTGAAATTTATATTTAATAAGGCAATAACTACAGAGATAAATATATTATAATCTAGTAGTGAGCAGGTTAATGCCATCAAACCTAAAGTCATACAACACTATTAAATTCTTGCATCTGTGCCTTTGGAAAGGAAAAATCCCCTCCCCTCCTCCACCACTCCCAACTGCTCAGTAGCATTTATTTATTTATTTAGTCTTTAACACTTTTAAATTAAATATGTCATAGATGTTTATTGTAGAAAATTAGAAAACTCAAAGAAGCAAGGTTATAAAGGTCACTTCTAATGGCATCACTCAAGTGTAAACAGTTAACTTTTTGGCATATTTCCAAGATAAAATTTTTCTACATAATTTTTATTGATAGGATAATCCTATTACTAATAACAGCTAAAATGTTGTACTTACTATATGCCAGGCACAGTTCCAAGTGCTTTTTTAAAAAAAATATATATTTTATTGATTTTTTACAGAAAGGAAGGGAGAGAGACAGAGAGCCAGAAACATTGATCAGCTGCCTCCTGCACATCCCCAGTGGGTACCTGCCCCTGACCAGAATCGAACCCAGGACCCCCCAGTCTGCAGGCCAACGCTCTATCCACTGAGCCAAACCAGTTTTGGCCCAAGTGCTTTTAATAAATTTAGTCATTATGGCTGTCCAATGAGTAAGGTACCACTATTATCTTCATGTTACACACAGAAAACTGAAGCACATAAAAGGGAAGGAACTTACCCAATACCACATTCTAGCTAATAAAAGTCTAATATGCAAATGAATCATCACTCTGCTACTCTCACAGGCTATGCCCACCAGCCAATCAGAGCAAGTATGCAAATTAACCCAGCCAAGATGGCTGTAGCCATGTAGAAAGCAGGAGGGAGGCTTGGGTTTCCCAGGCGATGGAGGAAGCCAAGCTTTCCACACACCATGGCCACCCCAGGCTTTCGCTTAGGGCTACAAAGTTTCAATTATAGAAGGTAAATAAATCTCCTGCTGCCAAGGAGCAGGCAGAAGGCTTGGCTCTGCTCCAGACTACAAAGTTTCAATTGTAGAAGATAAATAAATTGCAGATACCAGATCCTCCACTCAGGTCGCTTAGGTTGCTGGAGGGGAGAGGGGGAAGAAGGGGCATGGCCAGCCTGCAAACCACCACAGGCCCTTCGCCCAAGCCACCCCACGCCTCAAGGGAACTCCCACCCCCACCCTGATCTGGGACACCCTTCAGGGCAAACCAGCTGGCCCTCACCCATGCACCAGGCCTCTATCCTATCTAATAAAAGAGTAATATGCAGATTGACCATCACTCCAACACACAAGATGGCTGCCCCCATGTGGTCAAAGATGGCTGCCCCCATGTGGACACAAAATGGCCACCACAAGATGGCCAGCAGAGGGGGGCAGTTGGGAGGGACCAGACCTGCATTAGAAGTATTAGAAGCCTGAAAAGTATTAGAAGCCTCTCCTTTTCAGACTGACATTTGAGGCCTGCAGGGAAGGGCAGTTGGAGGAGACACAGGCCTGCAGGGGGGAGCAGTTAGGAGTGACCAGACCTGCAGGAGAGGGAATCAGGCTGGCAGGGGAGTGGTTAGGGGGTGATCAGGCTGGCAGGCAAAAGCAGTTAGGGGCAGTCAGGAAGGCAGGCAGGCGAGCAGTTGGGAGCCAGCAGTCCTGGATTGTGAGAGGGATGTCCAACTGCCCGTTTAGGCCCAATCCCATCCCTCAAGGGGTCCCAGATTGGAGAGGGTGCAGGCTGGGCTGAGGGATATGCCCTCCCTCCCCATACACAAATTTAGTACACCAGGCCTCTAGAATATATATGAAAGGCTAATATGCTAAGAGTCCATCTAACCAGTAGCTATGATGTGCACTAACCACCAGCGGTCGGATGCTCAATGCAGGAGCTGCTGAGCTGCAGTGACTTGGCAGTGGCAGTTCTAGGGTGACACACCCTGAAACCAGAGAGGTGGGAGCCTGATTCCTCACAGGGCAGCACAATTCCACCTTCAGACATGGGTTATGTTGTTGCTGGGGCACTGTTGTCCTGAATCTGGTTTACTATACACTTTTGTTTGTGTTTCACACCTTGTATGACAGCAACTTTGTAGAGTGACTTCTCTCACTCTGGGACCCCTTGAGGGATGTTGGAGAGCTGGCTTCAGCCTGATCCCCACAGGCCAGGCTGAGGGACTCACCTGCTAGAGAGATCCTGCTCACTCCACAGATGCCCTTTGAGCCATGGTACCACCCCAGGTGTGGCCAGCCTGGGAGGGATTGTGAGAGGTTGGCTCCAGGCCATGTCCAGCTCGTCTCACCTAGTCCTGCCTTGCTGGCCACCTTCCAATTAATTTTCTTTCAATGTGCACAAATTCGTATGCCAGGCCACTAGTAATAGAATGTTCTACTATTTGGTTTTTTAAGATGCTATATCATTGACTTCTTTCCATGTCAGCACATATACATATATCTCTTTTTTAAAAACTAACGCAGCTGGTATGGCTCTGGTTGAGCATTGGTGCATGAACCAAGAGGTCACCAGTTCAATTCCCAGTCAGGTTACATGCCTGGGTTGCTGGATTGATCTTCAGCAGAGGGTGTGCAGGAGACAGCCAATTGATGATGATGTTTTTCTCCCATTGATGTTGCTATCTCTCAATCCCTCTCCCTTTCTCTCTCTAAAATAAATAAAATATTTAAACACTAGTTTATAATATTCAGGATATGAATGTAGTACAATTTATTTGATAACTTTTCTATTGATGAACATGTTTCCTATCCTATATAATAAAAGGCTAATATTCAAATAGACCAAATGGTGGAATGACTGGTTGCCATGACACGCACTGACCATCACCGGGCAGACTCAACACAGAAGCTGCCCCCTGGTGGTCAGTGCGCTCCCACAGGGGGAGCACTGCTCAGCCAGAAGTCGGGTTCACAGCTGGCAAGGGCAGTAGTGGTGGTGGTGGTGGGAGCCTCTCACCTCGCAGCAGTGCTAAGGACTCCTGGGGGATGTCCACCTATCAGCTTAGGACAAAGAATGGTAAGGAGCAGTGAACAGGTGGGTGGTAAGGAGCGAGGGGTCCTGGACTGTGAGCAGTATGTCCACTTGCAGGCTTAGGTGTGATAATAAGGGCACAGGCCAGGCTGAGGGACCCCCCCTGCCCAGTGCACAAATGCCATGCACCGGGCCTCTAATTTTTCTATAAAAACTGCAATGAACAGTTTTGTTCATTTGTATCTGTATTTCTATATTGTGGGCATATGGAATTCCTGAGTCAAAGGATATCCATATTTAACCTCTTAATAAATATTATAAGGGCCACTTTAGAAAGCAGAAATTTACCTAAATAGTGTCTTTCAATTACCAGTGCCAGAACCACACCTTCAGAATAAATGTGAGTAGAGACCAATGTGCGAGCCATTTGGATGAGTGTTGTGGACCACGAGCTGCTTACAGCACAGCGCAGTGATAATTGCCTCTTGTATATGGCTGTGAACATTTCGGGCTGTGTGTTATCTCATGCAGGCTGGTGCATGACTACATGTAGTCTTTCAAGAGTTCATTGTTAACCTGAGACTTTATGCCAAATCTTTAAGTGCTCCATAATTACCTGCAATGTTTTCTGGTGTCTATCTTAAGGATATAGCTATTAATTATTGTGACTCTTGGTCCACTAATCTTCTACTTTACTTTCCTCTCTTTATTATTTTCTTGTTTTTTTACTCTCAATTGACTCAATAATATCAGTTATATATCTGTAAGGAAATATTAGAGTTATCCAAACAGGCTTAATATAAGTGAATAAGTACAATACTTTCTTTTATTATATCACCTACCATCCCCCTAAAAATATCTGCTCTACAAGCTGGCTTTCCATCAGCAACAGAAGTTATATTGTGGAAGAGGGGCATGTGCAGAGGAAAAGGGGGCAGAAATAGTTATCCCGGTGAAATGTAGGCTCTGAGATTGTCTCCAGGCCAATGGGAAAGTTTTTGAATCATTACTGTAAATTAGTATATTAAAGGTATAAAAATAGTTTCTAAAGGAGAGAAAGTTACAGTGTGAAAATCTTCAGGTGGCATAGGTTTACTATTGAATGACTCTAAAACAATGGAAGGGAAGATCAAATGGTAGTTTTCATGTAACATTTATTGAGCCTTATTCCAAGTCCGGGGCTGGGTGCTGGGGAACGTAGATAAATAAGACATTCTTTTTGCCCTTTAATATTTTATATTCTTGTAGGGGACACAGACATGTGAGTGTATAAAGTATAATATGAAGACTATAATATTGGTATATTCTGGATACAGATGAAAAATATCAAGGGAACACAGAAGAGGAAATGGTTAGTTCTGACTCAGGGTTTCAGTGGGGATGTGAACTTTGGGCTAGGGCTTGAAGGATGAATAGGAGTTTTGCCAGGTGGATGAGCCTTGATGGAAAGCATTTCCAGACAGGGAGAGGAATGAATTGCACAAGGAAAGACAGAAAGGCTACATTTGGGTCCCTGGTATACCTATGACCTCTAAGAACTCTGAAGGTTAATACAAATCTAAGCCATTCTTTCTCCCACTTTCTTGTGCATGCAAACCACCCAAGAATCTTGCTAACATGCAGATCCGAGTTCAGAAGGTCTGGATTCTAACAAGTTCCTGGGGATCTATGCACCACACTTTGAGTTACCGGTAAAAGGTTGTAGCATTTAAATTGTTGTCTACTTCAGCAGGGCTTGCGAGTTGGTATAAACTAGGAGCTAGATGGAGAGCAAAAAGATGTCTTTTGCTGTGAGCAAGTTAGTAAAAGTATTAGAAGCCTCTCCTTTTGAGACTAACATTTCAGAAACAGTTTCTGCATTGTACCTGAACCAGCCAGGGGTGTACTAGTAAACTGAGGTGACTCATCCTGGAGGTCACCTATTTAGATGACCTGGGATCAAGCACAGCAGGAAAGGTAAGGGGATGGTTTGGGCAGGCCCTGTCAGCAGGGCAATGGTGAACTCCTTTGTGGAGGGTTGTGGGGGAGGCACAAAGGCAAGCAGCACACATGAGACTTTCACAGTTTTAAATTGACTCAGGCTCCTGCAGAATAATGACAATTAGAAAAATAACCCAAATTAACATTTTGGGTTATTTTTATGATGCTTCCCAGGTGTTTAATTTTTTTTAAATGTAATTTTATTGATTTTAGAAAGGAAGGGAAAGGGAGAGGCAGAGGGAGATAGAAACATCAGTGATGAGAGAGAATCATTGATTTGCTACTTCCTGTATGTTCCCTACTGGGATTGAGCCCACAACCCGGGCATGTGCACCAACTGTGACTTCCTGGGGCTCAACCACTGAACCACACTGGCTGGCACAGGTGTTTAATTAATGAATTTTTTTTTAAATTTTTTTATTGTCTAAAGTTTTACATATGTCTCCTTTCCTCCCAATTGACACCCCCGCCCCCAGCCATTCCCACCCTGGGCAAGCCCCCACCGCCCCAGTGTCTGTGTCCATTGGTTCAGGTGTTTAATTTTTAATTAGAAAGAGCTGCATCAGTTGGAATGCTCTGTTTTGAATTTATAACAATGCTTTTTCTAAAAAATAATTAAAAAAAACACACACAGAAGCACTAGTTCTTTGCAGAATGTTGGACAGTAAAGCATATTTTTTGGGTGGTCTTGTGGAGTCGATGATCTAGACTGATTTTCTTTCTTCCTATTTTCCATACATCAGGCAGTCGCCCTGCCCTCTTCGGGGAGCTGGCGCCGGTGAGTGGTTTGGCGATGTGGAAACAATCCTGGAGGGGCCCACCTGTTGTGCTAAAGACAGGCTGTGATCTCCAAATGAGATCACGAGCTTCCCTGCACTTTCATCTTCCCTGCTGTTAGTGCTGGCTGTGAATGCAGTGGAGAGACTTCATTAGACTAATGAAGGAGGAGGAAAGATCAAGTGATTATTTTTCACAAGAATAGTTCTGGCCATGCTTTCCTTTCTGTGATGAAGTTTACAGGACGAAGGCCTGCAGGGAGGACATTTGGGGGGACCAGGCCTGAAGGGGAAGGCAGTTAGGGGGGACCAGACCCACAGGAGAGGGCAGTTAGGGGCAAACAGGCTGGAATGGGAGCAGTTAGGCATCAATCGGGCTGGCAGGGCAGTGGTTAGGGGGTGATCAGGCTGGCAGGCAGAAGTGGTTAGGGGCAATTAGGAGGGCAGGCAGGTGAGCAGTTGGAAGCAGCACTCCTGGATTTTGAGAGGGATGTCCCAGATTGGAGAGGGTGCAGGCTGGACTGAAGGACACCCCCCATCCCCATGCACAAATTTCATGCATCGGGCCTCTAGTTTCTACTTTAATATGAACTTACTAGAGGCCTAGTGCATGAAATTCATATATAGTGGAGTGTCCTTCAGCCCACCTTGCACCCTCAAGGGATGTCCAATTGCCAGTTTTCGCCTGATCCCTGACCTGGGGAAGCTCCTGTGTGGAGCGTCTGCCCCCTGCTGGTCAGTGCATATCATAGCGACTGGTCATTCCACTGGTCATTCTGCCATTCAGTCGATTTCCATATTAGGGTTTTATTATATAGGATATTACCAGACCTTCAAATAAGTTAGAAAGTTGCACTTGGATAGTTTCTTTGGCCAACCCTCCCACTAGTTTCATGACTCCTCTGTTTTCCTGCCTTTATCTCATTTTAAAAACACTTCATTGTTTTAAGTTCAGTATAAATGTTTTATTGGTTTTCTAGTTATCTCAATATCCAGGGTTTTATTGGTTGTTTCTGTTTTATCTAAGTCTTCTTGAATGTTTTTACTGATTTTAATTTAAAAAAAAAATGCTTTCTTTGAACTTACAAAAGGGCCATGAAGACAGAGTTGGCAGGTTCAAAGAACTTTCCTTCTATAGCTCTTAAAGTTTGTTCCTGCCTCTAAATCTTCAAAAGTAGGCACTTAGAAGCTCTGGGGGAAATGTGTGAGGAAAGAGGAAAAGGGTAGAGAGTAGAACTTAACATTTTGACTTTGTCTTTCAAGGAAGATACTTCATAAACAAGATTATATGTATGAGTGTATGTACACATACCTAGAGGAACACCCAATTTTATTGTGTGCTACCTTATTGCATGTCACAGATGTGTATTTTACAAATTAAGGCAAGATGCTTCACCAGCAAAAAGACTGACTTGCTTTATTGCCACATATTGTGGTTTGGAACAGAACTTGCAATATCTCTGAGTTATGTCTCTGTGTGCATGTGCATGTGCATGATGCTTTTTAAAAAATGAGCTTCTGGAGCCCATGATTACATAAATAATAAAATTCGTCTCCCACCTGCTTCTTCCTGAACCTATCATGCTGCATTTAAATGTAGAGAACTTTGTATATTTAGCAGATATTTTAAACGTTGCCTTGGAAAACTCTGCTCTTAAGACATAATTCTTTCTACAGTAGGTCCTCAGGTTACATCGGAGATCCATTCCTATGCCGCAACGTAATGTGATTTTTGCCATAAGTCGGAACCCACCTACATAAGCACCCATTTCACTCACATGGAGCACATACACAGCAGTATTGAAGTGAAACAGTAAAAAAAATAATTTAAAAGAAAGATAATAATTCCTGACCTTTACTTGTGGTAAATAAATAATAAAAACCAGAAAGCACATATGTACATACATCAAAATGATGGAACTTTCATTTTTTTAAAATAAATAAATGGGAGATGGCAACCATGAAATGACATATGTCAAGTCCGACATAATCCGAGGAATATCTATAGTTATACAAATAACTACGTAAAAACATTTGACTTTTACAATTTATATAGTCCTTTTCACAAATACATGTGAAGTTTTATAATTTTACAGAGGCAGAAAGAGGTTCAGAGAAGACAAGTGACATAAGGCCACATAGCCAGTAGGTAGAACTATGCCACAAACTCATGACTTTTAAATCTAAAGCCCAATTTCTAATATAAATAATGAAATAATCTCTCATACACTGTGGTCTTTGGTGAAGTTGGTTAGGCCGAGCTTTTTCATAGAACTTGCAAAAGCCCTCCATGATCTGGCCTCTATTTCCTTATGATCAACCAGAGCTAGTTGTGGTCTTTTTCAACTCCTTACCCTAGGTGTCTCTGTGCTTCACTTTTCCCTTAATTCTTCTTCTGCCCCACTCTTATTCATCCTTCAGAGCCAGCTTAAATATAACCTGAGGTTTGGGCCTCTTGCTATCTCTTTGGATCAATTCACCAACCCATCCACTCTCTCCTAGAAGTCTGGATTTTTCCTTTGTAGCATTTAATATAATTGTGTTTACATAATTAGGTAACATTTCTCCCTCAAGGCTGAATGTCCTACCAGGTAGGGACTATTTTTCTTGCTAGTCACTGTATTACCAGGACCCTAGGACTTTGTATAAAGCAAATACTTAATATTCTCTTACCAGGTATGTACTCTGTTAGATATTCTCAAAGGAGTGGGTAGAGAGGCACATAAAGTTTGAGCTTGGAGGTGGAGACAGTGGCTGAACAGCCAGAGATGAAAGACTTCAGGGCTTATGGGGAAGCAAGAGAAAGTAAAGAGGAGACTATAGTGTGCTTAATGTTTCCCTCCCTTTCCCAACATCCCACTCTCACCCCACACAAACCATTCAACAATAATCTATGCACTCATTTCTTTTTTTATATATACATTTAAAAAATGTTTTTATTGGTTTTTAGAGAAAGAGGAAAGAAGAGGGAGAGAAACATGAGAGAACAACATTATTAATCTGCTGCCTCCTGCATGCCCCCCACTGGGGATTGAACCTACCCCCAGGAATCCAATCAATGACTTCTTGGCTCCTGGGTTAATGCTCAACCACTGAGCCACACTGGCTGGGTTGCATTCATTTCTTTAAGGAATGAGGTAAACCTCAGATTACAAAACCAAGGCCAAAATAACTTTGCAGAATTAGAATGTGTTCAAGAAACCAGTCACACTTTAACTGGATCAGACTTCAACATGGAGCATTTGTGTTCCTCTTAGCTTAGGAAGCCTGCAGTCATCCAACAGGGGGAAAGAGAATAAATACTCTTGCTTCTGCTCTCAGTTGCAGAGGAGGACGTTTCTCTCCGCACTGAAAAACACTATTTCTTTTTTCCTGCTCTTTTTCCCTCTCCTTTCCTTGGTTTCCCCTTTCCACGAAGTTTCTTCAGACGTCTCTGCTCATCCATGAAGTCCTGATGCTCGTCTCTGAATGGAGAGAGAAAAACAAGGCAGGATTTTAGAGATTGGAAAAGTACACCAACCTAGCACTGTTCCCTTAGGGGTTGTGGTAATTAATCCCTGACTTCTACAAAGCACATACTCAGCTTGAACAGAAAGGATGGGGAGTCTCCAACATACAGATTCATTGTATTCCAGAAGTTCACTTCTAAATTACAGCTCCCCTTCAGAGAAATAATGACACGGATAGCAGTTAATTCTTGGGCCAGCCATGTAAACCTATGTAACTACGATACCACGCTAATAATTACCCCAAGTTCCCCTATAATCCCAAGACAAAATACAAGAGGAGCAGAAAGTGGGCAAAAACTTCAATAGCTACACAGAGACCCTGAGAACCCCGGGAATTAGCACCTACTCCAAGGGGGAATGGTGTGGAGGAAGCTGACTTAATGGCAATAGACAGTTGAAACCAAAAGGCTCAGGCAAATGACAGCCAAATCAAAGGACAGCTGGGATCAAGGCAACCTGGACTACATGTATAAGCAGAAGGGGGTGTAAGATGAAGACTGCCCACTATGTGTAACAAATGTCTGTTTTCTACAATCAAATACCTAAAGAACAGTGATTTTTATTTTTATTTATTTATTTTAAAATATATTTTATTGATTTTATACAGAGAGGAAGGGAGAGAGATAGAGACTTAAGAAACATCGATGAGAGAGAGTCATCAATCAGCTGTCTCTTGCACAACCCCTTACTGGGGATATGCCCCCGACCGGAATCGAACCCGGGTCCCTTCAGTCCCCAAGCCGACGCTCCATCCATTGTGCCAAACCGGTTTCAGCAGAACAGTGGTTTTAAATATGTAAGCTCAGGAACCCATTTGAACCTGGTTACAAATCACAGCTCCACCATTTAGTAGCTGTGTGACCTTGAATAAGTGACCTTCCCTCTTTAAATCTTAGTCTCTCCATCTGTACAATAATAGCATATGGATTAAATGTCTCAGAGGGTCTTGCTGGCCAATTTTTAATTTCCAAGGCTGTTTTGAAATAGTGGTTTTACAGGGTATGTTGTTTCAGTCCATGAATGTGATGGATACAACATACCTCTTTGGGATTAGCTATGATTGCCCCCAATACTCTATTCTCAACAGAGGCCAGAGTAATTCTTTTACAATGTAAGTCACACCCTCTCATTTCTTTCCTCACAGCCCTGCAAAAGCTCCCCATCTCACCCAGAGTAAAAGCCAGAGTCCTTCCTACAGCCCTCAGAGCCCTTCATAATCTGCCTGTAGTCCTACCGCTCACCTGGTTCCGGACTGCTCCTGGAACACACCAGGTGCACACCTGCCTCAGGGTCTTCGCTCTGCTCTGGCCTCTGCCTCGAAAGCTCTTCTCCAGGTTCCACTGGGCTCACTCATCACCTTCAAGCCTCAGCTTAAACCTCATCATGAGACTAACCCTGACTATCCTGTTTAAGACTGTGACCTACCTGCTCCCCACCTAGTGACCTCTCAGCACCCTTGATCCTGCCCAGTCTGCTCTTTTTTTTTTTTTTCCATAGATGTCCAACTTCATAACATACCACATAATTATTTACTGTTTCCCCCTTCTTCTATATTCCCTCCCCCATTCCCACCCACCCCCAGACAGAAAGAAAGCTCTGAAGGCTGGGGTCTTTGTTTCTGTTGATGAAATGGCCCACGTACCTGACAGACTGAATGGGCCACTGTTTTTGAGAATCGATGCTTCCCTCCCCTGTACAGGTCTTTTGAAGTAATATTTTATTTATTGTAGGTTGTCTAGTTTCATCCTGCCTTTTGCCACAGCAGGTGAGGGACCATTTACCATAACTAAATACATGAAAATAATTGTGCTTTTCCATGAATAATGTGTTTTTTCCCCTGTACCCAAAAATAGGCAAGGCTTTATTTTTCAAACAAACACAGAGTGGCAGCAAATAGGTACAATAAAGTAGCTGAATGTGATTTTGTTATGGGTTATAATTTTCTATTCAGGAGATCTGCCTTCCAGTGATATTTTCTTTTGGGTCATAATAAAATTAATTTCTATTTTCTGAGCCCAGGCTAATGGCAAGGGAAACTGTCCCCAAAGCAACCCCAGAAGTTCAAATATGCATGGATCATCATCTGTAATAATATATTAACCAAGAAAACCTATTTGTTCACTGTGGCTCCCTTGTGCCCCTCATAAGTGCCCACACGTGGAAGGTACTTTAAAAAATATCTGTTGGATAAATGAATGCAGCTATCTGGAATGAACTAGTAATTTTATTACATTAGAGTTAACAGTCCCAAATGAAATTTTGTTTTGTTGCCCTAAGAGTTCAATTAAAACATGTTACATGAAAAATAAGTAGGCATTTTAATTTTATACAATTATTCATTGTTTGAATTTGTTTGTAATGAGTATGCATTAGTCTGGTAATTAAGACTTTTTAAAAAGAAAATGATCATGTAGGTATTTGAAATATTTTATTTCTAGAGTTGTATAGTGTTCTGAGCTCCCACTTCCTATACATACTCAAACATACAAATGCATAGTGGAAAGAACCTACTACTCTTACTATTATACATTAGTATTCTATTATAATAGCTTACATATTACAATTAAAGGTGAACTACACCTCATTTAGACCATGTTAGTATATTAAAAAGTGTACCAACTAAAAATGCCAAAAAAGGGTACAAGGCAATAACTCCAACAAAACTGCCACCAGGAAAGAAAGGAGGCTGTTCCACACCAGCTAGGAAGCATATTGGCCAACAGGAACTGCTCAATGTTTGAACCAGTTTTCCTCCACATTCTCTTAGAACAGTGGTCGGCAAACCGCGTCTCATGAGCCACATGCGGCTCTTTGGACCCTTGAGTGTGGCTCTTCCACAAAATACCACGGCCTGGGCGAGTCTATTTTGAAGAAGTGGCATTAGAAGTTTAAGTTTAAAAAATTGGCTCTCAAAAGAAATTTCAATTGTTGTACTGTTGATATTTGGCTCTGTTGACTAATGAGTTTGCTGACCACTGTCTTAGAATGCTCTTGACTAATTAAACATCTCTCTATAGCTCAGTATCAATGTTAAGTCACATTATGGGCATAATTAATGTCTTCCAATAAGTGCATGTTTCCCTTTATTTTTGGTAGGCCCATCATGGATATATATATTCGTTATTCCTCACCCGAGGATATTTTTTCTGTTGATTTTTCAGAGAGAGTGGAAGAGAGGGGAGGGGGAAGAGTGTGTGTGAGAGAGATATATCTCCTGGTTGCCTCCAACACATGCCCCACTCATGGTGGATTGAGCCAGTAATCAAGGTACTTGCCCTTGACTCAGAATCGAACCTGTGAATGCTATAACCACTGAGAAACCTGGCCAGGGTCCCATCATGAATATTTTGAAAGTTTTCCTCCCCTCGTCCCCCCACCCCCCCAAAAACTATCTTTTGAACTACCTGGTCACTATTATAAGATCCACAAAACTATAAAGATGGAAAGGCTATTCCCCCCCCTTTTCTGATCTACTACAATAATCTCTTACAAGTTGCTCTTAGTTTCTTTGTCATTACCTGTAGAGGCCATAGAAACGCAGTATCCCCATGAGCGCAAAGTAAGTGTTGTGATTTGGATACCAGTCATATGTCTCCTTCCTCTTGGCCAAAGGCTGCTCACTAAACAGCTTCACTACTTTCATGGACTTGGAATCAGTAGGCCTGGCAACTTCACCAAATAGCCGGGCACTCAGACGAGTCATGCGCAAGGCATATTCTGAAAGGGAAGACATTTCTGGGGCAGCAAGGAGGAAGAGTCCCTACAGAAAATGAGAAGACAAATGGGTTAGTGTTAGAAATTCACAGATTACTGACTGAACACTTTAGAAAGTGAAAGCACAGCAAGTCACACATGATTCTGTCCATGTTGTTGGCAGGACATGCCTTGGAGCTGAGAACTATCCACAGTCCAAGTGGCTACTTCCTTTGCATGTTTTATATTTGCAACTTTATATTTGGTATTCACATACTATCACTCTCTTGCTCTATGCCCTGCTTTACAATAAACTATTTTGTGATTCAATGTTATTTAGTGATGGTCATACCTATTTGTAGGCTAGATGAGGGCAGAGAAACAAGTTCTTCTACCACAGTATTATTATACCTTCAGAAAACACCTACCTAAGCAGTCTCCAGAATAAATATGCTGACTGCTTGCCATCTAAAGGTTTAATCATGGCAGAGAAATAATTACGCTGTTGTCTTTATTATCAGCCCTTTGAACACTGATCTCCTCAAGGGCTCCAGATGGCTGAGAACTGCTAATGAGTTATGAGGTCATTTAGCCTCTAGGTTGCTGGATTGAATTCTGTTTAGAGACTGAGAGCCATTTGGGAAAAACAAAGATAGTGGTCTTACAGAAATAAAGTGAAGATTCATTTTATTTCCGAATAGAGGGCACTTATGAATTGTGATATTACTTGTCTTATCTTCCATCCTGTATATTCTGCTTTAATGCAAACTGGCTGTCTTATTAGCTGAAA
Source organism: Pipistrellus kuhlii (assembly GCF_014108245.1). Lineage (NCBI taxonomy): Eukaryota > Metazoa > Chordata > Mammalia > Chiroptera > Vespertilionidae > Pipistrellus > Pipistrellus kuhlii. Next base: position 20,353,688 of record NW_023425405.1, read on the forward strand.
ACAGTAACTTATTCTTCAGAGGTGTGGGAAGCCACCGCATGTCGACACTGTCCTGATCATGCACCAAGGAACGTGGGGGCGGTGGACCTGGAGCGTTAGCAGGGCTGACGCTAGGCATGGACTGTTCATGCTGAGATAGTGGTGGCTCGAAGCAATCTCCTAACCTGAGAGCCTCCAAGTGAATGTTTACTGGGACTTACTGATCTTTACTGACCCTTGAGACTGTCTGTCTGCTACTTATTTGCTGTGTTTCACTGAGGGCAAGGTGTGTATCTAAAACTGAATAAAGAGCCTGGAGGCGGCGCACCGGCGCGGAGGCTCTCTGAGCTCGGGGGGGCCTGGCCCGGCCCTGGGTTGTGGGAAGTCTTGCATCCGTTCACTTTGGAGACTCCGCTGAGTGGGGGCCGGAGAGCTGCTCAGAAGAAACTGCTGGGGGGCTGCTGACAGAGGTGCCGCTCACAGGGAAGCACCCACGAGGGCTGTGTCCCTGCCCGGAGCTACCTACCGGCTTGGACGGGGCAACCTCGCCATCTTGAGAGGAAGATAGGATCGTGTCAGAGGCCTGAATATCCACAGCCGCAGCGACCACCAAGCATCTGTGACCCCCAGAACGCGGATCCCAGGCGGCGCGAACACCTGCCCTCACAGGATTGCCCCACTGCTCAGCGAAAAGGTCAGATTTCGCGGGAGAGGGTGGAGCGCGCTCACGGTGAAAACAAAAAGCCTGCGCGCACAGAGCGCGCTCGAGGAAGCTGGAGGACAAGGGCGGTGATTACAAGTAGAAGCCCCCGCTGTTGGGCTGTTGTCACCCTTGAAAGTGGACGGGGCTCCTAACAGGGGAGATATCTAAAGAGCAACACATTTGGATCCGGCTCGGAGGGATATCGGAGAGTTGCGGGAGATTCCAGTTGCTCGGACCTGCCCCCTCCCCCCCTCCGTAGTTCCAGCTTCAGAGAGGACGAAAAAAAAAAAAAAAAAAAAAAAAAAAAAAAAAAGATGGAGAGGCTCTAGTCTAGAGTCTGGAAGTCAACCTAGAAACACTGCCCCCAGAGGCTAATTCACAAATTGACTCTAGTGTAATAAAAACAAAGCAAAACCTGCCTAAAAATCAGGACTGGATCATAACAATAGAGGAAGCGAATGACCTTCATTACTGCAAATTTTAATTAAAATTTTTAAATTTTATTATTATTTTTTAAAATTTTTTTAAATTTTTGTTTTTCATTTTTGTTTTCATTATTTGCAACGTTTACTCAAGAAACTATTTTTTCTTTTTCCTCACTTGATTTTATCTTGATAATTATTACATTGTATATGTAATCAACATTATTACTACTACTAATTTACCTTTTTCATCTTATTTTCTTTTGTTTATTTTTATTATTTTTATTTCATTTGTATATATATATATATATATACACAAATCTTTTTTTTTTTAAATTTCAGGATTACTGTTCTACAGTCTTTATCTATCCTTCTTTCTCCAACGCTTTATTCTATCTCAACCCTACCTTTATGCCTTCACCCTCTTTCCAATCTTTTCCTTTGATACCCTGTTTATCTTAACCCTTTCCTGCTCTAGATTTCCCCCATTCCTTCTATCTACCCCCTCCTAAAATTTCACCCTACTTGTATATATCTAATTTCCAACTACCTGCTCCAAACCCATTCACACCTCCCTCGCAGTTGTCCTAAAAACAAAACAAAAAAAACCCAAAACAGTCTTTCTCTCTAACTCTTTGAGGTTGTATGTTGAATGTTAACTTTACTGAAGTTGTATGCTTTTCTTTTATAAGATTGATTTGCCTATGCTTTTTGTTTGATTGTGTTTTTGTTAGCTGGGTTCTAGTCACCCTTATTGGTGGTTACTAATATCGCAAACACATTTCTATTCAGTGCCTTGTGTGTTGTACCTGGTTGTGTTGTATTTTGTGCCTTTAAATCAAAGCAGGAGAGAGAGAACTATACAACCAGACATCCTAGATCATGGGGAGACCAAAAAACAGCCTGCATATGAAAGAAAAGCAGGCTTCACCAGAAAAGGAAGTAAACGATATAGAGGCAAGCAACCTACCAGAGCAAGAATTCAGAGTAACGATCTTAAGATGGCTAAAAAGAATGGAAGACAAATTTGACAATATGAGTAAGACCCAAGAGGAAATGAAAAAAACCCAAGAGGAAATGAAGATGACTCAAGATGAAATATGACATCGCTACTATGAAGAACTCAATAGAAAGCATCAAGAGCAGACTAGAAGAAGCAGAGGATCGCATCAGTGAGCTAGAAGACAAGATGGAAAAAAATACCCAATTAGAGCAGCTTCTAGAAAAAAAAATTAAAAAGCAGGAGGAGAGCCTACGGGAGCTTTGGGACAATGCAAAACAAAACAATATTCGAATAATAGGGGTTCCGGAAGGAAAGAAAACTGAGGTAGATATGGAAAACATATTTCAAGAAATAATGACAGAAAATTTTCCTGAGATAGAGAAGAAAAAACCCACACAAATCCAAGATGCTCGCAGAGTCCCAAGCAAAATGGATCCCAGAAGACCGACGCCAAGACATATTACAATTAAATTGGCAAACACCAATGACAAAGTTAGAATTTTAAAAGCAGCCAGAGAGAGACAGAAAGTTACATATAAAGGAACCCCCATCAGACTAACAACTGATTTCTCAACAGAAACTTATCAGGCCAGAAGGGAATGGGATGAAATATACAAAGTCATGCAAAGAAAGGGTCTGAATCCAAGAATATTGTACCCAGCAAGACTACCAATCAAAATTGAAGGGGAAATCAGGAGCTTCACAGACAAAAAAAGACTAAAGGAATTTATCTCCACCAAACCAGCAATGCAAGAAATGCTTAAGGGTCTACTGTAAAAATAAAGAAATAGGAAGCGAAGAAGGAACACAGGGGTATAGAATAAAAATGGCATCAAATGAGTATCTATCATTAATAACATTAAATGTAAATGGTTTAAATGCTCCAATCAAAAGACATAGGGTAACAGATTGGATAAGAAAACAAGACCCATACATCTGTTCTCTATAACAAAGCCACCTCAGAAAAAGAGATGCACACAGACTGAGGGTGAAGGGATGGAAAAAGGTTTTCCAGGCAAATGGAAATGAAAAGAAAGCTGGGGTAGCAATACTTATATCTGACAAATTAGATCTCAGAGTGAAGGACATAACAAGAGACAATGAAGGCCACTTCATAATACTAAAGGGAGCAATCAAACAAGAAGAAATAACCCTGGTAAATATATATGCACCCAATACGGGAGCACCCAAATACATAAGAAAAACTGCTGGAGGACATTAAGGGAGAGATTAACAGCAATACAATCATAGTAGGAGATTTTAATACCCCACTGTCACTCTTCGACAAATCATCTAAACAAAAAATCAGCAAAGAAATATCAATCCTAAATGACTCACTAGACCAGATGGAATTAATTGACATCTTCAGAAAATTCCACCCCAAAGCCACAGAATACACATTCTTCTCAAATGCACATGGGACATTCTCAAAGATAGACCATATTTTGGGACATAGGTAAAGTCTCTTCAAATTCAAGAAGATAGAAATCATATCAAGCATCTTCTCAGACCATAATGGCATAAAACTGGAAATTAACTACAATAAAAATAATCCAAAGAAATCAAACACATGGAGACTAAACAGCATGCTATTAAACAAGGACTGGGTTACCAGAGAAATCAAGGAAGAAATTAAAAACATCCTGGAAACAAATGACAATGAAAACACAACAATCCAAAATCTATGGGACACAGCAAAAGCAGTTTTGAGAGGGAAGTTCATATCCTTACAAGCCTATTGCAAAAAACTAGAAAAAAGTGTAACAAATGATCTAACTCTACAACTCAAAGAGTTAGAAAAAGAGCAACAAGAAAAGCCCAGTGTAAGTAGAAGGAAGGAAATAACAAAAATCAGAGCACAGATAAACGACATAGAGACCAAAGAAACAATACATAAGATCAACAAAACCAAGAGCTGGTTCTTTGAAAGGATAAACAAGATAGATGGACCTCTAGCCAGACTAACCAAGAAACAAAGAGAGAGGACCCAAATAAACAAAATCAGAAATGAAAGAGGTGAAATAACAACAGACCCCACCGAAATACAATGGATTGTTACAAAATACTATGAACAACTCTACTCCAACAAACTGAACAATCTGGAGGAAATGGACATATTCCTAGAAAAATATAATCTTCCAAAACTCAATCAGGAAGAATCTAAAAATCTCAATAAACCAGTGACTTGGGAAGAAATGGAAACAGTCATCAAAAAGCTTCCAGCAAACAAAAGCCCAGGGCCAGATGGCTTCACAGGAGAGTTTTACCAAACATTCAAGGAAGAACTAAAAACTATCCTCCTCAGACTATTCCAAAAAATCCAAGAGGAAGGAACACTTTCAAATTCCTTCTATGAAGCCAGCATCACCCTAATACCAAAACCAGATAAAGACAACTCAATGAAAGAGAATTACAGGCCAATATCCCTCATGAACATAGATGCCAAAATCCTCAACAAAATTCTAGCAAATCGACTCCAGAAGAACATCACAAAGATCACACACCACGACCAAGTAGGATTTATTCCAGGAATGCAAGGATGGTACAATATCCGCAAATCAATAAACGTGATACATCACATAAACAAATTGAAAGATAAAAATCATATAGTCATATCAATTGATGCAAAAAAAGCATTCGATAAAATCCAACACCCTTTTCTGATAAAAACTCTTAACAAGGTGGGAGTACAAGGATCATACCTCAACATAATAAAAGCTATATATGATAAACCCACAGCCAACATTATACTCAATGGGCAAAAACTAAAACCATTCCCTCTAAGAACAGGACCAAGACAGGGATGCCCACTCTCGCCACTCCTGTTTGACATAGTACTGGAAGTACTAGCCATTGCAATTAGACAAGAGGAGGAAATAAAAGGCATCCAAATTGGAAAAGAAGAAGTAAAGTTATCCTTATTTGCAGATGACATGATATTGTACATAAAAAACCCAAAAGACTCCATTAAAAAACTAATTGACTTAATAAATGAATTTGGCAATGTAGCAGGATACAAAATTAATGCCAAGAAATCCATGGCTTTTCTATACACCAACAGAGAAACTGCAGAAACAGAGACTAAAAAAGCAATTCCATTTACCATTGCACCAAAAAAATTAAGATACCTAGGAATAAATTTAACTAAGGAAGTAAAGGACCTATATGCGGAAAACTACACGACACTGAAAAAAGAGATAGAGGAAGATGTAAGGAGATGGAAGAACATACCATGTTCATGGATTGGTAGGATCAACATCATCAAAATGTCCATACTTCCTAAAGCAATCTATAGGTTCAACGCACTCCCCATTAAAATACCAACGACATATTTCACCGACCTAGAAAGAACTCTCCAAAAGTTCATTTGGAACAATAAAAGACCCCGAATAGCCACAGCAATCCTGAGAAAGAAGAGTAAAGTAGGAGGGATCTCAATACCAGACTTCAAACTATATTACAAAGCCACTGTTCTCAAAACAGCCTGGTACTGGCACAAGAACAGACATATAGATCAATGGAATCGAATTGAGAACCCAGATATCAACCCAGATCACTATGCTCAATTAATATTTGACAAAGGAGGCACGAATATACAATGGAGTCAAGACAGTTTCTTCAATAAATGGTGTTGGGAAAATTGGACAGACACATGCAAAAGAATGAAACTAGATCACCAACTTACACCATTCACAAAAATAAACTCAAAATGGATACAGGACTTAAACATCAGACGGGAAACCATAAAAATACTAGAAGCATCCACAGGCAGCAAAATCTCAGACATATGCCAAAAGAACTTCTTCACTGATAGTCCCCCTAGGGCAATGGAAGCTAAAGAGAAAATAAACAAATGGGACTACATCAAAATAAAAAGCTTTTTTACAGCAAAAGAAACCATCAACAAAACAACAAGAAAGCCCACAGTGTGGGAGAACATATTTGCAAACGATACCACTGATAAAGGTTTAATCTCCAACATCTACAAACAGCTTATACAACTAAATAAAAGGAAGAAATAATCCAATTAAAAAATGGGCAATGGACCTAAATAGAACATTTTCAAAAGAAGACAGAAGGAAGGCCAAAAGGCACATAAAAACATGCTCAAACTCACTAATTGTCCGAGAGATGCAAATCAAAACAACAATGCGGTACCATCTCACACCTGTCAGAATGGCCAACATCAACAAATCAACAAACGACAGGTGTTGGCGAGGTTGCGGAGAAAAAGGAACCCCTCGTGCACTGCTGGTGGGAATGCAGACTGGTGCAACCACTGTGGAGAACAGTGTGGAGTTTCCTCAAAAAACTGAAAATGGAACTCCCATTTGACCCAGTAATCCCACTTCTAGGAATATATCCCAAGAAACTAGAAACACCAATCAGAAAGGATATATGCACCCCTATGTTCATAGCAGCACAATCTACAGTAGCCAGAATTTGGAAACAGCCTAAGTGTCCATCAGCAGATGACTGGATCCAAAAACTATGGTACATCTACACAATGGAATACTATGCTGCCATAAAAAAGGAATTCTCATCATTTGCAGCAACCTGGATGGAATTGGAGAACATCACGCTGAGTGAAATAAGCCAATCAATGAAAGAGAAACACCACATGACCTCACTCATTTGTGGATAATAAAGAGCATTATAAACTGATGAACCAAAAGATAGATATAGAGACAGTATATCAACAAGTAGACTGTCAAATTACAGCGGGGAGGGGAGGAAGATCTGGGGGAGATAATAGATCAACCGAAGGACTTTTATACATGCATATAAGTACAACCAATGGACACAAAACTCTGGGAGGGAGGGGATGTGTGGGAGGGAGGGAGGGGGGCAAAAAAAAAATCAATAAAATATATTAAAAATAAATAAATAAATAAAATAAAACTGAATAAAAAGTGGACTAGGCCAGGACTCAGTGAGCCTCTTCAGGAAAGAGATTCCACCTGGCCCTTAATGCCTTCTAAATTCATATTTCTTGAATAGCATTTTTATGTGTGCATCGGCCCCTTCTGCAGATCCTGAACTTAGCCGTGCAGGTCATGCAAGAGGCATAGAATGTTGAAATAGGTATATAAATGATATATGTAATATGCAGAAATTATAGCTAACCTATCAAAAATTATATAGGTGGTACATAAAAACCAAGAATATTCTGGTAAAATAATTATCTTATTCCATTCCGGTTAGATGTAGGTAATTATTGGCAGAATATGCTAATTTATGTGACATTAGTGAGATGAAAATCTATGCTAAGAGACCATCATGGGGGATAATTCAGCTGGGATGAAAAGGAGTTGATCTCCAAACAGAAAAATGTCATAAACCTGTCTTGGAAAAATATATAAAAAATAAAAAACCCCCTAAACAGGAAGAGTGCTAAGTAAATTTCAAAATAACCAGTGCAAGAAAAACCAAACCAGTATTTAAATAAATTAAGGAATATTTAATGTCTGTGTCAAGATCCATTGAAAGAGCAGAGGCTGGCCTCAAACCAATTTCAGGATTATCAATCTCAAACCATTTATTATTCTGAAACCAACCAAGCAATCTTGGGCCAAGAGTGCCACCTGAAGGCCAGCAAAGGGACAACTGTTAATACGAGATTCCTTTGCCTTCCCCTGACTCCCCAAACAGGGATCTGTGCAAGTCTTGCTGTTTCTCTGTCTTTTCCTTTTAGTTCCCAGATTCACTTCTCTCCCAACTCTTGCTTCATTATATGGATGCAGATGAGTTGGGGTTATATTTTCATCAAAGAGAGAAAAAGTCATTAACTGTTTAACACAGTGATTTTCAAACTGTGTGCCGCAAGAATTTGTAAACCATGCAATTCCTGACTAGTTAGGGACACTGACATCTTTTCCTTTATTTTATTTTTTCATATATGCCTCAACTTTTAATAAGATGCCCTATACACACATTTGCTACTAAAAATTGAAATAACACATCAAAAAACTTGTTACAATCACGTTTTTGAAATACAGAGAATCTAGTTAATGCACCCTGCGCTAACCATGTTGTAGCCAAACCATTCAAGGTATTCTGTTTTATATTTCTCCATACAAGTTACTTGTTTCTCATTCTTGATGTTGGGTTTCATGTTACTGACTTCAGGCTTCTAAAACACAATGACAACTCAAGACCTATTAGCGCTTCTTTGGGTCAAATAAAAAGGAACTAAAGTATATTGAAGTCATTTAAATACAATCTAAATTGATTCCTGGCATCATGGTAGACAAGAAAATGATGCAAGAGAAAGACATCACAGAACTTCTATCATAGGTGATCTAAATATTAGTATACACCTATCCTTGCAGAGTAGTTTACCTAAGCTGCTGCATAACAACCTTAAAATTACTAGCAAGAAAAAAAAAGTACAAGAACAAGGTTTATAACTAATTTGACTCCACTTTATAATTCTCCATGCTAATATTATCAAAAGGATCTCCATAATATAGGTAATAATGTCAACTACATGTAAATCTTCTGACTCTTGATTCAATCTCAAGTTTCCTCTCCTGTGGGTCTTTTTAACATCATTTCTTTCTGAACAGTTCATCACTCCACACCGTCTCCTGTAGAGCATACCTTGATTCAGTCCCAGTTCAAGCCCTTTAAGTTTTTTTCTCTGTCCTGCTGTTGGGGTGGATGTTTTAGTGAAAGGGAAGGGCATTTTGTAGTAGGGCTGAGAGTCAAGTTACTAAGGTCCTTTGCTAGTACTTGAGTGCCAGCTGAATCTTCTTCACTGGGAATCTGAGAAGACACTCCAGGGCCCAGGGTGGGTTATTGGAAGTGTAGACACAGCCTGAAGTTCCTCCGGAATTCCATCTCCAAAGAGTTCAAGCAGAAAGAAATGCTCAAAACTCTCAAATTGCTACAAAGTCCTTCTTTTCCTTTAGGCAACACTATCGCCGTCCGGTATGGGTAAATCAAAATTATACCTTTTTTTTTTTTTATCAGATTAGCAAAAATATATACATATTTTGGTGTGCCACAGAATTTCAGTAATGTGTGCCATGAGATGAAAAAAGGTTGAAAATCGCTGGTTTAATGTATAAATAGAAAATAGTTAACAAGTTAGTGCTTTAAATAAACCTCTAAAGGCCTTGTAAATGTCTAGAAGTAGCCTTCTCTTTGCAAGCTTTAGCTTTTCTCTGCCTCCCACCTTTAAAGTTATGTTTTTCCAAATATCAGATAAAAAGCCAAACTGTTTCTTAATCAGATTTACTTTGTTTTGCTTAATTACTATTATGGCATCAGAATAGATTTTTATTGCAATTGCTTGGTATTTACACAATCAATTATTTGTAAGGTGGCCTAGGAACTATTAGCTAAATCTATTCTCTCTAAATCAGAGTTTCCTTTTAGGAAAACAAAGTTTGCAGGACTACTGTGATAAATAAGTAAGACAGTGGCATTCACTAAATGGCACTCACCTTAAAAAATTTTTTTAACCAGTTGGTAAGTTGGTGCTCATATGTTCTATACAGACACATTTGTTTATTTCTATCATTTAATTTTGAAAGAGAGAGAGAGAGAGCGAGAGAGAGACAGACAGACAGACAGACAGACATACTCCATGTAGTTAGACTTGTACCTCTTTGGGATACTATCCTCACTTAAAGACTGACAACCAGAGAAACACAGAGGAGGGGACCAGCAGCTTGGTAACTTGACAGATAGCAAGGAGGAAGGGCCTTATTAAGACAGTGGCTATTGAAACCATCACAGGATACTAAGTTACCTCCATGCCCACATTAGAATGTAGCAAATTACTAGGACACATCTATAACAATAAAAGCATAATAAGCTAATTAGACCAGACAACTGAATGACCTTCTGGATGTCATTCTGGACGGCCTTCCTCTAAGGCAGAGGCAGTTAAAGGTGATCAGGCAGGCAGAAGAACAGTTAGGGGCGACCAGGCAGACAGGCAAATGGTTAGGAGTGATTAGGCAGGCAGGGAGTCGAGCAGTCAGAGGTCCAGGATTGCAAGAGGGATGTCCTACTGCCACAGGGCAGGATCGGGCCTGAACCAGCAGTCAGACATCCCCTGAGGGGTCCCAGATGCAAGAGGGTGTAGGCTGGGCTGAGGGACCCCCCCCCCCCCCCGCACAAATTTCGTACACCAGGCCTCTAGTAGTTTATAAATCACGTCTCATAATCTATTCGAATGTGATTATAGTACAAATCCAAGTCCTAAAACTTTTATGATGGGGAAAGAGAATAAACCTTTTCAAACCTGAATACCTTACTAGGAACAGAGAATCACTCTTGAAATAGAAGGAAACTGAAAATGGTTATAATAATTATTAATTATTGCTTTGTATTCTCCTTCCACATAGCCCATGTGTCTGATTAAGAATGGCATAGGAACTTGATGTGTTCTCCCCCCACCCCACATAAGCTAAAACAGCTTAAAAATTCTGTTGTCCATAAATATTGGTTCTAATGCTGGCAAACTGCCACTTCTTACTAGCCTGAATTTTTTAAAAAATTCAAACGATTTTGTTTTTGAATGTTTAAATGCCTACAAAAATTCATACATGGGACTTTTTAAGACCTTGGTATGCCCTTTTTATGGATTCTTTCCATTTTAATGTTTTAAAAAAATTCAATGACCTTGTTAAAGGCATTAAAGTAAAAGGCAAATATTTTACATGTCAATTTTTATTCACATGAAACCATTCTAAGAGGTACAATTAAAACACTATTCTTGCCAAAACCGGTTTGGCTCAGTGGATAGAGCATTGGCCTGCGGACTGAGGGGTCCCAGGTTCGATTCTGGTCAAGGGCATATGCCTTGGTTGCAGGTATATACCCAGTAGGGGGTGTGCAAAAGGCAGCTGGTCAATGTTTCTCTATCATCATTGTTTCTAACTCTATCCCTCTCTTTCTCTCTGTAAAAAATTGATAAAATATATTTAAAACAAAACACTATTCTTTAAGTGTTAACTAAATAAAAGTTTCATGAAGGAAAATTAACTCAGTTAAGAATGGTAAACAAAAAACAAATTATTCAAACATATTAGACCAACATAAGGAAATTCCCATATTATTACTTTGGCATAAAAGGGCAAGTTTCTTTGATTTTTTTCTTTTTCCCCCCTGATAGTTCTGATGCACTTAAAAAGCTCAGGTTCAATGTTTACTTCAATATTGGTTTCGAATTAGGGTTGCCTTTTTTCTTTGAAAAGTGCTCAAGTTCTTAACTTGGCTATCCCGCAGCGTGGTGAATCCTGTGGAACTTTCAAAAACGTGTGTGGAATCGTTCGTGCACGGGTGTGTAAATCTTGCTGGGGAGCACTTTCACCGGTTTCTCAATAACCAGGGGTTAGAGGAGAGCTCTGGCTTTGGAGCCCAGAACCTGGTTGGAATTCTGCCTCTGCGCTTTGGTGGCCGGAAGGTGTTAGTAGCAGTAGGTACCGCGTTCTTGGCCTCCGTTTTCTCATGTCCTGCTCCGCTGTCAGGCTGGCGCACAAACCCAGGGCCCAGAGCCCGCCCTCATAATCAGCTGGCCTCAAGGAACTCACACCCCGTGCACACGTGCTTCACAGGAACACAACCTAAACACAATGCGTTCTTATGTTTAAAGCCCCGGCACTGATTTATTTTACTGGGTCTCAGAGACATGAACGGCTCTGGATACCTATCAGCTTTATTCAGTTTAACACGAACATCCCCAAGCCTCTCCACCTGCCTGGGCCACGCCTGCCTGTGATGAAAGGAACCGTGTCCAGTCACCTGAGGTTGAGTCGGCAGGGTATTCTGCGACTATTTTTCTTAAATGCCACTTTATTATATTTTTCTGAAGCTGCTAACAAAATTAGCCTGCGTTACACTACACAAGGCGACGGTGCAAAAAGCCATCTGGTGAGCAAACAAGAGACTTGAAAGCTATCTAATCACGAAGACAGTTAACTGCGCCGGATAGGAAACTAGGCTAGCTTCCTCCGTTTAGAAAATCCCCCATTTTTACGCAGGAAAAGGCCAAGCTGTTTGTATGACACCGGCGAAACTCCCAGGCTGCTTACAGGACTCCCACGGCCACCGCCCACACCGCGCTGCCGACCCCCGCAAAGACACAGACAGCCTTACCGAGTGGTGACCTTCCTCTCCCACGCGCCCTTCTACCGGAAGGCCCGCCCCCAGCCGCCGCGGAGAGCAGTAGAGAAAGGAGAGCTTGGGGCTAGAGGGGAACCCTAGTGCAAGACCCGGAGGACTAGCGCCAGACCTGGCGCCTGCGCAGTGAGGCTAGCTCCTCCTGTTGTGCGGATCGCTGAGCACTAGGTAGTCCGGGGTAAGGAAGGGAGATTACCTTTCCTGTAAGGTCCTGCGAGGCTCGCTAACCGTGTTTTGCTGGAAGTGGCTGGCTACACAGCTGTCGTCGCCGCGCCCCCCCCCCCCCCAAAAAAAAAAAAAAAAATCTCTGAAGCAGTGGCTACTGTGTGTGCATTGTGGTGGAAAATGAAATGCACTTTCTAATGTGGAGAAATCATATCTATTCTGAAGGTTTCATTCCAGATGTATCAACCATTGTTTTCTCTCTTACCCACTGTATAGACCCAAAATAAAGTATATGGATTATATATTTGCAAAAAAAAAAAAAAAAAAAGAAAAAAAGAAAAAAGAAAAAAAGAAATGCACTTTCTTTTCTTTTCCTCTTCTTTTGGTGTTCTTCTCTTTTCATCCATCCTAAGCCTTGACTCTAGGCCCGCACATGTGTCAAACACAAGGCCCGCGGGCCAAATCCGTCCCGCCAGGCCTTGCAATGTGGCCCGCACCGCGCTGTCATCACTGCACTCCGCTGGGTTTCCATCACAATGACAGTTTATGACTGTTCAGTAAACCATTCGGCCCACGATTTAGGCTGGATTTTAGATTTTGGCCCCTTCTCTGATTGAGTTCTACACCCCTAATAGGGACTGAAGTCTTCTGATCCACATGGGGTGCCATACACCTTTCCTTCCGCCTTCCTACTCATCCTCTAATAGGCAATTAGTATCACCTGCAGGAGGCCATTCTTGGTGTACTCCCTTGCTGGATTAGGGGCTCTGGTTGGAGCCCTTTGGGGCCCTCTTCCTCCACTGGCCTGTATGATTCATCAGGGACAGAGATGGGATGTTTATCTGACTCCTCAGTAGTCACCCAGATCCTGCTTGGCAAATAGTAGAAACTAAATAAGCATTTCTTTTCATATTAAATCTACTTTCAAGCAAGCCACATCCTATAGGACATTATATGAAATCTTTATTGAATGTGTGATATTTTGTCTGAGAACAATACTTATTTTCTGAGAATTATTCAAGGCCTTTCATAAATACTCTAAAATGTACCCTAAAATGTACCCTCTGCAGGAGGCAGCAGATCAATGATTCTCTCTCATCATTGATATTTCTACCTTTCTCCTTTCCACTCTGAAAGTAATAAAAACTATTAAAAATATAACTATATTTTTAAAAATTGATTTTAGAGACAGGAAGGGGGAAAGAGAAACCTCAATTGGCTGCCTCCCGCATATGCCCTCATTGGGGATTCTGGTGTAGGGGATGATGCTCCAACCAACTGAGCCACACTGGCCAGGGCTGTCTTTGCTTTTTTCTCTTTTTACCTAGTTATTATTTGTGTTATCAGTATGTTTGTGAATCTCTGTAAGCTACCATTACTCTTTAAATTAAAAAAAGAAGTACCACTACTCTCTCTTAAACGTAGCAAAGTATAAAGTTACAGGTGGCCATGTATAATACTATAGGCACGTTGCACTATGACTCTCTTTAGGTCATGTTGATGGGGTTCATATTAGTTTCCTGAGCCTGCTGTGGCTTAAAATATCAGAACTTTATTTTCTCGCTGTTCTGGAGGCCGGAAGTCCAAAATCAACATCATTGAATCAAAATCAATTCTCTCTGCAGAGGCTCTGGGGCAAAATCAGTTCTTTGACTTTTCCAGCTACATTGACTTGGAGTCATATCACTTTAGTCTTCAAGGCTAGCATTTTCAAATTTCTTTCTACTTTCTCTTCACATCACCTTCTCCTCTTATGTGGGTCAGATCTCCTAATGCCTCCCTCTTACAGAGATACATGTAAGTGCATTTAGGATGTACTTGGTTAATATAGGATAATCTCCCCACCTCAAGATCCTTAATTTATTCATATATGCAAAGGTTCCTTATATATATATATATATATATATATATATATATATATGTATATATATATATACACTATATATATATATATAGTAGTATAGATTCAGGGATTAGGGTCTGATATATTTGGGAGAAATTTTTCAGTTTACCACAGACTTGGAAACAGCAAGCTTGTGATATTGGTTCAGAAACTGGCCATTGGAAAAATGTGAATAGTAGGGTGGGCAAACTAAGAAAACAGAGTAAAATTTAACCTCCTATGGACATTGACTTCTAGATCTCAGTTTACTCACTTGTGGCTTCAAGCTAAAGCTTCTTTAAGGACACTTCTTATAATCAGGGATTGCCTTACATATTTCTATTTCTATAGCTCAGTGTTTTAAAATTGTGGGTTATGATTCATTAGTTGGTTATGAAATCAATGTAGTGGGTTGTGACCAGCATTAAAGACACCAGAATAGAGGATATCAGAGTGTATCACATGTAGTAAGGATAATTATTGTTTCATGAAACTATTTATGTGTGTATGGGATCATAATTGAAAATATACTTCTTCCTCTAGGTTGTGGTAAAATAGTCTCTTCTGTAAGCAATTTCATTATCCATCATATTGTATGGCATGCATTCCTTGCCATTAGATAGAGCAAGAATTAAAGTTCACATCAACTTCAAGTTCTTATTGTGTGACATAGTCCAAGGGGCAGGTGGATATTTGCTTTTTGAAGTAAATTAATTAACAGATTCCCAATAAATACTCTTTCCTAGAATTGTGTAGGTTCTTTTCTACATCTGCATTTACAGTAGTTCTTTTCTCACTTTACAAAAGACAAATATATTTCTCATCCGGGGTGTAGAACCCTCCATGACAAACCAAGGGACAGTTCAACATGCTTTGGGGGAAGCTTCCTTTAATAATCAGGGAAGGCACTATAAGCTCTTAGGCTTCTTGTGTTTTCCTGGGTGAAGTATGGCTGTTAGAAACATGGTGATAGGATATTTGTTGTGATTTTCTGAAATCAGATATACTGTGTAAGTGTGAATATGGGAGTAAATTTCCTTTAATCATCATGTCTCTTCCATCCTCTGTGGATAAGAAGTGCATTGTTACTGGAGAGAGTGGTGAGAGAAAACAAAGCCAGCACTGAAGAAAATATTGAACCTTCAATTTCCCTTCCAACATATTTAAATACAAGCAATTTTTTCAACTATTCTCAATACTTATCTATAGTATATATCATTACCTGGAAAGAAAAGCAGCTTTGAAGAGCTGAAGTAATAGAGGTTAGTAACAGTGGTTATTTTGAATGCAAAATGGATTGTTTTAGGAGACCTCCATATTTTTCATGTTACAATGGAATAATAATCTGTAAGAAAGTCAACAATTTTAAGTTTTGTATGTGTTACTCAATAAAAGTTAAAACATATTATGAAAATCATTGATACAGTTAATCAAATCTCCACCTTTCCTGCCTACTTTCCAGGCAAAATATTGGAGTGCATTTTATGGTAATGTTGGGGTTGGGTAAGGCCATGTGACTCTTTCTGGCCAGTGAGTTATAAACACAAGTGAAGTGTCACCTTCACCCATGTGAAATTCTCCAGGGCTTTCTTTTCCTTCTGGCACAGAGGGTCATTGCTCCCTCATCCTGGATCCCTGAGTGATTATGAGGAGCAGATTTTGTTGTGCCCGACACAATGTGCATGTAGTTTAGGTTAGAAATGAACTTTGTTGTTGTAAATCATACAATTTTATTCTTTGTTATCCTGTCTGATTATGCACAATCAATTTTAACAGCATATACTTTAAAAATAATTTTATTGATTTTTCGAGAGAAATATCAATGTGAAAGTGTAGCATCACACAGCTGCCTCCTGTGTCCCCCTCCCCCTGGGTATCTAGCCTGCAACCCCCCCCCCCCCCGCCCCGCCCATGTGCCCTGACCAGGAATCAGACTGGCAACCCTTTGGTGCACGGATGCTGCTCAAGCAAATGAGCCACACCAGCCAGGGCTTAACAGCATATGCTTTTATTCTTCGTTATGATATGAAATTTTTGGACTGGAAATCGAATTCTTTGTCTGCTGAAGTCAAAGAATATCCACAGACAGAAGGTGGTAATAGCAAAGGTGGAAATTTATTATAGAAAAGTCCAGACTGCCAAGTGGGGAGGGGAAAAGGGTCCCACTGAGTTCCTTTTCCCTATGGCTTATAAAGGCTGCAGATCCTGGTGCCTTGATAGCCCCTCTGATTGGTCACTATTCCCTTAGCCTGGTTACTATAGTAACTCCTGGGCTCAAAGGTCTACTTCCTTATTGTTTTCCTATTCCCTCTGGGCTTTCTTTTTCTCCTTCTGGATGAAGGGCTTCCTTCCCTTTATTTTGTAAATATAGACCTCTTGCTGTTCCCAGCTCCCTCATTCTATGGAAATGTACCTGTTGCAGCTTTTCAGCTTCCCTATTCTATGGAAATATACCTTCTGCTGCTCTGCAGCACTGTGCTTCTTCCATGGTCCCCGTAATTTCCAAAATTTCTAAAATTTCCTAAACCTGTCCTATTTTACTCCTAAAATTCCTGTTTCAATTACATGTATAGGAAGTTTCATTATGATTAAAAAAAAAAACCTGATTAGGACTATTACAGAATTTTTACATATGATTCTTATTTAATTATTCCTGAAAGCTGAAAACCAAAGTACACACCTAGTCAGACATACTCATTGAAATATGGTAGCAACCATACTTGGGTAAAAACTGCTGTTTGAATTTTAACCCTGTTATTCAGGCTTTGGCACTCGCTTACTTGCTTAAACATAGGGTAGTTGCCTCAGCTTCCAGATTGAGAGCTGGAAGTTAAAGCAGTTTTCCTGTGCCTGTGGACCAGGACCACAGGAGATTGATTCTCACTGACTCAGTAGCTTCAGGAGTAGAAACTGCAGATAACCTTTAGAGATTAACCGCTCAGGTCTGTACTATCTGCTATGGCAAGATAGGGCCATATTCCAATGTCCAGCAGGATGTGGAGTTAAGGAGAATTGGACTCCCACTGACTCAGTAGCTTCAGGGGTAGAAACTGTAGATAACCTTTCGTTCTGCCTTTGTATATGGGCACGATAGGCCACATCCACTGTCAAGCAGAGTGTGAAAAAAACTGGGAAACCAAACCATGCAGGCTTACCCAGTCCTTTAGAATTTAGTCTTTAGGATTTAGGAACAGACAACTGATTGCCAGTGTTTGTCCTGAGGGGCCAATCAGGGTTAGACGAGGCAGTGACATCACCGACCTGAATTAATAAAACTCTGGACTGGGCGGAATTTCGCTCTCTTCCGCCTGCTGCCGGCGTGAGTTGGGACAGGGACCCAGGCTAGCATGGAGATGGCTCTTGTTATTGCGCATCGGACTCGGCTCCCTGGTGGTCTTGGGGATCATGCCTGGAATCCCAGCCAGGGACCCTGAGGGACCCCATTCCGAAGAGCCTGACTGGCCGCGGTAGGTGTGTGTTGTCTGTGTTTTTGTGTGAGCGACTCTGGAGGGATCCTGCCCCTCCATCGGTTCTCTTACCTGGGTGTTTTACTGGCTGCTGCGTCAGCCATGGTTTGAAGTCCAGATTCGAATCTGTAATAAATTCTAGCATGCTTAATCAAATTGGCTCCGGTGGTCCATCTCTTGGGGACTCGCTTTGTAACAGGAACGACCCTGGGGGCTGTTCTCAGCCTTTAGAATTTAGAATTTAGAACAAAGGAAAATGTTTGTGGTTTGGACCTTTAAAAGGACTGCCTACACCTGGAACAGTGCGGTAGTGAGTGTGGCCACCTGCATGTGGTGCTCTTGCGGCCGTCCCGGCCTGTTCAACAAATCCTTGTCTGCTTTTTTTAATCTATCATCAGCCTCCGGTGGTCTTATTTTGAACCCAGGGTTCAAACCCACAACATATTCTTGGTTTTATGACATTATAAACTAATTCTCCTAGTTCCTGCACCATTTTAATCTTGGTGGCTTTTATGAGATATAGTTGGTATCTTTAGAAAGTATACATCTGTGGATTAAAAAAAAAAAAAAAAAAAAAAAAAAAAAAGGCCACATGCTAACCTGACAAGCTCAGGGAAGGCCTTTCCCTGTTTGGCAGTCTTTCAAACATAAAGACCTAAAGTAACCACAAAGGATAGTCTGAAATTAAAAATTTAACTAAAAGCAGTTATGATGGGTAGTCACGTCCTAGGCTGATATTTTCCCTAATGAGGTCAATTTTTACCTTAACTGAGCTTTTTTGCATCTATGATAACATATCCTTAAAGTATCTGGGCAACTTGTAACTCCCCTTTCTCCGGATCCCTTGGGGCACATCCTAATGTACCTGGGTGCCAGGATAGATACCACAAATTCCTTCATTGTTGTTGTTATCATGTTAATTGTCGACTGTTAACCATCCTGCACCCACCTAAGTATGTGTCTATCATTTTACTTTTTATCCAGTCCCAGCGGTTTCCCCACTTTGTTCTCTCCTGCCTCTCTAGTTTGTCACCAGTAGATTTCATGTAACCCACCTATTTCCCTCCTTTAATTGCAATGTCTAAAACAAGTTGAGGTCATCATCATTGCTGTCTCTCCATCTGAGAGAATGGCGTCCCACCTGGCTCCCAGCTTTTAAATCTATTTCCATTTCTTTCTCTTTCTTCCTTCCTTCCTTCCTTCCTTCCTACCTTCCTTCCTTCCTTCCTTCCTACCTTCCTTCCTTCCTTCCTCCTTCCCTCCCTCCCTCCCTCCCTCCCTCCCTCCCTCCCTCCCTCCCTCCCTCCCTCCCTTTCCCTTTCCCTTCCAAAAAAAGAAAAAAAAGAAAAAAGTTGAAAGACTGCCATTTTCTGGAGCATTATCTTAATCCGTTGAGATTCTGCTTCCTGGCAATTGTGAACAGTTTGGCTCAAATAAACTCACAAAAATTGATTACAGGTTTGAATGTTTTTCTGTTAACACATCAAACTACAGCACATTTATTAGAAGTTGATAAATAAGGGAGAAATAAAACTTAGCAATGTATCTGAAATTAAAACTTTAAATAAAAGCAGTTTATATTGGGTAGTCATGTCCTAGGCCAGTATCTTCCTTGACAAAGGTCAGTTTTAATCTTAACTGAGCCTATTGTCTTTTTGTCTCTAAGATAGCATGCCTGTGAAATGTCAAGGTAATTTGTAACTTCCCTTTTTCTGGACCTCTTGGGCAAAACCATATGTACCAGGGTGCCAGGACAGAGATATAACTTCCTTCATTGTTATTGTTATCATGTTAATTGTTGACTGTTAACTATCCTGCATCCACCTAAGTAAAAGAAGTAGGTGTCTATCATTTTACTTTTTATCCAATCCCAGAGGTCTCCCCCCCCCCCCCCCCACACACACATACACGCACTTTGCTTTCTCCCTACTCCCTAATCTGTCACCAATGGATTTCATGTAAACCCCTTATATCTCCTTTGATTGTAACGTATAAAACAAGTTGAAAAACTGCTATTCTCTGGAGCATTATCCGAATACGTTGAGATCCTGCTTCTCAGCAATTGTTGACCTTTTGGTTCAAATAAACTCACGAAAATTCTTTACAGGTTTGAATGTTTTTATGTTAACAATATTTCCTACTTGGAAAAATAAAGCATCAAACCTTCTATACTCACTTTTCTCTCATAATTATGCATGCTATTTAACTATTAGTAAAATAAGTTAAAAAAAACCTTAGTAATGTAGGAAAAAGGATCTTTTTATCAAAATAATTTAAAGATATTTGCCCTCACATTAATACAGTTATATGTTATGTCAAATTTTTGTGAAAGGATTGAAAAGCATGTAGGTTTCATGAAAACACATTGCCAAACATATCTGCACCCTCCTATGTCTTTTATTTTCTGGGCTTCCCATATAGCCTCAACCCATATAAATTCATTCAATCTTCACTCTTTCTATTATAGTCAACTTAAGTAGTATACTTAATATATTATAAACCACATGAGAGCATGTTAATTATTCTATTTTCAACAATCACACATACTTTAAATAAACGAAAGAAGGAAAAGTGTCTATTATATTTAACCAGATATTTACCATTTCTGTTGACTTCCTTAATTCCTGAAGTTCTAGGTGTTCCTCTGGTGTAATTTCCTTTCAACCTGAAGAACTTTTATCACTTTTCTTAGAACAGATCTGCTAGTGACAAATTCTCTCATTTTTCTTTCATGTGAGGATGTCTTTATTTCACTGTTATTCCTGAAGGATATTTTCACCAAATATGGAATTCTGGGTTGACAGATTTTTCTTTTAACTTTTATAAATCTTATTGTGTTGTCCTCTGTTCTTTGTGGTTCCTAAGGAGAAATTAGCAGTCATTCAAATAGTATGACATATATAATATGTCATACTTGGTCTTTAGCAGCCAGTATTTATCTCCTGCTAATTTCTCCTCTGGCTGCTGTCAAGATTTATTAAAGCTTTGGTGGTTCTGAAGTCTGATTTAGATGTGTCTGGAATGATAATGATTTCCTTTCCATTTATCCTGCTTAGGATACCCTGAGCTTATTGAATCTGCTGCTTTGGGTCAATTCTAAGCATGTGCAGATCAGGGGGTGAACAGAATGGGTCCGTTCATGCAGAGAATCCCTTTTTCTATGTTTCTGCAAAGATTATCATCCAATTCCTTGGCTTCCACAGGCCTCTTTTCTTGATCATATGGCTATAAAGACAGATTTCTTTTTGAATTTTAGTCTCCGGCACTGCCATGTAGTTGCATCTGACTGCGGCCACTCATGGGGCGAAGCAGTGAGAAAAAAAGAGAGAAAAGAAATGACAGAGATTCCCCCACAGTCTTCAGATGTCAAGGTCCCTTCCCCCAATCTCTCTCTTCAGAATAACAGTTATCTTGCAGGGTTTTGATGCTCCACCACTATTACTGTAGTGCAGCTTGGTGTCTGGGGCTAATCTTAGGACAAGGCTGGAAAAGAAAAAAAAAAAAAAAAAAGGAAGAAACAAAAGATTCCTCCACACTTTATAGCTCTCAGGTGCCCCTTTTCCTGGTCCTAGGAATTTTTTTTGCTACATGTGCCTGCTGCACAGTCCCTCACTATTCACATTTTTCCATTGGCCAGTTTCTGAACCAATATCACAAGCTTGCTGTTTCCAAGTCTATGGTAAACTGAAAAATTTCTCCCAAATATATCAGATCCTAATCCCTTCTACATATAGAAGAGGGACCTTTGCATATATGAACAAATTAAGGATCTTGAGGTGGGGAGATTATCCTGTATTAACCAAGTACATCCTAAATGCATTTATATGTATCCCTGTAAGAGGGAGGCATTAGGAGATATGATCCACATAAGAGGAGAAGGTATGTCCCTCAGCCCAGCCTGCACCCTCTCCAATCTTGGACATCTCTCTCATAATCCAGGACTTCTGACTCCCAACTGCTCACCTGTCTGCCTTCCTGATTGCCCCTAACTGCTTCGGCCTGTCAGCCTGATCATCCCCTAACCACTCCTCTGCCAGCCTGATTGATGCCTAACTGCTCCCGTGCCAGCCTGATCACCCCTAACTTCCCTCCTCTGCAGGCCTGGTCCTGCCGGCCTGATCATCCCTAACTGCCCTCCTCTGCAGGCCTGGTCCTCTCCAAATGCCCTTCCCTGAAGACCTGGTCACTGATAACTGCCTTCACCTGCAGGCCTGGTTCCTTCCAATTCCTCTCCCTTGCAGGCCTGGTCCCTCCAACTGCTCTCTCCTGCAGGCTTGGGTCCCCCACAATTGCCCTTCCCTGCAGGCTTAGTCACTCCCAACTTCTCTCCACTGCCAGTCTGGTCACACCTAACTGCCCTCTCCTGCAGGCTTGATTGCCCCCAACTGCCCTCCCCTGCTGGCCATCTTGTGGCAGCCATCTTGTATCCACATGGGGGCAGCCATCTTGTGTGTTGGAGTGATGGTCAATTTGCATATTACTCTTTTATTAGATAGGATAGAGGCCTGATGTAAGGGGGGGAGGGGGGAGGCATGGCTGGTTTGCCCTGAAGGCTGTCCTGGATCAGGGTAGGGGTTCCCTTGGGATGTGGGGTGGCCTGGGCAAGGGGCCTGTGGTGATTTGCAGGCTGGCTATGCCCCCTGGGGACCCAAGCAAAAGCCCTGGTATCTGGGATTTATTTATCTTCTATAATTGAAACTTTGTAGCCTTGAGCAGAGATGCTAGGGCTGGCCAGGAAGTTTGGCTTCCTCCATTGCCGGGGAAACCCAAGCCTCCTGCTCGCTCTGTTCTGCAGCCATCTTGGTTGGGTTAATTTGCATGCTTGCTCCTGATTGGCTGGAGGGTGTGGCTTATGGGCATAGTGGAGGTATGGTCAATTTGCATGTTTCTCTTTTATTAGGGTAGACATTTCCCTAGCAATCCTACTAAATTTAATAATTTTAACAATTACTTTTAGATTTTTTAAATCTTTTATATGTGTAATCACATTATTTATAAATCACTTTGAATGCACGTCTTTAGGTTCACCTTTTCTAATCCTTATATTATTTATTTTCTTGCCACTATCTAAGAACTCAAGTAAAAAGTTGAATAGAAGTAGTATTAGTGGGAATCCCATTTTGTACCTGATCTCAGAGGTAATTTTCAACTTTTTACTGTTAGATATAATGCTTGCTGAGGTCTACTTCAGACATCATTTATAAGACTAAAAAAATTTGCTGTTATTTCTACTTTGCTGAGAGATTTAAAAAAATATTCAATCTATGTTTAAATCTAGTCAAAACCGGTTTGGCTCAGTGGATAGAGCATCGGTCTGTGGACTGAAGGGTCCTGGGTTTGATTCTGGTCAAGGGCATGTACATTGATTGTGGGCACATCCCCAGGGGTTGTGTGCAGAAGGCAGCTGGTTGATGTTTCTCTCTCAATGATATTTCTAGCTCTCTATTCCTCTCCCTTCCTCTCTGTAAAAACATCAATAAAATACACTTAAAAAAAAAGAAATAGAGCAAATATTTTATGCTTCTATCGTTTGGCGTTCGTTGAAAAATGGAAAATCAAAAGGAACATTTTCGTCATATTTTGCTTTTTTATTTCCGCAAAGGGAAAAACACATCGCAAGCTCATAAAAAGTTATGTGCTGTTTATGGTGACGAAGCCTTAAAAGGACGGCAGTGTCAAAATTGGTTTGCCAAATTTCGTTCTGGTGATTTTTCACTCAAAGATGAAAAACGCTCTGGTCGTCCAGTTGAAGTTGATGACGCCCTAATCAAAGCAATAATCAATTTGGACTGTCACAGTACAACACGTGAGATTGCAGAGAAGCTTCATGTATCACATACATGCATTGAAAATCACTTAAAACAACTTGGCTATGTTCGAAAACTCGATACATGGGTTCCTCACGAACTGAAAGAATCACAGTTAACGCAACGCATTAGCAGCTGCGATTTGCTAAAGAAACGTAATGAAAATGATCCATTTTTAAAACGACTGATAACTGGCGATGAAAAATGGGTTGTTTACAAATACATTATTTTTTAGATCCTTTTTTCTAAAAGTTATAATGATAAATTAAGTGATTGATTTTCTTTTCATTTGTAGAATAAATCCAAGTTGATTGTGATATACTATATTATATATTTCTATATTCAGTTTGAAAATATTTGGCTTAGAAATTTTGAATTTATATTGATGAGTATGAATAGCCTATCATTTACTTTCTTTTAAAAAATATTTTTATTGATTTCAAAGAAGAAGGGAGAGAGAGAGAGAGATTGAAACATCAGTGATGAGAGAGAATCACTTATCAGCTGTCTCCTGCACACCTCACATTGGGCATGAAGCCTGCAACCTGGGTATGTGCT
This sequence comes from Pipistrellus kuhlii, assembly GCF_014108245.1. NCBI lineage: Eukaryota > Metazoa > Chordata > Mammalia > Chiroptera > Vespertilionidae > Pipistrellus > Pipistrellus kuhlii. The sequence continues at coordinate 20,377,811 of NW_023425405.1, forward strand.
CTGACCAGGAATGGTACCGTGATCTCCTGGTTTAGAGGTTGATGCTCAACCACTAAGCCACACTGGCTGGGTTGCTTTCTTTAAAAATAAATAAATAAATAAATAAATAAACATCAGTTCATTAAAAACAAACAAACAAACAAAAAAACCCCGTTCTTGTTGAATTTAGAGAGAGTGTGAGAGGTAGACAGAAACATAGATGGGAGAGAAATATCAACATCAATCTGTTGCCTCCTATATGTCCCCTGCTGGTAAAATTTGCTAGTGAAGTAATCTGGACCTAGGACTCCCTTTGTGGAAAATCTTTAAATTACAGATTTTTTTTTGATCATCATTATCTTGTACATTATTTTTTTGAAATTCCACTCACTGTCCATGTAAGTCAAGACTCTGAATCTTTTTTTATTCTTATGTCAGTTTTTGTAAGTTGTATATTTCCCAGAAAATTGTAAGTGAAATTTTATTCTTTATTGTCATAATTGACCATGATTTATCAATTTTCAAAGAATGAATTTTTGTCTTAGATAATCATCTCTACTGTGACTTATTTTTTGTGTTATTATTTTCATTTCTTATCTTTATTATTTTCTTTTTAACAAAATATATATTATATTGATTTTTTTACAGAGAGGAAGAGAGAGGGATAGAGAGTTAGAAACATCGATCAGCTGTCTCTTGCACACCGCTACTGGGGATGTGCCTGCAACCAATGTACATCTCTTTGACCGGAATCGAACCTGGGACCTTTCGATTCACAGGCCGATGCTCTATCCACTGAGCCAAACCAGTTTTGGCTTTATCTTCTTTATATTCTATTTGGATTGAATTTGCTAGAATTTTTTTTCTATCTTATTAACATATTCATTTTCAACCTTTCTCCTTTTCTATTATAATATGTGCTTTAAAGAAATGATGACTTTTGAGGAGAAGATGTGACCTGAGTTTTTAGAAACAAAATAGAAAGTGCAAAGCAGACTGATAGAATGTTATAAACAAAAACTTAATGGTAAAAATGCATTTAAAGTGTTTTTATTATAGAACATTATTAATATTATTATTATTATCATTATTACTACTAGGGGCCCAGTGCATGAATTTGTGCACCTTGAAAGGAACTGTGGGCCGTAAGGCTACGGTAGGCACAGGGACAGGTCTTGTTTAAGGGGCATGATACCTTGTAAAGTGACAGGCACGTATTCTTGCATTGACTTGACATTGACTATCCTCCTCCTCCTTTACATTGACTATCCTTCTCTTACTCTGGCATTTGGTAGTTCACCTTTGTATCCCACGATTGGTGTGAATTTTGAGATCTTGGGAGAGGCATGCTCTTTTCTGCTCCAGGGGGGATCAGCTTAGTTTGGGAATCAAATAGAACTAGGTGTGAATTCTCTCTCCTACTGAAGAGACTTAGATACTCTTTTAGGTTTTTCCTCACCCATAAAACAAATTGGTAATGGCTACTTAGCAAGGTCAGTGTGAGAATTAATATGTGACCTACGTGCTATTCCTTTCCATTTTAGGTCAAGCCTGACCATCTAGGAGTTACAGGAACCATGAAATCTGTGGTCTTAGTCAAAAGAAATCCTATAAATTAAACTCTGTTTTGGGTATTTATTACCACTAGACCAGATTCTCTGAGTTGTCTACTTGTAAAATGTTTTTCATACATCTTAGTTTCTGAATTCGAAAGTTCTCTCAAAGTTTCTAGTTTCTCCACTGTTCCGCCCTGGGTGGTAGGAGTTCTTTAAAATGTTAGATATTCTTATTTAACTGAAATTCCTGCCTTTGAACTGTCTGCTGACAGCATTAGCATTCTTAGAACTCCACATTTATATTTCATTATATCCTCTCTAACCCATTTTGAGTTCTTAATTGAGCCATAATAATTTGGAGAGAATATATTATTTTTTTAAATAGCACCATGGGGAATCAGAATTACTTGAATGAGATAAAAGGTTTTGAAAGAGCATTTGGAAACTCCAAAGGAAACACTCATTTGCTCCACAAATTAACCTGTAGTTAGCTTTCCCAGTGACTAGACTGATAGTTCGTTGGGTCAGCATCATATCTATTTAGTCTCCATGGCTTCATTTTTCTATCTTCACAGTGGTAGGTAATAGTGTCAGTGGTCAGTATCCTCTGGATGAACTCTGAATAAATATTCATGTGCTTTATTAATAATAATAGCATCCTAATACTTGTCACACAGTGTAAGGGAGAAGAGTATTGTGGTTAAACACAAGGATTTTATAGCCAGACAACGTGGGTGTGAAGCCTAGCTTTCTAACTTACTACTGATGGGACTTTGGGAAAGTTACTTAACCTTTTAAACCTTTACTTTCTTCATCTATAAAATGGCAATAATAATACCATCTATTTCATAAGGCTGTTAGAGGATTAAATGAAATAATTTTTAGTATTTAAGTACCCTTTAAAATATTTTTTATGATCATTCTTAAAAGTACTAATGATGATTAAATGATTGAAATAAATAGATGAGAAAGCCCTAGCACAGTAGGTGCTTAACAAATGTGAAAAGGTGGTAATTATTTTTCTCTTTCAGTACTTTCTTCAATATCTACTGAGCAACAAAGATGAAAAGCAAATGGCAAAGAATTTAAGGGCTTGGACTCTGGAATCAGATTCTCAGGGTTCAAATCCTAAACCTAATGTTTGCTGGCTGTGCAACCTTAGGTAAGAGATTTAACTTCTCTGTGCCTCAGTTTTCTCATCTATAAAGTTAGGATAATAGCTCAGCTGGCGTGGCTTACTGGTTGAGCATTGATCTATGAATCAGGAGGTTACGGTTCATTTCCCCATCAGAGCATATGCCAGGGTTGCGGGCTGGATCCCCAGTGTGGGATGTGTAGGAGACAGCCAACCAATGATTCTCTATCATTACAGATGTTTCTGGTCTCTCTCTCCCTCTCCCTCTCTGAAATCAATAAGAATATATTTAAAAAATAAAATTAGGATAATAAAATTAGGATAATAATAGAGCCTACCTCATAGAATTATTACAAGGATTAAATGGATTGATATTAGTAAAGTATTTAATGACAGCTTCAACACATAGTCAGGGCTATCTATGTACATGTGATTAAATAAAATATATTTTATTTGTTAAATTTTTAAAACATGATTTTTATTGATTTTAGAGAGAGGGGGAAGGAGAGGAATAGAGAGATAGAAACATCAATGAGAGAGAAACATCCATTGGCTGCCTCCTATATGACCCCTATCAGAGACTGACCCTGCACCCCGGGTACATGCCCCGACTGGAAATCAAACCAGCGACCTACTGATTTGTGGGTCTATGCTCAACCACTGAACCATGTTGGCTGAGCTACATGTTAATTTTTAATCTTAAATTCCAGGTGCATAAGTCCTCATCATGTAAATATATGGGGCAAGGGAGTGACATATTGCAGTTGGATGAACTATAGATTAATTATATTGAAACAGTTTGAAAACTTAGGGGAGACAAACATGAAAGCCAAGTATCTACAGTTATGATATTAATTATCCAATATTTATCACACATCAGTTTATGATTTAAATATTTGACATCAATTATCTTATTTAATTCTTACATAATCCTTTAAAAATATTTCTTTTTATTTCTTTTTTCTTAGAGAAGAAGGGAGAGGGAGAGGTGGAAGGAGAGGGAAAGAGAGGTGGAGGGAGAGGGGGAGAGAGGGAAAAAATGAGAGAGGGAGAGGTGGAAGGAGAGGAAAAGAGAGAGAGAGAGAGAGGAGAGGAAGAGAGAGAGAGAGAGAGAGAGAGAGAGAGAGAGAGAGAGAGAGAGAGAGAGAGAGAGAGATATCAATTTGAGTGTGTGTAACATGGATTGCCTGCTTCCTGCATGGGGATCAAGCCCACAACCTGGGCATGTGCTCTGAATGGGAATTGAACTAGCAACCTTTTGGTGCACAGGACAATGCCCAAGCACCCAAGCCACACTAGCCAGGGTTTACACAATCCTTTGATGCAAAAGTTATTTTATTCCTATGTTAAAGATGAGAGAAATGAGGAATGGAGAAACTGTAACTTGCCTAAGATCACAGAGTTGAGCCAGGTCAACTTTAAGTCTGTCTGCACAACCTTTGCCTGTCTCTTTCATGTCCCATGGCCTTCCCGGAGAGACAGGTAAATAGTGTTCTGCAGGTCTTGGGCTTAGGCAGATGGATTTTCATACTTCGAGTCACTGACCCCTTTGAGATACCAGTGGACTCTCAGAAAAAATGCACACACCAGGTTAAGTTTTCCTGATCCAGGTAGAGGTGTTTAAAGAATAGTGTTGGTGTTCTACATAGCTTAAAAATGCTAGTTCATATATTCAAGTAACATAAAATGAGCTTTCTCCTCTGAACTTTATTTTACTATTTATCCTTTAAAAAAATGTTTTTATTAATTTCTGAGAGGAAGGGAGAGGGAGAGAGGGATAGAAACATCAATGATGAGAGAGAATCATTGATGGGCTGCCTCCTGCACACCCCCTGCTGGGGATCAAACCCACAACCTGGGCCTGTGCCCTAACTGGAAATCGAATCATGACCTCCTGGTTCATAGATCAATGTTCACTGAGCCACATCTGCTTGGCCTTGACTGTTTATCCTAAGATGTGTTTGTAAAGCATGGAAACAAATATCATAAATGTAGGTACTCCTGGGTCTTGTTAGTAATATAAGAATAAACACATTAATGAATAAATTTGGAAGCATTGCTTTAGCTGGTTTGGCTTAGTGTGTAGACCATCAGTGGACTGAAGGGCCTTTGGTTCAATTCTGGTCAAGGGCATATGCCTGGGATGCAGGCTCGATCCCCAGTAGGGGGCATGCAGGAGGTAGCCAGTCAATGATTCTCTCTCATGTTTCTAACTCTCTCTCCCTCTGCCTTTCTCTCTGAAATCAATACAAAATATATTTTTAAAAATCTGGAAGCACTGAAGGCTGGCTCAGTGAAAAATGCGGTGGTAAGTTCAGACACAGAACGTGGGCTGACAGCAGGGGTCTCTGACAATTGCATTAACAGTTAAATTTCTGAACAGAGAGCAGCAGTAGGTGCTAAAGGAGTGTTAGTTTTGGGGGTCAGCCACAGAGCAGCTGTACTTTCCCACGGTTCCTGGAACAGAGCCCTAGGACCTCCCCTTGCTTTCCAGGCAGGGAGAGTTCAATACTGAAACTACATTTGTTCAGGATCCAACTCTCTCTCTCATAGGCAGAAGTCCCAGGTCACTTCAGTTTTATCTTAAACATCCATTGGCAACACTTACTGTTTTGGTCGCTCATCATGTGTTTGCTCTTCCTCTGGGTCAGAGCACCTGAATTTCTCTCGGTGACCTATTTCTCCGTGACTCAATCCAGGGGGTTTTGGCTTGCGTGGGACGCCTTTCTTTCTCCACAGGTGGAACATATGACCACGTCCTGACTAATTAGAAGTGGGCAGTGACCCAGACTGATTGAGTCAGCGCGTCCAGGAACTCACACAGGAGATATTAGAAGAGGTGCTCTCTCCTCTGTTGGAATGCAGCCTGGGAGGCTGAATGCCCAGAGAGCTTCCAAGTGGAGAATTAGGATGAAGCCAACACAACAAGGGCAGAGCCAATAACGGGAGAGAAACTGTATCTCTAAAACATCATTTGAGTTCCTGGATCAAGGTAAGCCTGAAAAATCACCCTGAGGCTTTTCAATAACAGACCACAACCCTCTGCTGATGCAAATTTAAGCTGAGTTTCTATCCCTTGCAATGGAAAGAGTCTAAACTGACACTGAATCTAGCAGGCTGTGGAATTTTGTGTTATCCGTGGTAGCTTGTGCCACTGTTTTTAAAAAAATATATATTTATTTATCTTGGAAAAAAAATCTATGTTTTCTTCTTAAAAATACAGTAAAGAGATCTTCATCAATCCCTAATTATTCATTACCATAACAGCATGCAATTCCCAAATTCAACATAGTGCATATGAGAGTATGCCCTCCAAAGCAACAGGTGAAGGACAGAAGAAACTGCCATGGAATTTGGGTGCTGGGATCACATACCAGCTGCGTGGGGCACAGGATTCTGGAAATTAATGTGTTAGCAAAATGATCTGTTGTTACATGATGTGGACTTTAGGGTTGTTAAAGAGTAAGCTAAATCTTGAATGATAAATCCCCAATGCCAGAGATTACAGTGCCTCGCTGTGTTAATTTGTCCAATTGCAATTTAGTTCCCTTTCCTTCCATTTTATCTAGACCAGGGGTCGGCAACCTGCAGCTCCGGAGCCGCCTGCGGCTCTTTTGAACCTTTGCTGCAACCTTTGCTGCGGCTCCCAGCAGGGCCGACAGCAGGGGGTGGGCGGGGAGCTGTATCAATCACCTCTAATACTAATTTTTGTTGTTGGTTAAGCATGGGAGACAGGTCCTTTTGTAAGATGTACACTGTAGGAAATTTGTGGCTATTATATAAAAATTTTTTTAAATAAATAAGTTAATTAAATTATTATTTACATTTTTAAATTTAATTTACTTAATTTAATTTACGGAATATTGAGGAGCCTGATGAATTATTTTTATGGCATGCATGGCTCACTAATTAATTTACAAAATATTGGGGGCCTGATGAATTGTTTATTTTTTTTAAAAAGGTGACTTGTTGAGGCTGGCGCAGGGGCGGGGTGGGGAGGGAGCAGCCGTGCTCACTGGCGCTCTCTTTCGGTTTGCTCCGGCTCTGGACCCCCCACACGCTGAGGCGCTTCCCCTCCTCCTTCTCCTCCTCCTCCTCCTCCTCCTCCTCCTCCTCCTCCTCGTGCCCCTGTCCCATCCCGGTCCCAGCCCCAAGCGGGGTTCAGGGATGCCCGCCAGCATGTTCAGCATCGACAACATCCTGGCTGCGTGGCCGCGCTGCAAGGATGCGGTGCTGCCGGTGGCTCCCGACCCCGCCGCCCCTGTCGTCTTCCTGGCGCTGCACGGGGACTTGCTCTACAGTGCCGCCTCCTCCCTGGGCTACGGCCAAACAAGGGGTGAGGATATCTGAAAGGCTGTCCTGTACTATTTAAGTGCCGAAAAAATAAACACCAACCACTTGGTCTCAGTGGCTACTGATGGGGCACTGAGCATGAGAGGAGCACAGAAGGGCTTTGTGGCTCTACTGCAGAAGGCTCTGGGTAGAACGCTGCTCTCATTTAATTGCATCCTGCACCAAGAGGCATTGTGTGCTCAAACATTTCCCCCGGAATGCACAAAAGTGATGGATGTGGTCATTCAGATTGTTAATAAGATAATGGCAGAGGGTTTAAACCACTGCCAGTTCCGTTTGCTATTGGATGAGGTGGAAAGCATATATTCTGACCTCCTGCTCCACAACAAGGTCCGGTGGCTGTCCAGAGGCGAGGTGCTAAAACGCTTTGTCACATGTTTGGAAGAAGTAAAAACTTTCCTGGCCAGCAAAGAGTTCACCTTTCCTGAGCTGGAACATCCAGAGAGGCTGGAAAAATTACATTTTATAGTAGACATGACAGCACATCTAAACACACTAAATACAACCCTTCAGGGGAAAGGAAGCACAGCCCTGCACATGCTGGAGGAGGTTTTGGCATTCGAGAGCAAGTTGACAGTGTTTGTCAAAGATTTACAGAGGTACACTGTCTCACTTTCCCTCGTTGAGAGAGTTCAAACAAAGTCATGATACGATAAATTTGGAATATTTGAAGTCTGCAATCACCGCAATGCAAAGTTCGTTTGGGAAATGATTTTGTGAGTTCAGAGAGGAAAAAAACACATTATCCTTCCCTGTCACTCCCCTGGCGATCGATCCATCCCTATTGAATATGACTACATGTGCAGGGTAAGTCAACCTGATCTTGAGATGGAACTGGCCGATATAGCCGACAAAGATATATGGGTGTCAAGTTCAAATGCTTGGCCGCTACTCTTGAGGATGTTGCCCGTCAGAAGGCCATTCTGGCTCAGAATCATAAATGGAGTGATATTGAAAACCTTCCCAAACAGGACAAACTTGTGTTCGAAACATGGAATGCCATCCCCAACACTTATATAAACATGAAAAAGTATGCATTTGGAGTCCTGTCGATCTTTGGCTCCACATATGTATGTGACAGGTCTTCTCCAACATGAACTATATTAAAAACAAACATCGATTACGCCTCACAGATGACAACTTGCAAGCCTGTGTGAAAATAAAGGTAACGTCTTACAGCCCTGATGTGCAGACACTGTGCACTGAGGTTCTGGAGCAAAAATCCCATTAACCAGGTAAATTAAATATTTTAATTAGCTATTAATTTGCAAAAATATATTTTACATTGTTAAGTGGAAAAAATCCTTTTTTTCTTCAGATTGACAGCTAACTGCGCGATCCGGTATATAGCATTAAGGTAAGAAACAATATATGCAGTGTTATATTTGTTTTAAATGTCGCAATGGTTTTGCAGCTCCCAGGTTTTTTTTTTCCTTCGAAAATGGGTCCAAGTTGCTCTTTATGTCTTAAAGGTTGCCGACCCCTGATCTAGTCAGATTTTTCCTTTGAAAGTCTTCATGTCTAATATTTATGCTTCTGAGTGAATTCTGGATCCAAATAACATTTGGTAAGCACTAAAGCAAAAATGAAAATATTAGAAATATTCCAACTCCTTATTTATTTTAAAACTAACATTTAATCTTTCCGTAAAGTCCATAGTTTATTGACCTTTACATTTTAGGTTTTCTGAACTTATGGATACAGGAAAAGCAGAGACATTTAAATGAGTTTCACTTTAAGAGAAGCTGGTATTTAGGAAGGAAGATTTATGGAATGACTATTTGAGGAGTGATTATTTATATTTAAAAATATTTTTCACTTTAAACAAAACTTCTTCTATGTTTCCTATTAATATTCACCCTAGTGAATAAGTTATTGACTTAATATATAAAAATTTACTTAGGATTTCAGAGCAGGAAGAATGCTTAAAGATAATCTCACAGCTGAAACCGGTTTGGCTCAGTGGTAGAGCATCAGTCTGCGGACTGAAAGGTCCCAGGTTCGATTCCAGTCAAGGGCATGTACATTGGTTGTGGGCACATCCCTGGTAGGGGGTGTGCAAGAGGCAGTTGGTCAATGTTTCTCTCTCATCGACGTTTCTAGCTCTCTATCTCTCTCCCTTCCTCTCTGTAAAAAATCAATAAAATATATTAAAAAAAAAGATAATCTCACATTTCTGGAAGCCAAGGAAAGGCATAAGTTAAATGATTTGCATAGTCAGTGACTGCTCAGGTAGTGGTAATTGGGAATTTACCATCAGCAGACCTTCATTCTTTTTTTCCAAATATATTTTATTGATTTTTTACAGAAATGAAAGGAGAGGGATAGTTAGAAACATCGATAAGAGAGAACATCAATCTGCTGCCTCCTGCACCCCCCCCCCCCCCCCCCCCGGGAATGTGCTCACAACCAAGGCACATGCCCTTGACCGGAATCGAACCTGGGACCTTTCAGTCTGCAAGCCGAAGCTCTATCCACTGAGCCTAACTGGTTTCAGCCAGATCCTCATTCTTAAAAGAACTTCAGAAATCCTCCCTCTCCCCCTCCCCCCTAAAAGAGTTCTTTAGAGAAAAGGAAGAATTTATAGGTCAGAAACTCAGGTCTACATAAAGAAAGAAAAAGCACCAGGGAAAGAATTAATACAGGTAAATTAAATCTTTTATTTTTCTTAATCTAACAGATAGCAGCTTGCTCAAAATAATAATAGAAACAGTGTATTTGGTAATTATAGTTTATGGATAAGTGAAATGGCAGCCATGTTATAAGGAATGGAAGGGAGGGTTTGGGAATATTCTGTTATTACTTGCATTATCCATGCAGAGGCATAATGTTATTTGAAAGTGGACTTGGGCTAGTTGTAAATTTATATAGTCAACTCTAAGGTAGCCCCTAAAAAAAGTTAAAAAAGAGTAATTGATATGCTAAGAGAGTGGAAAAAGTGGAATCTTATAAAATTGTCAGTTAAAAATCACAAAAGGCAGAAAAAGAGTGGAAAACAGTAACAAATATAGTAAATATTAATTCAATTATATTAATAATCACTATAAATACCTTTGGCCTAAATACACCAATTAGAAAACAGAGATTGTCTGGGTGTATAATAAAACAAGATCCAACTATAGGTTGTCCACAGAAACCCACTTTGAATATAAACTGGCTAGATTAAAAGTAAAGGGATGGTGCTCGCTTCAGCAACACATATACTAAAAACTGGGACTATACAGAGAAGATTAGCATGGCACTTGCGCAAGAATGACATGCAAATTCGTGAAGCTTTCCATATTTTTCGTGATATGAGACAGACAGTTGCTGTGGATGTCATCAAAGCAGTGGACAAGTAGGCAGCTGGAGCTGGCAAAGTCACCAAGTCTGCCCAGAAAGCTCAGAAGGCTAAATGAATATTATTCCCAACAGCAGCCACCCCAGTCTTAATTAGTGGTGGAAGAATGGTCTCAGAACTGTTTGTCTCAATTGGCCATTTAAGTTTAATAGTAAAAGACTGGTTAATGATTACAATGCATCGTAAAACCTTCAGAAGAAAAGGAGAACGTTTTGTGGACCATTTGGTTCTTTTGTGTGTGTGGCAGTTTTTAAGTTATTAGTTTTTAAAATCAGTACTTTTTAATAGAGAAAACATGACCAAAAATCTGTCACAGAATTTTGAAACCCATTAAAATAACAAAGTGTAATGGAAAAAGAAAAAAAGAAGTAAAGGGATGGAGCCTGGCCACCGTGGCTCAGTGGTTGAATATTGACCTATGAACCAGGAGATCATGGTTCAATTCCCGGTCATATGCCCGGGTTGGGGGCTTGATCCCCAATGTGGGGTGTGTAGGAGATAACTGATTAAAGATTCTCATCATTGATGTTTCAATCTCTCTCTCCCTCTCCCTTCCTCTTTGAAATCAATAAAAAAATATATATATTTTAAAGTAAAGGGATGATGGAAAAACATTTACCAGACTTCTACCAATTAAAAAAAACAAAACTAGAATAGTGATATTCATTTCAGGCAAGGCAGACTTCAAAGCAAGGAACATTATCAGAGATAAAAAGAGGCATTGCATGGTGATAAAGGGGTCATTCAATTCTCTAAGGAGACATCACAATATTTAATGTATATTTACCCCCAAAACAGGACATCAAAATAACGTAAATCATAGAGCTGAAAGGAGAAACAAATGAATCCAATATTATAGTCAGAGACTTCCACACCTCTCTATTAGTAAAGGGCAGAAAATCAGTAAGTAGAACAATACCAACAATAAATTGGATATAATTGACATTTAAAGAATATTTAATCTAACCATGGCAGATTACACTCCCCCCTCCCCCCCAAACTTACATTGAACATTCACTAAGGCCACATTCTGGGCCACAGAACACACCTTAACAAATTAAGAGAACAGATGTCATATAATGATGCTCTCAGTCCACAATGGAATTAAACTAGAAATCAATAACACAAAGGTAGCTAGAAAATCCTGAAATGCTTTGAGGTTAAACAATACATTTCCCAGTTACCCATGGGTTAAAGAAGAAGTCTTAAGAGAAATTAAAACATACTTTGAACTAAATGAAACTAATAATACCACTTTTCAAAAAAAGTAACGTGTAGAGGGGAATTTACAGCATTATATGCATACATTATAAAAGAAAAACATCTAAGTCAATAATCTAAACTTACATATTAGGAAACTTGAAAAAAACTAAATCTAACAATAACAGAAAAGAAATAATAAAAATGAGAGCAGAAATCAAAGAAATTGAAAACAGAAAACAGATGGTTCTTTGAAAAGATCAATAAAATGGATAGACCTATAGCCAGGCTAAGTTAAGAAAAACAAAGACAGAAGACAAAAAATAGCTAATATGAGCCCTGGCTGGGTTGTTCAGTGGTTGGAGTGTCATCCTATTCATCTAGGGGTCATGGGCTCCATTCCTGGTCCAGGCGCACGTGTGAGGCAATCGAGGGATGTTTCTTTCTCCCATTGATGTTTCTCTCTCTCTCTCCCTCACCCTTTCTCTCTCTCTAGAGTCAAGGGAAAATATATACTCAAATGAGGCTTAAAAATTATTAATATCAGAAATGAAAGAGGGGCCATCAATACTGATCTCATAGATATTAAAAGGAGAATAAAAGAATATTATGAACAATTTTATGTCCATAAGTTTTAGAATCTAGATGAAATGGGCCAATTTCCTGAAAGACATAAACTAGCAAAACTCACACGAGAAGAGATAATCTAATTTTGCCTATATCTGTTAAAGAAATTGGATTATTAATTAATAATCTCTCAAACATAAAGCAACAGATGGGTTCATTGGCGAATTCTACCAAACATTTGAGGAAGAGTTTATACCCATTCTCTACAATCTCTTTCAGAAGATAGGAGCAGAGGGAGCACTTCCTGACTCATTTTATGCGACCAGAATTACCCTTATACCAAGACCAGACAACAATTTAAAGGAAAGGAGAACTACTGGCCAATATTTCTCATAAACATTGATGCAAAAGTCCTCAACAAAATAATAGCAAACCAAATCTGACAATGAATAAAATGAATTTACGCCATGGTCAAGTGAGATTTATTGTTGGTATGCATGACCAGTTCAGCATTCAAAATCAGTTAATGAAATGCTTCACATCAACAGGCTAAGGAAGAAAATTCATAGGCTCTCACCAATAAATGCAGAGGAAGCATTTGACAAAATAGCACAATGAGAATGATTTTTTGTTTGTATCTATTTGTAAATAGCTATTTTTGTAAATCTATTTATCCTCCCTCTCCCTTCCCCAACAAAGTCTATGCAACAAAATGCTGACAGATTAGAGTTTTATTTGGTTCTTATTGCTTCTCTGAATTTTCTAAGTTTTCTGTAAAACTTTCTAGAGAAAAAGCACTATCCATGATTAAAACACACACACACACAAAAACTTTATTGGTTTGACAAGGGTCCACTAACAGAAACACTTGTTAAAAGATCACCACTAAAGGGAATAGGGCCACAAATCTCCTAGTGCCTGTGGTTGGGAATGACAATGGGAACTGGAAAGAGCTTCCCCTAGTAGCATTCTAAATCTAAAAATTTATAGCATCAGCTGAAACCGGTTTGGCTTAGTGGATAGAATATCCTGGGTTCGATTCTGGTCAAGGGCATGTACCTTGGTTTCGGGCACATCCCCAGTAGGGGGTGTGCAAGAGGCAGCTGATCGATGATTTTCTCTCATCGATGATTTCTCATCGATGTTTCTCTCTATCCCTCTCTCTTCCTCTCTGTAAAAAATCAATAAAATATATTTAAAAAATTTATAGCATCATATGCATACATTATAAAAGAAAAAAAATCTAAAATCAATAAACTTACATCTTAGGAAACTTGAAAAAAACTAAATCTAGCATAACAGAAAAGAAATAAAAAATAGAGCAGAAATCAAAGAAATTGAAATAGGAAATTAATGTTTTTAAAAATGGTTCTTTGAAAAGATCAATAAAATTGATAGACCAGGGGGCCTGGCTTGGTATTTCCCAGCTGACCCATCTGAATGGACGACAAAATACAGAAAACAGAGCAACACAGAAACCTGTCTCCATTGCTTTCCATAGTGTCATTTTGTATAAACCCTGGCAATTACTGCAGTGGGTGGAGAGAACAGTTTCTTTTTGAGATGGTTCTCTATCAGCCTAAGCAAGTGAACTAAAAAAAGTCAGTTACACACACACACACACACACACACACACACACACACACACACCTCTCACTACAGTGCTGAAGTTTATGTGTTTATAGTCTTGATTCTGATTAATCTTTTTTTTTTAAATTATTTAAAACAGGGTTATATGATTTTGTTGAAGCCTAAGTCAACTTCATTTTCCTTGAACTGTCAGCTCCCTGTGTGGTCTGGGAAGAAGTATTTTTCCAATTTGTGATTTAAATTGACTATGTTGAATTTCAATAGCCTCATCATCATATTCTATACACAGTCACTGCATCTCCCCTCTGATTATTTCCTTTTGAATAAGTCTTCTTGAATAACCAACCAGGGCCTGGTTGACCATCATGAATGTTATAGCAACTTCTGACCCTATTATCACTTTTCATTTTACTGTAGCAGACTCAGTGCAAAAAGTGGCATTTGGAAACAGCTGGAATCAGTTATGTCTAGATTGAAATCCTTGCCCCACTATTTACCAGCTGGATGAATTTGAGCAAGTCACTCCCTGAGGGGCTCCCTCCATCTGATAAATGTGGACAATCAGTTAACAGAATTGTGACAATTAAATAAAAAATCCTCTGCACAATACCTGACACAAAGTAAGCCACCACCAAGTGGGTATTGGATGCTCATAGTTATTCTTCTGACCTGCCTTCCTTTCCAATTATCTGAGTCAATTCTAGAGGTTCTGGTTTTCCTTATAGGATTAATTTTCTTTATAAGACTATCCTCGTGTGCATCCAGACTCTTGCTTCCAGACTCTTGCTTTCAGCCCACAGTTCTTGCTTCCTTTCTGGCTGTTTGTCTTCCTCATTTTGTAGGTGTTTTGGATCCCATTGTCTTGCTCCTTGATTCTGTTCCTGTGTTTCTGGTTGTGGGTGGTGAATGCTGCCGCTTGCTCAGGTTAGAGGTCCACCCCTATCAGGTCCCCAATAGTGAACCTCCTAACCTTGGCAAAATCATTTAAAGTCCTGTACACACTGCTGCTTTTTTATAGCATGTGCTTGTCAGACCAGAACATGATGGTCCAGCCACACAAATGTCATAAAAGGATGGGAATTTAAAGAAATGAGCAAGAGACTCTGGAAAAACCATGGTTTTTTTTTTTTTCTCTTGAAAAGAATCTTCACTGTCAAAAAGAGTAAGGCAAAATATACAATTCAGACCTAGCTGGTTTGACACAGTGGATTGAGCATTCGCCTGCACACGTAAGGGTCCTGGGTTCCATTCCAGCCAAGGGTATGTACCTCAGTTGCAGGCTGGATATCTGGCCCTGGTCAGGGTGTGCGGAAGGCAAACCAGTGGATGTGTCTCTCTCACACTGATGTTTCTCTCTTTGTCTCTGCCCCTCCTTTCCACTCCCTCTAAAAATCAGTGGAAAAATATCCTCGGGTGAGAATTAACAATAACAATAACAACAAAACCAAAAACAATTCAGAGCACTTAGAAGCAGAATTATCTCTATGCAGAGTACTTTAAAAAAATTGATTTCAGAGAGGAAGGGAGAGAGAGAGAGATAGAAACATTAGTGATAAGAGAGAGTTATTGATCCTCTGCCTCTTGCATGCATCGAACTGGGGATTAAGCCCACAACCCGGGCACGTGCCCCAACCAGGAATCAACCATGACCTCCTGGTTCATGGGTAGATGCTCAACCAGTGAGCCACACCAGCCAGGCTATGCAGAGTACTTTTAATTTTGGATGTCAGTAACTCTTACATATTTTGTGCTTTGGAATGAATTTGTTCAGTTGTGATCTAGAGTAGTTTGGCTACATGGAGAATTAATCACACATGTAATAGCGTGGTTATGAATACTTTTACTATATTAGTATGGCTGTTGTTCTTAGGCAATTAAGTAATCAGTGCTCATTATATAAGATCTAGAAAACCCAAAAACCTTTAAAGAGAAATCTGGAACTAAGCCTAACATTTTAGTGTATTTCCTTGTTATTTGTTTTCTTTATAAAATTTGGATCATATTTTATCTACAGTTTTATATCCTCCTCTTGCATTTAACCAGTATCTCTTGAGTGGTTTCCTACATTCTTAAATACTCCTCCAAAACATTATTTTTAATGGCTGCTTATCACCATTGATTGAATGGCTGTATTATAACTTATTCATATAAACTTTGTTGGACATTTGTGAATCCTATTACAAGTAATACTTCAATGTAAATATGTGAACCTTCATTTTTTGAGTGCTTAATCCAGTTATATCTTTAAAATAGATTTATTTTGAGCACTTTATATTTCCAAGGTCTTCTGGTTGCTTGGGGAGTACTGGCTGCTATTCATGTCACACCATTGAGGCCAGCTGCATTGGGGGCTGAATGACCAAAGATGTTTTTGGGGCAGGATTTTCTCTCTCTGGCAGGAAAATTAAAAATAAATAAATAAATAAATATTTTATTCATTTTTTACAGAGAGGAAGAGAGAGGGATAGAGAGTTAGAAAAATCAATCAGCTGCCTCCTGCACACCCCTTACTGGAGATGTGCCCGCAACCAAGGTACATGCCCTTGACAGAATTGAACCCGGGACCCCTCAGTCCACAGGCCAACGCTCTATCCACTGAGCCAAACCGGTTTTGGTGGGAAAGTTTTTATTAAAGGAAATCATTAGCCTTTTAGGAGTGCATTGCTTTCAGTGCCTATGTCAGATCTTGCAGGCTGTGGCCCGTGAGCACCTTGTATGCAATGGCCTAGGCAGTATCTTCTAATCTTGTGCAGGCCTTTGCTGGCAAGTAACTTCTTCCACCGAGTAGGGTGATTGCTAGTGAGGCCAGTATCTACAGGAAATGGTGGAGGCATGGAAAGTCTCCCACCACAGGTTCTTTTTGGTAAGGCTGGCCCCTCACTGCCAAGCTGGAGAGAGGTTGGCTGGGAAAGCCCTGGACATGTTCTGGCTGGTGTGTTTGTGGTGTGTATGTGTGAGGGGTTGAGAAATATGGACTTTAGTCATTGAAATTCTCTGGTACTCTCTAAGGATTATACACATTTTCTCTTTTACAAGGTGATTCCTTTTTGTATTGGTTTGCTTAGGCTGCTGTAACAGAAGAATACCATAGACGGGGTGGCTTAAACAATATAAAATTATTTCCTCATAATTCTGGAGGCTGAAAGTATCATACTAGATCAAGGTGTTGTCAATTGGATTTCCTGGTGAAGACTCTGGCTTATAGATGGCCTGTCTTCTATGACCTCAGATGACTTTTCTTTTCTTTGTGTTGGAGGAGAGGAAGGAAGATAGATAGACAAATAGGTGTTGATCTCTTCTTCTTCTTATAAGGCCTTATTTAAACTTAGCTACATCCTAAAGACCCTATCTCTAAATATAGTCACATTGAGGGTTGAGGGGGTGGGGGACTCAAGCATTCAGTCCATGGCAACTTTCCACCCTATTCTACTTTTCTCCTACAGCATTTATCACCTTTTATAATACTAGATGATTTGTTTATTAAGTTGGTTATCATCTCCTACTACGGTACTAGAATATAAACTCCATAAGGTCAGGGATCTTCCTCTGTTTTTACTGATGTCTCCAAGAACCTGGAAGAATGCTTGAACGTGGCAAGTGTAAAACAAAGGAAGGAAGTCAGCAGCTATAGGCGAGAAAAAGAGAGAGAACAAATTGCTGACAATACACAGAACGTTCCAGGACAAGCCGACACCTAGAAAGGGGAATTAGAGCTTATCTTATCCCAGAACCAAAACTATCTGGTCGGGCACTGTTGATCATTTCTCTTGATAAGACACAACGTGGTGGAGACACTCCCTTTGAGTTGCTATGGAAACTATGGTGTCTTAGTCTACTCTGACTGCTATAATAAAATACCATAGACTGAAATTTATTTTCTCATAGTTCTGGAGGCTGAAAGTCAAGATCAGAGTGCCAGCCAGCATGGTTGGGTTCTGGTGTGGATTCTCTTCCTGGCTTGCAGACAGCTACCTCTTCTCTGTGTCGGAGAAAACTCGCACGCCAGAGAGAGGGCTCTGGTCTAATCGCTTCTTGGGGGACCTCCCCTTATGACCTCATCTAAACTTAATTACCTCCCAAAGGCTCCATCTCCAAATATCATTACCCTGGGGGTTAATGTTTCAGCCTACAGATATTGGGGTGACACAGATAGTCAGTGCTTAGCAGATAACATAGTAGGTAATCAAATACTCACTGGAACCAGACTCATGAGATGTCGGGTCAGGGAATGGAATAGGAGATCATCCAGATAGACCGTGATTCCTCAGGCCAGGAGGTCAATGCCTAGGAAACACGAGGGCATTGCCCTAGTCAAGTGGCATCACAGTGCGCCAGAATTTGTCAAAGCCTGCTTGGGAAGATGCTGTTTCTAGGTCTTAAGAGGTCTAATTTCATACAAATTATGTGCTCCTTCAATTTTTGGCAAATGATTAGACTAGCTTCCTTATTCTTTTTATTTATAAAAAATTCTGGGGCTTCTGGGGAGGAAATGCAGGGTCTGAGAAGTGGATATCACGCTGTTTAAAATATTGCTGCTTTAAAAAATATTTTAATACTGATGCAAGAGAGATTATTGCAAAAATATCTTGACTATTCCCACCAGTATATTTTTCAGATGAGCTTTAGAAGTTTCAATAAAACCTGTTGAGATTTTGATTTGAACTATGTTAAATCTATACATGATTTTGTAAAACATAGACTTTTTTTTTTTTTCAGTATTGTGGTGTTTCATTCAGAAACAAGGTAGGTTTCTACATTTTTTTAAGGTTACTTATGTCTCTTGATAAAATTTTGTATTTTTCTCCATATAAAGCCTTCACTTTCTTTGTAACTGTTATTCTGAAGTATATATATATTTTTTGTGTGAATGGGATAGTTTTCCAGTATATTTAAAAATAGTTAGTTGCTATCATATTGGAATATGTTGATTCCTGTGCATTTTAAAAAATATTAGGCCATCTTATTGAACTCTCTTATTAACATTAATAGTTATTAGTTTATTTTTTTGAATTTTTAGTCATACTATTCACATATAATAATAGTTTTTTAATCCTCCTTTCCAATTATTGTAACTCTTATTTCTTAGAGTTGAGGGGGTGGGGTACACAAGCATTCAGTCCATGGCAACTTTCTTGATCCAAATATTAAATAGTGATGATAGAACTACTTGTTTTGATCCTGATTTCATGACAATATTTCTAGTGTTCCACTGTGTGTCAGTCCATCATCTAGCCTGTTTGCTCTCAGATTTGTTCCTTGATTTTCCTTGTTCTGTTCTACTGTAAGGGCCTGGCATTTGCAGTATGAATATCCCAAGTCTCCCATCTCAGCTGGTGTCCATCTGGGTTCAGCCAATGGGAGGTCCTGGCAAGAGGTTGCTGAGCAGAAAAAAAGGAGAAGCCAGGGTATTTCTCCCCTATTTTCAGCCACAGATAGCAACTCCAGCAGTAGCTGCCTCCATTTCATGGCTCCAGTTCTGGCCAGACAGGCATCTTTTGCTGGGCAAACCTGGTTCCTGGCCCCAGGAATACCCTTTCCTCTTTTTGTTCCTCCAGTTTAGATGCCTAGGATGAAAGTCTCTGTCATGTTTAGAGGTCCTGCATTTATCTCCCCCCCCCCTCTCTCACACACACACACACACACACACACACACACACACACACACACACACAGTGGCTGTGTTGAAGAACTCATGCTTGTCTCTAATGTCTTGGGATTCTGCATTAGTGCCAGCACAGCATAGTTTGTCATCTGCTCTTCTAATTAACATGGGATAGGGCCCAGAGAAATGCTTCTTTATACACCTTGTCCTGTGTCCTCAAAACACAAGGCAACTGCATCTGAATACCTTTAAGTTTTGCAGATGTTGGGGATAGGTACTGCTTTGGAGTGCCAAGAGGATTTGAGAGTGGAAGCAATTTGATAAGAGAAAAGGTGACATGATTAACCTATCAAATCCTGCCTCTATGCATGGTAGATTTTTTTTTTTTTAAATAAGGAAGTATTTTTCTGCAATGATGAGCATCCATTTTCTTGTTTCTCTTTGTGTTACAATTCATGGTTCTGGAGTTACATATGAATTAGGGTGGAATTGCACCCAGGAACCAGGAACTGAGGAATGTCTTGCAGTGTTATGCTCTTGTAATTCATATTGCTCTTAAACTATAAGTATATGTCTAGACCTAACCTGAATTTTGACCTAAAATCCAGAAGCATTCTTTATGTTATGTATGAAATGTAGTTTGAATTTTTTACGAGAGATGTGGCCTCCACTGAGCCAATAGTCACAACGTTTTTTGGAGAAATCAAAAAAAATTATGATATGTCTTGAATCTATCCATAAATGGAACACATTAAATTTGACCTTATTGCCACTTAAGACATATGACGAACATGTTGACCAAATGCTGTTAAAGCCATTACATTTAATTTAGAAAGCTGATGAGATATACTAGAATAGCCAGATGAAACAACAGAAGATTTGAAAATACAGCAAAATGTGGTCCTCCATGAAATTAATTTTGGATTTGAGCTATCTATAATTTTTTATATAAACTATAGACAAAGGCAGATCTAGGTTTTGTAATTTCTCACTTTAAAAGGACTAATAATATTTTTTAAATTAAAAGTTTTTTTTTTTAAATAGAAATAAATTGCATGTGAAATCAAAAGTGATATTCTAGTAAAATATAAGGATATTAGAACAGGGAAATGCAAATGTTTTTGTGACTTTATAGAAGATTTATGTGCAAATAATCCCAAAGGAATGTCTGTAGTAATTATTTTCCAATCATTATAGATTAAGATAAGGTCTTGATTGTAGAGAGATTTGAACAAATTAAGTAATATAGCACAATTTTTGGTTTTCTTCATTCTAGCATTGGAATATTTGAAAGAACTTTTTAATAAATATTGTATAGATTGAAATATTATTTTAAGAGATAATAAAATAATGATATACAATAATTATTTATATGATAAAGTAATATAGTATTTTTTGAATTAACAACGTGTTATATGTGACCATCATAATTATTAACATAACATGTAATATTCAAAATATAAGTATTGTTTTAAGAATTTTATTGACACTTCCAATGAAGTGTTCCTGCCTCAGTAGAGTGAAGTTCCTCCAAACTGAAATTAATTAAAAAAAAACCAAGACAGCCCTAGCCGGTTTGGCTCAGTGGATAGAGAGTCGGCCTGCGGACTAAAGGGTCCCAGGTTCGAATCTGGTCAAGGGCATCTACTTTGGTTGCTGGCTCATCCTCAGTGGGGGGGGCACACAGGAGGCAGTTGATTTATGTTTCTTCCTCATTGATGTTTCAACTCTCTATTCCTTTCCCTTTCTCTCTATAAAAAAATCAATAAAATAATTAAAAAACACACACACAAAAAACAAGACAATAGCTCAGTGGAGGCCTGGGGGTGGGGTGGAGTGGGAACTGGTTGGACGGGGACAATGGGGGGAAAAGGAGGGGCTTCTGTAATTCTCCCAACAATAAAGATAAAAAAATAAAAATAAAAATAAAAATAAAAACAAAAAACCCCTCCAACTATCTAAAAACTACAGTGAATCAAAAACAATTGTCAAAAACATTTGGCATTCCCAGCAATAGAATATAAAGTTATGTGAAGATCTTGACTATAATAATGATTGCTCTGAAATAAAAGTCAAGTAAAATAAGTCTAATGAAATATGTATTATAAGTTATGAATTATGAATGTCTTTGTTTTATTACTCATCTGAACATTGCTGGCCCATCAGAGCAATGATAATTAATTTGCTTCTCTTTATTATTTTGCCAACTTTTATTGGTACAAAGAATATAACTTTACACATGTGAAAAATTTGTCATCATAAAGGTATTTGTAATGTAGAAGGATAGAACATTTTAATTGAACAATTTGTCATTTGACTTTTACCTGTTAAACATTGAGCTGCATGGAGTGTAGGCTTTCTTTTGTGTACTTTCCCTGGACTCTTTGTTGGGATGAGCTTGTCTTCAGCCTAGGGCAGTGGTTGGCAAACTGTGGCTCGCAAGCCACATGTGGCTCTTTGGCCCCTTTAGTGTAGCTCTTCCACAAAATATCACCGCCTGGGCGAGTCAATTTTGAAGAAGTGGCGTTAGAAGAAGTTTAAGTTTTAAGAATTTGGCTCTCAAAAGAAATTTCAATCATTGTACTGTTGATATTTGGTTCTGTTGACTAATGAGTTTGCCGACCACTGGTCTAGGGTAATAGTGGCTTTCTCCTATCAACTTCCTATAACTTGCCTGGCTTCTTGGTTCTTTCATCACCCTTTCATTTTGCACAAAAACATAGATACACACCTATTTCTAAGTGCCCCTTCCTTTTATTTTTTTACATAAAAGGTAGATTTATAGGTTGATTAGTGTTCCCCCAAAAGACATGTTGAAATCCTAACACCTGTGACCTCAAAATATGACCTCATTTAGAAACAGTGTCATTGTAGATGTAATTAGTTAGGATGTGGTCATGCTGGAGTAGTGTAGGCTTCAAATTCAGTGCAACCATTGTCTTTATACGAAGAGAGAGATTTGGAGACAGAGGAAGGATGATGTGAGAGAAGATGGTTTTATATGACAGAGGAGAGTTGTAGTGAAGCATATAAGCCATAGAATGCCAGGGGTGCCAGCAGCTGCTGGAAGCTGGAGGAAGGAAGGATTCTCTCCAACATGTTTCAGAGGGAACATGGTCCTGCCAACACCTTGATTTTGGACTTCTAGCCTGTAGAACTGTGCAACAATACATTTCTGATATTTTAAGACACCTAGCTTAAGGTACCTTGCCATAGCAGACTTAAGAAGTAATACAGGTAGTATGCTACAGATACGCTTTGCCCTGTGTGCATTTCTACAGGCCAGGTGCCGAGAAGTACATCTTCTGGGTTATAGCAAACATGTATTTTTCATCTTAATGGCTGCTCCAAATTACTCTCCAGATTGTATCAGTTTATGCTTCCTACCAGTAATGCATGAGAGCATGTTTCCTTATGCCCTGGCCAAAACTTGACCTTCACAGACATGTAATATCTTTTATGCTGATGGGTGAGTATTAAAAAAAAGATTGCATTCTCTGATTACTACTGAGGTTGAGTTTTTTGTTTTTTTAAATGTTAATTTCCATTTGAATTTTTTCTGTAAATTTTATTTAAAAATATTTTATTGATTTTCTTATAGAGAGGAAGGAGAGGGATAAAGATAGAAACATATATGAGAGAGAAACATCGATCAGACTCCCCACTGGGTATGTGCCCACAACCAAAGTACATGCCCTTGACTGGGAATTGAACCTGGAACCCTTGAGTCCACAGGCCAACTCTCTATCCACTGAGCCAAACCGGTTAGGGCTGTGAATTTTCTTTATATAACTTTTGTCCATTTTTTCTGTTGTGTTATTTGTTTTATTCCTAAGAGTTTTAACTATTTCTTTATGCAGGAGATGATCTTATTCATTTTCAACCATTCTTAGTTTAGGAAGAGCTTTTAAATATCCATATGTTTGTTGGGTTTAACTGGTTGTCTTTTCAGCCTCTAGTGAGATGGTCAAATGATATTGACTTGACTTGTTGATATGAGGCAACTATAATTGTAAGAACTTTAAAAAACAGAGTAAATATTTTATGAGCAAGAAGAACGATTCCAATGTGAGGATTTTCAAAACATGTTTAGAGGGATGCCTGGTTAGAACACAAGGTGTGTCTAAGGGGTGTGACACTGAAGTCTTTGTGTGGTATTGTACTCAGGTAAAGAGTTGGAGCTTTACTGTACAGGCAAGACAGAACACCACAGAACTTTGAGTAAAAGTTAATAAGATTAATATGATGGTGTGGTTGGAGGAAGCAGGAAATAAAAGCAAAGAGTACCCAGGAGTGAGATGAAAATAGCTGTTTGCTATAATGACCCTAATGCTATATAATAAAACCCAATATGCAAATTGTCCCTTCAGGCTGTCATTCAACTGGGAGTTCAACCTGGATACTGGGAGTTCGACCTCTCGATATGACGTGTGACCACCAGGGGAAAGCACAGAACACGGCGATCATTGGTAAGGCAGCACTGGCAGCAGGCGGCAGTGGAGGTGCTGTTGGCCCCAATGGGCCCCAACGAAAGCGGGACCACAGTGGGATGGTGGAGCAGGTGAGTGGACAGCGCCAGGCCAAGGTGGATGTGAGCAGGGGCCCCGATCACAGACAGTAACCAGCGGTGGGGGTAAGGGAGGCAGCCCTGATTGATTGCCTGGAGGCAGGATGATGGAGCAGGTGAGGGGGCAGTGCCAGGCCAAGCTGGGGTGCCAAGTGGGGCGGTGGGGCTGTGAGGCTGAGGTACAAGCTGGGGCCCAATATCCACAGGCCACCCCGAGGGTCTCTACCCATGCATGAATTCATGCACCAGGCCTCTAGTAAGGAATAATGTCTAAGTTGTGTGAAGCTAATTAGGAAACCAGGAACACAAATATACTATAAGAGGACTTCTGTTTGGGCAAGTGACATACTATTGATAGATGGCTAAGAGAAAGCACACCTCATCAATTTTTATTTTTATTCCAATTGACAATGTCATTGACAGTGATTTTCAGACTGAAGGTGGGGTGTAGAGTGGAACAAATATGACCACTGAAGACAGATCACAATGGGTGAAATCACAGGAAAGCATCTATCTACTCTGGGTGAACTATACTCCCGGAAAACGAGAGAACTTTTAATTATACCTCTGAATGTCTGTTGCTGACCTTAGAGAAAACTTGGGAGAATGTAAATGTTGCTTTTCTTGAAAAAGGTATGTATGTGTGTGTGTTGCAAAGGAAATTCCAAATTTCAAAAATGTGGATTTCACAGACTGAAAATCCATGATGTTAATGTCATTTGGGGTTAAGATCCTAGGATAGCATTCAAAAGGGGTGACTTATAGGCTCCTAGAAGAGAAAGCAAGGATCATTAGAACTCTATAGGGGTCATGTAAAAAATGACTGACCACATTTTCTTCATCGATTGACATGACTTAGATAAAAGTGCACTGTTAAATGCAAGCAAGTGCAAAGGGTGTGAAGCCTGGAAGGAAGAGGGCTTAGGGAGACAACAATGGCTGATATCAGGTATGAGAAGGACCATCACATGGAAGAGGAATCAGGTACCTGTGGGCTTCTCGAAGGCCAACGGGTAGGATAACTGGATACCATTCAGTATAAGGAAGAGCTTTCTAATCACTTACAGAGTGGGATGCTTGCCCAGAGAGTGATTTCCCCATCTCTGTAAGTAGGCAAGCAGAGCCTGGTCAGTTACTACTTCTTCTTCTTCTTCTTCGTCTTCTTTTAAAAAAACATATTTTATTGATTTTTTTTACAGAGAGGAAGAGAGAGGGATAGAGAGTTAGAAACATCGATGAAAGAGAATCATCCATTAGCTGCCTCCTGCACACCTCCTACTGGGGATGTGCCCGCAACCAAGGTACATGCCCTTGACCGGAATCGAACCTGGGACCTTTCAGTCCATAGGCCAGCGCTCTATCCACTGAGCCAAACCGGTTTTGGCAATTAGTTTCTTCTTGGGAAATGTTCTAGGAGAGATTAAGGCATTCTTGTGTGGTTGACTCTTAAGTACTTTCAGATTTTGAGATTCTATAATCCTACAACAGTGTAGGTGCAAATGGGAAGGACTAGGTTGGAAATATAGTGTAGCTAGTGAGTTGGAAGAAGACAGAAGAAAGCTAAATCACTCAATTAAGAAAAGAGTCATGTAGTCATATAATTTAGAAGAAGAATTAACCATCTTTTTAGCCCTAAAGACCAGGGTCATCCACAAATGGTGTAGGGCTGTCCAAGAAAATTGCACTTGAAAGCAGGTCTCAAATCAACATCTTTCACCGGCTTTTGGGAAGGTCACCAAGGACAAAACTTTAAAAATAGAATTTTAATGATGACCAGAAAAGAGGAGGCCACTGGGGTCCTTTCCCCAGCAGGGCGAAATCACAGGCCTACTGGGAGGGGTGGGCGAGGCACATGCTTGGAAGCAGGTTGAAGGCCCAGGCCAGGAGAAAGTTAAAAAACAGTAACAAGAAAGGAGAGGAATAATGTCAGAGGAAGGAAAGATAAAGGCAAACTTAACAGGCATATTTATCGTGAATGGGCAACTGCCTGGGCTCCCAGGGGTCTCTGGGCACCTCTTTCAGCTGGTTCTCAGGGGAGAAGAGAGCCACAAATCAGGAGTTTGGGGCTCTAATGCTGGCTGTGCCCCAATTTCCTGAGTGACCTTGTAGATGTCATTTCACCTTTCTGCCTCCTCCCAACTGTCAGACGCAGGCATCCTGTCAGTCTAAAAGTGCTCTGGGCTTTACAGAAAAGAACAGCGCCAGAAATTTATGACATTGTCTGCATATGTGCTGAGTGTTTGCCCTTGTTTCCATATTTTCACTGTTGGGGGAGGAGGCATTGGTAAGAGAAGGGTGGACAGAAAGGTGAGAAGCCATTGGGGCCAAAGTCTCTTGGCTCCGCCTCATCAGCCTAGGGAACCCAGGGGACCCGGAGCTGGCAAAGGACATATATGCCCATGGTCCCTGCCCAGCCAGGCATCCGAGATCCGCGGACACCCCCCAGTTTCTGCTGCCCTTTCAGCAAATCCCATTGCAGCATCGAGGGAGGAAAAGTGAGGCACGCCCCTCCCCCACTAGATGGCACTGAAACGCCTCGTAGGCGATTTTCAAAACGCAGGGAGGAGAAAAGAGAGAGAGAGAGAGAGAAAAAAAAAAAATATGGTGGAGGTGCGCTCATTTTGGCTTGCAGGCCCCATTGTGCAAAAAAGCACGCCGGAAACTCTTTTTTCTGGGGGCCAGTTCTGAACGCAGCAGAGTGGGCCCTCGACTTTGGAGTGAGGGTAAAATGAAGGGTGAGCATTAGAGTGAAAAATCTAGGGTTTCAACCTGGAAGGGGGGGAGGGGGGAGAGGCTCCCGGCCTTTGCGGCGCTGCCTCATGTGAGCAGGGAGGTGGGATGAGGTGGGACGCGCCTGCGGCCCACTAGCTCAAGGTCTGGGGTCCCGCACCGCCTCCCAGAGCCTGGGCAGAGCCCAAATCCAGCTGCCACCCTGATAAGGACAAATCCCACACTCACGTTTCACTGAACCCCACTCCCCTCCTCAAAACGCGAACCCGTTCCCCCCCCCCCTCCCCGAGCGTTTTCAAAATATGTTCAGCACCCTCTCAATTAAAATTCTCTTCTTGTCTTGAAGGGTCCAATTTTCTTCCTTTCTTTTTTTCCTGCTGAGGAGGGAGGTGGAAGTGGGTGTGTGTCGGGGAGTCTGGTTCTGGCGTGGTGCTGGCGGTGATAACCTGCGGACACCAGGCTCTGGAGCAAATAGCCAGCGAGACAGCGCCGGGAGGGCTTTTTGGGGGAAAACAAAGATCAAACTGGACCCGAGACATCCGACGCAAACCGGGGACACAGCGAACTTCAGCCTCCCAGAATGCCCACTCCGCAATAAGCTGTTTTTTTCTTTTCTAAAGAACTGTGGCTGATTTTGAGGGAATTTCCCACCGCTGGAGAGAGAGAAACAGGAGAGAGATGGAGGCTACCTTCCTAAATGTATAATAAATGCATGCACACATGCTACATACCACACGTATGTATAATGTGCATACATATGGATGTGATTAGGCACATACCTATCCCGACACCATTGACTTGCCTGGTCAAAGAATAAGGCTGAGACATGTCGTGCCTGGGAAAATGGTGCGGTTTATCTTTAAGGAGGCTAGAAAAATAAGCGATGGGGCTCACGTTGCACGGATGACATCACTAGCCTAGGGCTGCACGCTCCCGTGTTCTCTCGTCGGTGGGTTTTAGCCAAGGCTGCAGCGCCCGGCGCCCGGGAGAGAGCGAGCGCGCAGGCAGTGTCTTCCTCCGAAGCCCGCGCCCGGGCCAGGCGGTCTCCCCGGTCTTCCGGGCGCAGCCTGGGCTCCCGCTCCCCGGCACCAGCCTCGCCCGCGGAGCCCCGGAGCACCGGCGGCGGGGGCTAGAGGAGGCAGGGAGGGGAGGGCGAGCGACCCAGCCTCCCTCCCTCCCCCACCCTCGCCCCATCCACCTCGGCGACCACCGCGCGCAGGGAGCCTGATCGTGGGACGCGGAGGCCAGGACGCTCCTCTCTTTGCGCGCTGCCTGCCCAGTGAGCCGGCGCCTGGGCCCTGGGTGGGCTGCGTAGAAAATGGTGCAATCTGAGAGCAGCTGATTGTACTTGGGCAAAAGCAGACACTGTGCGAGAGCGAGCGCCGGGCTCCGGTGGCGGGGAAGGGGCGGGCTGTTTGGAAGGGCCGGGCCTCTGTGTGCGGCGCCTGCAGCGTTTTCCTTGCACCTGGGCGTGCGGCACGTTCCCGGGCTCCAGGGGAGCCAGCCGGCTGGAGTGAGGCGGCGGCGGCGGCACGAGAGAGGCGGGCCTGGAGGAGGCCGGGCGGACGCTCCGAGGAGAAGAAGAGAGCTGCGCGGAGGCCGGCTGCATGACGCCCGGGGGACGGGCTGCCCGGCGGGCGGCGCGCAGAGATCGGGCGACCTGTCCATGGTGTTGAAGGCGCCGCGCGCCCAGCCCCGCGCCTCCCGTGCGGCGCGCCCCGCCGGGCGTGCGCCCTCCTCGGCTCAGCCTGCCCCTGGCGCCAGCCAGCTGCCCCCCAGTCGCCGCGAACCCCGGGCCGCGGTTTGTCGGGGAACGTCGTCCGGCCCGAGGGGAGGCTTGCATGGCCAGGCCGAAGGCAGAACCAGGAGCTCGCTGCGAAAGGTCGGCCGAGCCCGTGCGCCCGCGGGGAGCCCGCCTCTGAGCGTGGCGTGCCGGCCACACAGAGCAAGGGACCTGCTGCTGGGGACCGGAGGACGGGGATTTCTAAAAGAAAATCACCTTCCTTGGCAGACCCAAAGGGGGAGAGCCGCTGAGAGGGAGACATAGGCGGGACTCAGGGCAGCCAGCCTGGCATCCAGAGGTCTCCTTCGCGGACCGGCCGCTTCTCCGGGGTTCAGTGCATCCTGTCATTGAGGAGCGCCTCCTGACAGCCCGCCCTCACCCCAAGAAATCGCTGAGTGAGAGGGCCTCATCGTCGCCTTCCTAGAGAAAGCCCAGCGACCCCACTGCAGCTGGGGGCACTTGGGGTTCAGTTTCCGGCCGGAGGGCTGCGGCGCCCGGAGCTGGGTGCGGATTCGGCCGGGTCCGAGCCATCGCCGCCTGCGGGGCGGAGAGGAGCAGAGGAGGCGGCCTTGCCTTGCTCGCTGCCGTCCGAGGCTGCACCTGTGCCCCGGAGGATGCCCAGGGACCCGCCGGAGCCCCTCCGGATCAGAACTTTGTAGGCTGCGAGCCCCCACCCCAGGGCTCCCGGAGCCGCGCGCAGGCAGGCAGGCAGGCGGGGGGCGACGGGGAGCCGCCGCGAGTCCCCTCCCGTCCCCCCTTCCCCCCTTTGGCTCGGCCGCCCGCCCGCCGCTTTGTTCGGGGCGCGCGGAGGGAAGGCGAAGCTGCGGCGGGTCATGCCCACGGTGTAACGGCGAAGGAAGCGGAGGCATGGCTGCCGGAAGGTTACTGCTCTACACGGGCCTCTCGCTGGCGCTCTGCGCCCTCGGCATGCTGGCCGTGGCCATCTGCTCGGACCACTGGTACGAGACGGACGCCAGGAAGCACCGGGAGCGGTGCAAGGCCTTCAACACCCGCCGGATCGACCCGGGCTTCATCTACAACAACAACAACAACTTGCCGCTGCGGGCGAGCCGCTCGCGCCTGGACCGCTGGGAGGGCAAGCTCCTCCGGGCCCGGAACCGCAGGCAGCTCTTCGCCATGAGCCCCATGGACGAATGCAGCCGGCAGTACAACTCCACCAACATGGGCCTCTGGAGGAAGTGCCACCGGCTGGGCTTCGACCCGGAGATCGAAGCTCTCATTCGTAAAGGTAAGCACCAGCCGCGAGGCGTGGCGCTGCGGACAGCCTGGCCCCAGCTAGGCCCGGCAGCCCTCTCCCTCCTAAGCCTGGCGGAGGTCTAAGCAAGCCTCCTGGGGCCCGGACGTCAGGTTGTCAGGCTCTCCCAAACCTCCGAGTGGCCACAACTCGCCTCCCCATAGCTGGTGATAGAGGCTTACCTCTCCCCCTCCCTACTCGCCTCTTGTCTTGCATTTGTCTGGTGAGATTCTCATGGTCCAGGGTAAGATATAATGCTGAATCAGTCTCTTAAAAGGGAGGGAATCTGTAATGTGCTGTTAACAGAGGAAGCCCTTTAAGAGTGCTATGTTGGGGTAGTCAGGCTCCTGGTTTTAATCTTTTTTAGCTTTTGAACTGATTCATCAAGGGAAAGTGGGGGAAACATCTCAAGCAGAAGGCCTTATGGATGCCAGAACGTTTGCTGAGTGTTGTACTCTACCAGGCATGTTGCAGGCATTGGTCATATAAATATCAACAAATTCCAGCTCCTGCCCTATGGCAGCTCAAGGCCTGTTGACCAGTGGCATCATACCACCGTTCTTGATTACTCCTTTTGAGAAAATGGTTGACAAATGACTTGTGTGCATGCAATATTTAGCGGGGTCTGACAAGCACAAAAAAGTAGTTTTTCAGGTAACAACAAAGTGGGTACTGCAGAGAAAAAAAGAATACCATACCAAAGTGTACCAAAACAGGAAAAAAACCCAGTATTTACAAACCATAAAAATTTGATACTTTAGTATGATCACATACATTTTGAAATCTGCTTTAAAATGAAATTTATAAATTTTGCATGACATATGCTTTGGGGGAGATCCCGTTCCATTAACCCACTAAAATAGACTTTAAATATATTTTTATTGATTTCAGAGAGGATTTGAGAGGGAGAGAGAGAGAGATAGAAACATCAATGATGAGAGAGAATCATTGATCGGCTGCCTCGGGCCTGCCCCCCACTGGAGATTGAGCCTGCAACCAAGGCATGTGCCCTTGACCAGAATCAAACCTGGGACCCTTCTGTCTGCAGGCTGACACTATATCCCTTGAGCCAAACTGGCTAGGGCTGGATATATATTATATTGCTCTTCTATGGTAGCTATGTCTTGGAAGATGTGGTGTGATCTCAAGAGTCTTCTTTTTTACTTCCTGCTATGTTTCATTTTTTTCAACTATTAAATGGTGGTGGTAAGCTGAAAACAATGCTATTCATCAGCCTTTGAGGCCAAGATATAAAACAATTCTTAATGACTCTTAATATAATGGAGGTTTGATCTGTTTTTAAATATAATTGGTGAGAACAGATGTTCTTTAATTTATTAAAATGTTGAAATGGATAAAAACTGTTAATAAAAATGTCAGTTGTTTAAAAATGTCAGTTGTTTAAGTCTGGTCTTGGTGGCCCTTCAGATTTAGGTGAGGTAAGTCCAGACAGAACTCATCTTAATGCTTATGTTGTAGATTCTGTAGAATGACTAGGGGTTTTAGCTAATTTGGCTCCGAGTGTGTTAATATGATAAACATCACATCTGTTTCATGTTAGGCCCTTTTTAGTGCAGGGTGACCCATCTGGAGCTCCACAACTTTGTAAAGACACATGGACATTAGAGAATTCCAGAAGAGAACAACTCGGGTTTGGATTTTGGGAAAAGAAGAGCAAGCAGAGTAGTTTTTGACCATGGGTGACTTTATAGTAGTTTTCAGATTCTCAGATTCATAAAATGTTGTTTTATCCCTTATTTTCTGCTTTCATTAAAATCGGAATAGTAGGAAGTTGGCCGAAATGTTAGGAAGAATTCATGTTAATAATGACTGATAAACACTCGTAGGATTTACTGAAGGACATTCTTGAATTTCCTACCTCGAACGTCTCCTGAAACAAGACAGGTGTCCTTCCATCTGATAATGGTTAACCCCACTTAAAAAAAGGAGGGTGGCATTCATGGCTTCTGATGGTTGCAATGAAGGCCCTGATTCCCTGTTGCTCTGCTTAGCAATCCAGCTAGAAAGGTTGACTTGGTCTGTGCACCAGAGGGATTGGTTACCATAGTGACATGTTCTTCCGGTGAGCTGGAAACACAGTGACAGGAGAAGGGATAGGGGAGGAATGCACAACATTTTGACTGTGTATTGACCAATTTTTAATTGCAGCAACAGAAAATGGACATGGCACAGCAGGGGGATTGAATGCACTGATACCTAGAGTTGGCAGGGCGTTGTATTTCATTCCAACTAATGGACATCCTGTTCCCCATCACCCAAAATATAGCAATCACTGTCAGCTGCAAGCACCCGCTCACCATGGCCGTTCTGTCCATTTGACATTCTTGTTAGGTATTATTGAGATAGATGGCATGCCAGCATTACAAATCTTCAGAGGCTTAAGGTCACTATCTTAATTTTTAACCTCAGAACAGAACCTTTGAAAGCCAGATCTTCTATAAGCAGCAATAGAAACATTTTGGAAATAAGTACATCTTTTATTAGTAGAATTCATAAGCCATTCCAATAATATACCAAATATAATTCCTAGATTTAATCAGTATTCTTCCCAAATGGGCAGATTTTAGAAGGAATTTTAGAAAAAGAAATGAATATCCCTATAGTTAGATCTAGGGAAATAGTTAGGGAAATATTTTTATCTCACAGTGTTCATTGTCAGCCTCAAAAGATATCTTATGCCTTTGTTTTTCTTTGAAAAATCATGGGAAAATTAGAGCTTTATCTAATTGGTCATACAGCTCCTGAGAACTGAACCATTTGTTAAATTAATATTCATTGCATTAGAAAGTGCTGTTTGTGCATTTAAAAACAAAACAAAATCACATAATAAGAAATTAAAAGTTGCCTTAGCCAGTTTTACTCAGTGGATAGAGCATTGGCTCCCGGATCGAAAGGTCCCAGGTTCAGTTCTGGTCAAGGGCACATACCTCAGTTGCAGGCTCGATCCCTGGCCCTGGTCAGAGCCTGTGCAGGAGGCAATCAATCTGTGTCTCTCTCTCATAGATGTTTCCCTCTTTCGGTCTCTCCTCCTCCCTTCTAGTCTCTCTAAAAATCAATGGAAAGATATCCTCAGGTGAGGATCAACAACAACAACAAAAGACAAACAAAAAAAGATAACAAAAGTCAGATCAATATTTGATTTGAAGATAAAGTTTTTTGGACTCATGTTCTTTCTGAAATCCATGTCTTCAGTGCCCAGCCGCTGTAACTGTACCCACAAACACACATTTCTGGTCACTGTGTGTGTGTTTGTGTCATTGAACTGTATGTTCCTGGAGGGCAGGAAAGATAATCATTTGTAAAATACAGCCACCTGATGGGTGCTACTTGGGAAATATCTCATACAAATTAGGTTCACAGAAAGGTATCTATCAAGTGCTTTTTCTAATTGTAGGAACACTGGAAGAAACAAAGAACCAGCGTGGCTCTCAGGGCAGGTTAATATTGTAACATGCCACAGGATTTAACAAAAAAGATTTTTTAATTTTTAAATTTTTTTTTTTTTTTTTTTTTTTTTTTTTTTTTTTTTAGCAAAAGCTCTGTTAAGGAATAAGGGAAACACAATACCTTTTTTTTTGGGGGGGGGGGGTAACATATATCATCAAACAGATACAAAATCACTCACAATCATTATTTTTCACATTAGATTATATTTTAACCATTTCCTTCTTGGAGGTATGTGCCACGTCAGCACAGCCAAGCGTTCATTCAGCGAGCCTGAGTGGGGGCGAGGAAGGATGGAGAAATGATAGACAATGAGAAAAAGCTGGGTCTAGGTGGACCTTCCTGCCTGGCTGAGGCCACAGAGCAGATCCAGACTGCAAAGTTGATGCTTACTTATAGTCAGGGGTAAATAAGGTAATTTATAATGTTCTTATAAGTTTCACTTGTTTTGGCAGCACTTGCTGCCCCTCCCACAGCTCACTAGCTACCCAGGAAAGATCTAGGGAGCAGTCACAAGATCAAGCTTAATTATGCTTAGAGGACTGTGCCCTCCAAGCTGGGACTTGTTTGTGACTTTGCCAGCAGGTCAGTCCGAGGCTTAACCCTATAAGCCTACAGAGGTAGGATTGGGTAGAGGGTGTAGCAAGGGTAGAGTACCCTTGAATTCCCATATGACGGTGCCTATAATCAGGTCTCTGTCTTCTTGCTGTTCAACCTTGTCCATGTCTCTCTCATAAGTCACTGCAAGCACCGGGGGCAGATCAATGACAGGATCAGTTTCTGAAAACCAAGAGACTTCCAGATCTTTAGGAGGAGCAGCTACAGGTAGGATTTTGTTCCTGGGAACATTTAAATTCTTTGATTTGTACTGAAACGCTACACTTGAAATAGATAAGTAGACCTGCAGTTGAGATTCTAAGAACTTTTAAAAATCATTTGATAACAGGCCTTATAATAGAATTTGACCTACATAGTTAAATTCCATTTACTTTACTTTAAATACAATATTATACATAGCCACAAATTAATAATGTATTCAGCAAATATTTGCTGTGCACATATTATGTGATGGGCACACATCACCAGGATGTTTTGAGTGCTATGTGGGCCTAATGCCTCTAAAAAGACCAAGCACATACTTTGTTTCAGGTGAAGATAACTAAACCTGTTAACTTGGGCTTAAATTTAAGTATATCATTCTACACTTGTGAAGAAAAATTACTACTTGAATTTTGGGAAAGAAGTTTTTAATTTTATGCTATGTCTATATTTTATTAATTGTCCCATCTTTGACTCATAGGATTCTTTTTCTCTGTCCCCTCCCTGTCCCGACTTCATTATAAGTTTCTGGCAAAGTCGACTTGGTGGGAAAGATAATTAATAGTAATAATTGCCAATGTCAATACCAGGTACTCTTCTAAGAGTTTACATATATTAGCTAATTTATTCTTCATAATAATACTCTATTACTATTATTTTCCCCCTACTTTATAATTGAGGAAACAGAGGCACAGAAATGCCAATGAACTTGCCGAGCCTCGTGAAGGTGCTAGATTCGAACTCTGGCTCCAGGTTTGGGAACTCACCCACTGTACTCTACTGTCACCACAGTCTGTTGGGGCAGGGGCAAGGTGGAAAAGAAGCTGGTATATTGATCCCCTGAGTTGAAAAAGAAACAGGAAGTCATTTAGGAATCTCCCTGAGGTGAGACCCGAGAAGGAAGGTATTTCACGTGGCTCGATCTTGCTTTGAGACCTGCTGACCAAAGTGTACACATTATTTTCATGTGTTTTTGAGTATTTACTTTGTCCATTGTGGTAGATACTGAGGACATCCTCATTCATTCCACAAATATTTATTGAAGGCTTTGGGGCTGGGTGTTATGGAGAAATTAACCTTCCAGGGGGTAGAGCCTGACAATAAATAAATATGTATGGAATGAAAAATAATGTCTAATGAACTAATGTATTATATAAGATAAGGTGGTGAGGGCCATGAAGTGTCTTTGCCCTTAGGAAGCCCAAAGTGCATGTAAGCCAAGAATTAAATAGTTCATCAGTTTTGGTTTTATAACATAGAGAGGCATGACTGGTTCACAGGCAAACATATACAGACACTCATGGTCTTTGTATATAGCATGATCCCCGTGCATACCCTTATATGTATTCCCAGATGTACACGTCAGTGCACTCTTAGTCACATCACTCCTCCCCTGTCATATTGAAAATATAACTCACCAGTGAGATTTGACAGGGAAGGAGCCCTGTGATCCTATGGGCAAATGTATCGGTGAGGAGAGAGAGAAGGCGGGGTAGAGAGATGTGTTTTGAACATCTGCTGTGTGTTGAGCCCTCTGCTAGGTGTTGAGGGAGAAGAAAGAGGCAAAATGTGGTTCCTGTCCTAAGGGAGCTTTAGCTCATGGTTCCCAAGTTCATTGTCATGAGTGGTTGGAACAGGTTCTTCCTCAGGAAGTCATGTCAGTATCAACTGGATGAGGGATCAGCTAGTTAGGGAACACATGGGTGAGCTGTTCTCATTGAGTCAATAAAGTCAAGAGCCTTATTTCTGTTCAGGAAGGTTGGCTTATTTTTTTACTAGGATAAAAATCAATTTAGAGGATTGATTCGTATATTCCATTTTGGATTGTCAGTTAAAAATATTTTCTCCTTCTCTGATATTAGTAGGTGATTCTAAGCCTTCAAATAGAATCCTAAACAAACTCTGGGTTAGTTTGACCCTTCATACACACACACACACACACACACACACACACTCACATGCCCTTTCACACTCTAACATTTGATGAGAAAGTTAAATTTAAGTGATAGAAAGTAAATAATAGGTAAATGGTTGAAAGAAGGTGAAAACACAGACACACACAGACATGCCCATATACATCTAGACATTAGACAGTAGTCACAAATGTTCATTCAGATGCAGATACTTTTATAATTACTTATCCCAAGCAATACACATGGAAGAGGGACTGCACACTTGGTGGATGAATGGATAGAAAATTTGTTCTAACATCTTGATTGGGCATCTGCTGTCATTGAGACAATGCATGCATCTTTTTAGAAGACTTCCTTACTTCCCATCCTATATAATAAAAGGCTAATTTGCAAATAGATTGAATGGCAGCATAATTGAACAACCGGTCTCTATGATGTACACTGACCACCAAGAGTGTGTGTGCAGAACATGGCGAGTGTCGGCTGCTGCGGTATGATGGAGCTGGTGAGCAGGGGCACCAGACCGAGGCAGGGGTGCTGATCACTGTCATTGGGGCGAGCCTCTGGTGGTTACTGAAAATTTTTTGCTCCTGCACGCCATGACCCCACCCAGTGCTTGCACCCACTGCTGGCACTGGAGCCACCACTCCCATCCACTTCCATTGCCAGTCCCGATTGCTTGTGGCACCGTCACCGGGTGTGAGTGGTGGCTGCTGGCCTGTTTGTACTGAGGGCTTCTCCCACCTTTCCCTGCTCCTGAGGGGCGATTGGGGCAGCAGTCACCATCTGACAGTTTGCACCTGCTGACAGCGCTGGCCCCCTCCCACCTGCTGCTGGCAATGGCCCCAATCGCTCTGCATCTTCAGCAGGTGTGAGTGGGGCTGGTGGTGTCAGTGCATGGGAGTGGCAGCAGCGGGAGTGGGGTTGCCAGCAAACAGGGGACTGGCAAATAGTAGGTAAATGGTTGAGAGAAGATGAAAAGGGAGGGAAAGGAAAAGTGGGGGAAGGAAGAGAGAGAAAGAGGAAGGGAGACATCCCTAAAGGGAGCATCCCAGGTGCTAGTTTATCATCAGAGGAGGTGGAAAACAGTGCAGCTAATTCCATACCCATATAGAATCATGTAATTAAAAACTCACCTTTTCTCTTTCTAATGATCTGCGATGCCATGTTGCAGATTGGGGTTGAAAATTTAAAAACTGAATGGAGAAAGGTGGTGACGTTTGCACACCAGTGTGAATGTATTTGATGACACTGAACTATACAGTTGAAAATAGTTAAAAATTCATGTTATGTATATTTTACCACAATTAATTAAATTCAGAAAGAAATTTAAAAACTCAGTAGAGAAAGGAACTATCAATAGATGACTGGTCATTGTGCAGACTACTTTATAGCCAAGCATCTTCATTCATTCAACACATTTATTGAGCACTTATTGTGTGCTAACCACTTGGGACAGCAGTTAGTAAAACAGATAAAATTCTTCTCAGAGGGCTTACACTTAAACAGTTTTGAGCATTATATCCTTTTTTGTTTGTTTTTCTAAATAAAACTTTTAAAGAACACCCATATATAAAAAAGTTATGAATACATTCCTTGGGTCATTTAAAAATTATTGTATGATGAAGAACACTTCACTCTATTTATTCTAAAAATGACTTTTCAGTTCCAACTACGACAAGTACATTTCTCAGGGTGGAGGACCCTGAATGAAATCCAGAGTTCCTGTCCCCAAAGAGCAAAAAAAAAGGAGGATGTGTTAAAGGAGAGACACAAACGCCACCCTGAGGTTGGCATGCGGAGATTTAGGTGCTGGGCCTGAGAGTTCCTGAGCTTTGGAGCATGTAGGGGAGACTCTCCGGGAGGTTATCTGTGGATTGACAGGGTGAAGCCCTGGCCTCGTTTTAAATTTATTAATTTCTTTTGATGAGGTAATTCTTGTCCACCCACCCTTGTCCCCTAGACTCTTAGAGTCTCTCCCAAGAAGCAGCCTTCACTACCAGAATTTTAGAAATCATTTCAGAGAGATTCTGTTCAGCAATCTTTAAAAATAACACCAAGTTGCTGAAACCGATTTGGCTCAGTGGATAGAGCATCAGCTTGCGGACTGAGTCCCAGGTTCGATTCCGGTTAAGGGTATGTACCTTGGTTGCAGGCACATCCCCAGTGGGAAGGGTGTGCAGGAGGCAGCTGGGCGATGTCTCTCTCTCATCGATGTTTCTAACTCTCTATCCCTCTCTCTTCCTCTCTGTAAAAAAATCAATAAAATATATTTAAAAAAATAATAAAAATAACATCTAGTATAAATATGTCAGGTAATGAACAGGTGATTCAAGGATGAAAGCTTATTTTTTTGTAAATTTGTCCACACGGCGATGGCCTGTCCGAAAGCCACTGGGAATCTCTTACAGGAGATGTTTATTCTGAGGGGAAGCTGCTGTTGGCTTTCAAGGAAGTTTCACAGATTTGCTGCTTTTATGGGCGACTGCAGTGTCTGAATTATTTCAATTGATTTTTTTTTTTTTTGGCGTCAAAGTATTGTATTTTGCCAAGAAAAGGCAATTTGCTTGATATTAGGTCATCTTCATAAAGTTATATCATTTTCTGTGTTTTAAAATGCCCTGCTGTTCTGTATGTCGAACCTCACCCCGTTGGACACTTTATCTGCTCCAGAGCCTCTCTCATTCATCTTTGCCCTGAATTTCTCTTCATCTTTCTAATAGCAGTTCTGTTCAGACAAACACGACTCCTATTCCCCGAGGCCCTGGAGTATTTCGCAGACCTGGACGTACTAGGGTTGTTTTTACCTTAAAGAAGCTCTGGGCTCATATGCTGCTGTATGTCTGCTAACACAGCATGGGGGTGTAGCTGTCTCCTGTCTCCTGGGGCTGAGGACATGTGTACCTTGCATCCTGGAACTTTTCTTCCTGGCTACGTGCACACAAGTGCATGCAATGCATCCGAGCATGTCCATGGCACCACTGTGCGTAATGCAAAATTGGTACATAAACAAAGACGATAAATGTAAGTGTCCATTAATACAAAAATCAATATTGCAGAATGGCATAATCATACAGTGGAAGGTATACGTACATTAAGTATGATGGCCAAAACTGGTTTGGCTCAGAGCGTCGGCCTGCGGACTGAAAGGTCCCAGGTTCAATTCCGGTCAAGGGCATGTACCTTGGTTATGGGCACATCCCCAGTGGAGGCGGGGTGGGGGGGGGGGAAAGGAGTGTAAGAGGCAGCTGATTGATGATTCTCTCTCATCGATGTTTCTAACTCTCTATCTCCCTTCCTCTCTGTAAAAAATCAATAAAACATATAAAAAATAAGTATGAGGACTCTACATGTTTTCAAGTGGATAAACATAAAACTTGAGTGAAAAAAGCCGGGTGCAGAATGAAATGCAGACTGTGATGCCATTTATACAAAGCTTAAAAACATCGAATAACATCAGATATTGTTTATGGAAACATATTTGCATTGTATTTATGGAAAATATGCCTGGGACCGATAAACATAACATGAAGAATGATGCTTACATTTCTCAAGACAGGAAAAGAGATGGAATTGGGAAGGTGCTTTAAAGTCATCCGTGATATTTTATTTCCTAGAAAAATGAACAGAAAGATCTGAAGCAAGTGGGGCATCCACATGCTCGCACACTCCAGCAGTGTGGAAGGTTTCTACAATTCAGACAAGAGTTAACATTTTCTTCAGACTGTACCGCTCGGTGTACAGGAGACTGGTTCTTTAAGGAACATCCTTGGAAAACTTTGTCTTTGTGGCTCTCTGAGACTGACTTTTAAGTAGTAGCAAGAGGCATTTAGAGAAGAGGAAGATCAGGTAACCCCTAACCAACAGTTTGTACTAACAGTAGCTCATGGGAAGGGTTTAGAAAGAATAAAATTAAGTTTTACTTTCTGATGTGGTATTAAATAGAAGAAATTAGGGCTTTAAACTGACTTATTTATTTCTGAGATAGAGACCAATGTACAAATCATT
Organism: Pipistrellus kuhlii; assembly: GCF_014108245.1. Taxonomy (NCBI): domain Eukaryota; kingdom Metazoa; phylum Chordata; class Mammalia; order Chiroptera; family Vespertilionidae; genus Pipistrellus; species Pipistrellus kuhlii. The sequence goes on from NW_023425405.1 coordinate 20,417,673, forward strand.
TCCCCCCCACTCCCCTTTTGTAAATATCCCGCAGCTCATGGCAAAACCAAGAGTTCCAGCCCTAGCCAGTTTGGCTTAGTGGACAGAGTGTTGGCTTGCAGACTGAAGGGTCCCGGTTTTGATGCCGGTCAAGGGCACATCCCTGGGTTGCAGGCTCAATCCCCGGTCCTGGTCGGAGCATTTTCTGGAGGCAACCAATTAATATGTCTCTCTCACACCAATGTTTCTCTCTCTCTGTCTCGACCCCTCCCACTCTCTCTAAAAATCAATGAAAAAATTACCTCGGGTAAGGATTAACAAAAAAGAAAAAAGAAGCTACTACTGAATGAATAAATAAAAGGGATATCAAGTCAATCTCTCTCTTCCTCCCTCTGTCTCTTTATAAATAAATAAATAAATAAATAAGTAAGTAAGTAAATATTCCATATCAGATTAAGAACAAAACAAAATAAAAACAAACAAACAAACAAAAAAACCTCCAAGAGTTGTAAGGGTTAGAAAATTAAACTATAGCTATCCTTCTGATGAACTTGATCAGGGCTTGAGCTTTAACTAGATAAGGGACAGGGACAGGGAGAGTGTGGGACAAGCCAGAGACGATTACCAACACCAGGGAAGGCCTTTGACCCACACGTGAACTAAGAAAGAAAAAGCACTAAGAATTAAGAAAAAGAGTTACTAAGAAGTCAGAATTGTACTTTACTTTTTCAGCGGTTTTCATATCACTTTTGAAACGGAGGGTGTTAGTTGGTGGAACTTGAAGTCGTTTTATGATTGATGAATATGGAACAGAGTCTTTATCCTTAGAATTGTGAGGGTGACCTAGGATAGGAATATGCTCTCACTCTATACCTGCGAGAGCTGGAACAGGAAAGTCCCACCGGAGTGTCGGCAAGGGCTCCGTTTATACCTGATAGTGCTTTAAAACACTAGGCTGGGCCTTCAGTTACTAGGGATCATGAAAGTCCCCAGGTTCCATTTCAGCGGTGATCAGGCAGAAGAACCTCCATGTTCGTGCTTCCGTAACCACAGGGCTGACGAGCTGCCCAGATGCAGCTCCAGGCAGCCCTGCATCCAAAGGTTCCAGGTGGGTGCGCGGCACTATTCATCATGCTCTGTGGGGAGGTGGACCCAGGAGGCACGTCTGCAAGTCCTTCAATGAATTTGGGAAAGGCTGGCCTCTGTGGCTCCAGCCTCTCCCTCCCGCTCCCTCCTCCCTGACTATGTCAACACACAGGAAGCAGAAGGCAGTCCTGCTTAGCCTACATCCTTTCCAAGGGTGGCCTTCCTCCTGGCCTGGCTTTCTTCTCTTCCTCGCCTGCATCTTCAGGATACCCAGTGTCCTCCCCTGTCCCCAGGCTGGGACTGCTCCTTCTCCTTGAAAACTCTGCCTTTTTGCCCTGGCTGGTTTGGCTCAGTGGTTAGAGTGTCAGCCGGTGGACTGAAAGGTTGTGGATTCAATCGTGGGTTCAATTCTCTGTCAAGGGCATGTCCCTCGGTTGGGGGTTTGATTCCCAGGCCTGGTAGGGTCGGGGTCCGTGCAGGAGGCAACCAGTCGATGTGTCTCTTTTACATTGATGTCTCTCTCTCTCTCTCTCTCTCTCTCTCTCTCTCTCTCTCTCTCTCTCGCTCCCTCCCTCTCTCTCTCTCTCTCTCTCTCTCTCTCTCTCTCTCTCTCTCTCTCTCTCTCTCTCTCTCTCTCTCTCCTTTCCTTTTCCCTCACTCTCCCCTCCCTTCCACTCTGACAATGAAAATAATATCCTCCAATGCGGATTAAAAAAAAGAAAAAAGAAAAGAAAACTTTGCCTTTCTTAGCTTTGGAGACACCATTCTCTCCTAGGTATGCTTCTGTTTCTGTCCTTACTCCTTTCCTTTGCTGGCTCTTCTTTTTCAACCCATGGTGTTCTCCAGGAATCCACCTCTTTTCCTCACCCTTCACACACTCATTGATCAATCTCATTCACATCTAGGACCATTTTCACCCCTTATGCCCATGACTTGTTGCACTGAAATTCTCTTGCTCAGACTTTCCAAACATCTCGCCTACTGGATATCTCTATTCCATGGGTCCAAAAGAACATATTTTCTGCCTCTCCTCTTCTCCCCTTTCTCTCTCTCCCTACCCTCAGTCATTTCTCCTTCATGTTCCTCTGTCTTAGGGAATTACATCACTGCCTCTCTACTTGCCCAAACCAGACACTTGGGCATCATCCTTAGGGCTCTCTTCCTTCCTGCCCTCCTCACCCAGGCAGGCACAAGTCACCTTTACTCCTCCTACTATGTTCACCTCCCCATCCTACTGGAATGCTGCTGCCAGACCCTCACCATCATGCCCCTGTGGCGCTCTCCGGTTTCCCCATTCCCTAATCTCACCTCTTGTCAATGCTTTCAGTTCAGAGTGATTATTTCTAAATGTAAGTCTAAATATGTTATCGCTTTACTCAAAGTTTGCCAGTGGCTCCATCAGTCAGGATAAGGTCCATCATCCTCACCTTGGCACATATGTCCTCACAGCTCCTGCAATGTGCCCTCCCGCTCATCCATCTCATCCTTTTGCGTACTTCTCTTTACCAGCTTATCCTCCTCCAGCCCCAGTGAAGGTCTTCTGGGTCCCCGAACAGGTTAAGCTGTTTTAATGCCTTGGGAGTCTTTATTTATGAAGCTTCTTCCTTTGCCTGAAAATCCCCGTTTTTGCTTGTCTCTCCCCGCACCCCAAGTCTGCTTGGCTAACACCTATTTTTTAGGAATCACCTTCAGGCCCCTCCTTCTTCTCTTGCTTGGTGTTCTCTCACCCCACCTCCCAGGTTGCATTGCCTTTTTCCTCCTTAGCTCTCTGTCACTCACCAAACACACCCCCTTCCTAGAACCAGTGACATTTTGTTTCTCCATAGGTTCCCCCTCTTTTTGAAACTGTTTTTGAACTATTTCTTATTCATCTTTTTATCTGCAGTGTTCTGCATAATGCATGGGCCATAATAGGTATTTAATACTTATTTGTTGGATGAATGAAAGTTTACTTCAGTTAATGCAGTCGATCTGGAAATGTTATTTAACAAAGAGCCATGATTTCATTGGGCTAGGGAGACTCACTATTAACAGGAAACCTGCTGTGAATTGTTCTGTAATGCATGTGATAAACTTCAATTTATTTCCTTTGTTAGGGTTTGTATTTTTCTAAAGCACCCATATTTCTGATTCACAAGAGGAGAATTTCAAGTGGGGACTATTCCATTTTTCCTGGATTGGGCTTCTTCATTATGATCTTGCCCACTTTTCTCTCTTCTTCATGCCTTTCCTAGGCTGGTCTTCTTCCCTTTCACAGTACATTGGCTAAAGAGAAGGCTCCCTACATTTCTTGTTCCTATCGTGGATGTAATTTTCCAAATTTACTGTTGGGTCTGGCATATTTGACAGTTTCTTCAGGATTTCTCTCGGAACTTTAAACTTTTTTTATCATCAGGAATGTCTTCAGGCTACCCCCATGGAGCCTCCCTCCCAACTGTTTATTTAGGGCAGCTTCCTCAAATCTCTTCTGATGGTGATTTTGGTCAGATAATGAATGAGAAACAGAGACTGGACCTTCTGTGACTGACTCCTCTCTGGTTCATACCTCATTTAATTCTTCATGACTTTCAAGAGGGCTGGGTCATGGCATATCTGGCTCCATTATGGTTGGTGATCAGCATTGTTCACAAAAATCATTCTGGCCGAGACCGGTTTGGCTCAATGGATAGAGCGTCAGCTTCGGGACTGAAGGGTCCCGGGTTTGATTCCGGTCAAGGGCATGTACCTTGGTTGCGGGCATATCCCCAGTAGGGGGTGTGCAAGAGGCAGCTAATCGATGACTCTCTCTCATCGATGTTTCTAACTCTCCATCTCTCTCCCTTCCTCTCTGTACAAAATCGATAAAATATATTTAAAAAAAGAAAAGAAAAAAAAAAGTCATTCTGTCCACAGAGGGCTTGAGGACAGAAAGGCATTGAGGTCAATCAACACATCTCTGCTTGTGAAGACCACCAAGTCCAGTTCAACGATGGGTGAAAGAGATGTTCAGTCTTCAGGGTCTCCCAGAAGACTGGGTCATTTCACAGTGAAGGTTTAAGGAATTTTCCTGTAGTCACAGGACCTGCTAAGGGAGGAGCCCATGGCCATCTCATTTGATAAGTAGAGTAATTCTTTAGGTTTCAGTAGATAAATATAGATGCAGCTGCATTGCTTGGTTCTCTGAACCGGGTTGAATAAGTGATTCATATCAAGGAAACATTATCTGTGACCACCATAACTCCAGGACTCACACTAGTTAAGTCTGTGCTGGGTTTGAGTTAGAATACTGATTTTCATTACTTTCTGCTCAAGTTGTATAAAGTGCTACAGATCAAATTCAGAGTATAATTCAGTAGTAACCATTGGGTAGGAATCCCATCTTGTGTTTTATTTTTAAATGTATATTTCTATTTATTTCAAAGAGGAAAGGATAGGGAAAGAGAGATAGAAATATCAACGATGAGAGAGAATCATTGATCAGCTGCCTCCTGCATGGCCCACCCTAGGGATTGAGCACACAACTCAGGCATTTGCCCCAACAGGGAATCGAACCGTGAGCTCCTGGTTCATAGGCTGATGCTCAACCATGGTGCCATGCCGGCCAGGCTAAGCTGGTGCTTTAAAGAGCTGGCTTTAGTTGTAAAAGTAATTATGAAAAGTATGATGAGTTATATAGTAATGTGAGTCTCCTAAAATGGTGGGTAACCCTTACCCTAGAAAACCCTTCTCATATATGTTTATTTTAAAATCTATGAGAACCCAGAGGGTTTGTTCAAACTGGAAGGTGGCATTTCATCTCTTTGGTTCAGCAGAGTCACTAACAGTTCTAAGAGGGACTTTTATGCTTCTGTGCCAGCAGCATGCCTGTATCAGCTTTTGTTACACATATCTGTAGAGGTATGGCTGGCTGGGCGCTTGCGGATCAATAAGCTGCTAAAAAGGGAGATGTATCAGAGGCCATAATGGCTTCTCTGCAGAAGATAGATCGTCTCCAGGTAGTGAATGCATTTAGGAGCTACAACACGATGATATCCCTGCATTGGGGTCCTTATTATTTAGAAGAAAGAAATGGACTCTTTCTCTGAAGGTGGTGAGTCCTGCAATAGACTTTCACAGGCTAAAGCACATAGTCCAGGGGATTTTGTATCCACTGTTAGAGCTGAATTCAAAACAAAATCAGTTTGTTTTAATGGAAGAATCTCAGATGGAGAAATACGAAGTTAATTTCTTTTGCCTCAAACACTACTGGATTATAGTTGTTCTTGGTTGTCCTATTAGTTAAAAAAAATCTTCCTATCATCTGAACACTGGGGTAGGCTTGGATCCAGCATCAGTGAGGAGTTGGGAAAGGCAGAAGCCCTAAACTCAGAGTGATAACGGATAGGGTTGGAGGGTGGTAGAGGCTTAGAGAAGACTGCACAAAGCTCCTTGGCTAAGGTTCTTGACTTTCAGGCTTTGTGCGCAGTTGAGCTGAGGATGCTTACACATAGGTGAGTTCCTAGGGCTGTGGGGTAACAGTTTCTACTCTGGGATTCTCATTCATGCTGCATAAATAAATTAAACAGATTACACATCCATTTATTCAACAACTATTTGGTGAATATCTCTACTAGGGGTTTAAGGTATAGTAGTGTACCAAATAGGCAAACAACCTTCCCACATGGAATGTGTATTTTATTGAGTTAATACCGTGCTTCCCCCAAAATAAGACATCCCCTGAAAATAAGACCTAGCCCAACTTTGGGAGAAAAAATTAATATAAGACCCTGTCTTATTTTTGGGGAAACAGGGTAAGAAGGTGAATAAATAAAATATGTGATATCTTAGACAGTGATTAGTACTAAGGATAAAAAAGCATGGAAAGGGATAGGAAATGTGAAGGCAGCATTGAAAACGTAGTTGGGGTGACCAGGGAGGACCTCTCTGAGAAGGTGACTTTTAAGTAAAGACCTGGGGACATGAGGACATTAGCTATGGGAACATCTGGGGGAAGAGGATTTCAGATAGGGAGTAGCAAGGGCCGGGCCCTGATGTAGGAGAATGGCTGGCATATTGAAGAAATGATGAGGATGGCAGAATGACAGGGAGTGAATGAGGGAGCCTGTGGTAGAATATGATGTTGGAGAAGTAAAGAGTCACCTCACATAAGCTTTGAAGGCCATAGGAAGGAGTGAGACGGGATGCCATTGGAGGATTCTGAGAAGGGAGAATGACATTAGATTTATGGTTTAAAAGCATCACTTGGGTTGCTGAGTTTAATAATAGATTATAGTGGGGCATGTAAGGGAAAATCAGTCAACATAGATGGAGGCTGGAGCTGGAGTGATGACAGAAGAAATTGGGTTCTGGATATATTTTGAATGGAGAACTATCAGAATTGGCTGATGGATCAGATAAAAAAAAAGATAAGGAGATTATACCAGGTTTTTAGCCTGAGGAGCTGTTAGCGTTGCCATTAAATATGGTGGATAGGACTGCAGGAGGCTGTTGATTTGGGGATCCATTATTTTGGATATGATTACCAGATGCCTTTTAAATGCTTAAGCAGAGAGGTCAATAGTTAGTTGGATATATTGGCCTGGCTTCGGGGGAGACGTTTCGCTTGGAATGTAAATTTAGGAGTCATCAGCTTATAGATTTAAAGACATGAGATAGAATGAGATCACCTAGAAAGTGAGCGTAAATAGAGAAGACAAGAGGTGTAAGTATTAAGTCCTGGGCCCACTGACTTTACAGAGCTCAGGGAGATGAGGAGGAACCCGCAAAAGAGACTGAGAACAAATAGCTAGTGTAGTGAGGGAAAAATTAGGGAAGAGTGTCCTGGAAGTCAAGTAAAGAAAATGAAGGAGGAGGAAGTGATCAGTAGTGTCGAAGGCAGCCAGGAAGTCATGTAAGATGAGGCTGAGGCTTGAACTTTGGATTTCACTATGTGGAAGTCATTGACTTCAGTGATGGATTCAAGAGTGAATGGAAGGAGAGGAGGGGTTGGAGACAATGAGTGCAGACACTTTTAAAAGAATTTTTGATGCAAAAGTAAGGAGAGAAATGGTAACTAGAATGACAAATGAGAGAAAATGAGAGAAATAATAGCATAATTGTAGGCTGATGGGAAGGGGAAAGACTGATGGTTTGGAAAAAAGAGGGAGGGAAGAATTGCTGAAGCAATTGCTAGAGAGGATGAGGCAGAAAGAAGATAGAGACAAGGATGGAAGGAAAAGGGAGGTGGCCCAGGAAGAAACACAGAAGATCAAGGAAGTAATAATTCAAGACTTTCTTGATGCAAGTTATCAGTCATCTTGCTCACAGTACAGTCTTGTGGGATAATTTGAGCCAAGAGCTTTAAATCTCTCAGAGGCAAGTTTTTATAACATGTCAGCATCTATTGTCATGAGCATCTAATGGGAGTTTCTCTGAAGAAAACAGGATTGGAGAGTAAACTACATTCTTTTTTAAAAAACAAATATTTTTATTGACTTTAGAGAGGAAGGAATAAGGAGGAGAGAGAAACATCAATGATGAGAGAAAATAATTGACTGGCTGCCTCCTGTATGCCCCTCACTGGGGATTAAACCCATAACCTGGGCATGTGCCCTGATTGGGAATTGAACCGTGACTTCACAGTTCATAGGTCAACGCTCAACCACTGAGCCATGCTGGCTGGGCTGAACTACATTCTTGTTATGCATGCTGGCTTTGCTCTCTGCTTTATAAAAAGGAAATCGTTAGAGTGGCGTAATTGTTCTTTGCACCATGTGGCGGGTGATCTGTTGGACATCCTGAGACATTTGATCCTCAGGTGTTATTTGGAATGTGATATGTTATGTCTTGAAGAATGGAGCTCTGAAAAATTTAAGAAGGTTTCATTAAAAAAAGATTTTGAATTGAGTTTTAGAGAAAGGAAGGGAGAAGGAGAGAGAGAAAAAAACATTCATGTGAGAGTGAAACATTGTTAGGTTGCCTAACTGGCAACCCAGGCACGTACCCTGAATGGGAATTGAACCAGCAACCTGTTGGAACATGGGACAGTGCTCAATTAACTGAGACACACTGGCCAAGGCAAAAGGTTTCATTTTTAAAAGAAAGGACAGCCTATCCTCAAACCTCTCTTATTAGCTGCTGCAGGGATCCATAACCAATGGTTCTGCAGTTTTCTATTGAACGGCATCACTCTAATCAGAATCTTAGGGTACTTTGGCTCTAATGACTAGTCAGGTCATTTTTGAAAGCTGCTTTATTTTCAGGCGCATTCTTGCCTTGTCATCCCAAAACTGCTGCACTGTGTCTGTGTTTTAGAGCTACTGATTAAATGACAGAAGACCCATGATAGTGCAGAATTAGTCTTCTTTGTTTATTATACTGTAAGTGTCTCTGGAAAACAAAGCCCTAGAATTTCTGGTAACATCTCAGCAACAAATATTTTCTACTTGTAGGCATTAAAGTCACAAAATCTTCATTTCTGGAGGAGAAAAGGAGTGTGGATTTTGTAAAAAAAAAAAAAAAAAAAAAAATTATGAGCCACATTTATAGGCAATCACTTGTCGGCACATTTTTTTGAGAAGGTATGGATATTATTAGCCTCTATTATTTCTTCCTTGGGTACTGTAAGGACTCAGAATTACAAGAAAAACTGTGTAAGTTCTAAACACAGAGTAACAGGTGCAAGTCAGTGGAGCAGGTGTATATAATTTCACCTTGGCCTCCTACTTAAATCGGGAGGAAAATGGCCCTGATTTGGAAATGATGTGGGAAATGCCATTCATTGCTACCTATAATTGCACCTAGCTTTTGACCTTTTTTTTTCTATACCCTTTAGATTTGTGCCTGAGAGTATGTTTGGTTCCGGCTGTATTTGAGTAAGTTTTGAATTTCCATAAAATCTCTTTCAAGGGGTGTGTCATGACCAATTTTATTTCTTTTCAAGCTCTTAGAAAATTCATATCTTTTATTTTTTTCCTGTTAGGTTATTGCCACTTTCTTCCACAACTATCACAGCAATAGGCTTATTCAATAGGTTGCTCTCTTCCCTAATTTTCTATCACCTACTTGCTCTCTGTCTTTTCAGTAGCTGCTTATTTATAGCCTTTCACTGGTACTTTTTTTCACCAGTTGAACTCTGACCGCCTCACCCATATGTGAGAGCATATACAGCAGGAATGATTATCCCCATTATGCACGAGGTACCTGAGAGTCAGGGAAGATTTTCATCTGTTGTCAGACTCGTAAATAGTAATATGGACTGTTGTCTTTTTCTGCCCTCTTTCAACCCCCACACTTCAGGATTCTGTCTCCTGGTGCTGGTTGAATTGGAGAAGTGCGTTTGTATTTGCCTGTTTTCAACTCCTACCTCGCATTATATGGATAAAGGGAAGAGCAAGTGCTGGTGGTGGCACCAGGCAACCAAGTCATATCTCTTCGCTGTCACCAATAGCTCAGACATGGTACCTAGAGGGGAAGAAACTCACAACTCATTTCCTACAACATGATTAGCCTCTTGGTCAAATTCTTGCTCTGGCTCCTTATAATTGGCATTTCCCCAGACTTGAGGGGGAAATAGTTTGATAGAGTAGGGTTCCAATTTAGATATTTTGTTAACACTCTGCTTTAAAATGTGTAGGCCAGATGGTTGCCCTACAAAGTGTAGCTTTCTGTTCACCAAATTTATTTCTCTTTTCTTATGAGGGCACAGCCAGACTATTTTCTCCCAGCATTCTCTGCAACTAGGGGTGGCCATATGACTGAGTTCTGACTAATGATGTGGATATAAGAGATATATTCCACTTCCATGTCTGCTCCATAAAATTCTTCTTTGTGATCCCTTACTTTCTTCTATCTACCCTGTTTCCCTGAAAATAAGACAGTGTCTTATATTAATTTTTGCTCCCAAAGATGCGCTAGATCTTATTTTCAGGGGATCTCTTATTTTTCCATGAAAAAGAATATGGTACACATTTATTGTTAAATGAAAATAAAGAAAATTTATTACCTGTATACGGTACGGCAGTATGGTAGTTGTCAACACAAACCAGACAAACTGAGTATCAAGAATTTACTCATTTATTCAGTGACAATCATGTCATCATTTTCTGGAACATCATCATAATAATCCAATTCCTGAATTTCCTGGTGAATTTCTTGTGACTCCATTTCTTTCAGAATCAGTGGACCAAATCTCTCATGTTTAGCAATAGCATTCTGAGACAGAGCCTAGGGGGGGCTTATTTTCGGGGGATGCCTTATATTTCACTCAGAAGGAAACCTGTAAGTAGGTCTTATTTTCGGAGGATGTCTTATTTTTGGGGAAACAAGGTGTGTCTGGATGCCATGTTCTGGGTAATGGTGGAATCCAGAATTGAAGATAGCAAAGCCTGGGGAAGTCTGAGTCCCTAAATGACAGGGAACAGTGGTCTCTTCTGTCTTGCTGACCAATCAGACTTTAGTGAGCAAAAAGTAAACTTCTTAATTAAGCCAATGAGATTGTAGAGTTTATCTGGTAAAGTAGCCAGCATTTCATATTTACTCATGAATGTGATAATTTAATGCACCCTCTTTTAACTCTGATATGGAAACCTAGATTAGAGCAACCAGTAAACTTTCTACATCCAGGTTGGCATAATAAATGCTAGATCCTTCTACCAATACCAGTATTATAATGGTGTTTTATTCATTTATAAATTTATACTAGAGGTCCAATACACGAAATTCATACATGGGTAGGGTCCCTAGGCCTGGCCAGCAATCAGGCCAATCTGTGGGGAGCCCCTCCACTGGCACCACTTTGGCTAGCCTGGCACCACCTGCTCACCGGCCTCACCCTCTTGCTACTGCTGCTGGTTGCCTCCCTCTGCAGGCAACTGGTGGGGTAATCAGGGGGCCCTTACTGGACTTGCCTTGGCTGGCCTGGGGCCTATGGGTTGGGGGCAGCTCCTGTGTTGAGCATTCACCCCCTGGTGGTCAGTGCGTACCATAGTGACTGGTCATTTCCTCTCCATTCTGCCATTCATTCGATTTGCATATTAGGCTTTTATTATATAGGATGTATGCATTTGTAATGAGGTTAGAAGAAATAAAGGATTACTCAGTATCTTTTCCTCTAGATTTTTAAGTATTGTCAAAGATGGATGAAGGGAAAAGCAAGTACTGGTGATGGCCTTGATCCATGGTCCTGACAAATTTATCATTTTCATCGTGTTAAATTTTTCAATCTCCTCCTTCAAATCTCATTACCTTTAGTGTGTGCAGTATTCCTTCTTTTAGAGATTATCCATTAGACAGTTATTTTTTTTTATTAAATAATCAGACCTTTCTTTCTTTCCTTTTAATTTTTTTTTTGGGGGGGTTAATCCTCACCTGAGGATATTTTTTTCATTGCTTTTCAGAAAGAGTGGAAGTGATGGAGGAGTGGAGAAAGAGAGAAACATCAATGAGCAAAAGACTGATTACCTCCTTCATATGCCCTGACTGGAGCTGGGGAGTGAACACCCAACCTAGGTACATGACCTTGCCTGGGAATCAAACCTGTGACCCTTCGGTGCACAGGCTGACACTCTAACTACATTGAGCAACATCTCCAGGGCCAGACTATTTTTTTAAAATCTTGATTTGCCAAAATCTTCTACTCATGATTTTCTATTGTTTCATGACTTTATCTAAAAAGCTCCATGCTGCAAGTTCCCTTCCCAATGACTTTTTCCCAGCCAGGAGGCATTGCTCCAATTTATTACTTCTTTTACTCACTCACTTGCTTGAATTTAGAGCTTATGGCACTTGAAATTTTGGTACTGAAAAATTTCTGCAATGCCAATGTTCTTCTAATGCTAATCACTCACACTAAACTACATACAAAACTGTCCCTTTAAAGGCCTTAGCATCTTATTTTATTTATTTATTTTAAAAATATATTTTATTGATTTTTTTTACAGAGAAGAAGAGAGAGGGATAGAGAGTTAGAAACATCGATGAGAGAAAAACATCGACCAGCTGCCTCCTGCACACCCACTCCTGGGGATGTGCCTGCAACCAAGGTTACATGCCCTTGACTGGAATCAAACCCGGGACCTTTCAGTCCACAGGCCAATGCTCTATCCACTAAGCCAGACCAGTTTCAGCAAGGCCTTAGCATTTTAAATCCAAGACTTATCAGTTTTATCATAACATAATTTATTTTTATTTTATTTTTTTAATTTTTAGAAATTTATTTATTTCTCCCTTTTCTTAATTATCATAACATAATTTGAATTGTATGTTTGCTGTCAACCCAATTTAAAAAAAATTATGTGTAAAGTGGTTTGTCTAGGTTTCTGTTTTAAATATCTTCTTAGAATATAAGTATATAGTTAAGAGAAAAGATTGGAGTTATACTGCTTCCAAATTCAAGCTTCACTATGTCCTGTGTGACCCTCAGCAAGTTACTTTTTCAGACCTCAGTTTTCTTATCTGTAAATTGAAGATTTTATTTTTAATCATAGAATTATTGTAAGCGTTGGTTGAGTTTATTTGAGTATTGTTGTACGTGTTGAGTGAGTTTATATAAGTAAAAACCCAAATACAGCTCCTGGCACATAGTAATTATTGACTACTATTACATTTAAAAGTTGAAAGAAAATAGAATGGATTAAATGGGATAATTTGTATGTAGGTCTCTGCATTAGGTAATTGCCAAAATGATCTCTGTTGTCAGAAATGCCATACGGGCAAGCACATATCTGGAAGTCTCCTGTTTGTTGTATCTGTTGGACTGTGTTTTTACCTTTCAGATTAAATTTTCTTTTTAAGTAATCTGTCTTTGCCTCCCATCTTGGTCACCTTTATTTACAAAATCCAAACCGAACAAAAAATTTGTTTAAAAATCCAAAATAAAAACTTTACAATTTTGCTAACGCTTGCTTGACTACACAGTGCACTCTATAGCAGAACTGGACCCAGGGACATCTCCCTATTCCAAATCTTTCCCTCCCCTGATAGAACTCATTTTCTCTACCTTCCTTCTGATCATAGCCCATCATCTTAGGGAAGCATCTGAACAGATCCTGTAAATGACCAATAAAGCTCAATGCTTGGGCCTTCCCAGGGAACTTGCTACAGAAATAAAAACTAAACTTTAAGCTAAAGGAATACATTTCTAATGTGAAATTTTAGGTATTAAGTGGGATGAGTATTTTGTGGTCACATTATTTTCTAACATTATACAATACATAGCTCCCTCCTCCCCTTTCTTACTTGCCTGGTTATGATTAAGCATTTACACATTAATTCACTCTGAATTGAATAGTCAACTTGCTGAATGGAATGAAATATGGCTAGCAATTTATTGTTAAAGAGCCATCATGAGGCATCTCAAAGACAGATGCAGATCACCAGAGAGCTCCCATATCAGTAGGGTCCGAACTCCTTGATTGGGCACAGAAGCTTCATTTCCACTGCTGTAGATCCATAGCAAATCACAATTTCATATGTGTCAATTAAGGACAATGCATAAATGTGCTGTTGTCCTTAAGTTCAGCTATTGGTGAACGTTTAGTTGGCCTCACTGTGCTAGGCTGAGTCAAAGCACAGACTCATGCTTCCGGCTTTGCCACTCACCTGGGGTGACTGCCTTTTGTTTTACAGCTTTTGTCAAAAAGTAAAAATGGTGTCTCTTAATTCACATATACTCACATGGGCAGTTTAAAAATATGCAGATTCTCAGACCCCTGATTCTATAACTTCTTTTTAAAAAAATATTTTATTGATTTTTTATAGAGAGGAAGGGAGGGATAGAGAGCTAGAAACATCGATGAGAGAGAAACATACACCAGCTGCCTCCTGCACACCCCCTACTGGGGATGTGCCCGCAACCAAGGTACGCACCTGCAACCAAGGTACGTGCCCGCAACCAAGGTACATGCCCTTGACTGGAATTGATCCTGGGACCTTTCAGTCTGCAGGCCGATGTTCTATCCACTGAGCCAAACTGATTTTGGCTGATTCTATAACTTCTTATGCAGTATGTTTGGGTTAGACCATATGCTCTACCCTAAGGCTGGATTGGGAATAACTGGGTGGGTTCATTTTTAAGGCCCTTTGGATCTTTTGATTGAGTGATCATTTTTCTCTCTGAAAGTTCTCACTCGGCACTCTGTGTAAGTGCAAACACTCACACATTCCTTCTTCTTGCAAAGTGTGAGAGATGCTAGCATTTTCTAGAACCAGCTTGGAGTAGGGAGCAGCAGGCTGGGTTTTGGGCAGTGCAGGGGGACTGGTCAGCCTTCCTAATACTCCTGATTCAATCTGGCTCCTGAATCATCATGTGACTTATTTTAGTGGACACAAATTTACAGAATTTCCAAAATACCTGTATTCTAACATAAATACACAAAAGCATGCTCGACCAAGTAGAAATTATGTTTAGACTATTAACTCTGATGTCTTCTGTAGATACAATGAAGGTTGACTGTGTTTGCATGAATGCAAAGGTATGTATAGTACATGACAATAAACTGATTTTCTTGTGTGCCTCATAAACCTATTCTAAAAATTATCCCAAAAGAAGCATTTTAGAAATGTTTTTGAGCAATGGAATAATTACATAGATCTCAAAGGTAAAAGCATTAAAGTGTTTTAAGGTACAATCAGCTGAATGTATACATTTTGGTGTTTGTTTAAACAAACAGATGACTTTAAATAGTTTGGCTGGTTTATAAGTAGTAGCCCTCAAAGCACTTACTAATCTTTTTCTCCTTTCACGGACCTTTTGAAAGGAGAAAAAGATTAAATTCCAAAGCCTTGATTTAAAATAAATCTTTTGGCATACCCTCTTTGGAATATTAAATAAGTCACCATATTCTAAGTCTATAACTTGCGAGTCTGGAAAAATATTTTGGCTCTTTGAACCTAATTTGGGTTTGGCAAAAGTTACCCCAAATCTGTTGCCTGTTGTCTAACTCTTGATTAATTAATGAACTACAATAAAACATTTCATGGGGGTCTTTGTCTTAACTATAGATTTTCACCTCTTTCTGTCTTTTTGCTTATGTTCAGTCGGGAAACATTGATTTCTTTGGCTACAGACACTTCTCTGTAAAGTGCCTTAGTGGAAATGGGTGAAGTGATTAAACTTTGTTTTCTCTGGTTCAGGTGGAGACAGTTGTTCTTGGAGCTTAGGGCATTGGGTGTTTAGCTTCTCCAAGATAGTTCTCATGGCTACTGTTCCTGAAAGAAACATGTCTCAACATGTTTTGGTGCTCCCTTTTATTTTGTTTGACGACAGCCGCTGCTGAGACTGATAAATGACAGGGAACTATAAAGAAATAAGAGCATAGGTGATGTATTCTGGTACAACAGACTCTTATCAGGTATCAAAAATTTTCGTTGTGATGGAGTTTAATTTTAATGACCACATTACTAAAAATTATGTTTTTAGCTCTTCAGAGAGATGAAGCCCTGCTCTTCCTGTGTTAGCCAGGGCAAAGGGATAATCCGAATATGAGGGTCTCCCATGATCCGTGTCATTACTTATTTTCCTTCTTCTAGTTCCTGGGTAATGTATGTAGGAGTTGTGCATCAGTGTGTGCTTACCTTGATGCTTGAGTAAGTTTCAGTTTTTAGTGGGTTTGGCTGGGATTTTTTGAGGTGAGAATCAGTAGAAAAGGGGGAGGACCATTGAAGAGTAATTGCTACTTGATGGCATGACTAAGACACTGTGAAGAGGTTAGCAACCCCCTTTTATTGCCTACAATGCAGAGATTTTGTAATTAGTAGTTTCATTAGGGAGTGTGAATGACTATTAAATGGTTCAGCCAAACAAAGCGTTCATTGTATTGGAAAATTTACTGTAATCAGATAGAAAAAGTACTATTTTTGTGAATCATTCGTCAGGTTGTAGAAATAGTTTACTATCGGGAACTTTTATTAAAAAGTGGTTTTACACTCAGTTGGTTGAAGTGTTGTCCCATACACCAAAAGGTTGTGGGTTCGATTCTCAGTCAGGGCACATACGTAGGTTGTGGATTTGATCACTGGTGAGGGTATGTATGGGAGGCAACTGATTGATGTTTCTCCTTCCCTCTCTCTCTAAAATTAATAAATATGTCCTTGGATGAGGTTTTTTTTATTTTATTTTATTTATTTATTTTTTTTTTTAGGGGGGGGGTTACTTATAGACTTTGAAATGTAAGTGTCTGAGTCTGCTCAGGCTGCTATAATAATACCAGGTCCTGGGTGGCTTACATAATAAACATTATTTCTCACAGTTCTGGAGGTTGGGAAGTCCAAGATCCAGATGACAGCAGATTCGATGGCTAGTGAGGTCATAGACTCATTTCCTGGGCCATAGACTGCCATCTTGTCACTGCCTTCATATAGCACAAGGATGAGAGAGTTCTCTGGCTTTGTAAAAATGGGCACTAATTCCATTGGTGAAGGCCCCACCCTCATGACCTAATTACTTCCAAGAGGCTCTACCCTTACTACCATCTCATCGAGGGTTAAGTTCAGCATATCAGTTTTCAAAACATGGTCACTTTGCTAGAGGGGCGTTTGCATTGATCATGCGTCATGTCCTCTGGGTTTGCTTTGTCTAATAGCACAGCTCTGTTTTAGTCCACTGACAGGGGTTGGTGTGCAGCAAACTCCTTGGAGCTGAGACAGTTGTGTTTGGCAGTGGTGTTGCCTGTTGCAGATTTCAGCTTTCAAGCTCTCCTACATTGCTGCTATAAGGCCAACAGAACGTGCTAGCTTCTGAGCATATGCAGGTTTCCTGGCATAGAAAATACTTGTCGGGGTTTGCCCACACACCAACTGTCTCTGTTTGGGAGTAGCTGTCCCTATTTTTTTAACCATATTCACACTTTGTCGATCCAGAGGGGTACGGTGTATTTTCATCGGGCCCTATGGCAGCTTTGTGACTAGGTTAATTATAACCTTCTCTTATATTTGTACAGTGTTTTTCAGGCTTAAAAGTATTCTCACTATCACAGCTCCTTTGATTTTTCAAGCTCCCTGAAAGGTAGGCAGGGTAGATGGTAAGATCCCATTTTACAGATGACGATGTTGAAGCTGACGGGGCCAGGACTCTCGAGTCACCATCCGGAGCTCTCTCCAGTACAGCCCACCCTCCTCAGCTATCCTGAGACCTGTGCTTCATGGGACATTACAGCCAGGAGCCCAGAGGCACTCAGACTAGCCCTTTATGCCCATTGCAGGGTTTCTCTACTGCTGTACCTATCATTTTCCAGCCACCTCATTTTCTTTCAAGTGTGGAGAGAGAAAAACAACATAATTTCTCCCCAGGTGGTACCAACTCATCTTTTTTGAGGACTTCAGAAGGCAGAGACAAGTCTTGTCTTGCTGAATCACAGCTCACATGGACTCTGGGGGCAGGATGAGGGGCTGTCGGTAGTGCACGTAGATGCGAGGCTGAGTGGAGATTGCAAAGCATTGAAACCAGCGTGCCCTACGGCTTGCATCCTCTCTGATCAGAAGTCAGGATTCCTTCAGGATCCTGCACACATGCACCACTGTTTTCAGTTCCCATCTCTTCTTTCTCTTCGCCCATATTGTAGCATTGATCCCACTGCGTTATAATCTGTGGATTTATTTGTCTACCTTACCTGATAATGAGTGCTTCCAAGCCAGGAACTGTCTCTTGTTTGTCTGTTTATCTCCATTTCGATCCCCCTGCCTGGCACTTAGTAGGAATGCTTCAAATGTTGATGGAATGACTTAAGTGAATGTTTAAGATTAGGTACAAGTGGATGGAGGACTATTGTTTTTCAACCTTTTTTGGGCAAAGGCACACTTGTTTCATGAAAAAAATCACGAGGCACACCACCATTAGAAAATGTTAAAAAATTTAACTCTGTGCCTATATTGACTATATATAAAGTAATTCTCTTGAATAGGAATTAAATAAACACAAAGAAAGTATTTTATAATTACTTTATTATGAAATATTAAGTAAACAAAATAGTGAAAAATTATAAAATTCTTGTCTTGTCTGCACCTACGGCACACCAGGCAACATCTCGCGGCACACTAGTATGCCGCGGAACAGCAGTTGAAAAACGCTGGACTAATGCTGTGACATGGCTTTCACAGACAAAGATGTGACTGGGAATTTATACAATAATGAGGTGTGTTTTTAGAATTGGTAAACATGCAATATGTTGTTCCACTTACTCAATAACAGTATTGCTGACATATTTTCTTTGGAGAGTTATTGGGAAATTTTACTAAGACTGCATTAATGCTGGAAGTAAGGGTTTTTCTCTAGTAAACCTTATCATTGCAAGGAAAACCGATTGATTGGATTCAGGAACCATAAGGAATCAATTCCTCTGCATAATCTCTGTTGAGAGAAGAGAGTTGTCTTCACTTAGGGAACTGGATATCAAAACAAATTATTTTCTTTCCTTTTTCCCTGCCCACCCTTGCCACATATAACTGAGAATACACTCGTGCTTTTTTCAAGCTCTTGCTACAAGTGTGGTAGTTGAATCTGAGTTAGGTCAGACATTTCACCAGTTTTGAATGTGAAACAAACAGGATTTGTGTTCCCCAGGCCTCCTGAGATGCAGGGAGTGCCTCTTGGGCAGTGAGCAAAGCCTTTGCGGTCCTGAAGGCTGGCAGGAAGTGGGCTGTCCGGGCTCCTGCTGTTGGGGGAAGGGCCTCCATTTTCATGCCTGTATCTCATGCACAGTGACCGGTGACCTCAAGTGGGACTCTGCAAAGCCTTCCACTGCCAGCCAAAGGGGTGAAATTCCTCTTCCGGTGCAAGGATACGTTAGTGGATGTGAAGGCTGAACTGCTCTATAACAAAGCCAGGATCCTCTCTAAGTCTAAAAACGCAGTCAGGTTTCCAGGATTTTATTCTCCCTGCACCTGTGGCTCTATTTTTGCCATCTGGACACGGTCATCAGCAACCTCCACTCTTCCTACTCTCACCTTCAATCGTTACTGAGTTGCATCTATTGTTTGCAGGCTCTGTTAATTTGCTAAGGTCGCCATAGCAAAGTAGCACAGACTAGGTGGCTTAAACAACAGAACTTTATTTTCACAATTTTGGAGGCCTGAAGGCCAAGGTCAAGATGCTGGTAGGACTGGTTTCTTCTGAGGCCTTTATCCTTGGCTTGTAGATGAATGTCTTCTCCTTGTGTCTCCACCTGGTCTTCTCTCCTCTTCTTCTCCTTCTTCTCCTCCTCCTCCTCTTCTTCCTCCTCCTCCTCCTCCTCCTCCTCCTCCTCCTCCTCCTTCTTCTTCTATCTTTATTATTCAGATTATTACAAATGTGTTCCTCTCCCCCCCCCCCCTTAATTGTGCCCCTCCACCAGGTTCCCACCCCACCCTCTGTCCTTTCCCCATCGCCCATTGTCCTCATCCATAGGTGCACAGTTTTTGTTCAGTCTCTTCCCAGCCCCCCACTCCCCTTTTCCCTGAGAATCGTCAGTCCACTCCCCTTCCATACCTCTGATTCTATTATATTCACCAGTTAATATTGTTCATCAGATTTTTTAATTCCCTTATACATATTTGTTGTTCATAATTTTTATCTTTATCTTCTTCCTCTTCCTAAATAACCCCCTTCAGCAATTCACATAATTCTGGTTTGGCAGTGATGAACTCCTTTAGCTTTTTTTTATTGGTGAAGCTCTTTATCTGACCTTCAATTCTGAGTGATAGCTTTGCTGGGTAGATTATTTTTGGCTGTAGGTTCTTGCTATTCATCATCTTGAATATTTCTTGCCATTCCCGTCTGGCCTGCATGGTTTCTGTTGAGAAATCAGCTGACAGTCGTATGGGTGCTCTTTTATAGGTAACTACCTGCTTTTCTCTTGCTGCTTTTAATATTCTCTCTTTGTCTTTTGCTCTTGGGATTTTAATTATGATGTGTCTTGGTGTGGTCCTCTTTGGATTCCTTTTGTTTGGGGTTCTGCGGACTTCTTGGACTTGTAATTCTATTTCTTTCCCCAGGTGGGGGAAGTTTTCTGTCACTATTTCTTCCAGTATTCTTTCGGTATTTTGCTCTCTCTCTTCTTCTGGGATCCCCATAATTCTGATGTTAGTTCGCTTGAAATTGTCCCACAGGTTTCTTACACTATCTTCAACTTTCTGGATTCTCTTATCTCCTTGCTTTTGCAGAGGAGTGTCTTCTGGCTCTGTGTTCTAAATCTTTGTCTTGATTCTTGCGATCTTCCAGTCTGTTTTTAGGACTCTGTGTAATATTTTCTATTTCAGACAATGTTTTCTTTATTTCTAGTTGATCCCTTTTTATTTCCAGTTGATCCCTTATTATTTCTAGTTGATATCTTTTCATATCCTCATAGGTCTCATTTATTTTATCAGCCTTTTTTTTAGGATATTATTGAAAAGCCTTATAATAGTGGTTTTGAACTCAATGTCCATTCTTTTCTTTTCCTCCATCTCCTTCCTTTGTGTCCTGCCTCTTGTCTGCATTTTAGTTGTTTTCCTGATTTTATGGAATAGTTTTGTGTGTTAGGTGTTCTGGTAGAGCCCAATAGCACAGCCTTCCCAGTTACCTGTAGCGGACAGTCTCGGTGTAGCCCTTTGTGGACTATATGTGCAGTCTTGTTGTTTAACCTTGCTTATCACTGGGAAGCATTGATCTCCAAGCCAATTGTTTGTGAGGATCAGCATTGTCTCAGCTACTCTGTTTCCTTGAAAATAAGACAGTGTCTTATATTAATTTTTTCTCCCAAAGTTGTGCTAAATCTTATTTTCAGAGGATGTCTTATCTTTCCATGCGCTAGGTCTTATTTTCCGAGGATGTCTTATTTTCAGGGAAACACGGTAGGAAGCCTTCTGTACTCCGCTTGGATGGGGCGGAGTCTTGGGGTGGCGCAGGCAATCTTTGGTTCCCTGTCAGTCTCGCCTTAGAAAAGTCCTGTTTGAGGTGAGTCTCACCAGATTGGTTGTAGGCTTGTGCATCTCTTTGGTAAAGGTGCAGACAAGCTTTGGATTCCTTAGAGAAAGCCAGCCTCTGGGAGAGCTTCTGTGCTCAGGTTGGATGGGGTGGAGTCTCGGGGTGGTACAGACAAGCTTTGTTTTCTCATCGGCTCCTCCCCAAGTCCTGCAGTAATGGCCTCTGGCTTCACACACCTCTGAGAGATCTCTGCCCGCTGCCTGACAGTCTGGCCTCTTCCTGGCTGGGGCCGTCAATCAGAGCAATAGGGTGATTCTGTTTTCCTCTCGAACAAGAAAGCCAGCCATGCGCCGGGAGTAAGCCAGTAGCGAACTCGGCCCGGCCCACCCTCTTAGTGCACCGAGAGTAAGCCAGTAGCAAACTCAGCCCGTCCTGGCCTCTTTGTGCACCGGGAGTCGGCCAGTAGCGACCTGGGCCCAGCCTGGCCTCTTCGCGTGCCGGAAGTATGCCAGCAGCAATCTCAGCCCTTCCTCTCTGCGTGCTGGGATTAAGCCAGCGCCTTTTCGTGCACACAGTTCTCCGTACCATCACAGTTTCTGAGGGTCGGCGTGCCTTCTCTCTCCTTCCCAGATGGCAGAGCCTCCTCTCAGCTAGCTGTCTGGCGCTTCAGAGCAATGCCTCCCCTGTTTTACAGTTCAAAATTCAAATTTGTTATGGTAGGCTGCATTCAGGTGTCTACCCTATGCCACCATCTTGGTTCCACTCTCTCTTCTTTTAAAAAAAATATATATTTTATTGATTTTTTACAGAGAGGAAGGGAGAGGGATAGAGAGTTAGAAACATTGATGAGAGAGAAACAACGATCAGCTGCCTCCTGCACACCCCCTACTGGGAATGTGCCGGAAACCAAGGTACATGCCCTTGACCGGAATTGAACCTGGGACCTTTCAGTCTGCAGGCCGACGCTCTATACACTAAGCCAAACAAGTTTTGGCTCATCTCCTTCTTATTAGGACACCAGTCATATTGGATTCTGGCCCAATTTAATGACCTCATTTTAACCTAAAGATGATCTCCAAATACAGTCCCATTCTGGGGTTCAAGGGGCAGGACTTCATACATGTGAATTTTCAGGGTGTGCATGTGGGGATATTCTTCTTGGACTTTAAGGACAGGTGCACTGAGTCAGAATCAGATTTGAGCCTATCACAGCAAAGTATTACCCCCAGCACCATCATGGCCTTTTGTCCAAACGTTAAAGCACAAGCACGATGGAGAATGAAGGGAGGAGAGGAAAGAGGGGCCAAGAGTCAGAATCAGTGTGGGGGAGGGAAGGGCCAGCTGGCTAAACTGCAGTGTCTGCCAACCTCCTCCCCCCAAGATTTTATCTACATGATGCAACGTTTTATTTCTTTTGCTTTATTTAGCCACAAATGGAAATGCACATTGATATCATTTTCATTAAAAGTACTCTCCTCCTGAATTTCTCTCATCAGTTGTAATGAATGACTTCTTCTAAGTTAGATCTGCCAAAGGATATTGGAGGGAATATGGGACATGCAGCTGCTCTGTGTAGCTCCAGAACAAAGTGTTTGGTCATCAGAAGACGATGGGAGCAAAGTCAGAAGAGTACACGGAGTTTGTTTAATTCAAGGGAGGCTTTTTCACAGGACCTTTAAAAAGCATCAGTTAGGGTCAGCCAAAGCAAAGTTGTGGAATAGGCCAGGTTGTATTTATGCTTCCATCTAACTTCGCATTGCTCGTAGTAGTTCTGTAGTTGCAAAGTGTCCTGTGAATCTCAAAGTGGGGTTCCTCCATTTCTTAGCAGTATGTGAGGTGATGCTCAGGGCAAACGTGGCCCTCTGTGGTTTGTGAATTCTGCTCTAAGAGAATTAGGGAAACCAAGTAATTAAACCACTAATCAATTTAACATGTTTATATTAAACAAATGAATGCATTACAGATAGGAATGCAAAATGTATTGACTTTTAAAGCTAAAACATGAACCTTCAAAGAAATTTAGGGTTTTGGTGGTTAATGTCCACTCTTTATCCTAAGAGTGCAAGTTCAGTGTCATTTACTCTTTAGAGTGGTTGATGGTGGTATTTTAGAAATACTTCAACTAACTCTCTTAGATATAACAAGTATCTGGAACCTTCTGTCAGCCTCAGGCTACCTTCCAAAGTAACAACCAGACAATTGGATAAACATGTTTGTATAAATGTGATAATAAATGTGTCCTTTCTAGTCATCACCGTCTTTACTCCTTCAGATAAACTATGTGTATTTTAATTGTGGCCATTTAGCAATGATGACTATGCCTCTCATTTCATGTATACACTCAATATATATTTATTTATTGGGTGCTTACAGTGTTCAGGCACTGTTCTAGGCAGCTGAGATACACGAGTTAAAAATAAACAAATCCCTGTCTTCGCTGAGCCTACATGTTGGTTAGGAAACAATAATCAGAATAAGTAAATTACATAATGTGTTTGTAGCGTGTGAGTATTTTGTGGGAAAATGGAAGAGGATAAGAGTGAAGTGGGGGCACTGGTTTGCAATTTCAAATAGGCAGCCAGGGAAGGACTCACCAAGAAGATGGCATTGAAGGAAATAAGGGATTGAGACATAGATTTCTGGGGATAGAAAGGGAAGAGTGGGGAAGTGGCCTGTGTAAAATCTCTAAGGCTGGAGTATGCCTGGCTCATTTGAAAAATAGCCAGGAGGCCAGTGGAGTGGAGTGGAGTGAGTGAGTAGTGAGAGGCAGAGCAGTAGGTGATGTGTTCATGTAGGGCTTCTGTTAGACCTTTGTCTTTTGCTTTGAGCTGGGAAGCCATTGAGACCATTCTGGTTGTGGTGTTGACAGCAAGCAGACTGTAGGGGGCTACGGCAGAAACAGGGAGATCACTTAGGAGGCTATTACCACAATGTAGACCAGACGATTGTGGCTTGGGCCAGCATGTTGGCAGTGGAAGTGGTGAGACGTGATTGGAATTCTGGAGGTATTTTAAAGGTAGAGTGAAGAGAGTTTATTGATGGATTGGGTGTAAGGGATATAAAAGAAAGAGGACTCAGGGAAGGCTCCATAGTTATTTCTTGAGCAAGAATGGAGTTGCCTTATATCAACCAAGAAGGGAACTGTGTTGGGTAGAACAGGCTTTGGGGAGACTAGGGCATTCATTTTGGGCATATGAAGTTGGAGATGTCTGATAGACATTACAGAGTAGGCACTTGGATGTATGTATCTGGAGTTTGGCAGAGCCGCCTGGACTGTAGATGTTTCAGAGTTTGTTAGCACAGATGGTGTTTAAAGCTGTGATGAGATGAGATCCCAAGGGAATGGTTGAGAGAAGACAAAAGAACCAAGGACTGAGGCTTGGGGCACTACAACATAAAGAGGTCTAGCAGAAGGAAGACTGAGAAGGAGTGGTCAGTGATGTCTGGAGTTTGCAGTGTTCTGGAAACCATGTGGAGAAAGCGGTTTGTTTCAAATACTGCTGGTTGGTCAAATGAAATAAAGAGTGAAATTTTCCTATTGGGTTTGGTCGTTTGGAGGTTATTAGAGGTAGTGGTAGTGAGGAGCAAAAGCCAGGTTGGGCAGATTTACGAGAGGAAGGCAGGAGAAATATTGGTGGCAGTGGATATAAAGAGCTTCCCAAAGGTCATTTGTCATAAAGGTGATAGAAAAAAAGAGAATTGGGTGAAGTGAGAAGAGGGTTTAGGAGAGAGATTTTTAAAGGTTGGAGAAATAATAGAGTGTTTGAATAATAATGGGAATGGTCCAATAGCGAAGGGAAATTTGCTGACGTGGGAGGGGGAGACTCCCATACTGTGATGTCATTGGAAAGGCGCACAGGGATCTAGTGCACAAGTCTGCAATAGACAGGTGCACGAGCAACTTTAACCACAGGAGGTAATGCAGGGTGTGTGGTAGTTACACACATGCTGGTAGGTAGACAGATATGGTGGTGGGAGGTTGCAGAGATGTTATCAATTGCATCAGTTCTCAGTGTTACAGGATGCAAGATCATCAACTGAGAGTGAGGATGGGTAAGCAGGTGATGGAGAGGTGAAGAGGAGGAAGAGATGTGAAGTAATTGTCAGGAACATAGGTGAGTGAGAGCACCTGGAAATATAGTATCCTTGCAGACAGCATCAAGGGATTACTTGAGGCTTGTGATCCCACATCTAACATGACACTGGTGTGCATGATTGTGTTTTTCACTAGCAGAGTTCTGCTGCAGGGGCAGAAGAATGGAGAAGGCAAAGAGTAAGAGTTAACCAGGAGTTTTCTAGAACAGAGTACAAAGAGAGAGAGGGTCTGGGGATGGGAGGTCTAGGTGAATGAGAGCTATAATGATGGGCTTCTGCATCTAAGCTGGGATATGTAGAAAGAAAGGACGGGAGGGGATGAGGAACAGTGAAAAGATGATGTCTTAGTGGGATGGAAGGATTGTTGGAGATGGGTCACTGGAGGGCGTAAAAGCTGGAAACTTAAGAGGTGATGGACAGAGTGTGACACCTCATCTTGTGGTTATGGAGGACTTGTAGTTATTGGCAATGACAAGACTTTTGATTTCTAACCTGATCTCAGTTTTCAAAGGCCTGGATTTCTTTCCTTTAGTACATTTATTTCGGTTAGCAATTATGCATTTTTTTTTTTTTTGTGTGTGTGTGATTGCTTCCTTTGCTTGATTAGACTGTATGTGTTTTCTCACCATTATATCCCCCTGCGTGTAGTTCAATGCCTGGCCAGTTGTAGGAGCTTCATAAATGATTGCTGAATGAAATGTAAGACCCATGCTGATGGTAGTAATGTGACCTGAAATGGGGAAGACACTGTTGTGATGATGCCAACACAAGAATAAAAAATCGACTCTTATGCAAAAATCAAATAGGATTTGACATAATTTCTGATCTATTAATTAAAAGATGAATCAAACTCCTATTCCATTTTTGAAAGCTAATTTATAGGAAAAATAAGGCACATGGTAGGAAAGATAATATTTGGATTTTAGGAGCTCAGTTTTTACAACAACTTAAAAAATTTAAACAACTTTTTAAAATTTTGTGCATGGTTATTGTTATTTATTCATTCAATAATTGTATGAATGTTCATTATGTATGAGACACTGTAACTGTGGGTTTCAATGGAAAAATGCTAGGGCTTACAGAATTAATAAATGATTGAAGAAATAACTTTTTTATTTTATTATTTTTTATTTAAAAATATATTTTATTGATTTTTTACAGAGAGGAAGGGAGAGAGATAGAGAGCCAGAAACGTCGATGAGAGAGAAACATCGACCAGCCGCCGTACATGCCCTTGACCAGAATCGAACCTGGGACCTTTCAGTCCGCAGACCAACGCTCTACCACTGAGCCAAACTGGTTTCGGCTGAAGAAATAACTTAAAAAAAAAAAAAAAAAGTAGTTGAAGTTCAAGAACACAATTCAGAATATACAGTTTCATCAAAACTTGGGGAGACAAGTAACTAGTCATTTCAATTGTATTACTTCTACCTTGAGGCATCATACTTCATGTGTAGAGGCAGTGTTTTAAGGGCCAGTAAGCTCACTTTAAAGGTTAATACACACAATTTAAGATATGAAGAAGGGAAACAGTTATTGCTAAGACATGCATGCTTATTCATGCTTCCACTTCTTCCACACATTTCTTCTCTTCCCTCTTTTTCCTTTCACATTAGAAAAATGCCTGGCATATAGTAGGAACTGGATAAATATTGACTGACTGACTGAATAAATAATTTACCTATTATTTATCCCAGAGAATAATACATTTCTTGATTGGTATTGTTATGAACTGAATATATATGCTGTTCCATTTCTCCTTCCCCTAAATTTCTATATTGAAGCCTGAACCTACACTGTGAAGTAAAGAGGTAATTAAGGTTGAATGAGGTCATTTGGATGGGTCCCTGCTCCAAAAGGATTAGTGTCCATATAAGACAAGACAGCAGACAGCTCTCTTGCTCTCTGTCCATGTGCACACACTGTAGAAAGGCCATATGGGGACGTAGTGGGAAGGTGGCCATCTGTAACGGGGAAGAGAGCTCTCACCAGAAACCAAGCCCTGCTGGAACCTTGATCTTGGACTTCCCACCCTCCAGAACTGTGATAAAATAAATCTTTCTTTGGGCCACACAGTCTGTGGTATTTTGCTAGAGTTACAAAAATAGGCATGTGAAACTTAGGCCTACAATTTAAAGAATGTGGCATCCGCTAACCTCTATCTAACATGTTGATTTTCCATTTATGTTATACAAGATTGGTTAAAAAATGGTATATTTTCTGGCAATTCTTTGGTCTGAGAAATGAATCTTAAATATGACTTGTTGCCATAGCTGTGGAGAAGCCAGCTTGCATGGAATCAGAGAAGACAAATGTTAAAATGGTTGAGGGGATTTGTTAATTCTAGTGTCAAAAACTAAGTAGATAGGGTCATACTGAAAGACTTTCAACCATTTCCTCAGATAGAATACTTTATAACAATTCTGGGAGGGAAAGAGCAGGACAAATGAATGCTGTCATGAATTATGTTTCTCTCTACATTTCTATCACTAGATATAGATGCCCACATCAATAGTTTATTTATTATTTATTTTTTAATTAAAAAATA
This sequence comes from Pipistrellus kuhlii, assembly GCF_014108245.1. NCBI lineage: Eukaryota > Metazoa > Chordata > Mammalia > Chiroptera > Vespertilionidae > Pipistrellus > Pipistrellus kuhlii. The sequence continues at coordinate 20,445,215 of NW_023425405.1, forward strand.
TATTTTATTGATTTTTCACAAAGAGGAAGGGAGAGAGATAGAGAGCTAGAAACGTCGATGAGAGAGAAACATCAACCAGCTGCCTCTTGCACACCCCATACTGGGGATGTGCCCACAACCAACGTACATGCCCTTGACCAGAATCGAACCTGGGACCTTTCAGTCTGCAGACCGATGTTCTACCGCTGAGCCAAACCGGTTTCAGCTCACATCAATAGTTTAATTCTGATTATACCCTTCAGTAAACTCAAGTGTGTGTACTATTATAATTTGTAGAAGTAGGTGAAGCTAACAATTTGGCATGTCATGACAAAGCCAGAAACATTAATCTCTAGATTATAAGTATTAAGGATGCACAATTGAAAAAATCAATAATTATTTTTCCCCCTGCTATTTGCTAATATTTGATTTTTAATTTTTGCCCAGATGTATATAAACCTAGTAGCAGGTAGCCAGGATGAACGAACTCACACAGGACAATTTCATAGACTTTTGGGCTAATTCTACTACTTTGAAAGATTTATTCATTTCAAAACAGTTCATTTCCAGAAATCACCTGACTAACTCTGCTTAGTTACTAGATTCAAAATAAAAAAAATCTAATGGTTGCAGGCCAAAGAATCAGTAAGTTCTCCTTCTCTGCTTTGCCTTCCCTACACATTTATTGGGAACATCTTTCCCTCACTTCTAGCCGTGTGACTCGAGGAAATCTTGGGAGAAAGGTATGGCCAGTAACATCAAAGGTCTTTTTCTTGTTCTTCAGAGAGCAGAGAATTCACCAGTATGTTCCTCTAAGCCAGCGGTCACCAACCTCTCAGATCTCATGGACCACAGTGGTCTGTGGACCACCGGTTGGCGACTGCTGCTCTAAACCATGTGTCTAGTTCTGCAACTAGCCACCCACCTACTTGGCCAGGGTGACAAATGACATTTGCTGTGTGAGTAGCCAAGAAGTGTCTCATTCATTTATCTGCTCAAGTCCTTCACGTGAGGAGGAGGAGTAAAAGAAGGTGAAATATTTTGTGACCTGGAAACTTGCTTTGCATTTTAGCCAGAGGCGGGCCATGGGCTACCAGCAAATGCTCCAGCAAATATTAAGTAGATTCCTCTCAGTTGTCTAACAATTCTGAGATGGCAGAAATAGCTGGAAACCTTTTGAGAACAGCTGAAAGATGAGGGTGAGGAAGCCAAGGTCCTGTGAGGGTCAAAAGCCTGTTCATGTGGCCAGCTGGTCTAGGATCAGGTAGGTCTCTAACTTCTATTAAAAAAAATTATTGAATTTATTGGGGTGACATTGGTTAATAAAATTATATAGGTTTCAGGTTCTATTCTATAATACATCATCTGAATATTGTATTGTGTATTTACCACCAAAGTCAAGTCTCTTTCTATCATTATTTATCCCCCATTACCCTCTTCTCCACCACACTGTTGTCTGTGTCTTTGAGGTTGTTTTTTTCCTTTGCTTAACCTCTTCAACTTTTTCACCCAGCCTTCAAATCCCTTTCCACTTTGAAGCTGTATGCATCTGTTTCTATTTTGTTAGTTTATTTCGTTCATTAGATGCCACATATAAGTGAAATTATATGGTATTTGTCTTTCTCTGATGGGCTTATTTTACTTAGCATAATAATCTCCATGTCCATCCACGCTGTCACAAAAGGTAATATATCCTTCTTTTTTTATGGCCAATTAATATTCTGTTGTGTAAATGTACCACAGCTTTTTAATCCACTCTTCTACTTGATGGGCACTTGGGCTGCTTCCAAATCTTGACTATTGTAATAACACTGCTATGAGTGTAGGGGTGCATATATTCTTTCAAATCAGTGTTTTGTGTTTCTTCAGATAAATTTCTAGAAGTGGAATCACTGGGTTATAAGGCAGTTCCATTTTTAATTTTTTGAGGTAACTCTATGCTGTTTTCCCAGTGCTACACCAGTTTGCATTATCACCAGCAGTGCACTAGGGTTCCCTTTTTACCACATCCTCGCCAACACTTGCTTGTTGATTTATTGATGATAGCCATGCTGAGAGGTGAAGTCTCTAACTTCTAAACTGGTGTATTCAACTCCCAAGAGTGGTTCTTATTTTTTAAATGCATGTTTAACAGTGGAGTTTGTTTTGTTCTAACTCAGCTGAAATGGGAAGGGGACTCTCAGAGCCCTATGCTCGGTTCCATCTGTCCCATTGTTGTCCATGTGTGCCTTTAGTTCCCAGGACTCCACATAACACAGCTTGAAAACCATTGGACTAGATGGGAGTGGGAGGGCTCAGGTGAGACCATTGCCTAACTAAATCCACAGTCTGACACTCTATCCACTGAGCCAAACCGGCTTAAGCTCATTCCTCTTTCTGAGAGCATCCTTTTAGGTGGAATGACCAGTTGGATCCCAGTCATCCCAGTGCCCCCATTAGGGTGGATGCCCCATCCCTCTGAAATCCTTCAGCACATTTATTTCTCTGGGGCTTCTCTTGTTGTCTACCTTGGTGGTGAGCTGAGTCACCTGCAGTCTGAGGTAAACTTCTTGAGGTCAGAGACCAGGGCATCCTTGTCACATCTCTTCAGCACCTATAACAGCATGTTGAATATGATAGGGACTCAGTGAATGTTTGTGGAATTGTGTTGAAGAGCCTGGTACTGGCACAAGAACAGCCACATAGATCAATGGAACAGAACAGGATCCCAGAAATCAAACCATGCCAATATGACCAATTAATATTTGACAAAGGAGGTAAGAGCATATAATGGAGTAAAGATAGTCTCTTCATTAAATGGTGTTTGAAAAATTGGACAGGTACATGCAAAAAAAATGAAACCAGACACCAACTTACACTATACACAAGAATAAACTCAAAATGCATAAAAGACTTAAATGTGATGGCTGATGTTTTTTTGCTAAAATGAAATTGCTGTTGGGGAATGGTGTGATGCCAGTTGCTCCAACTCCAAGTTCAGTGTGTTCTGCGCCCTGTGACTCCATCCCACCGCCTGTTTCTCTGTTTGAACCACTGAGAAACCTTTGTCTGAACAGCTGGCCATAACTGAATGCATTGTTTACTTATGCTGCCCGCCTCTCTTCTTTTCTCATTAGCCAGAGACAATGGGAGTGGTATCATTTTGCCAACACAGCGCTGGCACAAAACAAAAGTGGGTGCTAACCTTTGCGTGGCAGAGGGTGGGAGTGTAGGTGCTAGGGGGACCGGGAGATGGAGGGGGAGTAGGAAGAGGATTCGTGGGAGAACTTACAGCATCTCACAAGACCAAGAGGAATGCTGGAATCAAAGATTCAGTTCAGCTGGGGAGTTGAAGTCAATTTCTTCAGCTATTACATTCCAGTGAAGTGGGGATTCAGAGATATTTTTCTGGATCAAGAGACTCCTCCAGAGCTTCCAGGGCTGGAGCAGGATATTTGTGAAATATTACATTATAACTGTACATGTCTCCTGTACAGTTTGGTGAAATGATTGTATTGCAAGAAATGCCTCAGTGGAAGTCTGACCTCCGCCTTCATTCTTCAAATCAGGGCCCATAGGTAAGGTGCCTGGGTTTCATCTCAGCTTCTCCGTTTCCTGTGTGATGACAGTTTCATCTGTACAAGGAGGATAATCCTAATGCCTACTGTGCAGGGTAAATTAGCAAACACACGTAAAGTGTTTAGGACACTCGGCATGTCATAGGTGCTTTGTGACAGTGGATGCTGGTGATAATGACAATGCTAACTAATTCGGTGACATCTGACCCCTGAGGGCACTCCGGGCCTGTCGTTTGGAGTTAAGAGTTCTGCATGAGGAACGGATGGCTGATGATTTTTCGGATTCTTGGCTAAAGAGGCAGCGCCAGGAAATAAAAATACGCACATGATCCCGAACCCTCGTTATTTCTGACCTTGTTAATGTGTGTATTTGGACGTGGTGCTCAGATGGAGATTGCCTTTGCAGAGAAGAAAGGGTGATGAAGGAAGAGCGTGAAGGTCACGCCAGTGTAAACAAAACTAAATGGGCCTAGTGTCTAAGGTGCTTCAGAAAACCTTACTTTCTAAAGGGTTTATTTTGAGTTAAAAACCAGATGTGCTAATTATGTGTCAGTCCTATATGATTATTAGAGCAGGTCCCCAACGACAGGTACCTGGCACAGTTGGCTGTGGAGACATTTTGCTGAGTCACACAGGCCTGGGTTGGTGAGTTTCCCCGGAAGTACACCCTGAGACAAGACTGTGAAGCAGCACCTGGGGCGGGATGGTTCAGGAGGAAGCTGGCACAAGGTGAGTTGTTGGGCAGGTTATCGCTGGGGCCAGCTGGGGCTCAGTCCCACCACAAAGCTCCGGGAGACGGGGTAGAAAACACTTCCAGGTTTTCAGGTTGACGTGTATGGTGCTGGGCTCTTTACCCACTCATTCTCCTGGCATCGCCATGGGTTGAGGCCTGTGGGGGTGAGGGCATGAACTGCCTGATCTGGCACTACCCGGATGCCCTGTGTGGTCCCAGAGGGCTCTGATGGCCAGAGAGCCTGCAGGTATTGGCAGGTCGAGGACTAGGATGGGCCTGAGGGGCTGAGGAGTTCTGGGGACACAAGCTGAGCACTGATGTTGGCTGAGCCCTTTCCATGCTCTGTGCTCTGTGTGACACCCACACCCCTGCAGTTGGGACCCAGAAAACCTTTCTTATTAACACGATTTGCTGCATTTTGCAGATATCCTTGCCAAGTGTCCTCAGTGGGGAATTCCTGTTTGGTTCAGCCTCAGAAATTGTGAGGGGTGGGGAGAGCTGGGGGAGGGGCTGGGAAGATAGCCAGAGATGTGCAGGTGGAAAGGAAGCAGACTGGGCCTTGGATCGGCTCTTCCCTCCTCAGGTGAATGGCAGTGAATCAGGACGAGGCTTCTCTTTCTCTCCTGGCGCACGGAGCCTGGAGCAGGGCAGGGCTCTGCCATCACCATGGCATTGAAAGGGCTAGTGGACATATGCTGCTTTTGCTCCACAGTCCAGTTGTAATGGTACAGTGGTCAGATTTCAGACAGGGGTGGGAAGGTGAAGTGGGTGGAGATAGATCTGATAATGTAGCTCAGAAGGACAGTCTTTCTACACATTTGTAGGTAAAATTTGCAGGTATTCGCTTTGAAGGCTGTGGCTCAGAACAGAGAGGTGGCTGTCAGCTGAGTGCCAGTGTGTTTATGGTATTTAATCTGCTCTCTCCAATTAGAAATTCGTTATTATTAGAAGTAAACAAAAGCAGTGTGAAAATTCTTCTGGAAAACTGGAAGCATAATATATTAAAGGTCTTTTGTTTAGTAAGTAAATGATAGATCCTTCCTCCCTCCAACCAATGGACGGAGTATGACGTACACTGTACCTGCAGCCTGGACATTCCTAAGCACCTAACCAGGCACCTTATATGGACTGTACATTGAACCACCAATCAACATCTGCCAAATACCCTAAGCCCCCCCCTAAACCCCTATTCCTAAGTGCCTAATCATGTGACTTACTACCTGAAACCACCAATCAGCTGTGCCGAGTACCCTAAGCCCCATCCCTTCCCTTTCCTCCCCTCAAAAAGCACCTTCATCCCTGCACATGCTCTCTCTTCCTTTTCAAGGCAGCCCGGCAGGCGTCCTTCTCCTCTAATAAAGCCTGTAGTCCTGGTCTCCGGCCTCTGTCTCCTCTTTCAGTAAATAAGACTTTTGTTTGGCAAGAAAAGAGAGGCAGACAAGGCAAGGGAAAGAAAAAGGAAGGATGAAGGAAGAGGGCTCAGGAGGAAAAATATGCCTCCGGGAGGGGCTTCTCAGTGACATATTGAGAAAGAAAAGAAGTTGAAATCCAGAAAGGTCTCACGCAGACAGGTCTAATGTAGGTTAGGGGACTGGTATCGAAAATGCACTTATTAATGGCCCTTTATTGTAGCATCTTTTCAAAGTGCCATTACCTGTACGAATTTTATGCTTTTTGGTCCCAGAGGGTCCTAAGAACACAGGGTTATAAAACAAAGGATATTGATTATGCAAAACAAATGCCATCCTCTCATAGGAAAGGTGCCTCTGCTCCATCAGAGGCCCCTCGCCAACATCCTGGGAGAGGAAACACGGGGTCCAGCAGGAACACGGTGTGTGGAGACCACGGACTCGGCTGTCGCTGCGATTGCACGGATGTAATAGATCATGATGGTAGGGGAGAAAATTATGGATAAGGGCTTTTTCCTTTTTCATCTTGTCCATTATTTTTCTTCTTTCTTTACCGCTTTTCTCCTTTGTGAATCTGAAGGCTGAGTGAAAGATAGCCATAATAGCTTATTTTTGTAGCTATAAAGATAGCCATTATAGTTTGTTTGTTTCCATAGCCAAATATGGTCTTTCTTGCCCATTTGTAGATGGATCAAGGACATTCGTCAGAATAAGAAAAAAAAAAAAAAATCTAAACTCTGGACCTTCCAGTTTGGGTCAGCCGGGAGCCTCTGTCTGAACTTCTGCCCACTTCCAGGGACTGCTTTATGCCCAACATTCTAATGATGCCCCTGGCTTTCCCCCTTCAATTTTTCTGTTATCATCCCTTTGTTTTTAGGTTCTTCTGAGTGCATTGAGTGTTGCCACACCTTCTGAGCCTGTCTTTTCTGTCTCCCGATGCTCTCTCAGAAACACACAGAAAAAGAGAAATTGTGCCCAACTTGTAGGAAGAGATATTTTTGGAACCAGATAAGGCAGGGAGAGCAAAACGAAGCTTTGCTGGGTGTTCAGGTATTTAATGGGTGGTCAGGTGGCCAGGAGGCTGTCACCATTCTTGTCTTATGACTAACGTGCGAGCCAGTGGCGTCATTTTTTGTGAAGATCCCCCTAGGACTGCACTGCTCCCCAAGCCTTTTAGCAGCCGATGACGGAAACGGCAGGGGCAGGTGTGGTTCCTCTTCCTCTTGGCCCCTCACATCATTCCCTGTGCTCCTCAGGAGCCCAGGGAAAAAGCCTCATGCAGAGGAGAGAATGACTGTTTGTGGGGCACACCTGCCTCAGACCCAGGATCAAGGTCTGGTCCCCTGGAGGCTGCTGAGAACTCAGGCTGTCTCTGACCTTGTGGGCCTCAGACTCCTCGGTTGTAGAGAGGGAACTAGTTCTTCTAGAGTAGGGGTGTCGAACTCAATCAGAGAAGGGGCCAAAATCTAAAATCCAGCCTAAATCGCGGGCCGAATGGTTTACTGAACAGTCATAAACTGTCATTGTGATGGAAATGCAGCGGAGTGCAGTGATGACAGCGTGGTGCAGGCCACATTGCAAGGCCTGGCGGGACGGATTTGGCCCGCGGGCCTTGTGTTTGACACATGTGTTCTAGAGCATTATGTGACATCAGTGATAGGCGTTTATGTTAGTGTTGTGTACTGGTTACTTCTCTTTTCTTAGAATGATATTAAACATTCCATGTGTTTATTTTTAAATATATTTATTGATTTTTTTACAGAGAGGAAGAGAAAGGATAGAGAATTAGAAACATCGATGAGAGAGAAACATCAATCAGCTACCTCTTGCACACTCCCTACTGGGGATGCCCCCGCAACCAGGGTACATGCCCTTGACCGGAATCAAACCTGGGACCCTTCAGTCCGCAGGCTGATGCTCTATCCACTGAGCCAAACCGGTTTTGGCAAACATTTCGTTTTTAAAGTTTCAAAGGAATGAACTTCTGCCCCAGAGAGTCCGGTTTTGCCTATCTGGAATGAATATCAACTGGTATGAAGCAATGGCCTTCTCTTTTTCTCCCCTTGACCCCCTTTTAATACTGACAAGCATTCATTGTCCCCTAGACTGTGGGCTCCATGAAGGCAGACTCTGTTATTTTATTTAAGAAACCCCTCAGGGCACCTACCTGCCTGTCCACATCACTAGAAGGGAAAGTTGATTCCATTTTACTCGTTCTGTTTTCCCAGCACCTAGCACAGTGCCAGGAACATAATAAATATTTGTTGTACTGAGCCTACTGCACGGTATTCTAAGTATTGTGAATGTCTGAAATTGCAACATAAGCAAGGCAGGGATATGTGTATTGTATTGTATTTTTTCTAATAAAAAAATACCATGTGAAAGAAAAACCTTTCAAAGATGAGTACAAAGCTGTTCTTTCTCATTACTCATCACTTTCTTCCTCCCTAGAATTTCAAGTCTTATTATCTCACCAAACAGAGTCAGTAGAGAAAAACAGAAAATGAAGGCTTTCAGAATTACCTGTCTACAGGCTCCCTCCTCCTCTCTCTCTCTCCTCCCTCCCTCTCTCTCTCTCTCTCTCTCTCTCTCTCTCTCTCTCTCTCTCTCTCTCTCCCTCCTCCCTCCCTCCCTCCTTCCCTCCCTCCTCCCTCTCTCCTCCTCCCTCTCTCCCTCTCTCCCTCTCTCCCTCTCTCCCTCTCTCTCTCTCTTTTGTCCTTTTTGTGCTTTGGCTTGCTGGAAGTCAACCAAGGATAAAAAAAAAAAATATCTGATGCCCCCTATCAGGATGTTAATTAGTTGTTTCTTGTCAAAGGAATTTGAAAAATGCTTCTGGAGCACGGCTCCCTCTGATTCTGAAGAGAACGGCTCCCCTGTCTCAACTTCAGTTGTTATGCGACACTCTCAGGTGTCTCCACTTAGCTCAAAAGGCGTTAAGACATTTCAAAAAGTTCTCAAAGCAAAACAGATTTTTAGTTTGCTTAGTTTAAAACATAGATACCACACATCACTTTAGGAGGCAGAAGGGCTCTTATAAAATCTGGCAAACAACTAAAAACAAAAAAGCTTAGCTTCCTAACCGTTAGGAGGAAGTGAAGTCCACGGACCCACATGACCTGAACTTCTGAAACCCGCTGGGAGGTGAAGTTGCTATTTTCTTTATAGTGGGATTTGCAGCTCTCCAGGCCAGGGACACCGGCTTGCTAGAGAAGGTGTCTTGGCATTGGAAGCTCAGAGAAGTAATAAGAATGAACCACAGATAAAGTTGTACTCACCTACTAAGCACATCTCCAAGACTTCTCCCGGACAACCAATAACCTCACCGATGTTACTGAGTGTCTAAGTGGAGGCCACATGAGAGGTGAGAGAGCCCCTTTCCCTACAGGGCTTTGGGCTGGATGGGAATAGGAAGGGAGTAAGACAGGCATTAGGAGATGATTTTGTGAAAGAGCAATCAGGTCATCAGAGAAGAAAGAGGCCGTCCTGGATTGAAGTGGAGAAAGTACATCATGGGGGAGGGGAGTCTGATAGGACACCTGGTTTGCAGGTGAGCAGACAGGACTGGGAAGAGCATTCTAAGCTGAGAAACGGCATGAACCAAAGCTTTGCAATAAGCAGTTTATTAGCACACTGGATAGATACCCGGTGGGGTGGAGGAATTCTGGGCAGGGATTGACCTGTGAGTAGCCTTTGAGATATGCTCTTTGAATGTGGAATGTCATTCTCTGAACATAATCTTCCCCCCACATCACCCCCACCACATACACCTGTCACCTGGTCCTGGGCGTGTATGTATGAAATCCGTTGGGAAAACACTGCTTTAGCAATGGGCAGTCAGTGATGCTTTTGATCAGAGGAGTGACATGCCCTGGAAGACGATTACATGAGAAGTTATCTTAATTTAATTTAATTTTAATTTTAATTTAATGTCTTACTAGAGGATCGGTGCATGAAATTCGGGCACAGGGGTGAGGGGGGGGTCCCCTCAGTCCAGCCTGTACCCTCTACAATCCAGGACCTTGAGGGGTATGTCTGACTGCCGGGATCGGGCCTAAACTGGCAGTCAGAAATCCCTCTCACAATAAAGGATCACTGGCTCCTAATTGCTCACCTGCCTACTTGATCACTCCTAACTGCCTCTGCCTGCTGACCTGATTGACCCTAACTACCCCCCATCCCCTGTCAGCCTGTTGCCCCCAGCTGCTCCCCCTGCTGGCTTGGTCATCCCACACAGCCTGCTGTTCAGTCATTTGGTTGTCCTTCACTAACTGTCTTGCCGACCTTGTCACTGCATGCAGCCTGTTTTTCTGTTGGTACTGAGACGGAGTCCCGGGCAATTCGCACATTCCTCTATTATTAGTATAGATTTGCAGCTGCAAGCATTTGATGGACAATGGACAAACTAAGCTGGATTGGTGGTTGGTGTTTAATTTATGTGATCAGGTGAGATCTTGGTCTAGAAGTAACCTGGAGATTTGAGGTTGAAGCTACCCATCATTCCTGGTGGCTGAGGCCTGAGAAGGAGGCCTTATCTCCTCTTAGATACCCCCCACCCCCAAAGTGTGTGAGGGGCTAGTTCATATATTTGGTGACTAAAATATGGGAAGTATGACGGCATTAGGAGCAGGTTGATTTGTGTCACATGCAGCTCTGACACTTCCAGCCTGCGATGCTGTTGGAGCTTCACAGGCCATCAACAGTGACTACCAGGGAAAGCCCTGTAGGCGTGACCATCACCTGTCCCAGTCTCTACTCCTTGAACACAGTGGCCACAAAATCAGCACAGAGGAGTGTCTCCCCACCTCAGGTGCTTGTTTCCTTGTAACCTCTCTCCTGCAGAGAGTTAAGTCCTTTTTCTTAAAAAAAAAAAAATATATATATATATATATATATATATACACACACACACACACACATATATATAATTGATTTTTTTACAGAGAGGAAGAGAGAGGGATAGAGAGTTAGAAACATCAATGAGAGACAAACATCGACCAGCTGCCTCCTGCACACTCCCTACTGGGGATGTGCCCCCAACCAAGGTACATGCCCTTGACCGGAATGGAACCTGGGACCTTTCAGTCCACAGGCCGACACTCTATCCACTGAGCCAAACCGGTTTTGGCAGAGTCCTTTTTCTTATTCCCCAGATTTAACTTAGAAAGGCTCTTTGCTGTTTTTAAAAAAGACTGCTTGGTGAACTTTGACTCATCTATGCACTGTTTTGTACATATCTGTTGTGGGTTGAATCGAGACCCATTCAAACATATGTCCCAAGTACTAATCCCTGGAACTTATTAAGGTACCTTATTTGGAAAAAAGAGTCTTTGCAGATATAATGAAAAACTTCATGAGTAGATCATCCTGGCTTAGTGTAGGCCCCAAATCTAATGACAGGTGTTCCTATCAGAAAAGGAGAGGATGCAGACACACAGACACACAGAGGGAAAGGCCATGTGAAGATGGAGGATCAGATGGGAATGTTGGAATGCCAAGGATTGCTGGCAATCCACCAGAAGCTGAGAGAGAAGCATGGAGCAGAGCCTCCCAACCCTATGGACACCTCAGTTTTGGACTTCTGGCTTCCATAACTATGAGAGAGTAAATTTCTGTTGTTTTAAGACACCCAGTTTGGGGTAATTTGCTATGGGAGCCCAAGGGAATGCTTACAACATCCATTGATAGAGCTTTCTCTCATCTTTATGGTCCAAGCCCTTTAGCCTCCCTAGGTAGTTGTCTTTCGTTCTTTTCCTTTACTGTGAGGTTTTTCTTGCCTGTAGAGGTAGAAGGTAATGTTTTGGGCATAATGCCTTTTGCAGTGTATTTCCTCTCAGGGTCTACTTGCCCTGGGAGCTGAGTGGGTCCCAGGTGAACCACTGGGTATGAGAGGACCCTGGTTCCTTTCCCTCAAAGGCGTGTCATTCCAGGCCACCAGCTCTAAGGTGACCATATGATTTATGGTTCAAACTGGCACACTTTCTGAAGTTAAAGAGGGCTCTATTGATATTTATAACAAGTGTAACTGGGACTGTCCCAGGCAAACCAGGACATCTGGTCACCCTTCTTTTTGGTCGGATCAAGTTCCCAAGTACTATAATCTCTTGGGCCTCCATTCTGGCCTTGTCAGTGTTAAAGTCAAGAATAATTGCTTTAGAAGGAGTAAGAACTACAAATCAGGAATCACTGGTCTTCCTGGTCCCTTTTCTCTTGCTCTCTTGTTCTCTCGAGAGGTGGATTTATTTTTAGCTCCGAGGTGATCACATTTGTTTGCTCTTCAGCCCTCTTTAGTAAGGCAAAACAGCCCCTAGACACCCTACTTGTTCTCATTTTGTCACTCAGGGTTGTTAAAATGCTTCTCTACAGTGAGCCAGATGATCAGGGCTATTTTGGACATACCATCAATTAACTTGGATCCTTTAAAATAAAACTTGAAATGTGTTAAATTATTAATTCATACCAGAGGCAAGAGCAAAGAGTTTTTCATGTTTCATACATTAATATTGCACGGGGCTCACCCTTGAACCACCCTGAGGGCAGAATCCTGGGGCACACCACGAGGGTGGTGGGCAGTTGCTCAAGTTGTTTCATGATTCCTACCCCACTGCTGCGGCTGACAGAACAAAGGGTCGCCTGTTGGATGTTCTGCAGGTCAGAAGCTGAACCACGTTCACGAAAATTTGCCCCTTTCCTTCCACTGTTTTCACAAATGAGGAGCCTTCCAGAAAGAGATTTGTCATCACCATCAATGACGTAGAAATGTCAATTGCGGTTAAATACCATGACCTGAGACGTATTACCCATGTTGCTCCTCAGGAGAAATGGATGATCATGTGTGATGTTTCAGTTACTGGATTCGAATTAGGGTCTAAGCTTTCTCCTGTGGAAGTCACTGAATGCCCACATGACTCTCTGGCCACATTTAGAGAAGCTGCTACTAGCTGCCCTAGGGGTAGTAGGTTACATGGCTGGCTGCTCTTTTCAGGAATGCCCTGAAGGATGGGGATTGTGTTTTCATGTTCATTCATGTCCACTGTTTGGACCTCGGTTATCGTAGGTTGGTTTTGCCTGTTTTTGAACTTCATATAAATGAAGTTTTATATAGTATGTGGTCTTTTGTGTTTGGCTTCTGTCACTCAGTGTTATGTCTGTTCGATTCACCCAAGTCAATTGCCATGTAGCAGCAGTTTGTTGTTTTATTGCAGGGAAGTATTCCATTGTACAAATATGCCACAGTTTATTTATCCATCCCACTGTTTGGGTTGTTTCCAGTTTGGGCTATTATGAATGCAACTGTTATGAATATTTTTGTACTTGTCTTTAGTGGCACATATATTACCAAAACTCATGTTTTACTTATAAGACGAGAGGGAGAAGAGGGACATAATAATAATTATAATAATGACAACTGACACTTATTGAAAGGTTACCGGATGCCAGGAATTATAGTGAGCAATTAAGCAAATGCTCCACAGCCACAGCCCGTGCACGCTTTTCACTGTCACACCATTTTGTCTCCCAACTTTGTGCCTTAATTAGAAAACAACTTAAAAGCAAGGCAACCTTGTAAGTACAAATTGAGTATGTGATCAGTCAGCAACTGAAATGATCTCATTAACATTTTCATTTATTTTATAGCTGCCATCCCATCCTTCACTCGAATGGGAGCTAATCAGAATTGAGGCCGAGTATTCAACACTCATTTTAGTGCCTGGCCTGGTTAGACTTTCAATAAATATTTACAAGGGGACTATTTTTTTTTTTTAAGGTTATTTGTGAGCAAGTTGTTTTTGAATCTCAGAGGCATTTTGCTACAAAATTGTCTTAGACCAGTCTCACCCAACCTGTTATTTCCTGTGATAGCCACTAAGACCTCAGACACCCTTAGCATTAAACAGAGCAGCCCTCTCAGCTAAGGTGTTTGCTGATGTTTTTGTGCCCTTTTTCTGTTGACCTGATGTTAAAGCAGCCTAAAAGTGAAAAACAAACAATAAAACATTAGGTCTTAATTAACATACAGTAAAATACCCAGATCTTAAGTGTTTTATGTGATGTGTTGATAAATATGACCCCCCTAAACAAGAAGCAGAATATTTCTATCACCCCACACATCTCTTCATCAATTCTCCACCTTTCCCCAGCTGTAGGCAATCACAGATCTGATCCCCCTCCCCCGCCCAGTATAGATTAATTTTTCCTGTTCTGGACTACATATAGTATGTACTCTTTCATGACCGGCCTCTTTGCTTATCACAGTGTTTTGAGATTCATCCTTATTGTGTATATTTTTAGTACTAAATATTATTCCGCTATATGAATATCTCACCATTTGTTTTTTTATTTTCTTGCTGATGGACATTTGGGTAGTAGACAGTTTGGGGCTATTTTGAATACACCAGTTATGGACATTTTTTTTGCAAGTCTTTGTGGACATAGATTTTCATTTTTTTCTTGGGTAAATACTAAGGGATAGGAAGATAGGATTATTTGATGAGTATATGTTTACTTTTTTTTTTTAATCCTCATCCAATGATATTTTTTCCCATTGATTTTCAGAGAGAGTGAAAGAGAAAGAGAAAGACAAAGAAAAATAGCCATGTGAGAGAAATACATTGATTGGTTGCCTCCTGCATGCACCAGGTATGAGGTATGTGCCCTTGACGGGAATCAAACCCGGAATCCTTAGGTCCACAGGCTGATGCTCTATCCACTGAGTCAAAGCAGCTAGGGAATAACTTTCAAAGAAACTGTCAGTTTTTGAAAGCGACTGGACTATTTTACACTCCCACCAACAATATATCAACCTTCTGGTTGCTCCACATCTAGACCTACATTTGCTGTTGTCATGGAGCTTCATTTTAACAAGCTCTGATTCCCCCTAACACGTGTTTTTATGCATTTCCACATCTATCTCCCCCTTTTATTGAATTTATTGGAGTAACACCGGTTAACAAAATTATACAGGTTTCAGGTGCACAATTCTACATATACCTTGATCCTATATTCAAAGATTTTGTTTTGAGTGATGAGGCTGAGGATTTTCTTAGCTCTTCCTAACCTGAACCCTTACTATGCTTTTGGCACTCCTGCTTGATAAAAGGGGACTCTTAACCCATCCTCGCTCCCCTATCCTTGATTGGCAGGTATTAAAGTTCATACTGAGCCTCTGTGGCCTCACACTACCATTTTCTCTTGGGTTTTTGGCTTTAAATAGTTTGAACTAGGAAACAATCTCTTTAAGAATGGGGACATTGTCTGATTTGATCATCATTATAACCCCAACTTCCAGACAGTCCTGGCACATAATAAATATTTGTTTAATGAGTACATTTTAAAACTATGAAAGTAAACATGTTACACCGTGGTCAACATTTAGCAATTTATTTCTTAGGAACTTCTGATGGTGACAGAAGTTAATATTGATTTTTCCCTTCAAAAACAAAATGGAATATGGTTTGGTGAAAAGGGTATGGAAATGACTGATGAAACTAGATAGAGTTATTAATGATAAAGTGGATTTCTGTGCTGGCACAGAATTTGGTTATCCGTGTGGTATAATAGAAGGGAAGCAGCTAAATGTTTCCATTCTACAAAATACCTCTCTCACCAGATTGGCAGAACTCCTAAAATGTATATTAGTAAGATTTGTTTCTTGGCTTAAGGTGTTCTTTCTTTCATGAGATCTCTTTTAAAATTCAAATTTTTAAGGGAGAGCCATATGCATTCTTATAGAGAATTAATTTAACAAACTACATTGCCAGTTCCTTCACACAGTCTGGGGTAATAAGATGTAGGAAGGAAGTTCATTCCAGGGTTTTGTCTCTGGAAGGTGGGGTGAGGGTGGAGGGGTGTGTGTGTGTGTGTGTGTGTGTGTGTGTGTGTGTGTGTGTGTTGGAAGTTAATGTATCTGGATGTGCTCTGGGGTGTGAATGTGGATTAATGCTGATCTTGAGAAGCAGAGTGCAGAAGGGAAGGTATTAAAAAAATTACCTTTGTCAAAACTTAGTCTAACTTCTGTCAAGCTGTTAATGATAAGACTTATGTGTAGAAAGTATTAAAGCAGTTCCCTATTTTCTCTCATTCTTAAAATCATGACTACAAAAGATGACTTATGTATTTATTGTCAGAGATACAACAGATTATGAACACCCAAGGTAAACTTTACCTTTTAGACATTATCCTCAATGAAATATTCTAGGTGTTAATTTTGTTTTGTTTTTTCTTTCACAATTAATCCCACAGTCAGTTTAAATCCAACGAATATCCAAAGATGAGTCTAGTTTCACCTTTTCAGTCTGCCTAATAGCTTGCATCATTGCCTAAATGTGTTTGAGACCTCTGGTTTTTATCATCAGTTTTCATTTCCCATTCACTTTTATAAAATGGGTGAATATATTTAAATACTCCACGGTCGTATTTTAAACTTTGCTCTGCTGAATAAGATGGCTGTCATGAGGGCATTGTGTTCCTTCTGCACTTAGAATAAGGTACTTCTCTTTACTGTAGAAGTCAAGGTTTTGGTGTCCTCTCTAACCCCTCAGCCTTATGCCACCCACCCTCCCCTTAGCCTTACTGCCCACCGCCCCCTGTTGTTCATGGCACTTGGGACATGCTAGCACTCTCTCTTCCTCAAATGTGCCAGGTTCTTTCCTGCTGAAGGGTTTTGCACATACTATTTCCTATGCTCTAAACATCCTTTCTTCTTTCCTCATATGACTTTCAAGTCCAGGTTTAAAGTAACTCCCCAGTGAGGCTTTCTCAGACACACCCTGCTTATTTAGACTAGCGCCTCCTCTCTATTTCTTTCTTTTATTACATAGAATTTGATTTTTAGAATAGTTTTATTTATTTATTTTCTTAAATATGTCTTTATTGATTTTAGAGAGAGGAAGGGAGAAGGAAAGAGACAGAAACATTGATGAGAGGAAAACATGGATCACCTGCCTGCTGCATGGCCCCTACTGGAGATGGAGCCTGCAACCCTGGGCATCTGCCCTGACCAGGAATTGAACAGGTGACCTCTAGTGCATGAGACAATGCTCAGTAAAGTGAGCCACACTGGCCAGATGTTAAAATAGTTTTAGATTTACAGGAAAATTGAGCTAGACATTATGGAGAGTTCTTAGCCCTATTATTAACAGCTTATGTTAATGAGGCACATTTGTTTCAATTAATGAACCAATATTGGTAAAGTTCATATTTTATTCAGATTTTTTTAGTTCTTACCAGATATCCTTTTTCTGTTTCAGGGTCCCATTCATGATTCCACATTACATTTCGTTGTCATGTCTCCTTGGGCTCCCCTTGGCTGTGACAGTTTTTCACACTTTCCCTGATTTTGATGACTTGACAGTTTTGAGGAGTGTTAGTCAGGTATTATGTAGGATGCTCCTCTATTGGAACTTGTCTGATTTTTATTTTCAAATTGATTAGTTTGGGTAATAGGTTTGGGAGGAAAGTCACATAGGTAAAGAGCCCCTTTTGTTACATCATATTAACATGATTTATGATTTTTTTTTTTTAAATATATTTTTATTGATTTTTTTTTTTTTTTTTTTTTTTTTTTTTTTTTACAGAGAGGAAGGGAGAGAGATAGAGAGCTAGAAACGTCGATGAGAGAGAAACACTGACCAACTGCCTCTTGCACACCCCCTAATGGGGATGTGCCCGCAACCAACGCACATGCCCCTGACCGGAATCGAACCTAGGACCTTTCAGTCCTTAGACCGACGCTCTACCACTGAGCCAAACCGGTTTCGGCAATTTATGATTGTTGATGTTGACTTTGACCACCTGGCTAAAGTAGTGTTTGTCACATTTCTCTACTGAAAAGTTACTCTCCCACTCCTTCCCCCCCCGCCCCCCCCCCCCCCCCCCCCCCCCCCCCCCCCCCCCCCCCCCCCCGCCCCGGGTTTCCATACTGTCCTCTTTAAAAGGAAGTCACTAGGTACCGCCCACACCTGAGGGGTGGAATATTTATGTAAATTTTTTTGAATTCTTCTGCATGGGAGATTTATTTCTTCTCCATTTTTTTTAAATATAGTCAATCATTAGCTCATGTCAGGATGGACTCATGAATGCTTGTTTTATGCTTTAGTTTATAATCCAGTACTGTCTTATTTATCTTATTGCTCCAGTTGTTCCAGATTTGGCCATTGGGAGTTAACTTCAGTTGGCTCCTGTGTCTCCTTGACCTTGCCCATCAATGTCAGTAGTTATTTATTTTTGAGTACCTTATTTTCTGTCACCACAAGATTCTCCAGGATTATCTTGTATATTTCCTACCCCAAACCTAGAATAAGCCATTTCTCCAAGGAGCCCTGGTTCCTTGGAGAATGGCATTAGAGACCAAGATCTGGTTGCCAAGTGTGCTCATTGCTACTGGGGTGTTTCCCATTTATTTTTGTTAGAGTACTCTGAGTCTTTCGTTTATAGCATCAATTATGCAGTATGTTATTTATTAGTTTGCTTTCTTATTTATTGACTGTCTCCCCACCTCTGTATTCTACTTCATGAGGTCAGGCACCATGTTTTACCCGCAGTGTCTGATGCATAGTTGGCCTTCAAGAAACAATTGTGGGAGAAAGGAATAAATTAGTAAACACTTTTAGGAAAGCAGGACTTTCATCAGAAATCTTGAATGTTCATTCTACAGCTATTTAAAGCCCAAATTTAATATGAGTGATAGTTTAGACTTTAGGGATTTTAATGTATAAGGTATTAAAGGTTAGGTTGGTTGAAAGCTTTACATATGAAACTGAGGATTCCCTTTATGTATACATACAAATTCATTAATTGTGTTGATATTTACATTCTAATCTTCTAATCAACTTGTTAGTTAGCTTTATGATCAGAAAGGGTATATATATGAATCTAGCTGAGTAGCTAGAATGTAGCTCTGAAGGTGAGATAGCTTGATAGCGAAAACTCATTTTTATTTGCTGGTACATATAATAAAGACACGGTTCACCCTCCAACCCCCTAGTAGTTGTGGGAAAAGAAGTACAAATAGAGGCACAATAAATGTGCTAATTACTTTTCCTCTATTGAAAGTAACATATAAAATACTTTCAACAATAAAGATTAAAAATAAATAAATAAAAGCAAACCATCTCTCAAGGAGGCAGGTCCCCCCAAAAAAAGTAACATTCTGGAACAAAGAGTCATGACATGGTAAAGCACAGAGGGCTGGAGCAGTCTGGGAGGGTCTGGGATCAGTGGCAGGTGCTGGGTGGACGGTAGCTACACAGATATTCTGGGTGCAAGGATCAGAACTGGAAGGATTTCAAGCTCTGGAAGTCGGCATGGAAGAGTGCACCCCTAGGAGAAAACCGTGTCCTTATGATATATAACCCAGACACACACAGTGCCGGAGTCTGAGCACCCAGTGTGGGAACCTTCAACTCTAAAGTGGACTGGCATCCCTTCATTGTACCAGGCTCAGGGCAGGTTGAGGCTACGGAGGCTCAGGATCTGGGGTGGAGGAGGTTGGACCTGTGACCTCGATCCTTAGTAGAGAGGAAACGAGGGGCCTGACTTGGAGGTCTTGGGTTACTGTTTGACCTTTGGTCCTGGCATACTAGATACTGTTATCAAGAAATTATTCTCAGGTCGCCAGCAAGACTCACACTGGCCTGTACCTAAAGGTTTGTACAGGCAACAGAAATCCCTATGTTTCACCAGCCCCAGCAGACCTGTGGGTCACCACTGGGCTCTGCTCCCTTGGGCCATGCTCCTGCCTGCCTAGTTTCATTTTGGCTTCTCTGAGGCGAGGGTGAATGGGGAGTGTTTTCCACACCCCTCTATACTTTAGTCAGGGATTCTGTCCCCCAGGAATTTTCTCCTCTGCCCCTGCCACCTCTTCCCTCCAGGGCCAAGACCTGTTAGTTAACCCTTCCTGTTTCTGGCCATGCCTAACTTTTCTGGTTTCTGAAATCTGGGCAAGGAAGATGCTGTGGCTTCCCCTGGAAGATTTCCTGGGAATCCTAGTGTAAGAGGACAACTTCTCTCCAGTGACAGACAAATGGCCTTTGTTTATTTCCTGTCTCATGTAAAAAAAAAAATCCAAAGGTGGCAGCATTGCAGGTCAACTCAATCACCCCCGAGCCATGCATTTTGTCAGGATGCACAGTGTCTCCTTACTTTTAAATTCAGTGTTTCTCAAATTTGAGGTGTACAGAAACCTTCAGGCTCTGCCCTGGGGAGGTCTGACTCTGTAGGTCTCAAGCAGTTTGAGGCCACCTTGATTCTAAGCAGGAGTGTAGACCCTCTATGCCTTCAGGGGCTGGGCTTTCTGTAACTGCAAGAGCTGCTGTGTGCTGAGTGGCTTGTCTTGTGGTTATAATAGCTCCTGTTCATTTGCTGTGCCTTCTAAGATACTTTGCTGTATATATGCCTAAGAGACATAATTTGCGAGCGTTCTTCTAATGTTTCTGGAAAGCACTAGGTTTAACAGGGGTGGGGAACCTTTTTTTTCCGGCCAGGGGCCATTTGGATATATTTATAACATTATTCACAGGCCATTCAAAATTATCAATTTAAAAGTTAGTCTGGTATATTTGTCAAATATTTATTTATTTATTTATTTATTTATTTATTTATTTATTTTTAAAATATATTTTATTGATTTTTTACAGAAAGGAAGGGAAAGAGATAGAGAGCTAGAAATGTCAATGAGAGAGAAACACCGACCAGCCGCCTCCTGCATACCTCCCACCGGGGATGTGCCCGCAACCAATGTACATGCCCCTGACCAGAATTGAACCTGGGGCCCTTCAGTCCGCAGACCAATGCTCTACCACTGAGCCAAACCGGTTTCAGCCATATTTGTCAAACATTTAATCATTAAACACTTACCTCGAATACCTTGGCAGGGCCAGACAAAATGATTTTGCAAGCCTTATACAGTCTGTGGGCCAGACATTCCCCACCCCTGGTTTAGAGGGTTGAAAAATAAATATTTGTTGGGGCAACAAGAGGGAGGGATTTATTTGCTGAGTGCTTACTGTATGCCAAGCATTGTACTTTGCACTTTTATATACAGTATTTCTTTTAACGCTAATAAAACTCAACAAAGTAGATATTAATGCCTTCCTTTATGGATGAGAAGACTGATGCTCAGAGAGGTTAACAAGGTTAATTTGCTAAAGTTTCCATGGGTAGCGGATAGCAGAGCTGTGATTTGGGTCCAGGTCAGCCTGACTTCAAGGTCAATGTCTATCCCACTGATACTGTTATTAACTTTTATTACATGCTGCCTCCCCAAGGAAAAACATCACCCAGCCCCAGGTCCAGCATGTGAACTCTGAGTGGTCTGTGAGCTACTCATGGGCAGACTCATTGGGAGGTAAATAAGAACATAGACTGGAATCTGACCACTTGGGTGAGAATCCAGGTCCTGCCACTTCTTAGCAATGTGACACTGTACATGTCACTTAACTTTCTTGTACCTCATTGTATCATCTATACATTGAAGGTAATGTCTACTTCAGGAGATTGCTATGGGGGTTAGAAAAGTAGAGCACTTACGCCTGGTATATAAGGACCGCTGTTGGAGTATTAGCTGCCACTTCTACTACTGCTACTATGGATCTTTGCACCCTTATTGCTTAGCACACATTTGGCCTATTGTTAGGTTTCAGGGAATGGCAGTGAATGAATACATCTCAGTTGATGTTCCCGTGGTCATTCCTCTTTTCTTCCATTTACCCTCAACCTTCCATTTCTACCGCTCCTAGCTATTTATTGTCTTGCTCCCTAAACCACAGAAGTTACCTGCTCCCCTGCACTGGATGTTTGTGTCTTCAGATGGTGTCTGTGTGAGAGGATTTTAAGGGTAGTTATTCGAAGACACATGCAATTGGATGAGCATCTGCCTCTGTCTCCTGTGTTTGTATTTCTGTGGTTGGCATATCTGTAAGAGTGATCATTTGTATGGAATTGCATGTTGGGGTGTGATTTTGCATTTTTGGGGTATGTCTTTTTTTAAAAAAATTTCTTTATTGATTAAGGTATTACATATGTGTCCTTATCCCCCCATTACCCCCAACCCCGCCCCCCCCCCCAATGCCCTCACCCCCCTGTTGTCTGTGTCCATTGGTTAGGCTTATATGCATGCATACAAGTCTTTTGGTTGATCTGGGGGTATGTCTTGAGTAATGATGTATAATTGCTGATATATACATTATATGTTTGCAAGTGTCTTATATGGAGGCAATGTTTCTACTCCTCTTGATTTGGGAGTCAGTCATATTGGGATTTAACAGAAAGACCCAGAAAACCATTAGTTTCCTGGGTCTTCCTTACTTCCTTACTTCCTCTCTCCTTTTTCCTCTCTCCTTTCTTGCTATCTGCAGAGCGGGAGCACAAAGATGGAAATATAGAAGAGGTGAGGTTGGAGTGATAGGGGTGGGAGGCAGTCAGGGAAGCTTTGTAAGCCTTATTTAGCAACTTGACTTTTATCTCAGAGAAATCTAGAAAGGAGGGATGTGGTAAGATATTTGTATTTAAAAAAAAGTGTGGGGGATGGATTTGAGGGGTTTAAGGATGGAGGCCAGGAGACCAATTAGAAGATTATTTTGGACATCAAGGCTATGATAGAAGTAATGGAGAGGAAGGGGCATGGTTACAAGGTCAAATTAGGAGACATAGAGATTAGTTGGACACTGGGGTGAAAGAAAAGGAGTTTGGGAGAATGGGTGCACAATAATGCCATCAGCTAAGACAGAGAATACAGGTGGAGAAACAGGTCAGGGTGGAGAGGGAAAGCAATTGAGTTGAGAATATACTGAGTTTGGGGTCTCCTGAGGACATCTAGTTAAAGATGTTAAACTGTTGAATACGTAAGTATGTAAGTCTGAATTTTAGAGGAGAAACATCCAGTTATATGTGATTCTTGAAGCCATGGGTGAAGTTGCCCAAAGAAAATATAGAGAATGGGAGAGAAGAGGACTGAATTAGATTCCTATTGCTGCTCTAAGAATTTACCACAAGCTTAGTGGCTAAAGCAACTTACAATTCTGGAGGTCAGAAGTGTGCAACAGGTCCTGGTTTTATGCCAAAACCACGGTATTGGCAGAACTGTGGTCCTTCTGGAGACTAGGGGAGACTCTGTTCCTTGCCCTTTCCAGCCTCCTGAGGCTGTATGCATTTCTTGGTTCATGGCCATATCACCCCATCTCTGTTTTTGTCATCATGCCCTCCTTCTAATTCTGACTCTCCTGTCTCCCTTTTATAAATAACCAGATTAGGCCAGGGTAATCTCCCAATTTTCAGCTTTTTAACTTAATCACACCTTCCAAGTCCCCTTTGCCACAGAAGCTAATATATACACAGGTTCTAGGCACTAGGATGTAGACATTCTTGGGCTCGGGTGGTTGTCATTATTCCATCTGCCACAGGACCCAAGACTTCCTGCCATTAAAGGCACAAACAGAGGGAGGGGAGTGTGCAAAGGAGACAGAGTTATAGCAGGAAGAACTAGGAAACTATGGCCCTGAGCTCATCTGGAGATGGGAGAAAATGACAGAGAATTCCAAGAAGAGTGAGTGATTGCTTTGTCAAATGTACTATGTTCTATAGGATAAAGTTTGAAAAATGTCCTTTGGACTTGACAATCAAGAAGCAGTTCATTCTTTCAACAGATATTTATTGAGCATCTACTTCATGCCAGACACTATCCTAGATGTGGAAAAAAGAGCAGCGATGAAGACTTAGTCCCTGCTGACATCCTGCTGGTGGGGAGATAGGCAATAAATCAATGAATAAGTAAACAAATCACATAATTGTAAGGAGTCAACTTAGGAAACATGTGTAAGAGAATGACTGGGAAAACCTCTGAAGAGGTGATGTCCAAACCTGTATCTGAATGACAAGAAGAGAGACTCATTGAGTAGGAAGGATGGCATTCCAGGCAGTGGAAGCAGCTAGTGAAAAGGAGCTCACTTGGGTAGGTCCTCGCTGGGCAGGACCAGAGGGGTGCTCAGTGAGGCTGTAGTGTGAGGGTGAGGAGAAGGGTGATGGGGAATCATGTTGGGAAAGCTGTGCAGACAATGGCCTTGGGCTTTGACTAAATGTCAAGCAAGGAGTTTAGATTGTGTTCTAAGATTTTATTATGGGATCAAGAGTGAAACAGGAAGACTAGTAAAGAGGTGGTTGCAGTGAGAGGTGATGGTGGCTTCTATTGGGATTATGGTATTGTTGTGGGTTGAATTATGCCTCCCTCTCAAAGATTCTTTGAGTCTTAACCTCTGGTACTTGTAAGTGTGACCTTACTTGGAAATAGGTACTTTGCACATATAGTCAAGTTAAAATGAGACCCTACTGGATTAGGGTGGGTCCTAATCTGACTGATGTCCTTTTAAGAAGAGGGAGATATGGACAGAGACACCAAGGGAGAATCTGTGACAGCAGAGGCCGAGATTGGACTGATTTGTAGCTGCAAGACAGGGAACGCCAAAGCCACCACCAGAAGCTAGAAGGAGGCAGGGGAGGAGTCTCCCCTTCAGGTTACAGAGGGACCATGGCTCTGCCAGTACCTTGATTTCAGACTTCCAGCCTTCAGAACGATAAGCAATAAACTCCTGTTATTTTAAGCCAACCACTTTATGGTAGTTTGTCAGGGCAGCCTGAGGAAACTGACACGAAGTGGATTTGGGAGGTGGCTTGGAGGTAGAGCTGACAGGATTTACTGATGGATTAAAAGTGGGGGGTGAAGGAAAGGGAGCATCTGAGGACAAACTAGATTTATGACATGAGCCACTGGGTAGCTGCTGACTCCCTTTCTTGAGATTGGAAAGACTATCGGTGGAGCAGGTTTGGGGAGCGAAGTCAGGATTTCAGTATGAGTCAGGCTGAGCTGGAGGTATGAGCTTGAGGGTCATTAGCATTTATCCAGCTTTGAAATGAGAGTACAGGAAGTCACCTAGGGAGAGGAGATTTTAGGTAACCCTGAATGGCCTTGACAATTCCTATTGTGGAAAAAAGTGTTTCCCATTGTCAGATAGTCTTAACTTGTTGGAGTACCGTGGGATGTGTACTACATGGGGTAGTTGTGTATTTCTTTTAACTTGGTCTGGTTTGAAAATCTGGCCCAAATATTTTAAAACTCCCTCCATTCGGGATGGGATCTGTTCTTCCCTCCAAACTACTGTCTCCCCCCAAAATAATCATATTAGTCTTGGGATTTGCTTTGACTGATGAATGTCCTGGAAATGGTGCTGAGCTAGTGTCAGAGCCTGGACTCCAGAGGGCTCGGAGCTTCTGACTGCCATATCGGGAAGCTTGGGCTCCTCTGCTAATGATGCGACTTGGAACCAAGTGAGACCAGCAGGACCGCTAGTTAGCCCACAGACTGGAGAGATGAAACGTTGCTGTGTTAAGCCACAGTTTTGAACTGGTTGGTTACACAAAGGGATACACTTGGTGAAGAGCTGGTATTCACACAGGCAGGATAACGGGGGGGGGGGGGGGGGGGGGAGGGGTGGAAGAGCTCTATGCTATTCAGGGTCACAGAAATAAATCAGGATTTAATCTAGATGCATGATTACATGGAAATTCAAAAGGTCATGGAATAATACATCACTCATGAAATGATAAAATACAGAAGGCACATTTCGGAGACCAAATGGCATTCACTAAATCATTCCTTCAACAAATATTTAAGGGTCTGCTCTCTCCAGCATGGCTGGCAAGGTGGGAAGTGAGGGGCACAGAGGAATGGGTGGGGCGCTGACTTCCCGGCTTTATGGTTGAGTGTGTAGCTGTACTGGGTGCTGGGCGTGGCCATGGGGGACAGAGTGGTTAATGGCAGTAAGCTCCCCCTAGGTCCTGAGCACTGGATAGTCATCTTCTTTAGATCTCACTAGAACCCCCATGGTGGGGCTTCTTCCTCCCCATTCTAGATGAAGAAATGGGGCTTTGAAAGGGTAAGTAGCTTGGCCAGGGTCACACAGCTGGAAAGGGGCGGATAGGCCAGCAGCTGTGTCTGACTGTCAAGTTTATACTCTTTCCATCAGGTGGCTTAATCCCCCATTAACCCTTACCTGACTCAAAGGTAGGCTATAGGGCCAGACTATAGGTTGGGTGTCCTGTGGGCAGATGGAGCTCCTGTCAGGGCTAGCTGTTGGCAGCGAGAGGATTGATGCTGACCATCACTGTGCAGCTATAGCTCTGAATACTCTCTGTGCAAGGGGAGCTGGGATCCCAGTGGAGAGGGAGGGCCAAATGGACCCATACCATCATGATTTTAATCTGTGAAATCTTGAAAGATGCCTCCTTCCTCCTCGAATAGACTTTTCCAGGGAGGGCTGCCCCACTGGGACCTTCCTCACTGTGCCGGATTCATGGCACAGCCACTCGGGTGAGGAGTGTTAGCCTCAAGGGAGGTAAGCTCTCAGAGTCAGTGCCCTTCTCTCACAGGTCCCTCCTGGCTGTGCTACCTGCATCCCATGGGCTCCACGGCTTGGGCACTGCAGCCAGGTTCCACCAGCAGAGCTGGTACATTGTGGCACAGCCTTTGGACAGGGTGCTACAGTGGGGTGTGAACTAAGATGGAAAGACAGGTTTGTAGGTCATGAGATTCTTAGGGAAAGAGGGGTCATGGCCAGGGATTGTCTCATGCTGACAGGAATGGCATTGCATCGAGAGTAGGGCTGATTAGAGGGCTCAGACAGAGAAAAGGTTCCCTGCAAGGAGGCAGAAATCAGAGGCTCAGGATGGGATACAGGCAGACAGGGCCACATCCGAGGAGGCTGGGAATGACTCTTCTGGCAGCCACCCTCTCCTATGGGCTGCTATCTGTAAGGAGGCCTATGTTGGTAGCTCAGGGCTGGTGGCCATGTCAGGCGCCATCTCTGGGAGAGTGGTCCTCAGGGTTCTGACAGGACTTGGCTTCTAGACTTTACAAAATGGAGGGTCCCTCCAAGACAGCTGCCTCTTTGTCTTCCTGGTGTCCAGGAAGCAAGACCTGGAACTGGAGGGCAGTGTGACCATATGTCATTTCTACACCATCAGACCAGGATTTGTCCTCACTGAGGTACTTAGGAGGGTTTTGAGATTTAAAAGCATTCTGAGATGGCCTTGCTCTGTGGTGGCTGCAGCATTGTGCCATAGGAGCAGAATATTGGTGGGGTGTGGTGGGATGAGTGTAAGGGGTGGAGAAGTGGAACCTCCAACCCAGCAGTTTAGTGGAGGACCTCCAACCAGAGGGCCGTCTCTCTTTGGACAGAGCTGGCCTTCAACTGGATGGGCAGCTAGGCTGATTCTGTTAGACCCCTTAGAGGCCAAAGCCAAACCTCAAAATATGTTCTTCCTCTTTGTAAATATTAGTCACTGTTCATTTTCTCTGTAGCAGTAGCTGACATTGAGCAGACATTGACTTTGTGCCGGGAATTGGGCTATCGTAGTTCACAGAGATGATTTTATGTGATTCTCACGACACTAAGAGGTAGACACCACCAGACCCCTTTTGTATAGATGCTGAAATAGAGGCATGAAGACAGCAAACTTGTCCTAAGTCATCTGGCTGGCAAGTTGTGGACCCAGGAGAGAAATCAGGTCCTGAGCACTTACCTGTGCTGCCTCCAAGTGGCAAAGGAAAAACATGCTCAAGGTGGAAAATTTGCAAAACATATAGCAAAACAAATCATCTATATACTCTCTATCCATTGGTAACCACTGTTAATATTTTTTTCTGTGCATATAAGCATGTGGTTTTCACAAAATGGAGTTATTATAACTACTGACTTAGACTGTTTTTTTCATTTTACAATATATTTTGAATATTTTCCAATCTTAAAATATTTTTCAATAGCTCAATTTTTTGCTGCAAAGTATTTTATTATATAGGAATCTATAGTTTAAAAAAATACTCCTATCATTGGTTCTTTAGGTTGTTTGTTAATTTTGTTGTTATAAATTATGCCATGACTAGCAACTTTGTTCATGGATCTTCACATATATATCAGAAGACTGCCCAAGGATAAATTCTGACAAGTGGCATTTCTGCATCAAAAGATGTACATTTTAAAAGCTTTCAGTGTTATTGCAAAGGACACTTTATGGAAGGTTTGTACTAATTTTCTTTCCTACTCTCAGAGTTTGGAACACTTCTTCA
This sequence comes from Pipistrellus kuhlii, assembly GCF_014108245.1. NCBI lineage: Eukaryota > Metazoa > Chordata > Mammalia > Chiroptera > Vespertilionidae > Pipistrellus > Pipistrellus kuhlii. The sequence continues at coordinate 20,473,004 of NW_023425405.1, forward strand.
CAACTCTGCCAACACTGGATATTCTATTATTTTTAAACTTTGCATAATTTCTCAGGTGAAAATCTGTATCTTTCTCTGATTTCTTATTAATATAATTATTATATGTAATTAATATATTAATGTAATTAATTATATATATAAAATCAGCCATTTGAAGATCCATTTCATTAGAATATTTATCTCATTATTTATTTGAATGAGCTCTTTCTCATCATATCTTTCTCACTTTAAGATATGACATGAACCTTTTGTTATATATGTCATTGCTTTTTTTCCCATTTGTTATGTACATTTATATTTTATTCATAGTCATTTTGTGTAAAAACGTTTTAAATTTATAGATAATCAACTCTCCCAATCTTTGCCTTTACTATTTTTGTCTTTGGTTCTATAAAGGATGGTATAGGTATCTCCATTTTAAAAAGATTCTTTTTACTAATTTTTAGTCATTCATTTGGCAAATATTCAAGTGCCCGTACTATACCTGGCCCTTTCAAGGCAGTGGTGATACATAACTACTGTAAATGGACAAGCCTCCCACTTCTATGATCCTTCCCATCCATCTGAAATTGACTAAGTATGGTAAGAGGAGAGATTCTAAGATTCTTCTATGTATGATGAGAGGATCCAGGTTCTTTCTTGGTGAGAAGGCTGGAGTATTGTGGAACTCTTCTGTGGTGGCTCTTCCTTTTATAAGAGCAAAGGGTAAAGACAAAAATTCTTTAGTTAAGGCCAGAATTTTAAGGCTTGAACCAGAATGGCTTTTTGCCTTAATGCAAGATATATCACCAATAAATCAATGCCCCTCAATTTATAATCATCACACCATAAGATCTCAGATCCCTTGCTACAGGCCAGCTCGTTCAGCATGGGCTGCAGAGGCCCTCCTTCCTGTACCGGTCGGTCCTCTCGTGCAGAGTTGGCCCTCCTTCGGAACAGACCAGGGCTTTGCTGTAACCACAGGAGGTGCTGGTTGGTTTCTTCATTTGTGCAGTCAGTCCCGCAGAGGTGGCTTGGCTTGGGCAAGAAAAAACAGCTGGATCCACTGTGGGTCACTCTGCTTCCCTATGCTGATTCACCGTCGGCTCCTTTCAGAGTCCTGTAGCTATTCCTTTACGTGAGTTTCCTAGTAACTACTGGACGTGCCCTCCATGGAAAGGTGACAGGCCCAGGATCCAGAGTGGCCATTTGATAATTATAATTCTGCTTCCTTGTATATTGTATATTTTGGGTAAAACGGGTTAATCAGATATGTCTTTTTGAATTATAAAATAGATTTCTCAGACAGATAATCTGTTTTTTTTGGGGGGGATAGGTACAGATAGTTACTTGGAGGCCTGGGTCCCTTTGTTCCTAGGATGCAACTGTTGACTTTTCCAGTTCAGGTTGGAAAAGGAAAGAAGGCATTGGTTTCCTTGCTATTGCCCCAATCTGGTCAGTCTGTGGAGGACTCAGAGGACACAGTGGTAGGTGTGTTCAGGGCTGAAAATAGAGGCTATCGTGGGCAGCAAGAATCAGGACACCTTATACCAGCAGATTGCAAAGAACTTAGAAGGAATTCTGAGAGCCAAGTTCTTATAGTAATAGGGACAAAGCTCATGGGCTTTTGTAGCCTTGATAGGGATCCTCTTGCATCCTTGGTCTTTGTGTTTCAGTGTTTTCCTCTGAGAACCTGGTTTGTGGGAAAGGGGTTTCTCAGTTTTGGGAAAGGCCATCAGGCCCTGTTAGAGAGACAAGACTCTCTATGCTGTGCTGGTAAACCGGCTCTCAAGAAACAAAACAGCCTGCATGCCAGAGGAACAAATTTACCCATTTCTATGGCATAAACGTCCCCATGATGGCTGATTTTGAGCCACCAGTAGTTTAACAACTGGCTCACAAAATTTAACCATCGACTCTCAGGCACTGGCACAAGCTGGGCCCAGCGCAGCTTTACCCTTGCAAGGGGCCTTGGCGTCCATGTCTGAAGGAAAAGCTGTGTCTGCTCAGGAGGTGTCTGAGGTGCCAGGAGTCTGTTTGCTCTTCAGGGAGGATCTCAGTTTCCTCCCAGTCAGCGTCATTTTATTGTTATTTAGCTGCTTCCCAGCCTCAAGGGTGAGTCCTGCCATTTTAACAGATTTGGAGTGACTCATTTTCAATGGCTGCTTTAGGCAGGTGAGCTTACTGCCTATTTCTAGCATAGTCCTGCTAACCTTGCCCATGGCACTGATCAGTCTCCCACTAACTAGGTGTGTGACCTCAGGAAGATCACTTCCTCTCCTTGGACCTCAATACCCTTCTCTGTCAAATGATGGTGTTGGAATGGATGACCTCTGAGGTCTCATCCAGCCGTGATTAGAAGAATCAGTGAACGCCAGCAAGAATTATCCTCCGTGATATTCCCAATGATCAGGCTGGCTCATAATCAGTGTGAAGAAGAGAAGAACATGCAAAGTCATTTGGGAAATAATGTTATTTTTGAGTACCCTACACCTTAGTCATAAAACACAAATTCAGAAAGGAAAGAAATTGGGCCACCTTTGTTAGGTACAAAAAATGGACACCTTGGAAGATGATGGGGTTAATGGAGTCAGGCCTGATACTCCCTGTGGCTCCAGCTCAAGAAGGAAGGTCCTCCTGGGAAATCAACAGGAGCCCTTCTAGATAGATCAACTTTAAGCTACGGAGGGAGTATCCAGGTTAAATCTTGCTTTCATGCTTTTCAGCTGCACCTATTCTGCTTAATTACTTGGTTGGCATCTTAGATTTTCAATTTCTTGAAGCCTGCAGGGAATCCCTTGGGTGAGATAGGGTGGGATAGTGGCAAAGCAGTGGATTAGCAATCAGGAGACCCAATTTTTAACGGGTGTTGAGATTCTAACAGATTATTTCTCCAGTCTGGGTCTCAGATGCATTCATTGAACGGTGGGGGATTTGGCGTAGATCAGCGATGTGCAACGAGGGAGCATTTCACAATATTGCTGATCTGGTCTGGCCTTGGCTCCCAGCTGCATTTGGTGTTCAGGCTAGCTCCCCCTGCCTCTCGTTTTTCTGGGATTAGTGGACTACCCTGAGCATATTCTTCTCTTAGCAGTGGCAAAAGTGCAAACACACACTGCTCCTGAAGGCCTAGGCTGAGTTGAGGTCAGCCCCTATTCCACTGGCTGAGGCTAGTCATACAGCCGAGCTGGACATTCCTGGGGCAGGAATGTAGGGTAAGGTAAGGTGACCAGATGTCCCACTTTTGGTGGGACAGTCCCAATTTTTAACAATTTGTCCCGCATCTCGCAGCATTTTAAAAAAGTCCCAATTTTTGGAAAGAATGTACAACAAGCTAGGGAATGGCTGGAGAACGGGAAGGGAATATATGATTTTCGGCGGCCAGGAATATGAGTTTTATATAATTTTTGTTAATTTTATAATGTTAAACTTTAATAATAACAAATAATTGTTGAGAACTGATTATTGAGAACTGCTTATCAAAGTTTGCATTGTTGATCAGTTGTTAGAATTTGACCACCATTGTTTGGACTTAATGAACAATGGCATTTTTTGGGATTGGCAATGATGAAAACATTTTGTAACTGTCTCTCAGACAATACACATTGTACTCGTGCTAGTAAACTAGTTAAACAAGTGATGTCATTACAAATCAGCTATTCAGATAATTTAGGTAATTAACTTATTTCATAAATACATAAATTTTCTTGAATTTAGCAGACAGTATCCGTATTATTTATATTTTATAGTGGAGGCAAAAAGTCTAGCACCGGCCTTGAAAGTGACACGACTATACATAATTTTTTAATTTATTATATTTGTAAATTGTACTTATGTTGAAATTTAAAAATATATATTACAATACTATTTTTGCATGAAAATAGTATTGAAAATACTATGAAAATTTTTGTTGCTCTATATAGACCAAATTTTTAATCAAGAACACCCCCCCTCTTCCCCGCTAAATGGTGTCTCGCTTTACCAATGTTAAAATCTGGTCATCTTAATGTAGGCGCCTCTTGTTTTATTAAAAATACATTTTTTATTGATTTCAGAGAGGAAGTGAGAGGGAGAGAGAGAGATAGAAACATCAATGATGAGAGAGAATCATTGATCGGCTGCCTTTTGCACACCCCCTCTTGGGGATCGAGCCTGCCTCCTGGGCATGATTGTGAGCTGAAGGCTGTTAGCCAAAAAAAGAAAAGAAAAGAAAAGTGGGGATAACAGACGTCAGCTCACAATTTTGAGCTGAATCAAACCTGGGACCCTCCAGTCCAAGCAGGCTGACCAGAATCAAATCCGGGACCCTCCAGTCCAAGCAGGCTGACACTGCCCACTGAGCCAAACCAGCTAGGGCTACACTCCTCTTCTCATGGGGACAAACTGCAAAGTCACATGGTGACTTCGGGAACAGGAAGGAGTGAAGATTGGGAACAGTATGAGGTCTACCATTACCATAGAGGACGACCTCTCATGTCGTATACCCAGGAGAGGAGCCCTCCTCATTCTATAGCACAGTTTCAAGATTGGAAACAAAGCAAAGAAAAACAGCTATCTCTTTCCTGCTCCACACAACACGTACACAAACAAACAAAACACAAAATACCCAGCAACAGTAACAACAGAAAGAGGAGGTCTGTGGGCACTTGCCAACAACACAGAAAGAGGAGGCCATGATCACTTATCTCTGAGTAGCTGGAGGCCAGGCCCTGGAGCTGGCAGACTTACTGGAAAATACTTTAGTTGCACTGAGCCTCAGTTCCTCATCTGTGAAATGGGGATAATAACTTCATTCTCACTCCTTACAGGGTGGGTGTGAGGATTGAGTTGAGGTAACAGCTGTAAAGCTTTACGCATATCTTTACATATAGTGGGTGTGAAGTTGTTTCTCTTTTTTGTCCCTCTTTGAGCCTCCTGGCTTGGTTATTATATCAGCCTCCTGCAGCCCCTGTACCCTGCCTTCAGCTTCCCTCCTGATGGCTCCACTTTGTGCGGCCTCTGCCTTTGATGTGGCTCTCTGCCCTGCTCGGGGCACCCTGTCTTCTCCTGTCTGCAAAAATAGTGTTTTTCCTTTAAGGTCAGCACGAGTCCCACTTTTTTTTTTTTTTTTTTTTTTTTTGATTAACAGACACCAGCTCACAACAGTCTCTTTCTCTTTGGTATTTCTATTGTATTTGATATTCAACCTTGTGTGGGCCTCCTATTGCCAATTGATGTCTCTGCTAAAAGTTCTTCAAGGGCAAATTTTGTGTTTGATCCATCTCTGTTAGACCAGCAGATTGCAAAGAACGTGGTAGGTGCCTAGTAAATATTTGTTGAAGGATTAAAAACAATCTCAGTCTCCCCAAAGCCATCACCTTTATCTGTGAAATGTGACCAGGACAAGGAGACCAGCAGGAAGAACAGGACTCCTGGGGACTCTTAGAGATAAGAGGCCAGGTCAGTGGAGAGGGTCATTCTCTGCCTGGAGCCTGGAGCCTGGCCCTGGACTTGGTCTCAGAAGACCCTCCTGAGTGCTGGGACTCGCTGATAAGCTGGGACTGCTGATCGGCCTGCTGTTTGGAGATACGTTCTGGTCCCCTGCCAGCCTGCATGCCTAAGAAACCAGCCTGGGTGGTCCCTTGGTGTCAGAGTGTGGAGCTGGAGTCCCTGTCGATGGCCTTCTGAGGGTAACAGTTGCTTTCCTGCAGCACAGAAGTTGATCTTGTGTGTGACCTCTTGTTTAGTCATTTTTGTTCTTCTTGAGGCAGGGAGGCCTGAGAGAATGAAGGTTACCGGGACATTTATGATTGCAAGGAAAAGGGGTTTGGAAAGGACAAGAGCAGGAGGGAAGAGTGTTGGCAGTGTTTTGGTACCTTTTGTGAACTATTTGAGATATTTATATCCCTTACTCTTCTCTATCTCAGGAAATGATGTCAACATGAACCCAGGGGCTCAGGCCCCAAACACTTGGGCACCTCCTTCCCCACCCTTCTTACTGGTAGTCTATATCACCTTTCCTTTACCTCTGTCTCTCCTATGACCAGAGCTTACATGGCCTCTGATTCCTTTCCACCTCTCTCCAGGGCCCCCATTATGACCTTCTCACTGCAGCCCTCTCTCTGATGCCATTCTTTTTTTTTTTTTTTAAAGTTAATTTTTTTAAAAAATATGTTTTTATTGATTTTAGAGCAAGAGGAAGGAAGGAAGTAGAAAGAGAGAGAGAGAAAGAGAGAGAGAGAGAGAGATGGGGGTGAGAGAGAGAGGAGGGAGAGAAACTCCCTCTCTCTAATGCCACCTTGCACTTGGCCTGGGATCAAATTTGCAACCTGGGTATGTGCTCTGACCAGGAATCAAACCAGTGACCCTTGGTGAATGGGATGGTGCCCAACCAACTGAACAACATTGGCTGGGGCTCTGTTGCCATTTTTGCCCCCTACAATCCATCTTCCACCTTGGCCAAAGGGATGATTTTGAAAAATCTAAATAAAATCATGTCACTCTCCTACTCAAATCTTTAGGGTCTCCAACTTCACTTATAATAAAATCCAAGCTCCTCACTATGGAAAACAATATTGTTGTTCTTCATAAAATGAAACAGAATTATATGAACCAGAAATCCCACTTCTGAATATAGGAATGGTTGAAAGATAAACTGAGGCATATTAAAAAGTTTAAGAGTTTATTTGAATAAAAATTGAATTGGGCAATGACACAGTGAAGTGGTTAGGAATGTTCTGTTGACAGGAGCTAGGGAGAGATGTGTATAGAGAAAAAGTAGGAATATTTGATTGGCTATAGCTTAGGTGGTTGTATTATTTGGAAAAGCTTAGTTGGCTGTTTGTTATTGGTTGCTCTTAGATTTTGATTTCTTAACTCTGAGGCATAATAGGCTTAAGTTTTGGGTTACTTGTGAAGGCTAGTAAGGCATTGAAGCTTCTGTGGCCGAATGGCCTCCTTGTCTAATTAGTTTAACAACCCAAAATAATTGAAAGCAAGGTCATGAAGAGATATTTGCTTACTCATGTTCATGGTAGCACTATTTGCAGGAGCCAAAAGGTGGAAGCAACCCAAGTGCCCACTGAAGATGGATAAACAAAATGTGTCCTGTACATGTAATGGAAATTTATTCAGTCTTCAAGAGGAAGGAAATCTTGTCACATGTAACAGCATGGGTGACTAGTAGAGACATTTTGTGAAGTGAAGTAAGCCAGTCACAAGAGGAAAAGTGCTATATAATTCCACTTAATGAGGTTTATAAAGTAGTGAGGTTCATAGAGACAGAAAGTAGAAAAATGGTAGTTGCTAGGGGGGAATGGGAGGGGGACAGAGTTGTTCTAATGGGTACAAGATTCAGATTTGCAAAATGAAAAAAAAGTTGGGAGGTGGGTGGTAGAGATGGTTGCACAGCAGTGTGCCTGAACTCTCTGTGCACTTGAAAAGGTTAAGATGGGAAACTTGATATTATGTGTAATTTACCAATTAAAAAAAGTCTTCACTTCTCTCAGCCTGTGGGTCTCCACCTGAGTTGTCAGTCTCATCATGCTGGGCCCTCATCTACACTGTCCCAGTACCAGTGTCCTACTCTGCACCGGCCTGTACTTCTGGAAGGGAATCCTCATGGCCAGTGCCTTTTCATGGGCTCCAATGTCACCTCCTTCCTACCCTTCCCTCTCCCCAGTTTCTCTTTATAATCTTTCTAGAGATCTGGTGCATGAAATTTGTGCCCGGGTAGGGTCCCTAGACCTGGCCAGTGATCAGAGCCAATCTGTGGGGTGACCGGTGGGGCGATTGGGGGGCTCCGCTGGCACCCACCTTGGCCGGCCTGGGGCTGCCCAGTGGCTGGCTCTGCCTCCCACCACCGGTCACCTCCCTCTTTGGGGCGACTGGCAGGGTGATCAGGGCCGGCCTGCTGACACCCGCCTTGGCTGGCCTGGGGCCTACCTGGAGGCAGATCCTTTATTAAGCATCTGCCCCTTGGTAGTCAGTGCGCATCATAGCGTCATTGTGACGGGTCTTTCTGCAGGTCATTCCACCATTTGGTTGATTTGCATATTAGGCTTTTATTATATAGGATTCCCTGTCCCCAATCCCCACCCCATATATTAGGTCTTTATGTAGAACCTGTTATTCTCTAAGATTCTTTTTTTTTTTTTTTTCCTGTCTGCCTTCCTAGTCTATTGTTTTGACTTGTCTATCCCAGTGGCTGGAAGACATGCTCAGTAACTGCCAATTGCTTGGAATTTCCTGATGCAGATTCCTGGCTGACCATTAAGAGGCATGTGCTCTGTGCGGTTTTCTTCCCTGTGGGTCTGAGCTCCTCTGCACCAGCCATGATCTGGGCCAGGCTGCTGCTGATCAGCGATGGGAACAGGCTGGATGTGGGATTAACATTAATTGGCCCTCTCAGGGATTAAATTATTAAACTTGAACTCAGCCTGCATGGGTGAGGCTGGCAGCAGGAGCCTGTTAGACCTGGATGATCTGCCAGTGGAATAAGTAGAATGCAGTGTGGTCTGAGCCTGGATGATTAGGAGGAGGGTGAGAGACATTCCTGAGGTGGCCAGATAGGACTCAACAACTCTAAGTGTGTGTGTGTGTGTGTGTGAGAGAGAGGGGGGGGGAGATAATGTGTTATGTGTGTGTGTGTGTGTGTGTGTGTGTGTGTAAGAGTATGTGTTGTGTATATGAGAGTATGCTATGTGTGAAAGTGTTGTGCATGAGTGCTTGTTGTTGGGGTGAGAGTTTGTTGTGTGAGTGTTGTATGAGAGAATGTATGCTGTGTGTGAGAAGGAGAGAGTGGTGTGAGAGTGAGATTGTATGTGAGAGTGTTTATTGTGTGTGTGTTCGTTGTGTGTGAGAGAGGGAGAGTGTTGTGTGTGACAGTATGTGTGTGTGTGAGAGAGGATAGAGTGTGGTATGTGAGAGAGAGAGTGAATGTGTGTGAGAATGTGTGAGAGTTTTGTGTGTGAGAACGTGTGAGAGTTTTGTGTGTGACTGTTGTGTGTGAGAATGTATGTTGTGTGTGAGAGAGTGAGTGTGGGGGGAGAGTGTCTGTTTGTGTATTTGTGAGTGAATGCATTTGTAGGCAGATCAGGAGGAATCCCTCCCAGTGCTTAGCAGCCAGAACTCTCTTGCCAGGAGCTAATTTCCCAGATGCCCCACAGTCTGGTGCCAATAGCCGCCTCTCTCCACCTGCAGGGCTTGGCCACCTCTCCAGGATCCCCTCTCCACACAGGAACCACAGAGACGCCCAGAATAGGAGCAGGAAGCTGCCTCAGATTTGGAGTCTGCTGCGGGAGGTGGGGTGCCCTGTGGTTCTGCTGGTTGTTGGCCTGCTTTCTCCTCTCCAGCCGCTGCCTCTCACCTTGTTCCACTCGTGTTTAACATCCCTCCGCTGTCCTCAGGATGTGTGGCCGCCTGTCCTCCTCTGACCCCTGCAGGGCCTCCTGGCACCACTCTGCTCTGTTGCTGGCATGTGACCCACTCTGGGCTTTTCTGTTCTGGTCACTGCCCACATCCCGGGGCTGAACAGTGTTTGCACAGAGTCAGTTGATGCTTAATGAGTATTTGTGGAGTGGTTTAAAAAAGACAAGCAAACAAAATGGGCCCAACTAAATACATTTGCCTTTTAGCTACTGCCTGAGGGGATAAAAAATACTCAACCCATTATGGAATGTTGACATCTCATTTCATTTCTTAGCAATGCATAGTTAGAAAAGAATTATATCATTCCCGTGGCACCAATGCTAGGGTTTCATTTCACTAATCAAAATGGGCGATGTTTGGTTGGATCCAGGCACTAAAAAAGATCAGTACTGGTATAAATGGTTTTTAAATAATGATTCTAAAAAGTGGTATTGTGTAGACAATTCAGCATCAGCATGTGCTTCTGTGGGAGTGTGCAGCAGAGGCCAGGGATGTGTGCACGCAGGGAGACAGGCTTCCTTATCCACCTGTGGGCAAAGGATTCATGGTGAGTGTCATGCCAGGTGGGCGTGTGACTCCATCACTGTGCCAGCAAACCATTTTATGCTCCTGCAGAGCATTTTATGGCAAATGCACGCATCCAGTTCTTGTCAAAAATAGGTTTCCTCCAATGTTGAGGTTTTAAAGTAGAGTATCAGCTAGCTTTTGCTGTGTAACAAACACCCTCAAAACCTCAGTGGCTTACAACACCTCAGGGTGTAGTTGATCTATTCTGGTCTCTGCTTTGTGGTTTTACTGGTGGGCTGGGCTCACTCGTGCACCTGTAGGCTGATGGGGGTTTGTCTGGGACACCTTAGCTGGGGCTGGTCCATTCGGTGCTTCTCCTCCTCCTCCCAGGACCAGCAAGTTGGCTCAGCATGCCATCCTCAGGCGGTGGTGGAAGTGCCACTGGGGCAAATGGAAACATCTAAGCCTTCTCTGGGATTAGGCTTGGGATGGGCACACTGCCACTCCCTCCATATGACACTGGTCAAAAAGAGTCACATGGCTAAGCGCAAATTCAATAGGTGGATAAATTAACTGCCGCAGTGGGGTGAGAGTCTGCACAGTTACATGGCAGAAGGTGAGGAGGCAGGAAGGGATGAAGGATTGAGACTATTCATGCCACTTACCACAGATTAATATTCTCTGTTTAGTACACAGCATGTTTTAAGCAGATTTGATAAAGAAAGCAAAGACATATGTATTTGACTTGGTCATTTATACATAGGTAATGACCCTATCTATTGAAACCTTATTTTTTTCTCTCAGCATACTGTTGTTTGATAGGTATTCCAGTACATGTCTTTCTTCCTACTTCCTCCTCTGAATAAAAACCAAGAACATATAACAATATCATTTTAATATTAGAGCTTCTTGTTCATAAAACTCAATGCAAAATTCACACAATTATAGTGTAGTTTGTAATTGTGTGTCTGAGTTCAGTAATTGATTCAGAAATGAAAAATATAAGGATATTATCATTAGAATGGGACAATCAAACGGCATTGCAGTGTTTCACCCTGACTTTTGTGTATGATTACATGAATACTGCTACGCTGTATTAAACTCCTCACCAACAGGGAGGCAGTGAAGGAGATTGGATTGGGCCAGGACTGGGGTTCCCATGCTTACTTCACTGTTGGTGATGGGACCCAGGCACATGTTTTACTCTTTGGTCCTTCTACTCATGTGAAAAATGACACACTGGACTAGATGGAGTCTGAGGCCAATTCCAAGGCTAAGATTCTAATTTTTACATCAGTGATGGAAATTACACAGGTTTTCACTATATTTCTGTTATTAATAAGGATTAGGTTCAAGTGCACTTGACAGAAAATCCCCCAATAAGTGGCTTATACAAAATAGAGAAGTCTTCTGATTAAAAAAAAAAAAAAAAAAGAGGCTTAGAATTAAGAGTTCAGGGCTGATAAAGAGGCATTGTGTTTCATCAGGGATCTTGGCTGCCCTGCCATCCGCAGGACATGACTTTCATCTTCGAGGTGACCTCAAGGTTGCCTCATGGATCAGAATGGCTGCTGTAGCTCCAGCAAAAGCACTTTCCCCTCCTTTTTGATTTTTTTTTTTTAATTTTGAAATAATTTCAGATTTATAGAAAAGTGGAAAAGATAGTACATGGAGTTTCTGTATGTCCTTTATTCAACTTTTCCTAATGTTTACATCATACATAGCCATGGTACATTTATCAGAACCAATAAATTAACATTGGTACAATACTATTAACCCGCCTACAGTCTTTATTTGGCTTTTACATTAATGTCCCTTTTTGGCTTCAGGATCCTACCCTATACACCACATCATATCTAGTTGTCATGTCTCATTATTCTCCTTTGATCTGAGGTATTTTCTCTGTGTTTTCTTGTTTTTCACAACCTTGACAGTTTTTAAGAATATTGGTCAGATATTTTGTAGGAAGTTCCTCAATTCGGATTTGAGGTTGGCTTCTCCACTGTCAGGTCAAAGTTACTCAGTTTCCATTTCCAGACTCTGTCTAGAAGTAAATCTCTAAGATCAACTAATACCTGGTAGAAGGGGAAGTAAGCACCCCCTCCTTTATTTTTAAATCCTCACCTGAGGGTATGTTTTTATTGATTTTATTTTATTTTATTTTATTTATTTATTTATTTATTATTATTATTATTTTTATATATATATTTTATTGATTTTGTACAGAGAGGAAGGGAGAGAGATAGAGAGTTAGAAACATCGATGAGAGAGAGTCATCGATCAGCTGCCTCTTGCACACCCCCTACTGGGGATATGCCCGCAACCAAGGTACATGCCCTTGACCGGAATCGAACCCGGGCCCTTCAGTCCCCAAGCCGACGCTCTATCCATTGAGCCAAACCGGTCTCAGCTATTTTATTTATTTTTTGACAGGGCAAAGTGAAATCTCTTTATTGGTTCAATCCACACCTGGACCAGCAGTGGCCCCAGACCCATGGGGCGTCTGGTTGGGGGTCTGTGCACAGTCAGTGGGGGCAGCTTCAGCAGCGGCCTTGGGTGTCAGAGGGCTGTGGGAGTAACAGCACTGGTCCCCCCGTTGACAGGTGCCCTTCTTAAACCTCTTGCAAGGAAAGGTCTTAAGCCGGGCAGCCTGCTGGGCCAGGTACTCATCTGGTTCCTTTCTCTTGTTCTGGAGCGATCTGCGTCTGTCCTCCATAGCTTCACCTACTGCCTTGCCCCCTGGCAGTGTTTTTATTGATTCTAGAGAGAGATTGGGAGAGGGAGAGGAAGAGAGAGAAAGAGAGAGGAAGAAAGAACACGTCCACGTGAGAGAGAAGCATCGATCAGTTGCCTCCAGCAAGTGCCCCAACTGGGGATTGAACTCGAAACCTCGGTATGTGCCCTGACCAGGAATCAAACCCTTGGCTCTTTGGTGTATGGGACTATACTCCAAATGACTGAGCCACACTGGCCAGGGCAGTACCCCTTCCTTTAAAAAAAATATATTTTATTGATTTTTTACAGAGAGGAAAGGAGAGGGATAGAGAGTTAGAAACATCGATGAGAGAGTAACATTGATCAGCTGCCTCCTGCACACCCCCTACTGTGGATGTGCCTGCAACCAAGGTATATGCCCTCTATCCACTGAACCAAACCGGTTCTGGTAGTACCCCTTTCTTTTAAGAGGTGCATTTATGCAAGTCCCATACAAAGCTTCTGCCGCTGTTGGCTGGAACTTAGTGTAATTAGTGGTGAAGAACTTTGATGTCAGGCTGCTTGAGTTCAAATCCTAGTTCTGGCACTCTAACAATATAAATTGGGCAAATTAATTCTCTGTATTTTAGTTTCCTCAGTAAAAAGGGGTTAATAAATCAGGAGGTTACCTTTCGATGCCCCATCAGGACACATGCTAGGGTTGCCTGCTTGGTCCTTAGAAGGGGTTGTGCAGGAGGCAGCCAATCAATGATTCTCATCATTGATATTTCTATTTCTCTCTCTCCCTTCCTCTCTCTGAAATAAATAAAAACATAAAAAAGGGGTTAATAACTGTGTCTGCTGGTAGGGTAATTGTGAGGATTAAGTGAGTTTCTACATGTAAAAGTGTTTTGAATCGGGCTTGGCTCATAGCGAGGTACCGTAATTGTTAGCTATTGACATTGTTATATGGCCACTCCTAGCTATGAGGGAGGAGGGAAAATATAGTCTTTTTCCCATGAAGCAACATGCCTAGCTAAATTTGGGATGCTGTTACTGAGGAAGAAAAGGGAGGCTGGATATTCAGAGTCAGCCTGCAGCGTCTGCCAGAATTGCTGTGCCTGCCAGAATTGCTGTGCCATGATCTGGACCACTAGATTTCTAGTTGGTGGGATGGTGATGAGAGCATCCTTCTCATTACAAAGTCTCCCTCTGACAGGGTCCACTGCGCCCTCAGGGGGGTCATTTTGGGCACCAGGAGGGTAAGAAACACAGACTGCAACCAGGAGCTAAGAGATCGTCAGGAATTAAGAGTCCTGCTGGGTTTACTTTCTTGTTGGGGAAGAATCGATTTTCCCTTTGCATCAGATTCCCAGCCAAGGACGCCTTGTGAGTGGTTCACACCCAGCATGAGCCAGTGGAAGCAATGGTGTGTCCATTTCAAAGTGTTTGATGTATTTGCTTTCTTTCTTTTTAAAAAAATATATATTTTATTGATTTTTTACAGGGAGGAAGGAAGAGAGATAGAAAGTTAGAAACATCAATGAAAGAGAAACATCGATCAGCTGCCTCTTGCATCCCCTCTCCCCCCCCACCCCCGACTGCCAATGGGGATGTGCGTGCAACCAAGGTACATGCCTTTTACCGGAATCGAACCCGGGACCCTTCAGTCCACAGGCTGACGCTCTAGCCGCTGAGCCAAACCAGTTTTGGTGTAATTGCTTTCTTAAAATACATATTTCATCTTAGAAAGCAGAGATGGGGTAGGCCCCAAGGCTTTGCAAAGGTCAGAGCCACTGTATCTCATGTGCAGACAGAAGGGGAAGGAACATCCCTGGGCATGTGGAGGGCTGACTTCTGAAGAGCTGTGGGAATGACCAGGCCCCTGACCCACCCCATCCTTCAGGCATCGGGCATTTTCTGGGCATGAGAAACCCAGGCCTGGATCACTGCCAAGTCTTGTTGGGTTTTCAGATTTGAAGAGAGCAGAGACGGACCCACAGCAGCTCTGCTCCTGCCAATGGGATCTAAACGTGTAGTTCTATTCGGGGTCCAGTGTCTCTGAGTGGACCACCCGTCACCTCCTGAAGTTTGGTCCTGACAGGTGGCTTTAAACAAGCATTCATTTCCCTTTCTTGTCTTAGATGCTTTGGAAGTATCCTCCCAGTTGAACATTAGTGCTGCCGGATTTGTGCTCTTCATATCACATGCTGAGAGGATGATAATGTTAAAGGTCATAGCCGGAGCTTGCGGTGTGGCCTAGTGCCAGTCATTTAGCCTCTCTGGGCTCCAAACTTCTGTGTTGACCTCTGTGACATGAGGTCCTTCCCAGAAAAGCTGCTCTGGGCTCCTTGCCCTGATCTGAGGACACGTGGAGCTAAACTAGTAGCCGGAGGATTATCTAGGTGCTCATGAGGATTGCATCTTGCCCTTCAAAGCAGGGCTTAAAAGAAATCACCTGGTTGCCCATATGTAGGCTCCCCAAAGTGTCCCTTAGTATCATTTGCTTCTCTGAGTGACTGCAGGCAGCTGCCACACAGGGTGCACCAGCTTCCCTGTTGCCCCAGCCTGTATGAGGCCTGCACCTCAAGTGTCTGAATTTCATCATTCTGCCAGCTCACCCCTCCTGGTCCTGGTCAGGTCCTATTAGGAATGACATCACCAAAGCAGATTTGTGCCTCTAATCACCCCGTCATACGCAAGGGTCTGAATCTGTGTCACTGACATCCCTCGCTCCTTTTTATCCCTTTGATGAAACTGCCTGACGTACTCATACGATGGGCTCCCTTCCAATCCCTTGAACTGAAAATGTTTTTTTTTTCCTTTTCCCCCCCAAAATGGTCACCCCTGTACTGTCCCCAGATGCATAGTTAGTAGTTGTAGTGTAGCTGTCTTCCATATCCTGAGACTACTACCTCTTCAAGGCCCTAAAAGAATCCAGTCCTGGCAGGGCAGTGCGCACCCCAGAAGCCAGTTTGCCTGCAATCCTTGAGTTCTTTCCCATCATGCCCCAGGGAAATGGTAAAATACTGCTGCTCTGAACATAGGCCACTACCCCACCATATATCTGCCTCTACATTTCTGTGAAAATCACATAATCATTTAGCTTCTCTCTACCCCTTTATGCACTCAAGTGTACCAACATTTATTGAGAATTCCTGTGGCCAGGCTTTAAGTACTTTACGGTTCGTGCATATTTTTTCATGTCCTTTTCATAACTTGTGTGATTTTCATGACATCATCCCTGTGAGGTGGCCAGGGCAGCTAGTAAGGGAGGGAGGGCTATTAAATGAGTCCCAGAAGGGCCAAGTGATGTGCATAAGCTGGTGGAGATGAACCACGTTCCTAGCTGGGTCTTCTCTCCTAATCTAGGATCTTTGCTCCTTCGTCATTTGATTTGGTGTACTTTGGTTGACTTCTGACTTCAAGTCATTCTCCTGGTAACTTTGAATTTAATCCAAACTTCAGAGGTTTCTCTTGGAGAAGGTCTTCAGACCTTGGAGAACAAGAAGCAAAGTCCCATCGTGTGCCCATGCACCTGGGAAATGAAATTTATGGAATTGGCATCAAAAAGGCAAAATTTAGAAAATTTCAATCAAGCACTCTCTTCCCCAGATTCTGCTCAGATCTCCTTTTTCTTTTTTCTTTTAAATGGTCCTTCCTGTATATTTAATCAAAGCTCTAATTCATTTAAATATCTAGACACATGGCTCTTGGGTGATTAAGACTCTGACTGATGTATGGTTCCAGACTCAGTAGAGACTAACTTACATGCTTATTTGTAACATTCCTTCAATATTTATTTATTTATTTTTATTTGTTTATTTATTTTAAATAAATCTTTATTGTTCAGATTATTACAGTTGTTCCTCTCCTCCCGCCCCCAATAGCTCCCTTCTGCCTGGTTTTCACCCCACCCTTTGCCCTTAACCCCCATTGTCCTCATCCATAGGTGTATGACTTTTGTCCAATCTCTTCCCCTATCCTCTACTCCACCTTCCCACCAAGAATTGTCAGTTAACTCCTTTCTATGCCCTGATTTTATTATATTCACCAGTTTATTATGTTCATCAGATTTTTTATTTACTTGATTTTTACAATAGATTCACTTGTTGATAAATATGTATTTGTTGTTCATAATTTTTATCTTTACTTTTTTCTTTTTCCTTTTCTTAAAGAATACCCTTCAGCATTTCATATAATACTGGTTTGGTGGTGAACTCCTACTCATCACTTTGAATATTTCTTGTCACTCCTATCTGACTTGCATAGTTTCTGTTGAGATATTAGCTGATAATTGTATGGGTGCTCCCTTGTCGGTAACTAACTGTTTTTCTCTTGTTGCTTTTAATATTCTCTCTTTGTCTTTTGCTCTTGGCATTTTAATTATGATGTGTCTTGGTGTGGTCCTCTTTGGATTTCTTTTGTTTGGAGTTCTGTGGGCTTCCTGGACTTGTAAGTCTATTTCTTTCACCAGGTAGGGGAAGTTTTCTGTCATTATTTCTTTAAATAGGTTTTTCAGTATCTTGCTCTCTCTCTTCTTCTGGCACCCCCATAATTCAGATTTTGGTATGCTTGAAGTTGTCCTAGAGGCTTCTTACAATATCTTCATATTTTTGGATTCTATTTTCTTTTTTCTTTTCCGGCTGGGTATTTTTGCTTCTTTGTATTTCAAATCTTTGACTTGATTCTTGTGATCATGCTGTTGGATCTTTGTATATTATTTTTTTTATTTCAGTCAGTGTATGCTTAATTTCTAATTGGTCCTTTTTCATATCCTTGAGGGATTCACTAAATTTATTGGCGCTTCTAGAAAATTCTTGAAAAACTTTACAACCATAGTTTTGAACTCTATATCCAGTTGTTTGCTTTCCTTCATTTCTGTCATTTGTGGCCTGTTTCTTTGTCTCTGCATTTTGGATACTTCCCTTAGTTGATAGAGTGGCTTTGTGTGCTAGATGTCCTATAGGGCCCAGTGGCTCAGCCTCTCCAATTACCTGAAGTGGACACTCTTGGTGCACCCCTTTGTGGGCTGTGTACACAGTCTTGTTGTAGTTAAGCCTTGATTGTTGTTGGTATCACTGGGAGGAATTGACTTCCAGGCCAATTGGCTGTGAGGAACAGTTGTGTTTATGATTGGAAAACTTCTGTGCTGGAGACACCCTTATGGGGCAAAATTTGCTTCAGTAAGACTTTGGTGCTCACTGAGTTTGCCCCTGAGTGTGTCCCTTATGGATCTGAGGAGTTATAATCTGGATGGTCCCACTCTGACCACTGGGTACACTTGCTCTTGGATCTCCAAGTAGGTGCAAATTTAGCTCTGCCTGAGGCCATCCAGTAGGATCTATGAAGAGATCTGTAGATTTCTCTTCTTTTTTTGGGTTTTCAAGGTGCCCAGATGAGGCCCAGATGTGAAGCAGTGCAAGCTACTGTGGAGCCTTGGGCCTTGTTTTGGAAGTTCTGGGGCTCCCTGACCCAGCTGTAGTTTGTTAGGTAATTTTATATTGCAAAGACCTAGGCCATTCATATACAAAAGCCTCTGTGCACAGCTGGGGTGGGGTTTTATGTTGGGTGGGGGGGCTCAGGGAATCAACAGGGTGGAGCAAATAGCAATGGCTGACCTTCAGCTCCACCTTAAGAGGCTCCTGGGTCTAAGTGTCCTGCGGTAATCGCTGCAAGAACCTCTGAGAAAAAGCTGTCCTCCTGTTCCTGCCTGATGCCAGACAGTCCAGTTTCCCCCGTATGAGTCTGGGTCCCCAGAGTCTTGCCTGGAGCTGGAGTTCAGAGAAGTTAGGAGCTTGTGTCTCCCTCCCAATTGAAAAAGACAGCAGCATCCTCAGTTGCCAGCTCTTTCTGCTCGTGCGCCTCTGTAACTCCACACTTGACTTCCACAGCTCCTTCAAGTCTCAGTGTAGTTTTCTCTTCCCTTCTAGTTGTAGAATTTCCATTCAGCCATCCTTCCTGTGGTTCTGAATGATGTCTGTTTTGTCTTTTAGTTGTAGTTTTGAAGTGGTTGTATGAGGCAGCAAGTGCAGGTGTTTACCTATGCCGCCATCTTGGTTTCTCTCTCCTTTCAATATTTATTGAGGTTCAGTCATTTGCAGATAACTCTGGGGATGCAAAGGTGAAAAAGGCACCAATCTTGCTCTCAAAAAGTTCGCAGAGTTTATTAAAGCAAGTGGAGACTTTAGAGATTTTAGCACAATTTCCTGCATTTTATTTTTTAAACTTTTACATGGAATACCAATAATTTAATTTGGCAATATTTGTGCAATTATGAATTAAAGAAAGAAAGAAAAAAGTTCACTCACGATTACACCACACCCCCAAAATCAAGCTGCTGTTTTTAATGGCCTGTGTTTCCTTTTACTTTTGTCACCATGAATACAAATTATTCTTTAATATTATACAAATGTTCTCCTATTTTGCTGCATAGGGTTTTTATTTATTATACAAATGTTCTCCTATTTTGCTGCATAGGGTTTTTATTTACTATGTTTTGTGTACTTAAGATTTTCTTGATCATGGGGATACTTAACTTCCCATATTTTTGCCATTACATAACTCTAATCAACTTTTGATTCTTTTGCAAATAACTTTATAATTTTCATTTCCTTGCTCTGCATTTCCTGAAGTATATCTACTAGGTCAAAATTGAACATTTTCATGGTTCTCAATCGGTACTCATATTGTTATTCACATGGTTATATTAATTCATCCTTTCAACAATAAAGGGTGAGTTAATTTTCTTGACCTGAAACTTCCTGGGTAGAGTCCTTTCCACCATTATAACAGTAATTCTTGAAGTCTCTTACGGTAAGAATCCTGTGGCTGATTGAACCTTGTTTCTTTCATTGCAATTCTTCTTCAATTGTGATGTGATAAGTGACTTAACCCGAGTAAGCCCCTTATTGTTCATCTGTAGAATGTGGATCGATTGTTTTGGGGTTGTTATGAGGGTCAAACAACATAACTTATGGAATTGCTCTGTAAATGGTACAAAAGTAAGCTGTTCACTGATGATGTAACTGATAGCCTCTCAAATCCCCCTTTATCTGCTCTAAATGGGAGGGATGGGGTCACTCAGTTCCCACTAGCTGGCAAAGGCTCTATGCAGTGCTTAGCTGTGCCAGGGAGGACACTGTGGGGTGGGGAGCAGGCATATGGGCTCAGGGAGAAAGGTCTGGAAGTGCCTAAGATAGAACTGATCCCAGATCAATCTCTCTTGGTCAGCCTTTCATTTAACAGCCCCCCTCACCCCCCCCCCCCCCACCTTACTAGCTGTGCTCTCCCAGGTCTTCTGCTGGGTCCCAAACTCCTCAGTGTGGCTCCTTTCCTGGCCCAACATACTAGCTGGCCATCGAAGGATATACAGTGTATGGAACAACTCCTGCTGGGTGGTGAGGCTGGTGTTGTACACGTGCCAAACTGCATCGGAAAGTCAGAGCTCCTCTGTCAATCAAAGTCACACACCTTGCTGTTCACTCTGACTTACGAATCTACACCGCACGAGCAGGTGGTGCAGACCATACGCATCCCACATATAAAACACATGCTCGAATTTTAACTCCTCGCTTTTTCATCCTCCAGACTACTCTTATCTCCTTAATATATCAATAAATCTATTGTCTATTTGAAAATAACAAATATTTTAGAGTTCCTACCACACAATAGACACTGTTCTAAGTACTATACAGGCCTGGTTTTATCCATATCATGATGTCATGTAGATCCTAATGTTACATTCATTTTACCAATTGGGAAACAGTCTGAGAGCTTAAAGAACTTGCTCATGTTGCTGAGTTGGTGATAGAGCCAGGATTAGCACTCAGGTCTTGAACATATTCTGCTCTTCGGTGTTTCAGGGCACCCGCACCCACAATTTGCTCTGGGTCAGGGTGGGTGCATGACTGTACTTGTTGGCCTCAGACTCCTTCATGATACTGCCTTCTGAGTGATGTTCACAAATCCCACCCAGAAGGCGGTGGCAGGATATCACAGGGAGAGCCAGTGATGGAAACAGTGCCTCAGAGGGATGGTGGGTAGAGGGTTCACTTTTATTTTACTTACTTTTCTTGGAGAAAATTTATTTATTTTTTAATGATGCTTAAATTAAAATTTTATTTTATTTATTTAAAAAAATATATTTTATTAATTTTTTACAGAGAGGAAGGTAGAGGGATAGAGAGCCAGAAACATCGATGAGAGAAAATCATTGATCTCATTGATCCCTCTTGCACACCCCCCACTGGGAATGTGCCCACAACCAAGGCACATGCCCTTCACCGGAATTGAACCCGGGACACCTCAATCCGCAGTTTGATGCTTTATCCACTGAGCCAAACCGATTTTGGTGAGAGGGTCACTTTTTAACAAGGCCGTGTGAACATGTGTGAGCATGGGACAGGGGCCAAGGGTAAGGGGTGCATGCCTGCAATTCTTTTTGGAGTTTCTGTGCTTTTGTTTGCAACAAATACTTGTTGAGTACCTACCGTGGGCTAGTGACACGTGATTTTCGACTCTGTTGACCTGTGGTAACTGTGATGCAGGCACTGTGCTGGATGCTTTCCATGTATTTTCTGCATTCCTCCCAGCGATGCTGTATGTTATGTAGTGCTCTTTCCTAGAGGAAGAAGCTGAGGCACATTGAGGTTAAATACTTTAGTCAGGGTTACAGAGTTCCATCCAGGATTCCAACTCACAGGACGAGTGAATAGGAAAAAGTTTATTTCATACTTTTGTTTAAAAATCCACCCGTCCATTCACAAGTGCTTACTGGGAGCCAGCCGCAATGATAGGCTCTGGGATAGAGGGTGAACCTCCCACTCCCTGATTTGCTGCTCCCAGGACCGCTGTTAATAGTATTACCATGGAAAGTTCCAGACTCCATGTCTCTCCCCATGATGAGGGCCTTCAGGGAAAATTTTTCAGCTTGAGCTTAAGCTGGAAGCTATTTTTCCCACTGGAAGGGAAGCTGGCAATAGGCTTAGATGCTGCAGTGCAGTAGAGAACACAGGCCGAGCATGTCTGGCCAGATAGAGAGTTTGGGGTCCAGGAATAGGGAGTGAGCGAACGTAGAGACAAGGTACCAAACACTGCACCCAGAGGAGGAGCGGGCTTGGGTGCAGAGCCTCATCTGGAGTATTCAGTGAGGACTCTGCCACCTCCCAGTAGCGAAGGATGCCAGAGAGGAGAACCCGAGATTTATCAGGAGTGAATGAGAACAGAAACAATTATTGCCACATCAGCGGAGGCAGGAGAAATTAGTGATTATTAGACACTGAAGGTGTAGTACTTCTAGTTTGTTGTACATAATTATGTGTAAGCTCTATCCCAAAGCAAAAATATTCATTCTCAATTAATTCTTTTGTTCTCCTCATTAAAATGTAGTTAAAATATTCCTGGATGTATTGTTATAGCTGAGATCTGCACAGATGGATTGAGGTGTGTGTGCATGTGGAAATAGCTGCTGAAGTCTAGAAGGCTTGGCGTGGGTGGCCAGCTAAGTGTCCCAAAGACTGCTACACTTTGCCCTTGGCTACCTGAGATCCAGAGATGAATATGATAGCCCTTCTCCTCGAGGAACTCAAAACAGAGGTGAATGCTGCAGGGTAGACTGTAAGCTCCTTGAAGGCAAGAACTATGTCCTACATGAATTTGTACCCCCAGTGCCTAGCGCTGTGCCTGTCCTGGAGTAGGTGTGCAGTACTATCTCCTGATGGAGTTGAATGAATAATGTACAGCATGTTATGGAGACAGAATGGAACCAATCCCTTACTGCCCCTCTCAACTCTTCCCCCTGGGTGTCTGGGGAGTTGAACCACGTGGAGCCGCCAAAGAAGATAGCTTATCTCATATGAAAAACTTAAAACTGTGACAATATATAAATTGAATTTGAGGCCATATCATGATGACATAGGCCTAGAATTTTTTCCTTCTGAAGGTCCGCCCCAATCATGGTTGCCTGAATTTGTGTTGAGGGAAGAAGGACTCAGACGTCTCATAGGAATGGAATGCTGGGTTGATTGGCGTGCGTGCCCTGGTGTGGGAGGAGCTCTGGTGGCATTCGGCTCATAGTTGGCTATCCCCATGATGTCTCTGGGCTTTTAGAACTGATGCTCACTCCTTCCTTTTTCCCCTCTGGTATCCATAGGAGGAAAGCAGATTCATGGTTGAGAACTGGCAATATGTTTGGTGCCAGCTAACACAGGGGAAAGGACCCCGCAGGTGAGAGAGTGGTTTCCTGCCTTTTCCTCAGTCAAGGTCTCCATCACACAAGCATTTCCTATGAAACGGAATGGACGGATTAGGCTTTGAAGAAATTCCAGTGGAGCTGTTTTCTCTAAAAACATTAACCATCAGAAGAAATTATGCATCTGGGCAGACACAGAAGCCTAGGCATTTTAGCACTCTTCACTTCAATGTAATAATTCCTGGTAATTTCTTCTACAATTGTTGAGGTATGAACTGAACTAGAGGTTAAATTTCCAGATTACTTAGTCTTTGTTTAAATGTAAAGCTAAAAAAGTTTTTCATGGAAATAACCATAGAACTGATTATCGAATTTTTTTCCTTTTTAAGTGGCTCACTTATAATAGTAGTTCTTTAAGATATTATTGGGGATACTGTCATCATCATAGGGTCAATTATATTGTATTTTGTTCCAATCCGGTCATGTCCCCAAGGGTCATTGGGCTGCTGGCCCCAGCGCTAGATGGTCTCAGGTTATTCTGGGTTTTGAGACCTTGTGTCTCCTTTTGTGCCCCTATGTCCTACTTTGATGTCAGCTGACAACTGCTTGGCTCCTGTCAGTTTGGCTGCTTTTAGCAGTGCTCCTTTTTGTGTTATAATTTTCTGAATCTCTCCAAAAATCATGTAATTGAGCCTGTTGGAATTTTAAAGGAAACAGCAGCAGGCTGCGTGAAGGCCTGTGGGACGCTCCTCTGCAGAAGGAGCGTGCCCCTTGTGTGTGGGTGTCTGGGCTGGCCCCCAGATCTCTTCTCACTGCATTTGAGTTCTCAGCTGGCTTTTGCTCAGAGGAGATTGCTGCATAATCCTAGTAGAGGTATGATTGTGCTGCGGGAGACCCATTGATTGCATGGGCTCGCCCTTCAGGGTCAAACTTAAAACTCTGCTCTAGAAAATAAGACTGGAGACCGGGGAGCTGAGGGTCTAGCTATACTCGCTGGAATTTGCCTAGCTTCTCTGGAATTTGAATGAGAATGCTCTCCTTCATCCTCACTCCTAACAATTTAAAGAATTTAGTTTCTTGGATAAAGGGCTCTATCCAGTTCAGCTATTATAAAAGTTAACACCTGCTCTAGAGGATTAAGATTAGTTTAGGCAAAGTAGCGGCAGATTTTTTGCCAAGTGGAAATTTTTTTGGAAAAAAGGCATTTTGATTAATTAATTTTTTCCTTTTGGGAGACAGAGGATGCCAGAAAGTCATCATTTGAAACGGTTGCGTGATGTTAGTCAGCTGGCGAGTCCTTCATCCTGGACGCAGTGTTCCGCCGCTGTAATATGCAATGTCACTCGCAGCTAATCCCTTTATTGATTTTTTTTCTCTCTACTCTGAATTTGCTGACAATAAAAGATTAGGTCTGGAGGAATAGTTGCAGTTCAGGCCCTTATTTGACAATATTTAGAATTTAAAGTGACCTTTAAAAGAGAAAGGGCTGCACAAAGTGGGGTTTATGGGTTCAGGACTGGGTGGTATTAAGGGCAAAGCAGCGGGTGTGCCTCTTTAATGCCAGTGTCAAAGCGCCCTCTGTCCCCAGGGCCAATTGAGAGCCCAAGGCCAAGCTGACCCCTGGCATGGTTGC
Source organism: Pipistrellus kuhlii (assembly GCF_014108245.1). Lineage (NCBI taxonomy): Eukaryota > Metazoa > Chordata > Mammalia > Chiroptera > Vespertilionidae > Pipistrellus > Pipistrellus kuhlii. The sequence goes on from NW_023425405.1 coordinate 20,497,417, forward strand.
AGAGGAGATGAGGTTTGATTTTTGTCTCATTTAGTCTTGAATGTTCTTTCCTTCCCGTTCTGTGACCTTCTCCCACCAGCCCCCTCTGTTCCTCTTGGCGTGGCTCACATTGGCTAACGCTCCCACTGAATATTCCACTTGGGCCTGCACACCTTCAGTGCCTATGTTCCCATGCCACCTCCATCGCAGCCCACCTTCAAGAGGAAAGCAAGCTACATGAACTACCTGAAGGTGTGGCTGGTTGGCGGTCCTTAACGCTTCATGGAACAAAGCCCTTGAAATAGGATAGAGAGGTTTTCATTATCTTCTGTGCTTAGCAATATGTCGCATGGCAGAGGGAGAGAACTGGTAGATGTTTACAAAATTAAGAAGTTAAATAAGCCGAAACCGGTTTGGCTCAGTGGATAGAGCGTCAGCCTGCGGACTGAAAGCGCCCAGGTTCAATTCCAGTCAAGGGCATGTGCCTTGGTTGCAGGCACATCCCCAGTGGGGAGTGTGAAGGAGGCGGCTGATCCATGATTCTCTCTCATCGATGTTTCTAGCTCTCTATCCCTCTCTGTAAAAAATTAATAAAAAAAATATATATATATATTTTAAAAGAAGTTAAATAAAACACTAATATATGCAAAAGCATAACAGTTATGCCAGCCCTGTCCTCCAGTCTCCACCCTGCCTCTGGTGGCTGCCCTCTCCTACTTCCCTCTGCCACTTTCATGGGAACAAAATTAATAATTTTCATTAGATTCACTGGGTCAAATTGAGCTTATATTAGACTTGGCCATACTTTAGGAATTATCTCACCATGATATATTGGAATGCATGTGATTGAAGTATTATCTATTTGAAGTATTGCTAATTAATGTTTTTCAGTATTTCTTCGCAGAGGAATTGGTATCTCCATTAGTTCCCAAATTGCATGTTTACTAGTTGTTTAACTTGTGACCTTGATTTGTCTGGTTTTTAGTCTTCTTATCTATGAAATGAGAAATATGACCAAGATATCACTAGGGTCACTTCCAGCTGTAAAATTCTAGGTTTTATTGCACCCTGCACTCTGTTGCCTCTAACTCGCATTCCAAAAGGCTCCCCATGAAGAAAATTCCATCAACATCCTTTCCTCCCACCATGCCCCTCTTTCTCTCCCTCCCTCATGGGCTGAGTATGATAGTGAACACACGGGTAAGGTGGAGAGAATTTAAAAGCTGTAGAAGGTGTGATCCTTTCCATAGGGGATTTATGTTTTCATTTAAGAGACAAAATTAGATACATAAAACAGCCAGAGTCCAGAGACAATTTGTATCATCACCACAATGTGCCCATAAATACATCTTCAAATGTATAGTTAGATTGGCCCTGGCCGGGGTGGCTCAGTTGGTTGGAGCATCGTCCTGCATACCAAAATATTGCAGGTTCAATTTTCCGTTAGGGCACATATCTAGGTTGTGGGTTCAATCCCTGGTTGGTTGGAGTGTGTACAGTAGGACACCAATTGATGTTTTTCTCTCACATTGATGATTTTCTCTCTCCCCCTTTTATCAAATAAATAAGAGCACATACTTGGGTGAGTATTAAAAATGTGTAGTTAGGTTGTAAGCCCCTTGAGGCCTTACCACACACTAAGTTCTTGATACATGTTTGTTGAAGCTCATGATACGGTACATACCAGTGGGAATACACACTGCAGGGATGACCAGTGTAGAGAGGCTGACTGTGGAAGGGTGGATATAGGCTGGATGATTCAGAGGGGCCCAGCGTAGACTGGCTTCCTGCAGGAGAAAGAAATTCTTGAGGCCAGTGGGTTGGGGGATTGCATCCTGTGCTCTAGCTCTGGAAGGGTGCTACCTATGAATACGGCTTTTTTTTGCATGTGAATGTGTTTTTGCCACTTCAGATCTGCAGTGACCATGAATCCAGGTTCACAGCCAGAAGCTGGGACCAGGAGCCCCTGATGTGTGCTCCTCTCCTTTCACTAGTCCTGGAGTCTGCTCCTTGAATTTCATCATACTTAACTGTGCCCTCATTTCTTAAGACTATTGGCAAGTGTTTCTGGTGCTGAGCCTTTCCATGGTCTGCCTCCCCTTCCTAGAATCATTATCTGCTACCAGCTGCCCAACTAGGAGGCTCATCTCAACCCACAGTGTCTTGCCCACTCAACCCCTTGCCAGTTAGCTGGAGACATTGCTGTTTTATTGTTGGCCATTCTTATTCAGGTTTAGGCCTTGAGTTGGGTAGTTCTTCCTAGCAGGCCTGATTATCCCCAGTTGCACACTCTTCCGAGGTTTTTAAATACTTTTTCTGCTGGGTTTAGGTCCAGTTATGGGGCTGGTAAAAATCACACAGGTAAGAAAAGTGGGTCACCTGGCTGGAAAGAGTTAGTGGGGAAACCAATAGAAGGGATGATGTAAACATTGGCATTTGGTTGTCAGCAGGTTGAAATGGTGTTCATCAACACATGGAAGTAAATCAGTGCAACTGTAGGCCTAAGGCCCCGTGTTTCCCAAACTTTTGACATATGTGTACCCCTTCTATAATTTTCGTAATGCTGAGTACCTCTCGTACTCATAAGAATGTAGAATTAGGCGCAGCTAAGCACGGTGCAGTGCATATCCCCACCAAACTCCGGTGCAATGCGTACCCCTACCAGACTTTTCTGAACCCCTGGGGGTACGTGTACCACACTTTGGGAAACACTGGGCCCTAAGCAATAACTAAGGCCTGAATTTTGTCCCTTGTCAGAGTTTTATACGTAGAATTACAAGGATTTGGATCAGTGAATTGGAGTACACTTTAACTGGTTAAAATTCCTGATTATAAAAACAGTGTTGACTTGAAGTCATGACAAATTATAGATCAGAGGGCCTCAGTGTAAGAACTGTGTCCTTGCTGATCTCTTCCCAGACCTGAAATCTTTCAACATGGTGGGGTTAAAGGAAGCCAGGCTGGGAGAAGGCAGCTCTTAACCTTTGGCAGCCTTCACACCTCACCCTGTCATGCACAAGCTGATGCTCAAGTTCCAGGTCCTTGGTTTTGCCCTTAATTGTTGAAAATGTGCATAGAATTAACTTTAATAATGCTAAAAATCCGTGCTTTGTTAAGTCAGAACTTTTTATTCTCCAAATAGGTCTGCGATTGGAATTTCTTTTTGTTTTACGTAAGGAAAATAGTTGGTTGAGATATTAGAAATGTAAATAAGTATCATTTTCTGATTACAGACAATTAAGAAGCACCTTTTTATATCCTAACCATTGACGTGTCAGTCACTAAATAGTTCTTCGTTGATTAATGCAATATTTTTAGACTTGGCTTCCAGCTCTCAGCTTCCTCTTCTTCCCCCTCCTTCCTGCCTCTCCCCAATTACAGTGTCTACTGCTAAGCCTGTATTTTATTTTCTCACCCCAGTACAGTGCCTGATATCGAATGACACTAATGATGGATAATTGTGAGCATGTGTTAGACTATGTATGACATTTGCTAGACAAGAGCATTTTTTGGAAGTGGCAGATTCTGAGCAGAGGGTGTGGGTTTGACCAAATTCTCGCCTTTTGTTGGTTTAGCCCCAGCCTGTGGCCTCCTTGGAGTGCAGAGCAGCCCCGTTGGATCTCAGCAAAGGAACATTGTCGTCAGATATGATGGAACCAGCCCCTCTGGGCTCAACCTCCCGCTGGTGGCTCTCCCAGCTGAGCTCCTGTGGGCGATGCTTCTCAGAAACTTGTTCGTTCACTTGGAGGGCTTTTACCAAAGGAGAGACATTCTTGGTGAATTTCTTGGGTGGTGCGTCTCCCTCCCAGGGTCTCCTGCACAACAGCACAGACCGTTACCCATTACTAGTGAGAATGGCAGTTCGTGGGACACAGATTATATAGTGAGGGTCTGGGAGCACATACCCTCCCTCATCTTGTACGTTGCTCAATAAGCATTTGTTTACTGAATTTTACCTGACTGAAGGAGTGAGGTGTGCAATTGCTTTACTGTTTTGGTTTAAGTTTTAAAAAATTTTTTTCAGTTAAACTTATTGGGGTGTGTCCTGACTGGCATTCTCAGTGGTTAGAGCGTTGGCCTGTGCACCGGAGGGTCTTGGGGTTCAAGAGTATGTACCTGGGTTGTTGGCTTGTTCCTGGCAGCTTCGGCGTGTGTGGGAGGCACGTGTGTGTGTGTCTCTCACCTCAATGTTTCTTTCTCTCCCCTTCCCCCGATTCCTTCTAAAAATCAAAGGAAAAAATATCCTCATTTCTTGAGAGAGGATTAAAAAATGTATTGGGGTAACATTGTTTAATATGATCATATTTGGTTTAGATTTTAAGCATGAATTAGTGTGTCCTGATTTTCACGGTCTTTCTTCCCCTGTTATTCTTTTTTTTTTTTTTTTAATTGTTGACAATATTACAAATATTCCTCATTCTCCTCCCCTCCTTTGCTCCCCTGTACCCCTGCTCCTCAGGCCTTCACCACACTATTGTCTGTGCCCATGGGTTATGCAAATGTGCATATAAATTCTTTGGTTGATCTCTTCTCACTGTGATTCTCTAGGGAGGGCAGATTCCTTCCGGTGGGTTCAGGAAGTTCATAGGATGTCTCACCTATATTTCTAAATGCTCTCAGCTGCTGGAGGGCACTGTCATTTCCTTAGAATGGGAGCAGACCCTGTCCTCTCCCCAGGGTCACCTGCCCTGTCTTCTCTCCCAGGCCAAGGTCTCCTGTCATTCCCCACGTCTGATGGGTGGGAGCTTCTCTCTCCAGGTCGGCTCCAGACACAGGCTGGTCCAGTTTGCTGCTGTACCTGGCTTTCCAGGAGCCTGGCTCTTGGCTGTCATTTCATTAGAGGGGGAAGAACCACTCCTCTGTTTTGTGGGTGTGATGCTTTGTGTGTGGGGAAGGTCTTACAGGGACTTTTGGCTGATAGCCCTTTAATTTCCTAGGTTTCACCTCCCTCCCCTAGGAGCCAGGAGCCTGGGGCCTCAGAGAGCACATCCTGCTGCATCTGGCATCACCTTCCCCTCACTCTGACCCATTGTTTTTGGACCAAGCTTGTGCACAGTGACCCTTCCCCCTGGCCGAATGTTTCCCCAGCAGCCTCGTTGGACCCTGGTGCAAATAAACTTCCAGAAGGTCCAGAGAGAGGAAGGTACAGGTAATCCTGGGACTAGACTATAGATATTCCGAATTCCAATCAGCACGTCTGATGCTGGGAGCTGCAGCTGCCCTCCTGACCCCCAGGTGTGCCCAGACATAGAAAGCCCCAGGCGGTTGCAGCCCAGGCTGGTGGGATGGCATTCATAGTGCTTTTCTAGGGAGCTGGTATTTCGCACCTCATTCAGAGCTGGGCACAGAGCAGGGGCCTATAGATTGTCTTAATTAGGACATTCATGTAGACGTTGGTCCTTGATCAGCTTCTGAGAATTCTTTCCGTTTGAAACTTCAATTTCTTGAAACCTTTTTGATTCTTAATAACTTGGTTTTATTTCCTGCCCACTGTGACTCGAGACTATAAAAAAGAAAAAAAAATAGGGTTTGGGGTAGGGAGAAACCCATTATTAATGAGTCAGGGTGATAGGTTCAATTTCTGATATCACTGGAGGGGATATGTGATTGGCTTAGTTTAGTATCTTGTGCTTGGCCCTTGTCATGAGAGGCTGGTACCCAGCCCCAGCCCAGTCTCAGGTGGGGGTGGAGGGTCACATGGTACAATTTATGGCTGTTTTAGCCGCAGAAACAACGGGTGAAGCGCATTCTCTTGGGAGGGGGTTGTGTCAGGGGCAGGCGGCATTTCCCTGTCTCCGGGAGATGGAACTATGGGCGTGCTCTAACGAAGGTTCTCTTGATTCCACTGGACAGGGAGTGGCCTCACCAGGGGCTACTAACAACCTCACGTCTCTTGCCTCTGCAATGTCTTTAAGGAGGCTCTGAGGATCATGGCAGCATTACAAGCCCACCTGGCTAGCACAGAGCTCGTATTTTCTTTTTGGAGACGATGTTTATAAAAGACTCTCAGTACATTGTTTTGCACAGCTCCTGTGTTGCGTGTAGGGGCTAAAGCCATACTTTCATAGACTTGAACTCATTAGATCCTCACAACAGCCCCATAAAGCAGGGGTTGTTGTTGCCTTCATTTTCCACAGGAGACAACTGAGTCATGGAGAAGGTGAGAGACTTGCATAATGAGTCAGAGGCAGACATAGGACCGAGTCCTCTGACTTCCGGTCCAGCATCTTTCCCCCCATACACCAGGCATCTGTATGCAGAGCACTGTGCTTTCCTAGGTGTTACAGAGAGATAAAAAAGAATTAGGCTTACATTCTAGTTGGGATAAGCTGCAAACAACATCCATTAAGACAGTCATTTGAGAACTGATTGCTCTGTGCTGGTGATTGTGACCTTGAAGTACTCACAGAAGAGGGCATGCAAAAATTACAGGCTGCTTTGAAGGTCTGGGATGCGCTGCGGATTGAAGATAAGCCTAGAGGGAATCAAGGTCACGTACTTGTCCAAACCCAGGAAAACCTTGCAAGCAGCCAAAGTTATTTGTTGGTAACACCGAGCTGGAAGGTGTCCCTGAATCCTTCAACCTGAGGAGGTCCAGGGCCACGTGGCTTGATGCTGAATCCATTGACAAGGACTCTGAAGCCCCAGCCAAGGAGGTCGCTGTGTCCTTTGGGAAGAGAGTGATGGAGCCAGCATGGCTCTGAAGGTCCACCCAAAGTCTATTTCTCCTTCTCCTTCTCCTCCTCCTCCTCCTCCTCCTCCTCCTCCTCCTCCTCCTCCTCCTTCTTCTTCTTCTTTAAAAAAATATATTTCTTTATTGATTTCAGAGAGGAAGGGAGAGGGATAGAGAGATAGAAACATCAATGATAAGAGAGAATCATTGACCGACTGTCCCTGCACGACCCCCCACTGGGGATCGAGCCCACAACCCGGGCATGTGCCCTGGCTGGAATCGAACCCGGGACCCTTCAGTCTGCAGGCTGACGCTCTATCCACTGAGTCAAACCAGCTAGTGCTATTTCATCTTCTAATAGCCATGGTGCCTGAGCTGCCGGGCACTTCACTGGAAGTTTCTGAGTTGTTTCAACATAACCTGGACTGAACATCCAAGGAGAAGAGAGGATCCTTCACTTCAATGGGCTAGAATATAGCCAAGGGCAAGACTTGAAGAGCTGTTGCCAGGAGCAGAAGTTCCAATGGGTAGGCCTTAAGAGGCCCATAGTGAAGGCAGGGCTTTCACAGGGAATAGCACTACCACTGCTGTGGAGGAAGTCCAGCCAAAAACAAATGGGCCAGCCCCGCCAGTGGGGCACCCTGGCTGGCAGACAGGAACTTTGGGGCAGGCTGGGTACTGCTGGGTCAGTACAGGGGAGGTCATCCAAGGCCAGGAATGCAGCCATCAATTTGGCAAGGTAGAATCCTCTGCTTGAAGGGACTTGGGTTTTAGTGGCTCTCACGGTCAGGCCCGGTCATGGGAGGACAAGGCAGGGCTGGCGTATTAGTATAACCTCAGGGCAGAGTTGGTGGTGAGAATGCCAGGGCTGAGCCTCCACCCTGACCCCAACCTGTCCCCTGTGTGAGCCACTCTGAAGTCTCTAGGAAGGGTCAGTATTGCTGCTGGGGTTTAAAGAGAGGTGTCCCAGGTTGTGGGGAGAGGAGGGCTCTGAGTGCTGAGGACAGAAAGGTGTCCACCAAGGATGCTGAGTGCCATGCAGCTGTGATATGAAAGCCAGAAGGGCAAGATCAGATTTTTTTTTTTTTGCATTGGCCATACAGTCATGTGGCTCAACATTATCTATAATAATAAAAGTGTAATATGCTAATTAGACTGGACAGCTGAACATCCTTCCAGACAACCTTCCAAATGACCTTCCAGATGAAGCTGGGGCTGCAAGAGCCCAAGCCCCTTGCACAAATTCCATGCATCAGACCTCTAGTAAAAGTATAAAAGGATATACGAGGAATATTTCTTCCCCTTTTGTTTTCCCAACCTCCCAGTTCTCCTTTCACAGACAACCAATTACTAGCTTCCTTCCAGAGATTCTTTATGCATGTGCAAGTATACACCTATACATCTATATCATCTCTCTTCCCTTCTCACGTAAATGTAGTATATATCACATGCTGGTCTGCACCTTGCTTGTTTTAACTTAATTCATCTTGTAAAGCTTTCCATATCAGTTTGTAAAGAATTTTGTCTTTTTTAAAAAAAATGCTGTGTTGCTTTCCATAGTGTGGCTATACCATCATTTATTTAACCAGTCACTTACTGATGGAAATTTAGGTAGCTCTTATAAGCAGAGTGGCAATGAATAACCTTGTATGTATGTCATTTCACACCTGTGAGACTGCATCTCTCGATAAATCACTAAAAGTGGGAATTTCTGGTTCAAATTGAGCCTTTGTAATTTTGAGAATATTGACGAATTGGCCTCTGGAGAGGCTGTAAAAATTTACAAAATTTACACTCCAACAGCAGCCTGTGAGAATGTCTGTTTCCCCACGCCTCACCGCCACAGGGTGCTGTCAAACTTCCGCACCTCTGCAGAATGAAAGTTGAAAATGGCATCTCTTACGTTGAGTGCTCTTGAGCATCTCTTCATATGCTTAAGATACATTTGTATTTCCATGAGCTGGCTATTCATATATTTTGCTCATTTTAAAATTGGATTCTTGGTCTTTTCTTCTCAGTGTGTAGGTGCTTTTAATAGACAAGGAAAATTAGTCCTTTGTCTGTGATATGAGTTGTGTATATGTATATCCCTTGGTTTGTCTTTTGATTTTGTTCAAATAGGTTTTGCTATGTGAAAATTTTGTAATTTTATGGAGCAAAATTTATCAGTATTTTCTTTATTTTTATTGTTGACCTTATTGGAGATGACCTTATTTCCCCCCTTTTTTTGCCCCCTCTACCCAGCCCTCGCCCCCATCCTCTCTTCCCTTTGGCCATCTCCACACTGTCGTCTGTGTCTATGGGTTATGCATGTATGTTTTTTGGTTAATCTCTTCACTTTCTTTACCCACACTCCTACCCCCTCTGACAGCTGTCAGTCTGTTCCAAGTATCCATGTCTGTTTCTATTTTGTTCATCAGTTTATTTTGTTCATTAGAGTCCACATATCAGTGAGATAATACAGTATAGTAGTTTTTTCTTTTATGGATTCTGCATCATAATTATAAAGGCTTTCTTTCTCTAAGGCTGCAAAAGGGTTTTCTTGTGGTTTCTTCTAGTACTTTCATGACTTAACTTCTCCCCCAAACAAGTTTGATCTATTTGGTTTAATGTGCAAAGTATGTCTTCAATTTACTTTTTTCTCTAGAAGGTTACTCAGTTTTCTGAATCCCATTTATTGACTAAGCCACCTTTTCCCTGCTGGTTTTAGATGTCACTGTTACTATGCTGTGTACTGAATTGTGCACCCCCAGAATCGTATGTTGAAGCCCTCACACCCTGATGTGAGTATATTTGGACTGTATTAATTTATTGAACAGGGGTTTAGGAGGGAGTTAAGGTGAAATGTCATAAAGATGGACCCTAGTTGGGTAGAACCGATGTTTTTATAAGAAGTGGAAGAGAATCCATAAGAAGGGACATTTGGGGACATAATAAGAAGGCAGCTGGGAAGAGAGATCTCAACAGAAACCAGCCTGGTACCTGGATCTTGAACTTCTAGTCTCTACCCTGGAGAAAATAAATGTCTGTTGTTTAAGCGACCCGGTCTGTGGTATTTTGTTATGACAGGCTAAGCAGACTGATACATTCTAATAGACAATTCCCATGAGTTTTGGGTTGAATTGTGGTGCAGTTCCATCACACCATACTGCCTACCAATGAGGCAGCAGGGAGAGTCAGGGCTCCTTGGCCTGGGAAGACAGAGGGCCATGCTGAGGAAAGGAAGTACCGTGTTTCCCCGAAAATAAGACATCCTCCGAAAATAAGACCTAGCGTATGGAAAGATAAGACATCCCCTGAAAATAAGACCTAGCACAACTTTGGGAGAAAAAATTAAGACACTGTCTTATTTTCAGGGAAACAGGGTATCAGGTAGCCCATGGGAGGGAAGAGCCTGAGATCAGCTGAGAACTAGAGTCGTTATCGACAGACCGTGGAGGTGACACCACCCAGGGAAGGGAGACATGGGCATGGCTGGTCCAGCAGGAGGAAGCACCGAGACAGATATTCTGAGAGTTGACAGGGGGCTGCTGCACCCTGGACTAGAGATAGGAGAGAAGGGGGTGCTCTGCAGGGAGTAGTCTTTATTTCCAGGTGTTTACTCCAGGGTCTGCCTCGGTAGCAGTTCAGACTCCACTTGTTTTGATGCTTCATAACTGCCTTAAAGTCCGGCTCCTTAGAGTCCCTCTCTGTTCCAAAGCCATCTCTGCACTGAGCATTTTGCATCACTAATTCTCCAGAAGTGGCATCTTTCTACTGGATATTTATGTTTATTTAAAAATTCTTAATATGTCCTGTCTTCTTTAAGCAGGGAAAATATAAGTGAGTGGAAATGTCTCCAATATGAGCTACCTATGCCCTCCTTTAACCATCCCATGCCGCCCTGCCCCTGCCCTCTGTCCTCTATGCCAAGGCCCTGCCCCTGCTGCTCCCCTGCCTCAGCCCCTCCTTTGGACCATCCTACTCTTGGCTCTGCTTTCTGGAACCCAAATCCCTTCAGAGAGCCTCCTCGCCAGGCTGCTGCTGCACCAGCTCAGTTTTATTACGGTGAATGGGGTAGCTCCCGGAGGCCTTGCAAAAAAAACTAGGAAAGAGTCAGCTGTCTGTCTGATCTTGCCGTGCGTCTACGTGCTGGCTGCCCATTTCAGTGTCGCCCTGGGTGCAGAACAGAAGGGGTGCCAGAGTGATGTTCACATCCTTGGGGAGGAGTTGGCAGCCTCTAAGGAGCGGATACTCTGCTAGGATGGTTTGCTTCTCTTTGCTCTGTCAGTCTGGATGTCTTGGGTTCCAGAGGCACCTCTTTGATCCTGTGCTCTGAGAGCCGAAGCAGCTGCTCGACTCAGCTCCAGCGGAAGTGCCAGCCCAGGGTGAGGGTGCTGCTCCACGGGGCCAGGACCAGGGCAGACCGGAAGGGCTCCACCAGTGACCGCTCTGTCCATACCTCCAGCCACGCTCAGTCCGGGCCCTCGGGCCTGGACAACCATGACAGCCCTCCCTGAGTTCTCCCCTAGAGCTCTGCTTTCTGTCCAAACAGCGCCCTGAGGGACCAGATTCACAGTAGTCAGGGTTGTCTATTTCCTGTTGTGTTAGCTGGAGACTCCTCAGATGTGGGCTGGTCCCAGGCCACCTCCCCCCCCATAATCTACGTCCTGCTGAGCTGAAGAAGGTGTCAGCCTTCCCTGAATTCCTTAGCCATTCCTTAGACCTCTCCTCCCCTCACTCCTGTACCATGTAGCATTCACCACATCCTGTGCTCCTCGCCTTTTCCTGTGTTTCTGTCACACTTGTCCCCCTCGGCATCTAACCCCCATGGGGCCAGTACCTGCATGTGCAGACCGGAGGTGAGGTGGGGCTCACAGGTGGTTGGTTAGGGAACAGCCAACTGAGGTCAGAGGGAGGTGGTGGCCCAAGGAAGTTCTTCCGCCGCTGAACGTGGGTAATGTGGCTTTAATTTTATTAAGGGGGAGATAAGTGGATTTTTTTCTCTAGAAGTGATTGTGCTTTTTTCTAACTTTTCCAAGGTGACTATATTTTATGGGAGAAAAAAAAATTCTAAAATACAGAAGAGAACAAAGATACTATCGATAAAACTGTAATTCTGTTTTCATATGACATATTTTGAGGTCTATGTTTATCTCTATTAATATTTATAGTTCTAGTTCATTATTTAAGCTATTGTATAATATACCCACATTGTTTTCCCTCTCTCCTAATCGATGGATCTCTAGGTCTCGAATATTTTTGCAGGCAGTGCTTAGAGTCTTGTACATCTGCTCATGCAAATATATAGCAGTTGTTTTTCTGGGGGTATAATTTTGGGGCCATGTGGTCTACACACTTACAAGGGTGTACCTGCCTATACTTGATTCTCTCAGGTGTGTGTAACAATCTGTACTCCCAACAACAGGGTCTGGAAGTTTCTTTCTCCCACCTTTACCTCGATGTTCTTCAACTCTGTTGGGTTTTGGTATTTTGATTGGGTGCTGGAATGTGGAACAGAGTTTCCAGAAAGGTCACAGATGAGGAATTCCTCCTTATAGTGAGTGATTTGTCAGGTTAGGGCCAGGGCACTTGTTCAGCCACCTATGTCACCTTCCCAGGTGAAAGATTTGTCCCGAGTCACTGCCTCTCTGGGTGTGGGTGGTCACACTAGACTCCGCCGTGAAGGTGCAGCGCTGTTTTTGTGGATGTGTCTGAGGATCTTAGTGGGGCGACGTGTCCAAGAAGCTCATTGGGGTAACCAGGCCTAGAGGACCTGGAAATGGGGTTGGTGGTCTCAGTGCTTGAGGCAGGGGCAGGGTGATGGGACACAGCCAGGTGGAAGCTATGGGAAATGCCTCGGGGTTGGGGGAGACGCTAGAGCCATGGCTGAGGATGAGCATGAGGTGGGAAGAAGCCAGTGTGCTAGGAAGTGGTCTCCTGGAATATCCACTTCCTTTGCTAAACCATGCCGGATCTGTGCCCACTGTGTGACTCAAAGGACTAACCTGGCGCCTGGTGTACATCATAAACCTAGCCCTATGTGGTGTTGTAGTATGTCTGGAGACATGATAACAGTAATGATGATGGTGAGTTTACAGTGTGCCAGGTGCTAAGTGCTTTGCCTATATTAATTCATTGAATTTTCACAGCCCCCCTAAGGGGTAGATATGTGTATCACATCGCTTTACAGTGAAGACATGGAGCCACAGGGGGCTACGTGATTTTGGCCAGGACCATGTTCTCAGTCTCCAAGCCAGGATCAGACGAGCCCCAGACAAACTGGTTCCAGGGCCCGGGCCTCCAGCCCTGTATAATGTCTGGACACAGCAGGGAGGAGTGAATAACTCACTATTCATACTTTCATATCTGGTTTTGAATTTCATTTCTACCTGAGAGTCAGGGTAAGTTAACACTTTAATGGACATTTCTTTTTTCTTTTTCTTTTTCTTTTATTTATTTAAAAAATATATTTTATTGATTTTTTTTACAGAGGAAGGAAGAGAGATAGAGAGCTAGAAACATCGATGAGAGAGAAACATTGACCAGCTGCCTCCTGCACACCCCCTATCGGGGATGTGCCGTCAACCAATGTACATGCCTTTGACCGAAACTGAATCTGGGACCCTTCAGTCCGAAGACCGACGCTCTATCCACTGAGCCAAACCGATCTTGGCTGGACATTTCTTTTTTTAAAAACAATATATTTTATTGATTTTTTTACAGAGAGGAAGAGAGAGAGAGGTAGAGAGTTAGAAACATCGATGAGAGAGAAACATCGATCAGCTGCCTCCTGCACACTCCCTACTGGGTATGTGCCCGTAACTAAGGTACATGCCCTTGATTGGAATTGAACCTGGGACCTTTCAGTTCGTAGGCCGATGCTCTATCCACTGAGCCAAACCAGTTAGGGCATAATGAACATTTCTAATCGAGCCTCGGCATGTAACTTAAACAAGAAAATAGTCCAGCTTGTGAAGAGAGACATAAAGAAAAACAATGTAATTGGGCTTTCTGCTTTCTTTTTGTGATCTTCGGGTTTCATTCAGTATTTTTAGCCAAAGCACATAATAGGATGAAGAATAAAATAATCAATTATTTGAATTTGGTTTCTCATATACAACCCAGCTTCTTCTAATCTATTCTCTTGTTCTCCCCTACCCCACTCCCTCTGAATTTACTGGTAAGGAGTCAAATCAGCATTGTTTAACGCCTTTTTCAGATGGAAACTGGAAAGCTCAGAAATCTGAATTTTTTTCCCTCTGGGCTGAAACCAAACATTTCAGCCAGCTATCTGGGAGCATCTGAGCAGCTGTCCGTATTCTCTCATTCTTGTCGGGTTCAGCCTAGAGAGTGGCCTTGGCCTTGGAGAGATGCCCATCTGCAGGTAAAGACCCACCATTGAGAAAACTATTCCCAGGTTTGGTCCAGGATTCCACCTGGTGCCCCACACCCGGTGGCAGTGACAGACACAGGCAGAGCCATGCCTGCCCTGGCACCTGCAGTTCTAGTGCCTCATGGATGGGCATCCTCCTTTTCTCTGAAGGAGCAGGAATGAAGGATTTCCTACTCTGTCGGTCTTCTCGCCACCCCTCCCCTGTAGAATGCCTGCCTCACGCTGGATTCTTAATCTAAAGAACAGGGATGCTTCCCTTTGGCCTGAGAGCTGGGGATTCTTATCAAAAGCGACATTAAAAAAAGTGCCAGACTGGCCTCCTCCCTCTCTCCTGCCCATCCTTCATCACTCCTGCTGTCTCCGTCACTGTCTCCACTCCCTGAATCCCTGGAGAGAAAGCATGAGCTCATTGTTTTCCAGTGAAAAACCAGATTTGGTCTCCTTCTCCCCTCGTTTCTCTGTCAGAGCCTAGAGATTGATGAGCCTTCCTCCAGCAGAAACTGTGCCTGGAGGAGCCCAGCCTCCCGCACTGGGTCTGTGTGCCGGGGCGGGAGGCGAGGGCAGCGGCAGTTGGGGGGCTCTGAACTTTCCAGAAGGTCGTTAGGGATGTGATGGGAATAAGGAACAGGTTATTGACTACACCCCAAACGGCAATTGAAAGCCATAGCTCACCATCTCGTTTTCTCCCAAGCAGCCTGATTCAAGCTGGAAAGTACATGAGCAAATTGGCGGGGGGGGGAAGAAAGGCAGCCAGAACCTTCCAGGGAAGATGGGAGAGTGTGGCGACACCTCCCTCTGCATTTCTTTTCTGTGCGGAAGTCACTCTGTAATGACCTTTTAAAATGCCTCGTTTAAAACAGGCTGGGAGACTCGGAAGGGGAAGACGTTCGCCATCAGGAGTGAGGAAATGAGGATAAAAAATCTGTAGCTCCCGCCCAAGGCGGGGTGACATTTAGCACAGAAGGTTGTTCGATGCCACAATACTGAGCCAAGGAAAAGAGTCACTTGGTACAGTGATGGAAAGAACCTGGAGTGTGAAATGATGATCAGAGGAACAGAGTCCATGCTGTGTGGGGTTATCGGGTCACCCACAACAGGTGCATGGTGCATCTCTCTCATTATGAATGTCTTCATTGGAGTGTTGACCATCGGGTGATGACATAGGACAGGAAAGAGCATGGGCAGTGGCATCTCCAGTGGGACCATCTGCTGGAGAGGGGAGACCAGATGGTCTGAGGGCATCTACAGTTCGGTGAGCCTGGAGGTAGGCGAGCAGGGCCCGTGGACACGAAGGAGTAGCTCGGCAAGAGGATGCTCTGGATCCTGTTCACGGGTCTCATTAATCAAGTGGGGAAGCGCTCAGCCAGGAAGCTGTTGTGCCAAGAGACCGAGCAGGCACGCCAGAGTGACCCCGTTCCCTCCTCGGAGGTGCTGCCCGGTGGGTTGGTGGGGTGAATGATGTGGGCAGGGTCTCTCAGGATACCCAGGTGGACGAGACAGGAAGTGGGACGGGGAGGTGGACCAGCCAGCAGAATCCCTGGCAGGCCGAATGGCCCCACCCGAAAAATGCACTCTTAGTGGTTTGATGTCTGATCCCAAAGGAATGTGTGGTGTGTGTGTGTGGGCAGTGTTCTGCTCCCCGTGTTGCCCTGATGAGGGTTTTAGTCATGGCTTGGAGGATGGGGATGGCACGCTGGCAGAGTGTGTGGGACTGATTGCCAACTGAAGGGAACAACAAGATCACGATCCAAACATTTGTTTAGGGGCTGGACCCTATAGGAGATTCTGCAGGAGGCAACAAACCAAGACACGAAAAACAACCCCTAAACAAGAAAAGGCTGCCGACCACGCATGTGGTGGCCAAATAGCTTCCCTGGAGGAAAATACATGGGCACTGTCTCATCCGTGTGAGTGCCTGGGACACGGCTGCCCATGAGTGCACAGGGAGCCAGCTGAGTCCACAGAACTATGGCTCCCACACCCGGGAGCTCAGGGTCCTGCAGGTCTCACATTGGCCTGGGTGTAGGAGGGGGTGATTGTGGTCCGTGTGGCACCAGGGAGATTTTTGACACAGAGATGGAGCACTGAGGGGAAGACCAGGCCTGTGATGAGTTTTTACGACTGTGGTTGCAGACCCTGAAGTGTTCAGGTTCCTGGAAGGAAAGCAGAGATGGGGGTGGGAGGGTGAGAGTGCTGTCTTTCAATATTGATGGGCTGTTGTACGGGCACAGGATGGTGTACCAGAGACTAACTGATCAATGATGCAAGCATTGATTGAATATTTACTAGGGAGCAGGTTTTACATGGGTTATCTCATTTATTCCTCATCCATCTTATGAGGGGGTGGTATTATTGCAGATGGGGAAATGAGGCTCAGGGAGTGTAACTTGAGTGCCTGAGGGGCCCACCGGTAAGTGGCTTGTCCTGGGGAGGGGACAAGGATGTGGTGGAGGCTTGATGGTCAGATACAGGGGAGCAGCTGGTCAGATACAGGGGAGCAGATGCTCTGAAGCTGTCCTCCAGGGCGCCTGCAAGCTGCCTTCTCATATGGCTCTGTCTTCCTCTGATAAGAGCAGCAAAGTCTAGATGCTGGAAATCCCAGCAAATGGAAAAGTTTTGCTTTATTTGTTCCCCATGGAAAACCTTGGAGAAGAGCTTGATTCCCCCCCCCCGCCCCCCAATTTCTCTATGTGTGTTAGGTGAGCGTGTTACGTGATGTGTAAGAGCTGTGCGATCTTGGCAGGATGGAAGCCTTGATGCCCTCATCTGTGAAATGGGGTAATAAGAGGACCTCACTTTTAGGTTAAAAGGAGATGATGCTGTATCATAAAGTCATGTAGAAAGCATTCATTGGACACACGCTAGTACTTATTTTAATAATAGCAGCACTTTGGCCAAAGGGTAAACGGAGATGGAAAGCACGGGCTCCCCTATTTCAGAGCTTTTACTACGGAGACATGTTTAATATACAAACTCTTGTTACAGTAGTAGCCAGAAGAAGGATAGGGTGAGAGTCAGGGATGTGTTGGTGGGGTGCGTGGGGAGCTGGCACTCGGGAGCAGGGTTCTTGAGAATGAGATTCTGTGTGTGTGAATCAGAAGGGCCTAAGTGCTGATTGTAACAAACATTTTAGTAACGTACAATGGAAAGGAATTAAATATTTAGGATTCCGTCTATGCAGTGCACGCAGAATCACACTAAGAAGGCTATGCCAATACTGCAAGCACCAAAAACAAAGCAGACAGAACGCAAAGCACTCGAAAGCATTAAAAATAAAAATGGAGGTAACACTTTTGCTCAGCCTGCAGCAAGAGAACAGCCTTTCTGGCCAGGCCTGCAGCAGCTCTAAGCATTGCAAGTCCTTTGGCTCAGAGCAGCTGGGAGGAGCAGAGGCACTAAGGAGACCTGGGGAGGTGCATCTTAAATGGCAAGTGCCCTTGCCAGCATTGCTGGTTGGTGGGTTGCCCAAGGTTCGCCCTCCGGACTCCCGTCCCCTTCCTGCTCTGCTTGGGGACAAAGGTTTGGGGTTAGGAGTGGGAACCCCAATCCCCATTGGCCCTCCTTGAACTTCTGGATGGAAAACATTCCTGGTTTCCATCCTGTCTCATCAGGGATACTCTTTTGCTTCTAATGTCAAATCTTTAATCCCGTAAACGCCGACGTTCCTCTGCTGCACGTTTTGGCCGGCTTCGGAGTTCAGCTGTGATAATGCCGAGACGTCTGATCTGTGCCTGTCCCAATTCCCTACAAGAAAGTCTCCCTGCTTCCTATTTCTGCTAAGATGTCATTTCAACTTGTTTCTTTGATTTTGAGAAAATGCCCTTTTATAGAGGAGACAAAGCCCCAAACTTAAAGCTTTAATTGGTTTCATCTTTGAAAAAAAACCTGTAGGGTTACATTTTTTTCTATGTTCTTTGCTTTCTACTTAATCTTCCCATTTATTAAGCAAAGAGCAGAGGCCTCCGGCTAGAAAGGTGACTAAGAACTGTCAGCCCAGTGGGCAAGATAGTCATCAAAGTGAGGCCGTGCAGGCGAACACTGTGGCCACAGCTGAGGCAGGTCAGTGGGACAGACCTCGGCATTCTGGGCTTTTGCCATTGGCACTGTGGGAAGAGGAGCAGCAGGTGTAGTGATGTCGTCTCTTCTCTTTCTTCCTTCCTTCATCCATAGACGTCTAGAGCTCCTTCGTGTACGAGGCACTGTGGCTGCAAAGCAGTCCTGTTTCCAGGGGCTCTTCCCCCAGGCAGCCAATCATTGCAGCCACGGCGTCAGAAACCACAGTGCTCCCACAGGGATACGGGCTTTCCCCCAGCTCCCAAGAGGCTCTGGGTGGACCTTCACCTGTCCAAACTCTCTCTCTTCATCAGTCAAACGGGTTATTTCTCTCATATTTACCTTGTGAGGGTGGTGGGATAAAATATGAGTGTCTGGCATATGGAAGGCATTGAATAGGTATTTTTTGTTTGTTTGTTTGCTTTTAAAGAAGAAACTCTGACATGAAGGAAACATGCTGACTCTCAGAGGTGGTCCATCCCTGTGTCTCTAAGATGCTCGGATCCCCACAGAAAAGAACAGAAGGGTGCGGGGGAGCTGAGAAAGAAAGGGGGAGCTCAGCTCTGGGAACCCATGTCACCCTTCAGAGTGGCCTCAGCTTTAAGCGGGACCAATCCCTTTTACTTACTGCCACCCACCATGTTTTCAAACATGGAAACCACATTCACTGCTCTCCATTAGGGGTTCCTTCTTAGTTTGCCCTCTCCCCCAAGGAGAGGAGACAGGGGCTTGGGGGCTCCCAGGAAATGGGAGGAGAAACCAGTGACGTGTGTGTGTGTGTGTGTGTGTGTGTGTGTGTGTGTGTGTGTGAGCTTCAGGCCCCAGAGGCTTTTCTTTCAAGGAGCTGTGCAGAGTGCACCCACAGTTACCTCCCAGAGGACGGGTGCCTCTCGCCCCATCACTGAGGGCTGCCCTCCTGAGCGGCGGCTCTCCTGCGCTCCTGCAGGCCACCCACCAGGAGCCAAGTGGACTTGTGAAGTTTGTCACATGGGGTGTAGTGAACCCTTTTCAAATACTGCGTGGTTCAGGGTTCAGGTTCAGGGTTTAGGCTTTGGAGGAGGCCGCACGCAAATGAAAGAGACTAGAAAATATTAATTTGGAAATATTGGGGGCCAGGCAGGAGCCCAGCTCAAGAGGAAGGACTCCACTTTGCTCCAGCCTTGCCATTCCTTTTATTAAGATTATGGGATCTACCCATAGCTCTAGGCAGGCAATTCCAGTAATAGGCAATGAGCAAGAATTTACATAAAACTAGAAGGTGGAAGTTGCTTCATCTACCATTGTCTCAACTAAACAGTGGGTAGTTGGCTCTGACCATTCAGAGCTTCAAGATTGACCAGCCTTCCGTGTTCCTTGTCCACACCTCTCTACTAGTGAGGATAATGGGTGGCTTCCAACAGTGGGGTGCTGGGTGCTTGACATGGGAGCTGTTACCTTGCTGGGGAGCACCCACTGCCGCTGTGGCTGGAATCGAGGAGGTTCTGTCCACAGAGACCCTGACTTATGCAAACAGGGCCCTGATGGGTGTTCCACCCTGGGTAGCTCTGATGGAGGACCCCAGACATGGCTTCCCAGGAGAGACCAGCAAGTGCTCAGAGCCAACAGCTTCATTTACCTTGTAGATCACTGCTCAGGTAACAGGCCCTGATAGTCATTCTTCATTCATCCAAATATATACTCAGGGCTCGCTGTGTGCCAACAGCTGGCCTGGCCCTGGGGGTAGAAATGTAAACAAGAGACTTGATTTCTGATTTGATGAACTCACAGTCTAGCAGTAGAAACTGCTCTTTGGATAAAAAGGATTTGGGGTCAGAGGCATCTGGGAAAGTTTGTGTACCAGACCTTTCCCTCTGGGGGTGTCACAATGTACATTAAAACCCTTAAAGTCCTACAACAAGTAAACCATTTAAATGTTGTCTCTAGCCCAACTTTTCTTAAATACATTTGACCATCACATAATCAGCCGCATTCCATTTTTTTTTGGTCTTATTGAGATATAATTGGCATAACATTGTATTAGATTGAAATATACAATATGTTGATTTGCTATCCTATATAATAAAAGCCTAATATGCTAAGTGTCCAGTGGGCCATTCAACCAATCAAAGCGTGATATGCTAATACCGCTTAACTGCTTTCTATGACATGCACTGACCACCAGGGGGCAGACAGTTGACTGGTTGACTAGTTGCTATGATGTGCACTGACCACCAGGATACAGACACTCTGACCAGTAGATTAGCTTGCTGCTGGGGTCCGGCTGATCAGGGCTGAGTGAGACAGGCCAGGCAGGCCCTGGAGCCCTTCTGTGGTCCCTCCCCAGCTGGCCAACTTTCCACATCCCTCCTCAACCCCAATTGTGTACCCGTGGGGCCCCTCAGCCTGGCCTGCACCCCTTTCACAATCTGGGCTGAAGGACCCTCCCCACCACAAGTGCATGAACCTCTAGTTTGTATATATTGCAAAATGGTCACAACAGTAAGTCTAGTTAACATGCATCACCTCAGTTACAGTTCTCTCTTTAGGATGAGAACTTTTAAGAAATTCTCTCTAGCAGCTTTCAAATATACAATGCAGTATTGTTAACTATAGTCACCATACTGCATATTACATATCCAGAAAGTATTTATCTTATAACTCAGAATTTGTTTTTTTGGACCATCTTTGCCCATTTTCCCACCACCCCCATTGCCCTATCTCTGGAAACCCCCAATCTGTTCTTTGTATCTATGCCAGGACTGACTAGCAGACCCTGAGCAATGGATGATAGATTACTCTGAAACACATTTCTGTGAAAGAGATTACTAAGGAGCTGGTTGGCATAGGAGCCAAAACAGCCCCAATTGCCTGCCTCCTTAAGGCTTTTCTTGTAAGAACAGCTTGAACTTAAATTAAACTTTAGATAGAATCAGCAGGGTAAGTATCCTTGAGAAAGCACATGCTTCTATAAGGTGGGGTCTTAAAGACTAAACATAGAGATTCCAGCAAAAACACCTGGGGCTCAGACTTGTTTGGAAAAGACAAGGCAGGGGCTGCCACCTTCAGCAAGGTGTCCCTAGAGGCCCCCGGTCTTTTGGAGAATCCTCCTTACAGACTTTGCAACCAAGTCCCGTAATACCCCCACATATCAATTAGTTTGTTTTTTTAAGATTCTACATTAAGTGAGGTTATTTGATATGTCTTTGTCTGACTTATTTCACTTAGCACAATGCCTTCAAGGTCCATCCATAGTGTTGCAAGTGGCAAGATTTTCTTCCTTTTTTTTTTTTACGGTTGAAAATATCCCCTTGTGTATATGGATCATATATATATATATATATATATATATATATATATATATATATATATTCTTTATGCATTTATTTATCTGTCAATGGACACTTAGGTTTTTTTTTTTTTCCATGTCTTGGCTGTGAATAATGTGGCAATGAACATGGGGGTGCAGATATCCCTTTGAAATAGTGATTTCATTTCCTTTGGCTAAATACCCAGCAGTGGAATTGCTGGATCTTGTGGTCATTCTAGCTTTAATATTCCAAGGAATCTCCATCTGTCTGCACCTATCACTCCACTTTTAAAGTGAGGGGATGGGGGAGTTCCATTTCTGATTCTTCCTCAGGCCCACACTGGCCAATACTGGGGACAGTTTCGAAGTTGTGGGTTTGTGTTTGGAGCTTACCCCCCCATCTCTTCAGGAGCTGCCATGAGTCCTTCATGCCTTTCTCAGCATCTCTTTTCTCTGCTGTTTAGGGTCCCTCTGGTCTGGAGGGAGGGGACTGTGGAAGCCCATCCACATCTAAGCATTAATGACTCATGCTACCCCTCCAGGCTTATTTAAAAGAGCTTTAAAAATGGGTGCCTAAGAGAACAATATCTGACCCAAAAGAATGACTCTAATGGAAGAATTGAAAGTACTAGGGCACCTGCTCAGGGAAGATAATTTTCGGTGGAGTGGGGGTGGGGCCCAGCGCTGCCTCTGGAATCACTCTACCTAAGAAGACTGCTGCTATTACTCTTGAGGAATAGACTCCTTCCCTAAGTACTCGGCATACACATGAGAGGGAAACCGCCTGCTGGTATGATTGTAAGGTGTGGTCAGATCCAGACTTGAGTGTGTGTGCCTCCTCTCTGCCAGTCCCCTCCCCGTCTCTGTGTCGTCCTCTGTCCCGGGTATACCTGTGCTCTTGTTCTTCTGGCCTCAGGAGTGAGCCCGTATCTGCCCCTTGGATCCAGTCCCCGCCTTGCACCTCCTCTCTGCTCCTGCAGACTGGCCTGCCCTTTGGCTTCCAGTTGGGTTCAGCTATTGGGGAGAACAGGCAGGAGATGAGGGAGGAAGCTGAGAGAGAGATTGGGTGTGATACCCTGCCCCCTCACCGCAGGTTGGTTGTGACCCTCCGCATCACCTCTCCAGACAGCCACCCTCTCCACACCAGGCGACAGCTCCCTTTCTGGGCCTCCGGGCTATGCCAACTCCCGATGCCAGCGCCAGGTCCCTGCACCACCACCCTCTGCGGGACTCTTTACACCCTCTGCTCTGCTTTGTAAATTGTCCCTTTTTGAAACTCTCCTCTGTTCCCCATGGGGGCATCCTGTCTGCCTAGGACCCTGACAGGCAGGAGGGTCACCAGCTCAGAAGGTTGAAGGTATAAAGCGTGCCTTACCCCCTAGTGCCTCCCATCTCCTGGCTGAGGCTTCCTGAGGGGAGGCTCCATCTCTGGCTGGAAAGCGGGATTCTGGAAGACTGGCTTGATCTTCCCAGGTGAGGCCCTGGGCTTCGCACTGCTTTCCAGGTGGCCCCTCTGCACCGTGCGCCGCAGGAAAACCTGTTTGCGTTGGGAAGCCCACATTCTGGGCACACGAATTTGGTGCCCAGATGGTGCTTGTGTTTACAAAAGCCCAGCACACTGACAGGACCCGCAGACACATGGGTAAATATTTTGCCTCTCTTCTTAGGCAATATTTGAGTCTTTCGAACCTAATTGCTGTCGAGGCAGGATGCTTGCGTCCCTGAGGCAAAGACGCAAAGACACAGCGAGGCCTCCAACGGGGCCACAGCTTTGGCAGAGGCCCCACCGGGCTCCCTGGCCGGCCACCTGAGTGTCCGTCGCCAGCTTCTTGCTCCTGTCGTGTGCGCTGGGGGTGATTGGGGCTAAGGGAGGTGACCACAGCCCACCTGGAACCTGTGGTTATTTGTTGAGTTGCTTTGACCCTGAGACAACCTGAGTTTAGCCCCAAATCAGGTACATTTCTGAGACATTAGCAGTAGGCACCAATCTGGCTGTAAACAGTGGGACTTTGCGAGTATTTTGTTTGATCTTGAAGTTGTTGAGTGTAGGGCAGCTGCTTGCTTCTTGGACACTCTTGTGCAGGTTAGACTGAGGGAGTCCCTCTGGCAGGGGCAGTGCTCCCCTACCTCAGCAGGGGGCATGCGTGGTGAGCAGGGCAGCGGCTGGATTTCAGCATCCAGGTATCCTCAGAGGTGTTCTTGTCAGGGCATAACGTGCTCAGCGGTACCTGTCCAAGATAGCTCTTGGCCAAGGTGGTCGCTGCTGGCATTCTTGTTAAAATTCTCTATCCACTTTTTATCTCTCCTCTCTTTTCTTCCTTTTTTTTTTTTTTTTTCCTTTTCTTTTAAAACACTGTCCTATTTGCCCTTTGGATTATATTTCCAGGTGCAGTGAGAGGCCCCTGTGTATAGTTGCCGTTAATTCCACGTCACTGTGACTGATCAGCCTCTCTGAACCCTGTCTGCACCGGGAAGGAGTGTTGCTGTTGACACAGAGTTCTGCAGCAATCACTTCCTTTCATTCATTACACTCGAATTTGCCTCAATTATTTCAATCCCCTGCGTGTAATAGAAGCTGTTGGATCCCTTGCCCACCGTGGTCTTCTAAAGGGCACCTCCTATTAGTCATTCCTTTCTTCAAAGCACATGTTATTGGTGCTCACCCCCTGCTGGGAAGGTGGGAGGTAAAGATGAATGGATAAGACAAGTCCCTGCCCTTGAGAAACTCATAATCCAGTGGGGGAGTGAGGCAAGTAAACAGATAAATCACAGCCCATGGGTGTGTATGCTGGGCAGGACAGGAGCCCGAGGAGGAGGAGGAGGTGGGCCAGTGATGCCTACCGCTGGGCGCTGTGGGCACAAGGAAGGCTTTGCTGAGAAGCTGCCGTGCAGGCCTCCTCTGAGGACAAGTAGTCGTGTATGGTGTGAACAAAGGCAGGGAGGAGAGTAGGTGCAGTGTCCTGAACAGGTAGGGCTCAGGCGGGGCAAGGTGGAAAGGGCCACCTGGTTGGAGCCCAGGGTGTGTGATGACTGGGCCGAAGGGGACCTGAAGTGGGGGCTGGAGCTTTCTGAGGAGTGTGGGTACCGTGGGGTACACAAGACCACGTTTTCCTTTCTGGAAGACACTCCAAGCAGCAAGTGAGGAGTGGCCGGGGGGGGGGGGGGGGGGGAGACTCGATCAGAGAGTTCTGGGTTCTCATCCTTGAGCTGCTACTTCCTTGAGCAAGTCACTCAATATTCTTGAGCCTCCATGTCCTTACTTGTAAAATAGGGGGATATTCGTGATAAAGCCTCCTTCATTGGGTCATATGAGGATTAGATAGGACAGTGTTCAAGACAGCGTTCCTGCTGGTGGGAGAAGTACAGGACATGAATGGGTTTCAGTGTGTAGGTGTTGGCTCCTTCAGCCTCCAGGGAGACTGGGCAGGGCCTGGCAGCGCTTCTGCTTATCCCAGATCATCACACACTTCTTCTCTGTGGGCGCTATGACATAAGTGAAGGTGGGAACTGCAGGTAAACAAGGCACTTGGCATGGCTCTTCTACCTAGTAAATCTCAGTAAACGGGGCTGTTCGTTGACACCAGTCCTTGTTCATGTGACTACTACAGAGAGGAGTGGGGACTGAGAAGAGAGGTTGGACTCAGGGACATTTCTGAGGTAGAGCTGGCAGGATTTGGTGGCCAGTTGGATGATGGGGAGGAGGAGGAAGATCGGAGAGGAGGAGGCCTTGGGATGACTGTGGGATTTAGGATGTCATAGACTAGATGGGAGGTCGTGCTAGTAATGGAAACTGGAGTGTGTGGGTTTGAGGTATGAATGTGAATTGAGGAAATAGAGACCCATCTGGTAGCCTACTTTGTTCCAGAAGTAGCAAGTTAGGGGAAGAAGGAAGACAAGGTGGCGATGTGGTCAGGGGGAATGCTGGGATCATGTGAGAGATTTCAGGACGCTGTAGGCTAAGGGAACCGAGGCAGAGGATTTGACAACTCAAAGACAAAAGTGAAAGAGTGCATAGAACTTTGCCCAATTTCACTTCTTTGGGTAGCATCTGTCCCATTGGAGAGTGACTGCCAATAACTGGCAGTTGGGCAGCTGTCCAGGTGTGATTTACAGGAAGGCATTGGTTTCACGAGAGGCGCTGTCTAAATTATTGCACTTCTCCAATTGCCAGGTTTCCCTGCTGACAGTGAACCAGGGGTCAAACAATTCAATCAGGTGCCACCACTTATAAAATGAAAATCAGTGGGGTGCAAAATGGATTACCATCAAAATCTATTCAGGTGCAAAACCAAATTTTAAAACCCCTAACCTCTAAAAAATCATTCCTTTCCTGATTCTTCATGATGCCCTGACATTGAGTTTTAATATCCCTCAAATAAGCAAACGTCCATGGAAATGCCTGCAGGGACTAAGAGTGTCAGGGAAGAACTCCTAATCATGCCTTGCTGTTGGAATTTGCAAACATGGTAGATTTATGAATTGATACATTGGCAATTCTATTACCTTCTCCAAGGCAGGGCTTCTCAAACTCAAGTGTGTAACAGAATCACCTGGAGGGCTTATTAAGCTTGAGATTGCCGTCATGACCTCAGTGTTTCTGATTCTGTAGGTCTGGGGTCAGGCCTGGAGAATTGCATTTCTAGCAAATAATCAGAGGATGCTGATGCTGAAGTCCTGGGACCATACCTTGAGAGCCTCCGATGTGAGCTCTCGGAAATTTTTGATAATTTGACTAATGAAGCATGCATTGGTCAATAAAAACAAATCAGTAAAAGTCCTATTGAACCAGTTGTTGACTTGTTGAGTGTGTTCAGGGGCTTTAGTTTTGTCCAAGAAACCTGAGAAGAGACATGTTCAAGGGGATAGGGCTCAATCTGAGTGCTCTGTGTTCACAGGTGAGGTTGGGGGATGGGATAGAGAATAGGGAAGCGGCCCCTCTAACAAGTGACATCATTAAGGTTGAAGCCTGCTCTCTGTTGGTCCAGAGGTGCAAACCAATGATGTCTTTTGATGCCTTGACTTGGAAGTTATTTTCTTAAGATTAAACAAACCTGGCTACCATCTTCTTAGCAAGGCATCAGCCTAAACTGTGGCCCTCTCCACCTCTGAATGATGGCAGAGATAATGTTTTTCTATCTAAAATGATTGGTGTCTGATTTTAGTTCTTCTCTCTTATTCTTTTGGAGTCAAAGTTACTGCCTTGCATAAAGGCTAGGTGTCACCAGGGTCAATATAAAACCAGTCTCTTTCCCCACAGAAAAATGGATCCCGAAAACTGCCCCCAAAATGATTGCTACCTCATTAACATTTGGTTTCCTGTCTGTCTTTGCCAGGAGAAATTGAACGATGCACATACATCAAATACCACTACTCCTCAGCCACCATCCCAAGGAACCTCACTTTCAACATCACGAAGACCATCCGCCAGGATGAGTGGCACGCCCTGCGTAAGTACACCCATTTCCTTCTTTGACTGTGATCTTTGGCTCATGGACTTAAATGCCCACCAACAGCTTGGTCTGGACAGATGGATGTGCCCCCTTCCAAGGCCTCAGCACATGGAAGCAGGTCTTCAAAGTTTCCATATCTGTGGGTCAGAATTGCCTTGGTTGGTTTTGATTGTATTGTAGATCTGAGAAGTCTGCTTCTAAAATTAAGACAAAAACAAAAACAAACAAACAAGAAAGACCAACTAGTTGTTAGACACTGATCAGTGATCTTTCCTCACTGGTAAGCATTTAAGATTTCACCTACCTGACCGAACCAACTCCTGGGATTTCATTCAAGCCTGTCTCCCAGTTGCTTAGAGTATTATTGTGGCAACCTGTTAATCCCTTGTGTCATCCTTTGCACAGGGTGAGATCGCTGTTGATTTTAGGCTGGGTCACATTGGGAGTTTGCTTTTGGGGTCACCAAAGATCTGGTCCTCTACTTACAAGTTTCTGTTTCCCTCGGAGTGTTAGGTTTTGGGACCCTGGTTCTCATGCAATTACTTAGCAAAGATCACAATGTCTGCTTCTATTGTTGGGGAATTTCTTGAGCAGAGATCCTCAGAGACTTAAATAATGATGGAAGTATGACTTAATAAGCAAACAGAGCTAGTTGGCTATTTTCACTCTCCTGTTCCATGGGGGATACCTGCTGTGTGTCATGAAAGCTTGCCCGCATTGTTGGCACGGCTCTTCAGGTGTAAGAACACATCCTTACTCCTTAGTAAGCCTCATGCTGCCCTTGTTTCTTGTCATTTCTTTCCTATTCCAGCTTTTGTCACATGTCCCAAGGTTAAGATTCAATTTACACTGCTATGTGAATGAGGGCCTTTTATTGTTTCTTTATAAAAATGATGGTAAACTTAGATGAAGGCCAAAAACATCTTTCTTCTCCTTATCGCTGTCTGGTTATCTTTTTGCATGCGTGGGCCTCCCAAGGTATGTTTTACTTTTTGGTTTGGCTTAAATCAAACAACTATAGCTTGGAGTGGGAGGAGAGAGAGACAAGTAGCAGTAAACAAAACAGATCAGTCATTCATTGGTTTCAGAAAGAAGCTGTGGCCAGGATGGTTGTTCCTACCTGCCACTGGCCTGAAATGATAGGGCAGGTGTCAGTGGATGGAAAAGCATTACCCAAACGGTTGTCCCTACAAGCTTTGTCATCATGAGAGGCATGGACATGGGCCAGAGAGGTCATGTCTGAAGACTCTTCCTATGTGCTAGCCATTCAGTGAAGCACACTATATGCTATTTAATCCTAATGTGAGTGTTGCCTCAGAGGGTCTAATAATTGGGCTTATTCATTTCCTTTTTGGAGGTAGACATGTAAGGAGCCAACTTCACAAATACCTGACCATGACTGCTTATTTCTCACATTGCTTTGGTGTAGTGCAGTGGTCGGCAAACTCATTAGTCAACAGAGTGGCTAACTGCGGCTCTCCAGCCACATGCAGTCCAACCGCATGCGGCTAAAGAGCCGCAGTTAGCCGCTCTGTTGACTAATGAGTTTGCCGACCACTGGTTTAGTGTAGTCGGTTACAAAAGCTTTAGAGGTTTAGAGGGATGTTCAGGATACATGATAAGCCTTGTTGAATAACCACTTAAATATAATTTAAGTCATAGGAGTCATAATGGAATATAATGGAAGAAGTTACTGATATAACAGCTTCAATTCAAGTTCACTCAGTTCAACCAAAGTTGCTGTATGTCTTTAGGTACTGTCATGCAGTGGATACTGAGGCCCAGCTTACATCTGGAGGCGAAGGAGTGTGGGGGGAAGAGAGATACATTCACACAGCAAGCCATGATTATGACAGAGTAAAATTGTTTCAAGCAATGCAGGTAGTTTGTGAAAGCTTTTCAGCCGGGAGGAGGATTATTTTAGTGTCAATTGCAGTTAGTTGCACAGATGCCCTTCAAGGGAAACCTGATAAAACTCTTCTTGCTGTCTATCCAGTAGACTTTTGGAATGCACATGGGTTGCTCATTGCAGTACCACTGAAAATATGTTGCATGGCACCAGTGAAGGAGGGAGGAGGCTGGTGCTAAGGTTCGTGGAATGTTCTTGAGCCTGATGTTTCCAGGGTCCTCATTCCTGAACTGTAGTGCCGGTGGGTTGGCAAAAACCACTGTGTAGCCTATGCTATGAATTGAGGTGCTTACAGATCTATTTTTAACTGATCAAAACCATTTCTGCCACTGATACTTGCAAGGTTTGGGGCACCGAGTGTTGGTGAAGTAGAGGCTGTCGGTTGGTGTGACTCGTCTGCCTCTTTCACTGAGTGGCCTAATGGGCTGTTTGTTGAGCAGGCAGAGAACATTTGCCATTCCTGACATCGATGACAGCTATTTTTAGCCAGAGGGCAGGTGAGCATCTGTCTCATCTAAAGTTGTTGCTTCATGTCATTGGCAAAGCTGGCATCCTGGGGACACCCGGTAAACGTCCATTCTAGTAAACATTTATCGAAGGTCAGATAGTGATGGCACATAAACCCCCGTGGAAATAAAGTAGAAACTATCAAAGATTAGCAGACTTCTAAGATCAAGCTCTGGAAATTAAAAAAACAGACACAAAAACTCTAATTTATTTACTTGAAAGTCCTTTGCTCTTTAATTTTATTAGTGGGATCAAATACATTCATTTGACACTAAATTGGTTATTATTTTTTAAGTTGACCATAGCATCTTACATTCTATAGTTTTTCTCAGTAGATAATTTTTTGCCAAAGTGAAGAATTTTGATTTTGATTTTCGAAACAACTGGCAAATATTTTGGACTTTGGTTAAATTTAGGTTCTACATTTTTCATCAAGAATTTGCATGTGATCATCAACCATTGACGGAGAAAACAATTTGCAATAAAAATGCACAATTTGGTTTAAAATTTATTCCAATGTCTTTGGAACAGTCAGCCCCACCCATGTGAGGCATAACTATTTGGCTGTGAGCTCATTCACCTTATGGTCAGGTCATCAGCATGTGAAAGACTTCAAATCCAAGTGCAAAGAGATAATAACCACCTTGGGACATAAAGGCCAGGACACCACGTGTGCCTTTGAGAGTGTGTGCGTGTGAGTGTGCATGTGCGTGTGGTAGTCTCCGTGTATGAGGTCTGAATGCTGAGTTGTCTGAGTGACGTGGTGACAAGCCTCTGGCTTTGGATTGGATGGTGATTGCTGGTGACATATTATGTGTGCTGGTACTGGTTTGTCCTTCCACCCTGGCCCGAGCTCCCTGAGAATAGACAGAATATCTTCTGGCCTCAGTCTACCCTGGCCTGGCCGCTGCCCAGGGCAGCCCACCTGCCTTCCTGCTGCCTCTCATTTGGTCCCGGTGTCCAGCCTTTGTGCACTCCTGACCCAGATCCTCCCTCCACCTCCGAGCTGGAGCAGGGCAGGCGAGGGGTCACCAGGCCAGTGAGGACAGGATGGTGGCTGCTGGGGATGAGCTTGTCTAATGCCAATCTCTGGGTGGGTTTTCTGGTTCAGTGTTTTGAGTATGACAGAATCTGATTAGCGGTGGTCAAGGGGAAACAGGTTGGCATCTTATGGTGCTGTCTCCTCCCATAAACTTTTCATTGTGAGCTTGCAGGGCTTGTTTGGAGAATTCTGTGTCCTGTGCCACCCCCAAGAGGTCATCCAAGTGGCTTGAGCTTTGCTCTCCCTGCCATGGGTGTCCCTTTGACATATCCTTTCAGCACAGCCAGGGGACAGGGCAATGCCCAGTGGCAGGACAAGGGGAGATGGTGGGAGTGACCAGGACTGAGCAGTGACCAGGACTGAGCAGCCAGGAGTGGGAGGCAGCAGGGCCTGGGAAGCTGCCACTCTGAGGTGAGTGCGTCTGAAGGAGGGGCTGGCATGGGTGGAGCTGGGCCTGGGGATACACCAGGAGACAGGAAGGCTGGCCTGGGTGTCCAGTGGAAGGTGTGAGAAGGGTGGCCCTTTCTCACCCCAGATCTCCCAATCTACTTGGCAGGAACTCTGGGCAGCTGCCACGGAGGTTCCTTGGGTCAGAGCCCTGAGACTGTGCTGTGAGCTCAGGTTTTCTCATTCTGCTTGGCGTCTTCAAGATGGAGGTTTCAGCTCACAGTTGATTGCCCCTGGCAGAGGGAATCAGGAGCTGGGACTCCACTTCCCTGCAATCAGATCTTCTTATCTTTCAATAGGCTTAGAGTCAGGAAAGCTAGAGTTTTTTTTTTTTTTTTTTTTTTTTTTTTTTTTAAGCCTTCTTCTGTCAAGGCTGAGATTTCAGCTAATTATATCAGATGGTCACAGGGCTCATTTCCAGCTGGCCCCTGGAAGGAGAAAGAGAAATTACCTCCCCCTCTCCCTATTTCCCATCCCTTCTTTCTTGAGGGCATTCACACCACCCTAGTAGACACAAACACACACTCACATAGTGGCGCTGGAAAGCTGAGTCAGGAGAAATAAGACTAGAGGTTGAAGAGGGAGGGAGAAGACAAGGTAAGGGGCTGTGGGGAGAGAGAGGGAAAGAGATAGACAGACAGATGGAGGTGGAGACTGAGACTTTGGGGAGGAACAAGGACATTTCATGGACATGTGGCTGAGAGGGAGAAGAAATCAAAATCCAGACTGTCTTGCCTGATGCAGACATGTGGCTCTCTGTCCCCAAATCTTGTGACCACTCACAGTGGGGGCCTGTTGGTTAGCTCAGTCTTGGGGACCAGCTGCATGGTGAGAAGCTCAGCCTATCCAGCTCTCTGGTATGTATTTTGGTGGTCAAGTCCTACCTAGTCTTTCCTCATCTGCTTTTTTCACGGCCTCTTCCACAACCCCCCTCTTTCCAGAATTAGCGCATCCTGTGTCCTGTGCCACCCCCAAGAGGTCATCCAAGTGGCTCGAGCTTTGCTCTCCCTGCCATGGGTGTCCCTTTGACATATCCTTTCAGCACAGCCAGGGGACAGGGCAATGCCCAGTGGCAGGACAAGGGGAGATGGTGGGAGTGACCAGGACTGAGCAATCAGTGACCAGGACTGAGCAGCCAGGAGTGGGAGGCAGCAGGGCCTGGGAAGCTGCCACTCTGAGGTGAGTGCGTCTGAAGGAGGGGCTGGCGTGGGTGGAGCTGGGCCTGGGGATACACCAGGAGACAGGAAGGCTGGCCTGGGTGCCCAGTCCTGTAACCATCTGTGATCCCATCCAGCCATCCCAGGTACTGCCCACCTCAGGGCCCTGTGCTGCTTCTTGCCTCTCCCCTCTGGCACTGGCCTTCTCGCCTTAGACTTAAGTGTGCTCTTTGCCCAATGGCACTAGCCCTCTCCTTTATCAGTGGGTTAGTCTGCATCTCCTGGACCAACCTGCTCATCGACCCTCCGGAACTTCCTCCCATCAAGACCCCTGGCCTCCCAGCCCACAAGTTGCCTGGACCCCTGGTCTCTCATTCTTCAGCCATCCCTGGTTCTGACAAGATGAATGTGGTAGAGTACAGGGGTTGGGATGGAAAGAACATACATAATTATAACAATGAAAACCACCTCTTCGTTCCTATCAGCTATAGTGCTCCTTGGGGGCTGGGAGTGGCTTGGGATTTCCTCCTAGGAGCCCAGTCCCCGTTGTTCTGGCTCCTTTGCAGGCCAGGTAACCCAGCCAGGGCTGCCCCTCGGGCCTCGGAAAAATCTGAGACCAGGACTCAGAATCCAGGCCTGCATTCTAGCGGACTCCCTCCAGCTATTTTTTTTCTTCTGTTTTTGGCTGATGTTATGTAAAACAGCTTAATGAGGTAAACATCCCAGACTTTGGAAGCTCAGGTCCCCTGCAGCGTCAGCCATTTTCCTTAGCATACAGCCGCATCTGAGCGCAGCCAGCAAGGCCCTCACTGTGTGCAGTCTGTTGTGAGCCACCTCTTGCTTGCAAGACGCACAGCCATGGGGGTCATTCAGCATGAAGCCATCCCCGGAACTTAGAAACTCAACCAACAGAGCATCACCATATGCCACTTGGTATTCTAAAGTCTTTGCCTTTTGCAAATTATCCCACATCTTTTTTTCCCAACACACCCTTGCAGAGGATGTCATAAACCTTTCAGGAGGCCCACAGTCTGAGCCCACAGGCTGCCCCATGCCCATTCTCCCAGAGCCCCAAAGGGGTTTCTGCAGCAAACCAGGCAGGGTAGACCATCATCGCCTAAGGTAGAATTGCACCTAGGCCTGCTTTTGCAGTGGGAACTCATGCCCGGACACTCCTTGCTTGTGTCAAAACTTATCTGTGCTCTGTCCCATCTGCTCAGGGGTCTGCTAGACAACAGCTTTACTAATTTGATGAGCTTGTTTGAGCTAAGATGTTAATGTCTTCTTGGACTACCTTCCCTGATAGCATTTTGTCATTCAGGAGACCTAACTCAAAGAAATGACAGTGAGGTGATTAAAGGTTGTGTGGAGATACGTTAGCACATGCTGCTGTCCATCCCACCTGCTTAGATGGCTGGCCTGGCCAGGGGTCAGTGACAGAAAAGAAGGGTTCTTAGGAGTAGGGAAGGGAGGAGGCCTGGCGTAGGGGTGGGGCGAGATAGGGTACAACCTTTTCTGTGAAAGACATCCGTGTACTGAAACAAATCTGAGAGCCACTGTGTGATGTAATTGCAGTCTTCAAGCCACAATTCATCGGAATGTGCGGGTCCAATTTCCGTGGTGGGAATTGGTTGGAAGTGTGGCCTAGAGGCATTCTCTCAGCTTCTGCAGGCTGGAAGTTGTTCTTTTCCCACCAAGCATACTGATGAGGATGCCACAAAGGAGAACTGGGCACAACCCCCTGGCATCCTTCATCCATTTGCTCATTTACTCATTCAGGATTCATGGGGTGCCTATTCTGGGAGGAGCCCCGTGGTAGGTGCTGCAGGGGATATTAAAAGGTACTCTGCTTTCCAAATTGGATGATGTATTTCCAGGTGCCAACCAGGCAAAGGATCAAGCTGCTTGTTGCTTAATGTTTATTGACTACCCAGAGAGCGCAGGCTCATGCTGTTGACACGCACACATCACAGGTCCCGACCTGCACACAGAAATCAGCAAGGATTCATTGCAGGGGGAATGAAAAGCAAAATAGAAGACAAAACTACCATATCACAGAGGCATGGCCTGCTTTTCATAGTGAGGGAGAAGCAGGGATGGTCTACGATCTGCCTCTTCTTGTTCCTCTGGGAAGGGGGGGGGGTCTGTCCCAGCTCCAGATGCTGATTGTGGCAGGTGATTTATCTTTCCAATAGGTAAGCCAGAGCTCATTGTCCCGCAAGCCACGCAGTGAGGGGTGGAACCAGGCCAGAAGCTGCGTGAGAGTTCCATTGGGCAGGGACAGCTCAGCAGCAGGGAGTCTGGGTTGAATGTGAAACACAGATGTCTGGGCAGCAGACACTTGTCGTCAGGCCGTGGCTCAGCAGCTGCTCCTTTGGGGCCTCAGGACTGCAGGGTTCAGGAAGGAGGAGGCTTGGCTAAAGGAATCTGGCATATTAGAAATGAGAATGAGAAATAGAGAACAGTGGCTATAAGAGAAACTGCACTTTGAGGACTGAGGTACATGGGTTTGTGTATTGTGCCCCAAACAAGGTGGGAGACCTTTTGAGTCAGAGCAGCAGTTTCAAATAGTGATCAGGATTGGTCCTGGGCGGTGGGGGTGAGGCCACTTCTGAGGATGGTGGTAGGACAATGAGGGTGGGGTGGGGAGAGAGGTCTGGGAACCAGAGTGACTTAACAGAAGTAGTCATAGGTTCTCCATTCTGTCAGAAAGGTCCTGTCAGAATCTAGAACGGAGCTACTCACAATGGCCTATGGACCAGCAGCACCAGCGGTAGCTGGGAACTGGTCAGAAATGCATGTTCTTGGGCACAGCCCAGTCCCAGTAGGTCAGACTCTCTGGAGCTGGGGCCCAGGCGTCTGTGAGATCCTTAGCCCATTAAAGGTAAAGGACTCTTGGTCTGGAGGGCATTGGTGGTCAGAGACGGCTCAGAGGAGGGAGCCGGGGTGGGCTTTGCATGGGAGCCAGCAGATCATTGTGTTTGGCACAGCCTCCCACAGGACTTCTAAGTTGTGTCGTTGTGAAACTGGACACAGTGGGTCTGAGGCTGCTTGTCACTATTTGAGCCAAATTAAGTAGAGACAGGGTTGAATAATATATGAGTGTTCATTTTAATAATGCTGCATGCTGGGAGAGCAGCAGGTCATCCTGTAAATTCTGCTGTCAACCTCCCTGTCCCCCCTCCACTTGCCAGTTGCTGTGATTACAAACACACAAGGGAGAAGATAGCTACATGCAGCTGTGAGGAAAGGGGAGGGAAGGGTCTGGCCTTCAGGAGCTCGAAGTCTGCTAACAAGGTGGCTAATCTTCCATGATGTTACAAACAGCTCAGCCCCTTCCTGGGACTAGAGAATGGTTAGCGTTCCTGAGAAAAACTCCAGGAGAGGGTCAGGGTCTGGGCACAGCAACCAAATCAAAGCGTGTCCTGTCCTTAGTCTGTTCTCAAATGTATTTCTTTTCTGAGTAATGGACACATCGAGGCATCTTATCTTTTTACAGCCTTGCTTCGTCCTCCAGTTTCCCAGGGCCTGTAAGAAAACTGCTTAACTCTAGTTAGTAAGGTGAATAATTACCAAGTATCCATGGGTTTATCCTTATTATGTGCCTTTCTTCACTATCAATTAGTCTGTTTCTATTTGGTTATAGTGGTCATTTACTTTCCTTCCACATTTCTTTTTGTTAATTATGAAAAAAAGCATGGAAGAGCAAAGATGTATTTCCTTTTGTTGTTTTACATTTTATGTGTTATCTATGACCATCCTCCTAAATCCTCCTAATATCGAGTCTCAAGTCTCCATCTCATGTTTCTAACATCCTCCTTCATTCAGAAATAGCTTCAAGCTCCCGAAGTCATGGGGCATTGGATGGAGTCCCAGCTCTGTCGCTCTCTAGGTGTATGGTCCTGGGCAAACGGAGTGTTTTGAAGTGAGCAGACTCATCGCTAAAATGCATGTAAATAATACCTGTCTTGAGAGTTATTATAAAATTTAAATCAAATAAAATGATTCATGCAAAATCAGTTGGTGACTCTGTAAAGTCTGTACCAAGCAGTGGTAGGTGCTATTGCTGTTGGGACACGGAGCTGTGCCAGACACCAAGGTCCCTGTGGGAGCTGGAGGGAAGGCTCTGAAGTGACATGTCACGGACTCTGCAAGGTCTGTGTGAGCGAGTTTGCCTTGTGCATGGCTGTACGTGTGGGTGGGCCTGTTGTGGGTTTGCTGTCTGCACAGGTGTGTGTGTGTGTGTGTGTGTGTGTGATG
Organism: Pipistrellus kuhlii; assembly: GCF_014108245.1. Taxonomy (NCBI): domain Eukaryota; kingdom Metazoa; phylum Chordata; class Mammalia; order Chiroptera; family Vespertilionidae; genus Pipistrellus; species Pipistrellus kuhlii. The sequence goes on from NW_023425405.1 coordinate 20,533,555, forward strand.
GGAACTTCCATCGATGTTTATGGTGTGGGAGTAGAAAGTGGCTGAGAGTACTATTTGCTGAATGACAACAGTGTGGCATATTGTGAAGGGAGTCTCGGAACAGAAAATCATCGGTGCTTGGTATCCTTGGTGGGTTAGCAGCGGCATAAGAGGCCCTCTCATTTATCAGTTGTGTCCAATAAGAGTGCAGTGTAGACAATAACATAGGCTCTAAAAGAAGGTTTATACACCCAGTATCTAAACAGTAACATTTTCAGAGCTTTGAACATAAACACACTCTGAGCACGTTTGTATTGAAATTGTTGAGGGGAGTATGGAAACCACTGTGTCCTTCTCCTAACTGCTGCAGCCCACCCCTGCCTTACAGGAAGGCTGTGCTTTCCAAAATGTACCATGATCAGATCCCCTATCCTATTTCTGAAATGAAAACACATGTCCCCAGAGAGGATACTGTGAGAGTATCCGGGGACTAGGGAAAGGAGGGTCCAGAAGAACATGGGAGGTGCTGATTGGGACCAAGGGGAGGCAGTGGAGGTGATATTCCCCTACTCAGGGAAGGAGTGCTTCTTATCTCCACCTCAGTGCTCATGGGGATGCTGGCTGAGGTCCTGGACTCTGCCATTCTGTGTTTCAGCTACAAAGGACCATGAGTTGCAGGGAGATAGCTTGGCCTTGGAGCTTGGGAGCCATCAGTTAGCTGAGAGGGGGCTGCAGCTCAACCTGGCCTGAGTCCCCTAGGAACTGCTTCATAGCCATGACCATGGGGAAAAGATGGAACTTAGTCCTGACAAGGGAGGTATTCCAGGGAAGTAGGCTCTGAAGTGCCAAGTCCATGCAGTGGGCAGAAGGCAAGAGTCAGACCCAAAGTGCAGGTAAGGTGGAGTGAGTAGGGGCCCCTGGACAGACCACAAAACACGGCTAAGGCCATTGACTCTGCCATTGCTCAGGTTATGAGGACTCGCAGTGTTGGCTGCAGAGAGGAATGCTAGATTTCTCTATTCATGACCAAGCAGAAAGGCTGCATGAGCTGCTTAGGTTTAAGGACATTTTGTTGGATACTGTTTGAGTGATAAAACTACTGGGTTGAGCACATGGGGCATATGGTAAAGGCCTTTTGAGATGATTCTTGGGGCTGATGCTTTCTGCCTCCTGCACCTTCTTTATCTTCCCCTGAGAGCTGACTCTGGCTTGAGCTTGGAAGTCATTGTGGGCTAAGAGGCCTGCATGGCGCTGGGTCATAAAGTACTTCTCCATGGAGTGGAGCCTTGCTCATGCAGAACTGGAATTTACTGTGTGGGGATGAGAGGTAGAGCCAAGCCTTAGCCAATAATAGCATTATTTATTTATCTTACTTCATATTCCATGCTTTTCTATCTCAGGAACCTGTCCTGGAAGGTTGGTATAGGATACAATGCAAACATTCTTAGAGTCTTTACAATTCAACATTCCAGCCTGCACCATCCAATAGAACTTTCTGTAATGATGGAAATGATCTATAAATCTGCATTTCCTGTTATTATAGCCATGAGCAACATATGGCTATTGAGCTTTTAAAAAAAGATATTTATTTTTAGTGATTTCAGAGAAGAAGGGAGAGGGAAAGAGAGATAGAAACATCAGTGATTAGAATAATTGATCGGCTGCCTCCTGCACGTCCCCTACTTGGGGATCGAGCCCACAGTCCTGGGGAGGTGCCCTGACCTGCAATTGAACTGTGACCTCAGGAGCAGATGCTCAACCACTACAGCATACTGGCTGGGCGATTACTGAACTTTAGAAATATCACTAGACTGCCTGCCTAATGCAATTTAAATCATTGCAGGTAGCCAGTGGCAGAGCAGTTCTGAACAAACACTCCTCAAATTTTTTAAATATAGATTTTATTTACAAATCACAAACTGTCGATTATGAGCATTTATACATTGAAAACAAAACCAGATACATTATCTATGTGCTCCAGCCATTTAGGGTCTCGTCATTACCTGTGGGCCGGGCTGCCCCAGGTACGGTTCCCTGGGGAGTCGACTCTGAGATAGAGTTGAGCAGGAGGTTTATGGAGTGCCCTTAGAATTCACACCTGAGGAAAGGAAGGACAGAAGCAGGTTAGACAGGGGAAGTCAAGCTCTGATGCTGGCCTGCAACACCCCTTGGAGTGCTGCGGTCCCACATGGCCCACAAGAGGTTCCCGGTTGGCCCAGATAGCTAGCTCTCACCCTCCCACACTCGCTACTTCTTGGATGTGGGCCATCAGAAGAGGGGGGCCCAGTGTCTGAGCCATTCTGGTAGGGGCTGACCCTGAAGGCTGATAGCCCTCCCAGAACTAGGGCATCAAGTCCTTCCATGGAGGGCTCTGGGAAGTGCCAGTGCCCACCAGGCAGGCATTTGACTGAGTGACACTTTGAGATAGCCAGTGAGGTGACTAAGACTCAGACATTAAGACCTCACCCAAAGCTACAGCCAGTAAGAGACAAGAGGCAGAACTTTGTGACAGCAATGTTCATGCTCTTTCCTCACCCCAAGGAACCCCACCTATACCTTATGACAGTGGTCGCCAACCTTTCAGACTTCATGGACCACCAGTGGTCCAGGGACCACTGGATAGTGACCACTGTCTTATGAGACAGTCCTATTCACTATTTTCTCCCCTCTCTGTCTGTTTCCCCAAATATGCTATATTTTTATTATCCCAAAGAGTGGCCCCTTTATTCTCCACTCCTCCCCACCGCCAGCTTCTCACTCTTCACCCATTATCTCAAGTAAATGAAGGACCTTCCCCCCTGCTCCCCCCTTAAGAGCAACTGGGCTAGCTACCCACCTCCATCCACAAGCTCTGCTATTCAAAAGAAATGAGAGAAAGCTATTTATTTTCCTCTTCTCTGTTTTTCTTTTTCATTTAATTACTGGTATCACAACAGGACTTTTTTTTCTATTGCTTTTCATTGCAAATGTGTAGTATTTTGTCCACATTATGAGTTAAATAGGCTTTTGTGGACTAGCCTAGAAACCCAATCACCATTTATAACAGACACAGCTTCTCTGGAAATGGGTTCTGAATTCTAAAAACTGGCTTACAAATGAGGTTTTAGAATGAAATTCATTTCAAAGCTGGTGACTGTCGTTCAACTTTTAGGCAAGTTTGCCTCTGAATGTTGTCGCTGCATCCCCTCTTCCTACATCTGTTGTTCTTCAGCTGGATCCCCCGAATCAGGCACCCTCAGCGGGGTGAAAGCTCAGACTCCCCCATCCCTTATTCTCAGCCCATAATCAACTGCCGATACAAAGTTAATTAATGCCCCATGAGGTGTGCTGTGTATGCTTATCTGAAATTCAGAAACCCAACCAAGAGACTTCGAGCATCCTTGGTGTGAGTTATCGTACTGTCTCAGACCCCACCTCTCAGTTCACGTTGGCAAAATGAGACTAATTATGTAACATTTCCCAAGGCTCTCTGCTTGGGCACCTGGCACCAAATTAGAAACGAGCATTCAGGAGTGTGTGTGTGTGTGTGTGTGTGTGTGTGTGTGTGTGTGTGTGTGACACCTTCTGAGGCTGAGAGGCTGGGTGTGGGGTGACATCACATGGGACCTACGACAGCAATCATTTTCCACACCCCATTCCGCGAGCTCACTCCTGGAGCTTCTAGATGTTGCACAGTTGCCAGGGAAACAGGGAAAAGAAATTGTAGGAAAGCTACCTCTTCCCCAAGCTCCTGGGAACATCCTTCTGGGGGGTGTGGGTGAAGGAGAAGGAAGGGAAGGATCCTTCAGGCTGTGAGTAGGGGAGAAATGTGACACTGAGCCAGAATCCCCCTCCCTTCCCCTCTCCTCCCTTCCTTCAGTCTGGCTTTGTCTGAGTGTCACATCAGCTCTCTGTTCTGCTGCCTATTCCCCATCTCTCCTCCCCCGCAACCCCCCTCCCCTCACGTTGTGGTTGCAGTAGGGCCTACCTCAAAGGAAGTAAAAATGACTTCTCCACACCTCCACTCTCAAAAAGAGCAGGGACCTCTGGTTTATGGTTAAGGTTTAAAATCCAGCTGTTCAGCTTGGCAGAGTGACAACAATGTGCAACTAAAAAAAATGACTAACTTGGCTCTATTTCCTCATTAAATTGGAGGAGAAGGGCTGGGATCCTGGTTTGCAGTTCTTTGGCGCTCTGGGTAACAAGGAGATGTCTTTGGTGTTCTTGGACGGACCCGGCAGGATCTTCATTCCTGGTGTTGACTGAGGGCCTGCGTGTGCACAGCATCTGAACGAGGCAGAGGAGGAGAGGCACACAGAGCACAAAGAGCAGAGATGTCAGCTGGAGGCTGCAGGGGCCTGTGCTACGGACGTGAGCAAACAGCATGTTATTAGCAGCGTCCAGAGGGGGAAGAGAGTATGTCAGTCCAGGCTATAGGGACAGGAATAGTGGCCTATGAAATGGGCCTAAAGGACTTCATTTATTCAAGTTATTGAGTTCCTACTATTTATCAGGAACTATTGTAGGGACTAGATGAAGGAGGCAGCAATTCTTGCCTTCATGGAGCTTGCATTCTGGTGTAATGATCGATCGATCGTTACCACCTATTGAATGCTTAACTTGGGCCCACAGCTGCAGTATATCCTGAGGTGCATCATTTCACTTACACACCACTGCCCTATGAGGAGCATGCTAGTATTATTATATCTCTCTCACTGATGAGGAAACTGAAGCTTAGAGGTTAAATAACTCACCATATAGCCACATGGTGTGAGCATTATGGCTTTATGATACCTTAGGAAATTCACCTGCCAGCCATGCATGGGATGGATGGAGCTGGGCGGAGTCTGGACTCTGAGGAGCCCTCTGTGATATTCCAGGCCTGAGGTCGGTGGCTGGGCCTGGCCTCTCAGCCATGGATACATGAGACTTGAGAAAACCTGGAGCTGAAGTCACCTGCTAAGCGGGTGTGCTTTGGGGGAGGACTGGTCTGAAGGAGCCAATGCTAACACACTCCCTAGGAGCACAGGGCTGTCCTGAGGCCCATTAATACTAACTGTTGGCATGACATGTGGGAAAGTATGCTTTCCTTAGAGTGTGGGGAAGAATGACTATATTTTGTTGAATTAAGTACATTTTTCTCTATGTACATAGACATAAGGTATATTCATTACATTCAAGTGCTAATTCAATTCAGCACATAATGAATGCCTGAATCATATATCTCCTTGGCCTTCTTGTCTCAAGGCTAACAACTATTTTCATTCTGTTATTAAACAAGACCACTTTGATCATGCCATTAATCTGTGAAAATTAGTTTTCAAATGTATGCTACCCTTAAATAAATTTAAACATACCAGGCTCTCCAAAAATTTCCCCCAGGATAAAATTGTCAATTGCAACATGATTCGCAAATTCACTAATTACTCTTGAACTCAGATTTAAGAACATAGTAGATTTTCTTCTCTCTTTGGATATTTAAACTGGATTCCCACCTGGGGATCATGACAGGGTGGGAGAGCAATGACTGACTCTCAGAAGAGGGGTTCTTCTGCTTTACCCGGCCGGCGCTGTGAATAATTCAGCAGGGTCCCAGGCTCCCTTTTCCTTTCTTGAGGTTGAGCATATTAAAATTGCATGGCCAGAGGACACATGGGAGGAAATGGTTGGTGCCTCCACATCAGCTGTCACAACGTCCAACACAGTCTCAGAACACCCTCAGCTCTCCTTCTGGGGTCACTGAGCTGCCATCAGCTGGGAATGGCAATGGGTGAATGACGTGTCTCCCCTACATGTGGTGGTGTTCCTCCATTCCCTCGAAGCCATCGACATGGAAAGCTGTCTTAATGCTCGCTATTGATCATCTTAGTCAGCATTGTCGGCCTGATCATTAAGTATTTATGGTTTACTGTGCATAGGGTAAGTGCTGAACAGACGAGGCACTGTTTTAGAAGCTTTCCAAGACGATCTAATTCATCTCCTCCAGTGACTGGAATCTCCAGAGAATGCATCTAAACTAAAGAGTCAATTGATTATAGTCAGTACTATGTTGTGTTTTGTGTGTGTGTGTGTATGTGGTGAGAGGAGGGGGTGAGGTGGGGGCGGGGAGGTTGAGTACACTGCTGATGGAGAATAATTTTAAAAAATAATTTTTGAAAAATGCTCTGGTTCTTTTGAAACATTTTTTTCATGGGTCACTGTATAAAGTTTCTAAGACCAGCTTGAATTCAATGTGGAAGCTGTAAAAGGTGGGAACCAAATGAGACTTAAAACCCCACAGACTCAGGTCAAGCCTATTTGAGTAGTCAGGGAGACTAAAACCAAACATTAACTCGGGCTAATCTGTAAGGAGGAAGGAAATTTGAAACAGGCATTGTCAGCAGATGCCATTCTAGACAGCAAGCATTTGGCTCCTGAATGTGGGCAAATCCTTTAAGTCTATGGTGGCAATCCTTCCACCTAAACAGCTGGCCCATTCCCAGTTCCTTTTTCTTCCTCATCAGATTAGGATTTTATCCTCCTCCTGTTTTTTTTTTTTATCAGTTAATTTCTTTGCTTCTGATTATTGAATTGAAGTGTCACTATAGAAAATGTTGACAGAAAAGTATAAAAGAACAGAGAAACATCTTCTAAAATTTCATCACCAAGAGACAAATTATTATTGTGCCTTATGTCTTTTTGCATTTCTATTGATGGCATATAAATCATACTTTATATATAATATTGTATCCCATTTTTATTTATGATTATAAGCATTTCCTCTTGTCATCAAAACTCTTTATAAACATAATTTTAATGGTATAATAATTTTCTACCATGCAGATATACATAACTTACTTAATCTTCTAGTGTTAACCATTTATATTGTGCTAGTTTGACATTGTTATGATAATGTTGTAATGATAATCCTTATGCATAAATCTTGACCATAATTTTGATTATTTAATAAATTCCTAGAATGGTGTCATTAGCTCAAAAGACACATACTTTTTAAAAGTTCTCGATGTATAATGAAAAATTGTGTTCCTGTAAGGTTGAGCCAGTTTATCTACATTGAAAATTCTTTTTTCACTCAGGTAGGAGAGAGGTTGAATTTGAAGAAATGGTTATTAGCCATTGTATTTCTCCCTTTCACATTCTCACTTCATTTGCTTTGCCTTTACTTTCTAATTACTTTACCTTTCCCCATCTCAAATAAATTAATCTGTCTTCGGAATGTGTGCCTCTTGGCCAGTTCTCCTGTCTTGTCTCCCTACTCTGTTTCTCATATTTAATCATTTGTTCCCTTTTTTGTATGCTCCCTCTCAGGGCTAAAGAGGTTGACAACTCTTGGATTAGAGGCACCAAGCCCTAATCAGTGTTCAGAAAAATGAAGCTCAGTGGTTACTTAAAGGGGTTCAGGAGCATTTGGGATTTTATGGCTTTTGGAGTGGTTAATACTTTGGGAAACTCCAGGAGGAACGAGACATTGTCCTGTTTGCATCTGTGTCTCTAGCGCCTAGAACGGAGCTGGCCCACCAGAGAAGGCAGGGTGCCTGGTACATCTCTGATGAATGAACAGACAAAGCCTCTCCTGGGTTCCAGATCCTTCTCAGGGATTGGCTCTCCTGGCTCACTGCTCTGTCACTGAGTCAGGGAAGAACAACAGGGCTGCCAAGAAAATTTGAAATTAATTTGCATTTTGTGATTTGTACAAAAGTGTAATTAGATTTCTTCTCCAGAGGTAATCCATTAATGCAATCGATGATTGTAGTTACTCAGTATGTAACCTTAAAAAATTGCTGATGTCTCATTAAAAACAAACATTTGCTTAGTAAAATAATTCTACACCCAGTACCAGCCATTTCTCTGTGTTTTTTTGTTTGTTTGCAGGAGACATTATGTCCCTTCTGCAGCATCCCTGGTTAGAGATAGAAGGCAGGACTGCTGCCCTCTCAGTGGCCACACCTGCAGGTCGGAGAGCTGGTGCTCTCGGTGGGCAGCAGAGTGGCCAGGCCTTTCACTATCAGGTAGTTCTCCCACAGCTGGCCAGGCAGTGCTTCGGACTGTCAGCCACATGATCTAGTCAGCATTGCTTTCCCCAATACAGCTTAACTCTTAGTTGAAAGAAAAATGTAGGAATTGATTAAGTATTATATTAATTAACTCACGGGAAGTTAGGGGATCAACTTCCTCCTGCCTTCTCCTATAACTTCCATTTTTTCCCCCCTCTTGCCAGAAAGCTTTCCCTAATTCAGTGCCATTCATGGGCTCCAGCCGACCTACCTTTAACAGCAGGCAGGCCTGTGCCCATCAGGGGCCCTGCTCCAAGGCCCTTGGAGACCCAGAGTCTTCAGGCTGCCAGCCGGGGAGCAAGAGGCTGGTAATGGAGACATCACCACCTGGCTGAGAAAAGCTAGAGATCATCAGAGCACTATGGGGAGCTGCCCTCTCAGTCACCAATGGGGAATAGATGATGGCAGTTCCATTAGCTGGAAAATTCTGTAACTCAGAGCAGATGGAGGGAGAGTGTATTGATTGGCATGTGATAATCTTGGAGGAGTCTTATCAGTTCTGAGATTCAGAATCAATCTCCCATCCTCCTCTTTCCAAGGGGGTTCGGTGCCACTTTTGTCTATGTCACTGTCAGCACACTATTTTGTATGAACATTTTCATTTTGCTGCAGTGTTGTCCACCCTAGGGCAAAGAAGATGTCTCATCCACCTTTCAATCCCAGTGTTGGTCTGATACCTGGCAAATAGTAGGCATGAAAACCATTGCTTTAATTAAAAGAAGTGAAAGTGTGTGAGACTGGAGGTGCTGGGTGCAGGTTAGCTTGAAGCATGATGAATCTGGCTCTGAGAATTGAAGGTAGAATTTATTGCTCTCAGCGGGGCGAGCTTTGTTCTGAGGAAGAATTTTCTCTCTTTTCCATATTAACTCTGGAAACCTTTCTCTAAGTGCGAGTCTTCCATAGCCCTTCCTCTGTTTTGGGCTGGTCCTTCTCGGGGTTCCTATGCATCTCAGCACAGACGGAACGGAACGTTCATGTCACACTGGGCTGTGTGCTCTGTCAGGGAAGAGTCTTGTCATGCAGACATTTCTGGGAGCTCAGTGTTTGGAAAGCCTGGGTCACTGACTTGAGGCTGTGCTAGTCAAAAGGATGTTGAGGCCTGTGAATGCTCCACCAAAAAGTACGTCTCCCGTTTGAAAAGTCACCTGGTTCAGGTTCTCTATCTTCATTGGCCCTGTCACATGAAATAGTCCCCAGGGTAGAGATTCCAAATTGTGGTCCCAGAGATTCCAAATTGTGGTCCCAGGGACACCAGCTCCAGAATCACCTGAGTGGGCTTGCCAAACCGCGGATCTTTGTTCTGCCAGTTCAGACTCTGAAGATATTACTGCATGCTTGCTAATGTTGGGTAGCTCCTGCCTAGAGCTGGGGAGTTGGCCTGCCTAAAAGCAGTGGCCCTAAAAGATGTCTGGTCCAGATGGCACCCTTCCACAGCCTGCCCGCCTTTTGTTGGTCTATGTTATACAGAAAGCCCGTGACACATGTTGTTGAGGTGAAAACGTGAATACAGTGCTGCCTCTGTCCTCTTTTGCTTAAAATGTAAGGTCTATGATCATACATAATTAACTTCAACCAAGGGCACCCTGGGGCAAATGAAATGCCATAGGGAGTGGGGAGGAGGCGAGGTCATCTTATTGAAGGTAGGATAATCTGGTGAGACTTTTAAGGAAGGAAGGACTCAAAGAGGACCTGGAAAAGCAGATAGGACTTCCCAGGCAGATGAGGGAAACAATGTTTGCTCAACGGATGGAGCCGCTGGAGCAGGATCCTAGAGAGGAGGAGGGTGGGGAGAGGTCTGAGCTCGTGGCTACAGTGGAGAATGCTCGAGGCTCTGTGATGGGGGAAGAGATTGAAGTAGGGGTGGAACTTGGGTACATCTAGGCTCTCTTCTCTTTGTCCAGGGTCACCTTGAAACACTTTCCAGCAGGATCAGCTGCAATCACATCCTCTAGGTGTAACACCTGGTCCAGGGGTTCACATGAACCCACACTTGGTTGATAAAATCCTTATTCCTTTTGTGTCATCGCACACTGCAGGCCCTCAAAGTTGTCTGTGCCATCTCCACTCTGTTTTGTGGGGCAGAGCCATGCCTGGGTGAGAGAGCAGAGAACAGACAGAGGAGAGAGACAGTGTGGTCATTGCTGCATTGTCTATGCGGCTGGGACAGCCGCGGGAGGTGAATGATCCAGAACACCGGGTGATAACCAAAGGCATTTATATTTGGCTTTGAATTGCATGGCGTGATTGCTGGCAGCTTTCCCTTCCTAATTAGGCCAACATTCAAATGAGCTGGCACTCCCCGAACACATACCACCAAATTCCAAGGGCATGTAAAAGAAATCCCATCCATTTTTATTTTGATATTAAGGATTTCCATGAACACTAGTTTGAATGTTCTGCAATACCAGCTCGAAGAGACCCCCATCATAATGGTTTCCATGGCAAATGGCCTCCCGGTTGCACATCTTCATTTGTGATTGATTTTTCATGAAGCTGGGAATAGCCTCTACCAAATTCAGAATTGCCCAATAAAGGCTTCTGATTTATTGTGGTAAAGAATGTGCTGCTACATTAATAATAGTTTCCTGGTGGGTGTAGAGCGCTTGCAGAAGAATGATTTCTGCGCTGTGCCGCAGTGTACACAGTAGGCTGGGAAAAGCTGTCCACAGGTCTAATTCCCTCTCTGAACTTTAGTTTCCAGTAAAGAACAGTCACATGTAAATTATGGAATGTACTCTAAGCCCATATGTAGACAGAATGGAATTTATAACCATCAATAAAAGCATCCATCTTTAACTTATGAATCTCATCATGGAATTTTATAGCTAGAAGTGATGTGTGAGATCATCTAATCAAGCTTTTATCATTTTAGTGATGAGGCCGGGAGAAAGTTAAGGATCTTGAGGAAGTTGTGCTAAACGTGTGTTTGTAGGATGCAGGCTAGCTGAGGATAAAAGAAAAGTGGATTGGTTATCAAAATCAAACCAAACCCCATACTCTCTGAGGATCATGCTAGGTGGATGACGTGTATCTCAGTGACCACACTTCCCAGAATCTGTGATAGAGACAGGCACTCTTACTCATTCTTTAACAAGGAGTAGTCACTGACCCCTAAGAAATTTCCAGGCCCCTTTGAGGTGCTTTCTCCCCTGGACACAAATAAGACCAAATTTATTTCAAGTAAGCCCATATCGGTTTAATCTTCCACCAACACACCAACGATGAATAAGCATTCTCCAATTTTGTTAGAAAAAAAAAAAAAAGATATGTTATTATCATATGAATTTGCATCTCAGATTACTTGATGAAACTGAACACTTTTCATGTTTATCAGAAATGCAGCATCCCCTTGTGTAACCTGTTCACATCCTTCGTACATTTATTCACTTTTCTGCTGGCTTCAGGCCTGTCATGGACCCCACCCAACCTTCTGGGTCCTAGTGGGTGATGCTCCCTAAATTCACCTGCTGGTTGGTTTTCTAGTGAGAGCAAGCATAGGGGCATGAGCAGGAGTTTTTCTGTGTCCAGTAACCAGCAAGAGTGGAACCGGATGAGAGGGAAAGAAACACCAGAGCTGCGGGAAGGTTCTCTGAATCCAACTTCTCTGTGATGTAAACCAAGCAAACACCCAATCTCAGAGGTCCCTGTGCGGGTTGGAAGGACAGGAGGATGGGAGCTCTCATCCCAGGAAGAGTGTGTAGCTCCAGGGAGAGGAAATGGAAAGGTTCCCTGGCATCTCTGGCTAACCCACTTCCAACTTTGAGACATTACAGAGGCTCGGGAAGGGGAGCAGGCAAAGGGAAAGGTGGGAGAGAGGGGTGTGGGATGTGTGGAGGTGGTGGGTTATCACATCCCCAGGGAGGAGTCACAGAAGTCCCGAGCATTGCTTCTTTCTTCTCTTTGCACAGAGACAAACGCGTGATGGGCAGGCAGGCGCTGGGCATCGTGTTGGTGCCCTGAGCACATGCTGGAGGAAAGTAACAACAGAGCCAAGCCAACCTCCTGCAGCCCACATCCCTTATGTGTATAAGGCCACTAGGAAGGGACTGTCTTTGTCCCTGCTCTGCTGGCTTCAGGCCTGTCAGGAACCTCACTCTGCCTTCCATGTCCTCACGTGAAGAGCCAGGATGACATCATCCAGAGTTAGGGAAGGCAGGGAAAGAGACTGGTTAGAAATGCCTCAAGAACGGGAGTGGCAATGAGAAAACTATTAGGTGTAGATAAAATAGGTAGATATTTATCTGATGCCCTGATGAGGGAAAGATAGATAAACACGAAAGGCAAGACTGATAGGTTTGCTTACATCCAAATGAAGAACTGTGCCTGCCACAGATTAATAAAAAACTAAATGGCAAAGAAACTGGGGAAGATGCTTGCAATGCACACGATAAACAAAGAGGAACTTTCTTGATATCAGAGGGCGTGCTGACAGGCTCAGAGCCCGGTGAATAAATGTGTGAAGGAAGTGAACAGGTTACACAAGAGGATACTGAATTTCTGATAAACATGGAAAGTGTTCAGTTTCACCAAGTAATCTGAGATGCAGATCCATATGTTAATAACATATCTTTTTCCCCCCCAACAAAATTGGAGAATGCTTATTCATTGTTGGTGTGTTGGTGGAAGATTAAACCAATATGGGCTTACTTGAAATAAATTTGGTCTTATTTATCGAAAAACTTAACATATTCATACCCTTAGAACAAGTAATTTCATTGAGGGGGCCTTTATCCTAAGGAAACAATCTGAAATATGCAGACATTTTTTTCTATTCAAATTGCTCACTAAAAACTGATAATGATCTTCATGCTCAAAAGTGGGGGGTCAGAGCTTAAATAAATTCTGGCTCACACATATGTAGAGGATACAATAACCGTTAAACGGGATGTTTGTGCAGAATTTTTGAAGGCATGAAGCTCTGTTTGCATATTGATTGGTAACTGAGAAAAGCAGGATGTAAAATGATATGTAGATGTTCTTTCCAATTAGAATGATATAAGGAAATACATACATGTGTGCGAGGAAAAGGGCTGTGCGGAAATAAACAAAAACAGTGAGCATGGTGTTGGTCTCCAGCTGGTGGGATGAGGAATGATTGTTTTTGAGTTTCTTTTTCTTGGATTGACACCTAAACGTGTGTGTGATTCATTGGAGTAAAATTCCAATGGCTCCAAATCACATACCTTGTTTGAAAAGGAAGGACGAGAGGAAGTAAGGAGCACAGTGAGAGCAGAGCTGCGGGTGGGACCATGTTGGTGGAGGCACACGCAGCTTGGGAGCTTAGTTAGCAAGATGTGTTGCTGTCCCCAGGGTCAGAGCCCAGGGAGTGGGGTGGCTTGTAGATGGAGGTAAGTCCTAACCTTAACCCAGAAAAAGGTCTCAGTTCGAATTGGGAAGGCCTTACTTCTCTATGGAGGTGAAGGAAGCAGCTCAGTGGTGGTCAGTGTTATAACCTACAGGGTTTGGGGAAAAGGCCGCCAGGGGCCTCTGAAAGACTGTCTTGAGTTCTCACCTGGTCTGACTTAAGGTGTGCAATAAAAGGCCGTACTTGTGATGTATGTCAGTGTGTGAAACCTGCATCCCAAGATGCTCTGTGCTGTAGGAAAAGATACCCGTGCTGTTGAACCAAAGTATATCAGGTTGGGGAGGTAACATTTCAGATACCTGGTTCAGGTTCTCTACCTTCATTGTCCCTGTCACATGAAATAGTCCCCAGGGAAGAGATTCCAAATTGATTTATAGAAAACACACAAAGACCAGGCACACAGAAGCGCTGTCTCTGGGAGAAAAATCGCTCCTCTTCCTGATGGAAGCAGTAGGTGAATCTAGGCAGGTTGCAGGAGAAAGGCTGCTGGGCAGTCCCCTCCTGGCGGTGTCTTTTCTAAGTTGCTGACCTGGTCAGTGTGTGCTGGTCTAGGCCTGTGTCCCCACACAGCCATCCTGAGACCAACAGAGCACATGCTGCCCGGAGTCTGTGTGGTGAGGTGGGTGCCATTTGTGGTCAAGGAACACAATGAAATGAACTTCCCCCTTGGAATAGCTGGAGCCACATCTCTGGACTTAGTAACAAAGGGTTCTGACTCAGAGAGATAACCAGCCCCACAGGCTAGCTCTTGGGTGTCAGGATTTCTTTGTCCAAGGAAGCAGAGACTGACAAACGTTTCACAATCACAACGGAGAGAGCCCGTGGAGCTGGTGGGAGCTTGTTTTTTGTGTGTAGCTGACCCAAATGTCCTAACTTTCTTCCTGGGCCCAATTGCATGGGCATCAGTGTGCACAAATGTGTGTGCGTGCAGTACAATTTTGCTATCATGTTTCCTTCAAATCTGGGGATATCTTAGTTGGGTTTGCGGGGAAGCAGACTGTCTGAGCCGTTCAGGCTTCTATGACAAAAATACCATGGACTAGATGGCTTATGCAACAGATATTTATTTTCTCACAGTTCTGGAGGCTGGAAGTCCAAGATCAAGGTGCCTGCAAGTCCTTTCAGACCAGTGCTCTCTGGCTGCCTTCTTGCTATGTTCTCACCTGGTGGAGGGCTGCGAGAAGAAACAGACTTTCTCCCTTTCTTATAAAGGCACTGATCTCATCATGAGGGCGCCACCCTCATGACCTAGTGACCTCCATCCCATTGGAGAATTAAGATGTCCACATATGGATTTAGGAGGAGGGCACAAACATTCAGTTCATAGCACAGACCTTGAGACCCCACTTTGCATGCAGGAAGGACAGGAAGGAGCGAAGCCAAACTGGGCAGAAGGAATAGCTGGCTGGTGAAAGATTTGCAACAAAGGCCTCAGCAATGGCCCAGGGAGCCCAGGGAACTGGGGTAGCCCTTCAGAGTGTCCCGAATTGAGGGAAAGGAGTGGGTCTTTGTACCTGCACATAGACCTGTCTGGGTGCAGGCTACTGCTTGCAAAGCATCTAATCCTACCACGGACAGCTCCTGGGGAGAGTCTCAGCAGGCAATCTCAGCGATATTAGGGGACTGAGTGCCTCCGTGCTGATGGGGGATCCTGGTGGCATACCACAGCATCCACCACAGGGGCAATGAAAATCTCCAAACACCTCCATTTAGAAGCATGGAACAGACTCGAATTTCAGAGGGAAGAGATCAAAGAACTGGTATGTATATATGCATAAGTCATGGACACAGACAATAAGGTGGTAAAGGCCCAGGGGTTGGGGGTGGGCTAGAAGGGTTCAATAGGGGGGAAGAGGGGGCATAGGTAATGCTTTTAATAATAAAGATTAAAAAAATAAATAAAATAAAAATTGTTTGTTACTCCAGACCAGTCTGCGGTGGTTTTCATCAACAGAAGAGCTTTCTTGATGGCCCTAGTCATTGCATCAGGCGGCCTGGAATGCAAGGGGGTAGGACTTACTGCAGGACTCGGTGGTCCTGTTCCAGAACACTATCAACCTCATATCTGTTGGAGTGAATGTGGGCCATTTGGCCCCGCATTTTAGGACATTAGGCTCATTGCTTTAGAACTACTCTGATAGAAATAGAATGTGAGCCACAGCTTAAACAATAAAAAGGATCACTGTAATTAACTTTAATAATGTGATTTAACCTAATATAATGCAAATTTTCATGTAATCAATATTTTAAAAACAATGTAATACGAGTTTTTTTTTTTTTTTTACATTTTTAATTATTTGGTCCTAGGTCTTAGAAATCCAATGTAAGTTTTATAGTCTCCATTTGGATTAGCCACATTTCACGGGCTTAGTAGCCATAGGTGTCCAGGGGCCATTGTATAGGATAGCTTTAAAATGCAATTTCTTTCTGCTATGAATTCCAAACCTACCATTAAAAAAAGTGGAAGTTTTTTTTAGGAGGGATTTAGGAAGACAGTAATTTGAATTCATCATAAATGTTATTTAAAAAAATGTGCAAAGCAATGGATTGGATCTGTTTTGTATATCCAAGATGTTCCAAAACACTTAAAAATTTTTCAATAACAAAATTAAGTACCAAAAAGTAGGTTTTTAAAATATTCACATCTATATTAATAAAACTGGTTTATCCTTTTTAGAATAATTTTTTGACTTTAAGCAACATGAAAATATTCCTACCAAATAAAATTGTGTTTAATGGGAAAAGACATTACATTGTTTTCATTTTTAAATTTAAACTTCATTTAATTAAAATTATGTCCGTTTAAACATTCAGTCACAGTTATCGCATTTCAAATGCTCAAATGGCCACTTAAGGCTAATTTAGAATATTTTAAAGTGTTGAATAAAATATAAACAGAACTTTACAGTGATTTCCCCACATATCTCTCTCTCTAGCTCTTTTAATTTTTTAAAAAATGTGTGGCGTGCACATGTGTCTGTCTCTCTGTCTTCATTAACAACCCTCTGGACTGACTGGGATTATTTTTTTTCCTACTTTCTAATTGCTATGGACCCTGTTTGCTGCCTTTCTGATACTGTTTTCACTTCACCTTCCATCCAGCTTTTTCATTCCCGCTATGCCCTCTTTTCATATTTGACTTTCTTTATGAACTAGTCACAAAGTCTGTATTTTTAGAAAACAGATTTTATTTTTTAGAGCAGATTTAGCTTCACAGCACAATTGAGTGGAAGGTATGGAGATTCCCCATATACCTTGTGCCCCTTCCCTCCCCAATACGTGGCCTCCCCCATCAGCCTCCCCCTGCAGAGTGGCATGTGTTACCACTGACAAACCTACATTACACATCAGAGTCACTGGAACCTTAGGGGTCCTTTAGTGTTGTGCACTCTATGGGTTGGACCATACGTCTAATGACATGTACCCTTCATTGTAGTGTCATAAGGAATAGCTCCACTGCCCTAAGAATCCTCTATGCTCCACCTACTTTTCACTTGCTCTTTTTTGAAGTAATTTTAAATTCCAGCATTGGAAACAGGGAGACAGTTTAGACTTTCCATTCACTCTAAAATAAAATTTAAGCAAACCTAAACAACCAAACCCCTACGACCCTTGATTGATTTCTTTTCTTGTGGGTCATGGACTAGTGAAGAGGGAAAGCGCCCCCTGCCACTCGAACCATCCGAGGTCAGCCAGACGCTCCATGTTGGGTTTCGCTGAGAGGACTGCTGGGATGGCACTTGCTCTTTTGGTCTGACCCCAACAATTAGCTTCTGTTTTGAGCTTAAAGAGAACACAAAAGTCTCACTTTCTGTCCTTGCAAGGGGTGGAGGAGGTCAGCTTTGCTTTGTGGGGGTATGGTTGCCATAGGATGTAATAGAAAAGCAACTTAGCTGAATATGTGAGATGTTTCTGAAGCTGAGGGAGAAGTCAGCTGGGGCTGTTGGTACCATCGGACGAGGACTGAGGGGAAAGAGGAGAGGACAGTGAGGGAGGCCCTCAACTTAACTTGGGCCAGTAGATTGTGACCTTGAGCACATCATTTTCTCCCTGGGCCTCAGCTTCTGTCTTCATTGTCAAATTCAGCTATAGTCTATGTGATCCCTTTATTGTACTACTGTCTCACGAGTCTGGATCCACTTTTCATAGAATTCTCATTCCCACCAGGTTCCAGAACGGAGAAGAGGTTAAACCAAGCATTTACATAACTAGAAGTGTTGGGGAGAAAAGAAAATAGTAGCTCATGTCTCTTCATGTTCCATTTTTCACTCCCCAAGCAATTCAAGTCTGTAGAGTTGTTTTTGCTTGACCTGCCAAGATCCAAACATGTATCGACCAGTAAAAGCCCACACGTGTCCACGTCCTCCAGAATCCCTGAGCTCTGCTCTGCATCTGGCAGACGAGGCAGATCGGACCTGTGGATGCCTTGGGAGCATTTCACATAGTTCAGTCTTATTCAGTTTGTCAAGTGTTTTTTTTTATGCCAGGCCCTGGAATAAGTAAGCATTGTATAAAAATCAGCTCATCTACTTACATGCTAGGATACGTATATTCTTTAACAAATATCTTACAAATTCCGTTTCTGTCATTCAAAAGTTTATAGAATACTTTGGGATGTATAATAAGTCTGCATGAAACCATCAATAGCCCAAGGCATTGTTTTTATAAGTTCCCACGTGACAATATAGTCAACAAATGTTCAGACAATTAGAGAAGTGAAAGGTAAGTTAGGACAAAAATTGAGTTGGCTCTCATGGGATACGTGGAAAGGAGGGATGATAGTTTTTTTGAGCAGGAATAATATGGGTTAAAGTCCTGGTTATGGTTGACTCTGAAGAATACAGGAAATAAGACACACATGAGTCATTGAATGAACAAATGAATAGCTTCAGGCTTTTGAGCTTGGGTAGCCTAACCTAGTGAGGGTGTTGGAGTAATGAGAATGATGACGGTGGTTTCTTTGTGAGGCATGGAGACTTTGTAATGATGGAGCATCCCGCTGCAATGCCTGGGCACCTGAACTGCACAGATGAAAAACCAAGGGAGAACTTCAGATTTAAGAGTTATGGTTAGAGGCGATGGTGAAGTCACAGAGGATGTGTTTTCTAAATGAAGGAGGAGAGTGAAGGCCAGAGTCGTGCGTAGGGCACAGAGCTCACACTTGGGGGTGAAGAAGGAGTCAGCTTAGGGAAGACCAGAGACCTAGGAAGAACATGAGGAAGCATCACACCGAGGGCATGGGGTGAGAAGGTTTCCTGGTGCCAGCTGCCACCTGCGCTATCTGGTGCAGGGAGGAACATCGGAACAGGGGAGTCAGAAGAGAACCCAGGCTGCTTATGGAAGGGGATAGAGTGTTGACTTTTGGGGATAGAGGTTTGTTTATTTTACACTCATAGACAATTTTGCTCATGTACCTGGGTGTTAAATGTTTGCTACAGACCTTGGATCTTCTGAGTACATTTTTCAAAATAGAAAAACTCAGCAGGAAGGTCTCTGAGAGCCTCTGAAGTGTATGGCTCAAGGGGGATCCTTGAGGCCTCGGTACCAGTTCCCTTCCTTCCTGAGCACTCTCTTCCACAAACTCTCATTTCTGCAAACAATGCTCATATATTTTCACTTGTCCCCAGGCTCAGATGTGGGCACATGAGCAGGCTCCCCCAGCAGAGCTCCGTGTTATTTGGGAATGTCTCTAGGTTTCTCCCCTGATATATAGGCAAGGGAGTTAGTCTGCTCTGCTTGGTCTGGTTGAGTAGATCTACTTCCACACTTTCCCCAAATCCATACTCTTTTCTTGTGTAAGTTGTCCAAGGTATTTCATTTCGGCCTGTGATAGAAATGATACTGTGTGGAATCCTATATAAATCCACTTTTGTTATGTAAAAAAGCACCATGTGGACCTCATTTCAGAACCACCAGACTGGGATAGTGTGTTGGGGGGAGGGGTAGAAATAATAGAGTTTGTGAAATAGTGTTTTGGCCTTTGTTTCTGAATTCTGAATTAATTTTCCACAGAGAGGAAGGGAGAGGGATAGAGAACTAGAAATGTTGATGAGAGAGAAACATCGACCAGCTGCCTCCTGCACACCCCCTACTACTGGGGATGTGCCCGTAACCAATGTACATGCCCCTGACTGGAATTGAACCTGGGACCTTTCAATCTGCAGACCGACGCTCTATTCACTGAGCCAAACCGGTTTTGGCTGAATTAATAATTTTATTTTATTTTTTATCTTTTTAAAAAAAATATATTTTATTGATTTTTTACAGAGAGGAAGGGAGAGAGATAGAGAGCTAGAAACGTCAATGAGAGAGAAGCATCGACCAGCTGCCTCTTGCACACCCCCTACTGGGGATGTGCCCGCAACCCAGGTATATGCCCTTGACTGGAATCGAACCTGGGACCTTTCAGTCCGCAGACGGACACTCTACCACTGAGCCAAACCGGTTTCAGCTGAATTAATAATTTAAAAAAAATATTGGGCTGACATCCTATCTAATAAAAGAGTAATAT
Source organism: Pipistrellus kuhlii (assembly GCF_014108245.1). NCBI lineage: Eukaryota > Metazoa > Chordata > Mammalia > Chiroptera > Vespertilionidae > Pipistrellus > Pipistrellus kuhlii. The sequence continues at coordinate 20,553,443 of NW_023425405.1, forward strand.
GCAAATTGACCATCACTCCCAACACACAAGCTGGCTGCCCCCATATGGACACAAGATGGCTGCCACAAGATGGCCAGCAGGGGAGGGCAATTGGGGGGGGCATGCCTTCAGGGGAGGGCAGTTGGGGGGAACTGGGCCTGCAGTGGAGGGAAGTTGGGGGTGACTGGGACTACAGGGGAGGACAGTTAGGGCGGACTAGACCAGCAGGAGAAGGCAGTTGGGGGAGACCAGGCCTGCAGAGAAGGGTAGTTGGGGATTTCCAGGCCTATAGGGGAAGGCAGTTGGGAGCGACTAGGCCAGCAGGGGAGGGCAGTTTGGGCTGACCAGGCCTGCAGGGGAGGGCAATTGGGGCAGACCAGGCCTTCAGGGGAGTACAGTTAGGGACAACCAGGTTGGCAGGGGATAGCAGTTAGGAGCAATCGGGCCGGCAGGGGAGCAGTTAGATGTCAATCAGGCTGGCAGGGGAGTGGTTAGGGGATGATCTGAATGGCAGGCAGAAGTGGTTAGGAGCAATCAGGCAGGCAGGCAGGCGAGCACTTGGGAGCCAGTAGTCCTGGATTGTGAGAGGGATGTTTGACTGCCCATTTAGGCTCGATCCTGGTGGGATTGGGCCTGAACAGACAGTGGAATATCCCTCGAGGGGTCCCAGATTGGAGAGGGTGCAGGCTAGGCTGAGGGACGCTCCCTCCACCCCTGTGCACAAATTTCATACACTGGGCCTCTAGTTGGTTTATAAAATTATATAGGTTTCAGATGTACAATTATGTTGCATTGTGTGCCCACCACCCAAAGCCAAATCTCCTGTCACCATATATCTGAGTTCTGATTAAACCTATAACTTCTGGAGATTTTTACAGAGTCACCAAGGGCTCCTCTAGCTTAGGCTTAGCATAATTTAGGTTTTTGTTCAAATTTTTTTCTGAAGGGATGATTCCGAGTAAGAATAAGATTTCTACCAGGTCCTGAATGTCTGTGGCAGAACAGCAGCAACTTCTTCCACTTGTATTGATAGTTCATCCCAACGGAGCCATGCTTCTTTTAGTTCAAATCAGATATCATCACAAGTTTATTGTTCCCTGAGTAAAATGGAATTGAGAAATACTTTCAGGTGAGTGGCCCACTTCCCTATGATGACCCAAGTGGCATATTTTTCATTCATGATTTCAGAGGGTGTCTGTTAGGCACAGGGCCGTGCAAGGCACTTTTGAGATTACAGAAGGGTATTTGGAGTGGTGTCCATTCTTCAGGAGCTTTGTACCAAGGTGGAGACAGAAGAATAGATCAAATAAAAGGATTTTAAAATAATGTGGCTAAATATACGAGGCATTTTGTGGTACATCCTGTGAGCTCACAAACGCAAAGGAAGTTAATATTCTAGGGCAGCGTTTTTCAACCGCTGTTCCGCGGCACACTAGTGTGCCGCGAGATGTTGCCTGGTGTGCCGTAGGTGCAGACAAGACAAGAATTTTATAATTTTTCACTATTTTGTTTACTTAATATTTCATAATAAAGTAATTATAAAATACTTTCTTTGTGTTTATTTGATTCCTATTCAAGAGAATTACTTTATATATAGTCAATATAGGCACAGAGTTAAATTTTTTAACATTTTCTAATGGTGGTGTGCCTCGTGATTTTTTTCATGAAACAAGTGTGCCTTTGCCCAAAAAAGGTTGAAAAACACTGTTCTAGGGGATGCAGTAAGCAGAGGTGGCCTCCTGGAGGAGGCAGATCATGAGTGGGATGGATCGTGCTGAATGGTAGAATTTGAACTGGAAGACTTAGTTGAGCATATACGAAGGGACAAGGACACAGTGTGGGTGCAGAATTTGTGTTACAGAGAAGTGAAGGAGGAAATGGATGAACTACCTGGGGTTAGATTCCTGAAGGCTTACAAATGCTGCACTGGGGATGGGAGTGGGGGTGGGGGGGAGAACAAGGGACTGTGCAGGTTCTTAGTAAGAGAGTGACGTCATGAAGAGCATGTCCAGTCACCACTAGCCCTCTTTTTCCGTTATCAAGCAGTACTTCTTTATGGTAGTTATCACTATCTGAAATAAATCCTTCTATATCTGTTTACTCCTTTACTGATCTTCTATTCCACCAGGATGTGAGTACCATGAGGTCAGATGGAAGACTAGGATCTTGTCTGAGTCATGGCTCAGCATCTAGAACAGTGCCTGGCTGAGCCATGTCTCTTCCCCTTGCCATGTTTGTGCCCATATATCAATATGTCTCTGCCTCTGCCCCTACTCCATCTGGAGAAATGCACACTTGCAAAATGAAAGATTGTCAGGCAGAACTTGTTGTGAATAACCACAAGTACTACTGTTTGCTCAGCTTCTGGTTGAGCAATTCCTGTATGCCTGGCATTTTATATTGAAGTTATGCATTGCTGCCATCCTCTCAAACACCCTACAGGATGCCTATTATTCACTGTTTTCCATGTGTGGAGACCGAGTCCCAGAATCACATGGCAGAGAACCACATGGTGCCCCGAGGATTTGAACTCAGGTGGTGTTGACTCCAGAGACCAGGTTCTTGTGGGGTGGGGGGTGGGGGGGGTGGCACCGGACCAGCCCCAGAGCCCAGCACAAGTAGTAACACAGAGTTCATAAAACTATGGTAATTATCATATCCTACAGGTCTTTTCTCTCTGTGAACAGCTGTTTAGCTACTTTTGCCCACTCTGAATATTGGTCAGGAAAGAGAGCTTGGTGGGATAGAGAGAAACTTTCAGTTCCTGGAGCTCAAAGGAAAGAGCGAGGGGTGGAGTGTCCGATGCCCTAATAGGGGGCAGAGCAGGACCTGGAATCACCTTTCTTTAATGCTCTTGAGGCTTCTTGACATTTGACACAAAACTCTCCACAGCAAGAGGCTCCAGCTGAGCACCTGGCCACACGTGGCTCTTCCAGCCCCTCCCCACGATGCACCAAATCAGTTTCTCTTGCCCCATTACCTTTCAACAATTCCCACCAAGTGGAGCCCTGTCCAGCACACCTTGTTGTTTGTGACAAGCCTTTTTTTCACATCTGACAGGACCGAGTGGGATTTGTCTCACTACAATCTTCCTTTCTGAAAGCACTGAGCTCCATTCATTGTCTTTGCTTCCTTTCCACCTTGCAATGGGAAGACAATTCTCAGAATTTCAGGCGGAGGGAAAGGAAGATGCCCTTTGTAGATCTTTTCTTTGCATTCAACTTTGTGTTTCCCTAAAGGATCAGCCAGGCTCAGTTTAACTAAAAACACAGTTCACTGTTCACAGTCTTCCTTGTGCATTGACCATGCCAGGCCGTGAGGATACAGAGATGGGTGAGAGGCTCCCGAGAGGCCCACAGTCTCACTTGTATGGAAAGCCCTCAATCCCCAAGGAAGGAGCAGTCTCTGCGCCAGAAAATCATCTGCAGGAGGCCAAAATAAACAAGACAGTAAACAAAACCACCCCCCAGGAATGCTAGAGATGCATTCAAAGATGACAGAAAGAGGGACCTGGCCAATGAGTGTGCAGAGATGTCCAGGGAAACACATAGCATGTGCCTCTGAGAAAGAGCCGCAGGGAAGTGATGCAGGACGCTTTGAGGCAGGACCAGGGGAGCATGGGAAAGTGAAGAGAGAGCAAGACTTACTCATAGCTCCTGAAGTCTACAGCTGGAAACACTGCATGAACAGTTATTGACAGGACCTACTATGTGCATGGCATAGAACTCCCAGGTAACCAAGCCTGCAAGGTGATTGCATGAACAAAAATCATTAATACACAAAGCCATACTTATCAGGTACAATAATGACAATAATAGCTCCAGAGCAAACTTATGAAATAATATTAGGGCATTTATTATTCCAGATGTAATTGAATTTATTTTCCCTGAATTGTAAATAATATTGGTTACAGGGTGTTCCAGTCCACAGTCTTCTAAGGCTAACTGGTTTTCTTTTCTTAAACTCATTTAGATGTAGCCTTAAAATAATATGTGTCCCTTAGACTACTCCCTCTTAGACTTTTATCTGAGGCTGTTGACCGCATCATTTACTGTTCCTAAGGTACAAGAGTCTCTTCTCTCTGAAATGTCTGTCAACTTGCTTCTTTTCTATTTAGTTCTTATATTTTCTAATAGGAGAAAGGAATTTCTTCATGCTATTTGCTGAATGCTTAAAAAATAGCATTCTACTACTTATTGGTATTCTTTCTCAAAATGCTCTGAGATAAAAGAGATTTTGTAAAGCTATAAAATGGAAATTACTAGAAGTAACTAATGAGACAGGAAAGTGAGTAAGGCTGGTCATTAGGGACACAGATGTGATCCTACTGGCCTAGAGGATATTCTCCTTGCAAGGCTGGCACCAGACCAACATGAAAAGATGCAGAGGAGCGGGGATCTGCCATAGGAGAGGCTGGTCTGCAGTGAGGAGGGCTGGACTTCCGGTCTCTTCCCCATTCCAGGTGTCTGAGCTTTCTGCCCACATGCACAGCCTCACAGGATCTGCAGCCCAAGATGCCTCATCTTCCAACCTGGCTTGGATTTACTCCTCTCAGAAGAAACAAGGCAGCCACATGACATTCTGAACTTCTCAAAAACCCGTGGGAAACTGGTGGAGATGTGAGAAGGACTCTGGTGATCACATTGAGGATCAAGAGATGAGGATTCCTTGGGCCAGTATTTTTTTTTTTCTTTAATATATTTTATTGATTTTTTACAGAGAGAAGGAGAGAGAAATAGAGTTAGAAACATCGATGAGAGAGAATCATCAATTGACTGCCTCTTGCACAACCCCTACTGAGGATGTGCCCACAACCAAGATACATGCCCTTGACAAGAATCAAACCCAGGACCTTTCAGTCCGTAGGCCGACGCCCTATCCACTGAGCCAAACCAGTTTTGGCGGGCCAGTATTTATTTTCCCCTGGATTTGATCTCTCTCTGGATGCTGGATTCAGTAAATAAACTGACTCATAGATTGAAGGGTGCTGGTTTGAAGCCTTGTGATAACGGTAATTGCTAATATGTTAATACTGATTCTGCTATCTCCTTGATGTGCACAGCCTCTGTGTTGACATAGCTCTTGGATTAGCTCACAGGATGTGAAAGCTGAAAGAGATTGTTTCCCTTAGTTTCTTTCCCAGAAGTCTAACTATGGTAAGGGGCGTCTGAAGTCCCAAAGCCAATAGCAGCACAGCTAGAACCAGGGGTCCTGACCTCAGTCTAGGGCTCTTGGCTGGTTTGCCATTGTCCCAGCTTCATTCTCCCTGCCAGGCTGATCTCTGTGGACTGCCTTGCCTGGGCCCCCTTGCTCTCTGCTTCCCATTTGGGTTTGGTTATTGAGAGGCAGGACCTGACAACCAGGAGACAGGAGGAAAGAGGTGGCAGTCCTTCTGGGCCCTGCCCCGCCTCCGTCCAGCAGCATTGGGAGTCTTCTTCCCCAGCTTTTGGCTGGTTGTTTATTCTGATAAGACTCTGGGATTGTCAAAAAGTTTGTTACAAGAAAAAGGCAGAAGCACAGTTACCAGAAACAGTGGTTTCCAAACCTTAGATTTCATGAATCAATGTACTTTCCCCTAAAATAGCATCACTGGATCCCCAACCAATCTGACTTTTTTATGCAGCAGGAATAATTGGGGGATAGAAGTGTTACATCTTCCAAAAGTGTCCATTTCACTCAAAGATTTGAAATGAAGAGTTAAGTAGGTGATAACTAATTAAAATTTTTTTCAAATTAATAAAAAGATGTAGAGTAGAACTCAAAATTTATGAAAAAATACTTCATATGTTTTTTCCTTTTTCTTTTTTTTAGACAAAGTCATGAGACATTAGGGAAATTTTCCACTTACTCTTGCCATTTTGGGGTAACCCTGGAGGTCTGACTTCATCCTTAGGAGTATTTTCATTGAAAAATTACAGATTGCTAAAGTGATTAGGCTTAGAACAGTTGATAAAAAACTATATAGGCTTTATGGTTAGAATGCTTTAGGACTTACTAAAGTTAAAGAAGATCTTTTGTTATAATATAAACTGGGGACCAGTGCACGAATTTGTGCACCTTGAAAGGAACTGTGCTGTGGGCCGCTAGGCTGTGGTAGGCACAGGGGCAGGTCTCAGCCCATCCTCCATGCCCGTGTCTGGCCCTTCCTGCCACACCCCCATTTCCTGTCTGCTGGCAGCCCCACTTCTGCCACTGCTGCTCCCATGGGCTGATGGCACCGGCCCCACTTGCATCTGCTAAAGGTGTGGCGCGATTGGGGCCAGTGCCAACAGCGGGTGCGAGCGGAGCCAGCACAGTCAGGGGGTGCAAATGGCAGCTGCTGTCCTGATCACCCCTCAGGAGCAGGGGAGGGTGATCAGGGTCAGCAGCCACCGCTGTACCCGCTGATGGTGCCAAGCGATTAGGACTGGTCTTGGGCACCAGCAGTGGGTGCCAGTGGTGGCTTCAGCACCGGCTGCAGGTGCAAATGGGGCCAGTGCTGGCAACAGGTGCTAGTGGCTGCTCCGGTGCCAGCAATGGGTGTGAGTGGGCTAGCATGCCCCGCCTTGGTCTGGCAACCCGCCCCCCCACCCCCTCACCTGCTTCACCATCCTGCTGTGGGAGATGCCCACCATGTTTTGTGCATGTCCCCTGGTGGTCAGCACATGTCATAACAACCAGTTGTTTGCCTGTTCCAGTTGTTCTACCATTTGGTCTATTTGCATATTAGCTTTTTATTATATAGGATGATAATCCAAGTTCAGCCTTAGTCATTGAAGAGAACTTTGAATTCTCTGAGCAGGTATATTTCTACACATGAAAAGAAACGCAAATATAATGAATAGATAACTTACAGTAAAAAACTGGTGACAAGGGGCCTGATTTCTGCATCATTGTTTTGTTTGGGGCAAAGAGTTTTAAAGAATTCAATTTATATGCCTTGGTGAGGGGAAGGGGTTCTTGAGCTCTTGTCTGGTCAGCCATAGTCTTACTTTCCATTGCCTAAAATTGGACAACATAAGTTTCTTGATGATTTCCTGAAGGCATTTAGTATTCTACCTTGAGTTGATCAAACTCTAGGTGAAGGCTGGGGCGAAGCAGGGGCAGAACTTAGAATCTCTGTCTGCAAGAAAAGTGGGCCTTGGAGCATGGGCAGTACTTCTGGGTGGTTGGAAATGGGACAGACTAGGCAAAGGAACTGTGGGTGCGCAAGAGGGTCCCATGTGCAGGCATTGTTATAATATATGGTTCCCCAGCTAACAAAACATCAGTATAGGAAGTCTAAACTGAGCAAGTGACAGCGCTGTGAGTGAAGGTGACCATCTTTGCAGCATTGTGACACTGAGCTTCAGTCTGCTCCAGGCCCTCTGCCAGGTGCTCTGTCCCTGCCACAGTCCCAGGGAACAGAACAAGGACTAGGTAGTGGGAAAATGCAGACCAGGGCTGGAGTGAAAAGGGAATGGGGGGTGGGGGGTAGAGGGTGTGTGCTGGGGCTATTGCAATCCTCTTTTAAAATAAAATTTATTGTATTTTTCTTCTCTTTTTTAAAAATAGAATTTTATTGATTTCAGAGAGGAAGGGAGAGGGAGAGAGAGAAGCATCAATGATGAGAGAGAATCATTGATTGGTTGCCTCCTTCACGACTCACACTGGGGATTGAACCCACAAGCTGGGCATATGCCCTGACTAGGAACTGTGACTTCGTGGTTTGTAGGTTGATGCCCAACAACTAAGCCAAGCCAGCTGGGCTATATTTCTTTTCTTAAAAATATTTTATTGAGTTATGATTGACATGCAAAAAGCTGTGTATATTTACTGTATACAACTTGGTGCATTTTGAAATTAGTATGTACCTGCAAAACCATCACCACAATTTCTGCCCAAAACATATCCATCGCCTGCAATTTCCTCCCACCTTATTTGTTATTTTACGATAAGAACACTTATCAGAAGCTCTATCCTCTTAGCAAATTTTTAAGTGTACAATACAGTATTGTTAACTATAGAAGCTGTGCATACAGTCAGTCATTTCTAGGATGTACTCACGTGTATGATGGAAACTTTGTGCTCTTTAGCGCCTCCCTGGCCACCTCCTCCTGCCCCTGGAAGCAGCCATTCAGCTCTCTGTTGCAGCCATGCTTCACCTTTGCACGTAGCAGTCCCTCTCCTCCCCATCAAACAGTAGGAAAAATGACCATCTCGCACCACAAACATCACAGAATCTTAGCTCTTAGACCTGGAGGAAGCTTGCTAGGCTATCAGGCCCAGCCTATCCTTCCCAGAAGATAAGATATTGTTATGCACAGTCCAAAAGGCAGTTATAGCCAGAATAGAGCCCCAGAGAATTAGAATGTTAGGGCCCAAGGGAACCCTGGAGTTCAACCAATTCCTGCTCCTCATTTATAGACAAATAACTGTTTGCAAGGGGTTGACGGGTGAGGGTTGGGGGTTCATCCAGGGATGAAGATGGCAGTGCTGAAATTAGAACTGGGATGCAATTCAGGGCTGTTTGTGCCACACAAGGAGCCCTGGGCCATGTTGTTGAGGTGGCCTCATCTGGTGAAGTAATTTGATTTGTATTTTTCTCTTTGGGCTCAGCAAATGTTCACTTGTTCAGGCTCTGATTTTGTGTGGAATCTAGAGAAAATCAGGCTTGTTACTCTCTTCCTCCCCCTGCTGGCTTGCAAGGCTGATTCCCTGAAACTGACACACACCTTTGGGCAATGAAATGACTTCAGATAAAATGGAGGCCTGCATGGGGGTTGCTTTAGAAACAAGGGAGAACCTACTGGTTTATTTCTTCCTCCCTCAAAAAGGCAAATCTAATCCAATGGAATCTTGATCTGTAGAGATATCTATATCATATATAGATCAATATACATGCATATATATTCCTTCCTCAACTTCTGGTCTCTTGACTACACACAATGGCAAAGCAAAAATGGAAAACTTGAAAAAAAAAAAGTTGACAGCATTTCTATGATTCAGCCAGCAATTTGCTACGGTATCCAGGGAGACAGCTTCTCACATACATTAGCATAATGTGAAATGGCAGCTAGAACCAGAATTTACTGTCTAAGCAACTCAGCCTGAACAGCTGTAGACAACAATGCAATTTAAGGGAAATCCAAATATTAGGCTTAAGTGACTGATACAGTCCCAAAACCTCTTCATTTTAAACATAAGGGGTCTGGTTAATTCCCTCATTTATGCTCCCCAGTCTTGGGGCAGGTAGATGGTTGGAATTCAAGGTTAACAAAGAAAGATATTGTGGATAGTTGAAATCCAATATAACATTCAGCCAGCCTCAGCCTCAGCTCACTCTAGTCCCATTATCACCAAAATACATTTTCTTTCCCTCTTGATTTTTTTTTTTTTTTTTTTTAGGTTTTTCCATTTCCATTGGTATCCAAATGCTGACATTTCTTCTTCCTGTATTTTTCCCGGGAGCCTTGCCATGAGAATGTACCTATTTGCTCCCTGGTTATCTGGACACTTAACCACTGTAGATAGCAGCATAACCTTACAAAGGGGCCTTGTTTCTTAGCAGGGGGCCCAGCAAGCCTGGGGAAGCATCTTAATGTGGCTGGCTTCCTAAGGACCTTGTGCTTGTCCTGGACAGCACTCTTATTGGCCTCTGGCTTTTCCTGCCATTCCTCTGGCTTCTCTTTTCCCTTCCTCTGTCTGTACTTTCCTCTCCTGGGTTGAGTGGAATGGTGGCGGTGACATTTTCCAGGCAGACGAGACACATGGACACAGGTGGCAGCTTCCATGGTACAGTCTTCCAGATGATACCCCTTCTCATCTACAGCCATCTATGACTATTTATTCCAGACTTAGAAATCCATAATGCCCCAGAGACAGGATCTCGCCCATCTTGGAGGTCAGAGGACAGAGAGAGAGCTGAGGGGTCCATCTCTACACCTTAACTCACGGAGTGTGGCTCATTGAGGCTCCGTAAGGATTTGCCAGAAGATGCAGAGTAATGGTTTAAGGCTTTCAGTCTCCCCTTTAGCTGGACAGGGACTGATCCAAGGATGTGGAGTTTCCTAGGGACTTCCCTGGTGTACACTGGAATCTGGTGCCCATCTGCAGGGATTTTTCCCAATGGCCTCTGTATTGTTAGAGGAACACCTCACAAGACTGCCCTCACTTATGACACCAATTCCAAGTTTGGGGGCCCCAAGATCTTTCTAATTCACTAAAAGGACTCACAGAATGTTCTGAAAGCTGTTATACTCATGGTTGGAGTTTATTACGGTTGAAGAATACAAATTAAATCAGCCAAGGAAAGGAGCACAAAGGGCAGAGTCCAGAACAGTTCCAGATGTGAAGCTTCCAGTTGTCCTCTCCCTGTGGAGTCAGGCGCATCGATGTATGACTTGATCCATGGAACACTGCCAACCAGAAAAGCCCCTGAGCCTTGGTGTCCCTAGTTTTTATTTGGGCTCCATCATGTAGGCATTGTTCACATGGTTGACCTCATACTCCAGCACCTCTTGGGGTTGAGTTGATATCACATGACCCAAAGCCCCAACTCTATGTCTCATTGTTATACTACCCTGCATGGCCAAAGGCCCAAGCAAACCAACACTCCCATCAGGCATCACTTTCCAAGGACTCAGAGAATTACCTCCCGGAAGCCCAAGGAGAAAGCCAGCCCTCTTTTTGGGTAAGATTAATTCTTTGCTATACAGACCTTCAGTTAAGGCTGGGTGTTCTGGAGCTGTAACAGGCAGTTGGCCATCGTGACAATGGAGGTGAAAGAACCACAGATGAAGGAGTGGGATGAAGAAAAGCTTTTAGTTGGAGAGGAAAAGGGGTGCTGGGGAGTAGTGTACTGCACTATTATGTATGAACTAGGGGCCCAATGCACAAAATTCATGCAAGAGGAGGCCTTCCTTTCCCCAGCTGCTGGCACCAGCTTCCCTCTGGCACCTGGGACCTGGGCTTCCCTCTGGCCACTGGCAGTCACCCAGGACCCAGGCTTCCTTTGCAGCCCCGGCTTTGTTTGGAAGGATGTCTGGTCTAATTAGCATGTTACACTTTTATTATTATAGATAGAGTGGGAGACATGAAGCCCAATTGATTTGTGAAATATTGTTTTAGGTTGTGATTTATTCTTTCCCTTTGCCAATCAGGGGAGTGTTAAACCAAGGATGAATATATCTTAACCTCCAGGATTGAGAGCTAGTTTTTCCAAAAAAGGCAAGAGGAATTGGGGTCCACAGTTAGAAATAATTTGCTCTGGAGTTGATGGAGATGTTGCTTTCTCTGTACATCCATACAGGCAGTGGAGATTTCAAGGGGCATAGGAAAAATGAGCTATGTTTTGTAAGTATTTTGATAGTGATGATTGTAATCATAAATAACTAGAGGTCTGCACCCGTAAGGTCCCTTGGCCAGGCCTGTACCCCCTGGCAATCCAGGACCCCTTGGAGGATGTTGGAGAGCCTGTTTCAGTCCAAATCTGTGTTCCCAGCCTCTAGTATGCATGTAAGATCTTTGGTTAATCTCTTCCCACCCTCCTTTCCCCCTCCCTTTGAGATTCATCAGTCTGTTCCATGTTTCCATGCCTGTGTGTTGAGCCTCTGCCCCCTGGTGGTTAGTGCACGACATAGCAAATGGTTGAATCGTCAAATGGCCACTTAGGCTTTTATATCCTATATAATAAAGAGGTGATATGCAAATGGACCGTCACACCATCACACAAGATGGCTGCCCCCATGTGGTCACAAGATGGCCGGCAGGGGAGGGCAGTTATGGGCGATCAGGCCAGCAGGGGAGGGCAGTTAGGGGTGACTGGGCTGGCAGAGAAGGGCAGTTAGGGGGGACCAGGCCTTCAGAGGAGGGCACTTGGGGCAATCTGGTTGTCAGGGGAAGAGTTAGTGTAGATCAGGCTGGCAGGGGAGTGGTTAGGGGGATCAGGCTGGCAGGTAGAAACAGTTAGGGGTAATCAGGCCAGGCAGGCAGAAGAGCAGTTGGGAGCCAATAGTCCTGGATTGTGGAGGGATCCCAGATTGGAGAGTGTGCAGTGCACGAATTTCATGCAGCAGGCCTCTGGCATATAGATAATGGCTACCATTTATAGAATGCTTCTAAATACCAAGCAGTTAAATTATTTACCAGCACCATCACACTTAATTATTTGAATATCATTGTGGGGTAGGTATTATTACCTGAGTTTTTGGTAAGTGGATCTTAGAATAGTGCTATAAAGGCTCACAGATGACAAAGCCAATGCCTTTCTGACCTCATTGTCTATACTTAACCCGCTCCTTGTCCCCATGGTGGACATGGTTAATATGGCCTCCAGATTGGAGATAAACCTCTGATTTAGTATTTAACATGTTGACTTCAAAAGACTCTATGTCTGCTAAGACTGAGGCTGGGTCCACCAGGAACCTCAGGTTTCTCCATGGAAGGCTTGGAAAGGCCGAGATGATGGGCACACTTAACCTGGGGCAGCTCACATTTTGCGTCTGCACCGGGAAGGAGATGGTTTATATTTGCTCCTGGGAGCGGGATTGATAAGATGAAGAATATAAAATGGCCGAAACCGGTTTGGCTCAGTGGATAGAGCGTCAGCTTGTGGACTGAAGGGTCCTGGGTTCGATTCCAGTCAAGGGCATGTACCTTGGTTGTGGGCACATTACTGGTGGGGGGTATGCAGGAGGCAGCTGATTGATGTTTCTCTCTCATTGATGTTTCTAGCTCTCTGTAAAAATATCAATAAAATATCAATTCTTTCCCTATAGCTGTCCTGCCTCTCATTTCAGCGAAGCCAGGTGACACTCCCAGGGCCTTTGTCCTTGGCCAGGGTAGCGGCAGTAGGACCCCTGTTGTGCCACCTGATCTTTCTTCTGACCTGAGGCTGTGATAGAGAGGAGCAGACCTGTGACTACAGAAAGAACCTCCACAATAGCTGACATGTAACTAGAAGAGTGGGTGACCCACGGAAAAATAGCAGGGAAGCAAAACTCTAACCTTTCCTGGCCCTTTCCCCTGATTTCTGGACATCTCCTTGCCTCAAACTTCTATGCTTGAAGGTTTTTCCTGCCTCTCCTAAGGAGGAATCAAATAATTATGGGCGTGGTAAGTTATTCCTAACTAGAGTGCAGTTCTTTTTTTTAACTGAAAAGAGGGGTTATCACCTAAGTCAAAACAAGGATGAGCCAGTGTTGGGTTTGAGACCTCAGTGATGGAAATATTTGAGGGTTTCACTGCTTAGCCCACCCCATAGTCACCTACCCTTGGCTGTCTCCTCTTCCACATTAAGCCAGTCTTGGCTTCAAACCAACATCCTCCAGGGAACAGGCCTCAACATGGGCATCCCCGGCTGATGTACTGTCAGCATCAGGCTGAGAACCAAGTTGTGTCTGTAGAGGCTCTGAAGTACTTGGAGCCTGAAACTCTGTTCATGCCAGCCGCTGCCCAGCCTTGCTGTTCCCTGGGCCTTGGACCTTGCCAGCCTTTTGTGCCAGCATTTGGGATATCCTTTTTGATAATTTGTGGTGGATCCTTCTTTGGGAACAGGCTTTTCTTTAAGAGCCTCTTGAGGGCCGCACTGGCCTAATTCTCTACCTTTCATCTTCTAAGTGGGGGTAAAGGAGGGGCCAGGCTGGCAACCATTTCAACATCACAACCTCGCTGGTGCCTGCACTTAGAAGATGCTTATTATACTCAAGTTTACCCTGAAAGTCAATGTTGGAGCTGGTACGGGAACACAAGGCTCATTTCACCTAACTCATAGTATGGTGTCCCATGCCATATTGTTTATATGGAGCTACAGAATTACATTGAGGCCTATATTTCTCACTGCTCAACAGTAACAAGTGCAGTGACTGTACATGGTGGTAGTAGGATAGATTTCCCTAGATACTGATGTGTTTATGTCCTTTGATTAGAGTGCTGTGATTAGAGCATCGTGTGGTTTTAGAATCTAGTAGCAGAAGTCAGAACCTTTGGGAAAGTGCCTGGTTCAACTTCTGATTTTCGTATGGTCAGTCCATAGCTCTGGAGAGAACCTGGTTTAAGCTTAGATGCTCAGGTGGGCAGTCTACAGCTCCAGGTAGCACCTGGTTCAAGATCAGACACTCAGGTGAACAGGCTACAGCTTCTCAGAGCACCCAGTTCAAGCTCAGGTAGGGGGTCTACAACTGCAGGGAGCACCTGGTTTAAGCTCAGATGGTGGGGTGTGCGGGGTCTACAGCTCTGGGGAAAGGACACCCCATGACATTAAGAAACTGAAATTTAGGAATTTTCTTTGAATAGATTTCTCTTTTAATCCTAATTTTTTAGGAAGTTTAGCAACATATATATTACACTACATTTTAACAGCATTTCTGCTTGTCAGATGTCTTCGCCAAGAATCGTTTCACTACTTTCAATGATTTTTGTTTTGTTTTGGCTTTTACCATTCTTCCTCAAGGCATCATTTCCAGTTCAAATATAGACTTTTTCAATAAACACTATGTAGTTTCAGTTGAAGCTTAATCAAAGCTATTCAAAGAAAGACAAATTCTCTTTACAAGCCATAGCTCTTGCTGGCCTTTGCTGATAAGTGTTACGATGTCCTTAGTGTCCTTGGTACCCTGTTGTTCTGTCCCTGGTCTCAGAAAAGTAAATGCCACCACACTTTGCCCACTCAGCTGGGCAGCCCAGGTTTGGAAGAATGCTTCCATGCTCAGCCCCCTCAGCCCATCTGTGCCTTCTCGAGCTCCCTGGTTCTCTCTATTTCTGTATGCTCCTTCTGGACCATCTTCACTGTGGGTATTGGCACTAGCCGGCAGGAAGCCACTTTGCAGGCTTTCTGGTTGCCAAGTACTTGCTCTAAGCCAGGCACACCAGAAAATAGGCTCTTAAAGTCTCACTGACTGTATCCTCAGTTTGCCTGTTGCCCAGTAACAGAGGTATCCCTATCCCTGCCACCGTTCCTGGATGAACAAACCCCACCCCCTCTGCAGACTGCTGTATTCAGGTTTCAGTAAGTCTTATTCCAGCATCACTGAGTTTTCTAAGAAGCTGGGGGTGGGGAGGAGGTATGTGTCAAAATCCTTCCATGCTCCTAGCCTTCCTGAAGTTACTCTCCATTGTCTCTGCCTTTAGTCACTCTGGACTCCTGCTGGGTAGGATTGAGAGTATGGGGATCATAATGCACCACCCTCAGTATTTCCTTGGATTGGTTTCCTTCTGACATTCCTTTGATGAGATTTTTGGAGAGAGAGTAAGTATTTTAAGAGCCGGGCAGAGGTGAGTTGACTTTGTCTCTAGTAGTTACCACTAGGTGAGAAGAGTCTGATGGTGATGACCATGACCCCTTTTCCTGTGTCACTCCCTCCCTTACATTCCTTGTTGTAACAGGCACCTCGGAGTGCCATGACCCACTTCTCTCTGGCTGTAGGTTGCGGTTGCAAAACAAGGTCCTCCCATCACTGATCTTGGCTCCATCATAGAGCTCAACCCAGAGGTTGCTCGTGTTCTTTCACAACCATCCTTCAAGCATAACAGTAGTCAGCATGCACGGAGGGCTTATCCTCTGTTCCAGGTGTGGGTTCTGCTAAGTGCTTTGCCTGCATTATCTTCCCGACTCTTCCCAATGATCCTGTGACCTAAGTTCCTCTAGTATCCCCCTTTTCCAGTGAGATGATTGTGGCTCAGAGAGGTCAAGCAATTTTCCCAGGGTCATACAGTTCATGTCAGGATTTAAGCTTGCTTTTCTCCACTATGCAGGATCTCTTTATTCTATCTCATCTTCATGTCTTTGCACACACTGTCCCCTTACTCAGACCTCCTTCCCTCCATGCTGCAATGCCCAGCTGAAACCCCAGCTTCTCTGTGGACACCCCAGACAGCAGCGAGCTCTTTTATGGGCTCCCATATTATAGGTATCTCCAACTACTAACCTTCACCACCTTGTATTATTGTTCATTTTCATGTCATTGTTTTGAGTCGGGTGGTGCATTTCAGAAGGCAGCTCCCAGTGCATTTCACATCTCCTGTGGAGATTAGCATACATTCTCACATAGTACATGTTCAACAAATCCCCGTTGTCCATTATGTGACTTTAAATTTGGGCCATTACCTATGAAGGCTGGAGTGCATTTCACTGAATTGATGTTGTGCAAAGCAATTTGAAGGTCTTACTAACATAATTCATGTTTCCAATCCCCCCTGACTTAAAAGGTAATCTAGCTCTAAAACAGAGAAGGAATAATATGCAGCTATTTCCATGAAATGATGTATAGGAAACAAGAAAAATGGTTTAAAGCTGCTAAAATCAAATCGATAGATAACATTCAGTATCAACTATGCTCTCCCATGAAAAAAACACAATTCCTTAGTTTTCTATTATCATTCTGCCCCCAAAGTCATGGATGCTGAGGACTTCCTTCCAGCCACTTGCTACTGGGCTCCCTGAGACAGCTCCCCTGCGCAGCCACACATGACTGGAAGATGTGATAACAGCAGCTGTGCTCTTTTTTTTTTTTTTACTTTTTATTTTATTTAAAAAAATAAATTTTATTGATTTTAGAGAGAGAGGGAGAGATAGAAACATCAATGATGAGAGAGCATTATTGATTGGCTGTCTCCTG
Organism: Pipistrellus kuhlii; assembly: GCF_014108245.1. Taxonomy (NCBI): domain Eukaryota; kingdom Metazoa; phylum Chordata; class Mammalia; order Chiroptera; family Vespertilionidae; genus Pipistrellus; species Pipistrellus kuhlii. The sequence continues at coordinate 20,569,996 of NW_023425405.1, forward strand.
CACACCCCCTACTGGGGATTGAGCCCAAAACCCAGACATGTGCCCTTGGCTGGAATCGAACCTGGGACCCTTCAGTCCGCAGGCCGATGCTCTATCCATTGAGACAAACCACCTAGGGCAGCAGCTGTGCTTTTTAACAAACAACAGTACACCCCTGGCTGATGTGGGTCAGTGGTTGGGCATCATCTAATAGAACAACAAAAGGCTCCCCGTCAAGACACAAACCTGTGTTGTGGGCTCGATCCCCAATACAGGGGTGTGTAGGAGGCAGCTGATGGATGTTCTGCTCTCACATCAATGTTTCTCTCTCTTTCTCCCTCTTCCATCCTTTCTCTAAAAAAAAAAAGTAAACAAAAAACACCCCAAAACACTATTCTTTAAAAAATAAACAACAACACTGGGAAAATGACCTTTTCAAACTGTCAGAATCCCTGAGATGCAGTGAGTGAGTGAAAAATTGAGGCATTTTTGTAGATATGTTAAGGTACAAATAAGAGACTGACCTACAACATAATTAAACAACCTGATTTGGTTGTTTTGATTTAAACACAGCATTCTACAAATAATAGAACAGTGATTATTAGCCACCTAAACAAATACTATTTCAACAACTTGACCATTAATTATGACTGAAGAGAGCTTGGGTGTCTGTTTTCATTTCCTCCTTTGCTCTAATTATACTAGTATTTATGCAGGCAGGTCTGCCAAAAGTTTCTTGTGTCCAGCACTGTCCCCTATACTGTGCAGGGTCTCTAGAAGTCCCTGTCCAGAAATAATGCTTCTTCTAAAAGAAGGCAAATTCAAGGCCATGCCTGAATAGATTAAGATACATATGGCTGAAGTTTTTAAAAAAACATATATATTTTATTGATTTTTTACAGAGAAGAAGAGAAAGGGATAGAAAGTTAGAAACATTGATGAGAGAGAGTAATCGATCAGCTGCCTCCTGCACACCCCCCACTGGGGATGTGCCCGCAACAAAGGTACATGCCCTTGACTGGAATCGAACCCAGGACCCTTCAGTCTGCAGGCCAACTCTCCATCCACTAAGCCAAACCAGTTTTGGCAATATGGTTGAAGTTTTGACTAATATATGCACTGAGGCACTTACTGGTACACTACTTTGTTGCAATAGACTATTGAAGAGTTTGCCCTCTTGAGCTTCTACAGGAGATTCTCATGGGTGGGTTTCATAGAAGAACTGTTAGTGCTTGAAAGCGGGATAAAGTACCTGTAGTTGTAACCCTCTCTGCTCAGCTTACTATTCCTTGTCCATAATGTGCATATCTCAGTCAAGTCTGTCTATGGGAAAACTACGAAATACACGGGGTGCAGAGAAAGTACTTCTTATCTACCCACTTATTTGTTGACAGAATTCATCATCACTCGGGCAGGGACAGAGAGAAGCTCTAGGCCTCTGGGCTGGTGTGTGTGGAACCAGCATCGCTGCAGAGAACAATCTCTGTAAGGTCCCGAGCACCGCCCTGGATGATGATGTGCTGAGGGAAAGTCGTGAGCCTAGCACAGATGGGCACATCAAGACTAAAGGGGTCTTTTATAAAAATAAATCCCATGACAAATCCTTTTGTAGAGAGATCCCATTGTAAGTAAATGAAGTTTCTTCCTTTTTTGTTGGTTAATACAAACGTTCAGAGGTTTACATCAGCTATTTTTCCTGCGGGGAATGTACTAGAGATGCTAGGGGAACGCAGGGGAAATGTAGAGGGTGGGGCTGTGCGAGCAGTGAGTTTGGAGAAGTCAGTGATGGGGATTGAGGGGGTCATTTATAGAGAGCAGGTGTGTCTGGGTGTGAGGGGGCTGCTTTGGGTGCACCCAGCAGGTTCTAGGGGGACAAGCATGAGCCAGATGGGTAAGTAGGGACAGTTGGGAGAAATCTTCAGGTAGGACTTAAATGTGATTGGGACTTAAATGTGATTCGTCAGGGGATATTAGGATAAAAGTGGAGCTTAACAAACCAGTACATACTTATCAAATATCTGCCTGTCACCATGCTGAACACTTGCACTCATTCCTTATAAAGTTTATAAGATACCATCTCTAGAACCTTAACACCTAATTTGAGAGATAAGATATTAAGAGTCAGATAAATGTAGGAGACATTGACTTTGCAGCTTAACAGTAAGAAACATAATAGGACTAAATGTAAAGGAGCTGTTCCTTTACAGTCTGTCGGCAGAGAGGAGGAGGTTGGGGGACTGGGTGAAAAAAGTGAAGGGCTTAAGAAGTACAAATTGGTAGTTACAGAATAGTCACAGAGATGTACATTACAGCAGAGGGAATGTAGTCAATCATATTGCAGTAATGATGTACGGTGCTAGGTGGGTACTGGAAATACCAGAGGATCATTCTGTAAAATATATGATTGTCCAGCCACTCTGTGGTACATCTGAAACTAATACAGAATGATATTGAATGTCAACTGTAATTGGAAAAGAAAAAAAGAACTTTAGTTGAAATGTTAAAAAAATCATATTGAATGTCAACTGTAATTGAAAAATAAGAAACCAAACACAAAATAAATAAAATTGATGTGTGAATATACTACTTAAAAAAAAAAAAGACCCATTCTTGGGCATACAATATCAGTTGAGAAGTTCAGAATTGGGAATAGCTAAGAATTCCTGTTGACCACAATCTCATCGGAGTCAGCAGTACAAGTGGCTGCCGGAGCAAATACAAGTGTCCCTTGAGGGACATGGCCAAGAAAGTGAGGGTCTCCAAAGCATATGCAGTGAAGAACAGTTCTTTCTTTCATTTGCCAACAAACATCTTCTACATGTTACCGGCTCCGTGGAGTGTGGGATTCAAACGGAAGCTTGCCATCCTTGCAAAAACAAAACAAGGTCCTGTTAGTCTGGAGAAGAAAAGACTTTAAGGTGAAATTTTAAAACAACTATACAGAACGACATTTCCCATGGGCTGAACTAAGGGCCAAAGAGTGTAGACATTGGAGAGAGGTAGGAGTGGGCCCCACATAAGGAAAATCTTTAGACCCATTGGAGCAGAGTGAATGCTTCAATTTAACTTCCTCATCTATACAATGTGGTGACTGTGAAGTGAAATGCAAGGATAACAGAGCATGTGTGAGCATTTTGCAACCTGCGAATGTCTCACCGCAGTAAGATCCTGTTGGTCAAGTCCAGAGGCCACCTGCTCCCCATGGGAGGGTCCTTTCCTTGGGTTGGTTGGAACACAGAGCTTACAAGGTGAGTGACTAGAAATGCTTCTCTGCCAACAGGGACTGTTTGGTGAGGCGGTTTCCCCTGGTCTCAAGCAGAATAGAAAAATTAAGTAGAAAGCAGTGTGAGAGGAAGAGGAGGAGGCTGCCATGGCAACATAGTAAACTTCTCATTTGTTTATCCCAAGATTTCATCTTTCAGATGTTTTTCATTTTTCTTTGCTCAAAGAATGCGTTTTCTTTTATGACAGGATGGTATTAGTAAATTGTATTGTATTCCTAAAACAGTTGTTACTTAGCAAACTAGTAAGTTAACAATCTTTTTTTATGGGAGGATTTTATGAGCCTGCGAAATTTTAAAAATTGGGAAACAGTGTCCAATTCTTTCTGACTTGAAGGCTGTCAGTGGTTGTAAATAGTAATTGCTAGTGGTGGGCACAGCAAACACTGTGGAGAGTCATGGGAGGAGAGATGGCCTCTTTCATGGTAGGAAGCAGGACAGTATTTAGGTTAGGACCTGAGCTCAGAGGCGCATGCTCCTAGCTGAGAGAAAATGCTGGGCTTCTGAGGCCTGTATGGATATGCAGTGTGTTGCTAGGCAGCCCCACGTGTGCATCCAGCATCTGACCGCAGTGACCCAACTTACTGGAAAGAACTGGGGTGCCTCTGGGGAACCGGCTGTGAGCAGAGAGCACTGCACTTCTTAGATGGTCGTCCCTGCAGCTGGCGGAGGCTTCCCGTCACAAACCTCCATGGATTTGCAAGTTCTCAGCTAATTCAGTTCTGGGAACATGGAGGTCAAAACCCTCAAGTGAACTCCAGTGACCTTGTGCTATGCACAGGCTCTGGTTGTCCAACAGAGAGACAGAAGCCCAAGTTGGGTGAACTTAGTATCAGCTCCCTTCCCATGGCCAGGGGTGGGTGGTGGAGTGAGGAAGGGAAGGGTGGCACAGCTGGGGCTTCCCAGGCTCCTCCTCAGGGCAGGGCTAGGAGTGGTCGGCGTCAGATGCGCTTCCTCCAACCTGTAATTCTGGTGAAGGAGATCGTGTCACCACCCTCCTTTCAGACGTGTGCTGCACTTTTGCACGGGAGGTGCGGAGAAAGGAGCTCCCAAACTGGAGGACCAGTGCTATTTCCAGAACCAGGGAAGGAGCCTGGGATGAGCAAGCACAAAATGGCCATGGTCCCATGCTTGGGGAAGGCCCTTGGCGGGTCTGTGTTCATATTGTGGACTCCCTGCTGGCATTGGCCGGTGATTTAGAGACATGAGTTAGAGAAATAGGCCTGACTGCTGCTGACACAGGCAGGGCCCAGGCAGGGCTGGGTCTCTGGACACCACTCACAAAACCCCATTTCCTGGGGCAGTTTGCCTTAGCATGGAGGCTTTCCAGAACACATGCACTTGCATTATCCGCCCTCCCTTCCCTCGTCCCCCTCCCTCCAACCCCCAGCAGAGATGCCAGTTTCATGAGCTGGGCGGGGGGCCTGGTGTTAGCATGTGTGCTCAGGGGTGGCTGGGGAGGGCTGCCCACCATAGGGAAGAAGCCCCCGTCCCTGGGTATTTTGTTTCCCTGCCCAGCATCTGCTCTGCCCTGCCAACTATTAATATTTTCAAAACAAAACGAACAGTGAACCTAGGAAAGAATGCTTTTGCAAAGGGAAGCACAGTCTTGTTCCTCCTCTCCCCTTCTAGGGGAAGGATACTGTGGTTCCTGAAGAAGCGTGGAGGGCTTGGGGTTGGGGGTGGAGGGTTTAAGAGCTCCATGGTGCGGGAGCCAGTGATAACTCCAGCTCATAGTATTACTTTATTTTAAGTCTCAGTTTTAAAATAGCTGTAGGGCTGCACCTGGAATAAAAAACGAATTAAAAAGGAAGTCACTGCGTGGAATTTGAATAGCGCCTCGGGGAAAAGCTTGTTCTGGAGCTATCGCTTAGACCCACCGGCTCTTTTTCTTCCCGAAAGCTGCTCAGAACACCGCTCACGTGAGCAAACACAGAGATGCTGCCGATTTTCCTTCTCCGGTGTTTAAAAATATCATTTTAAAGGAATACTCACCTCGCTTCTTTAGTCATCCATCAGGTTGAGCAGCAAGCGGCGGGCAGGCACCGCCTGCCTGTGAGGGGCTGGGACCACAGTTCTGGAAGGCAGGGCCCTGCCCTCCGGGAACTTCTAGAGAATGTGAAGGCAGAGGACTTCCTTGTGCTGTGTGCCATGGAGAGAGACAGAACTCCACCTGAACCTTTCACCAGGTGACCCAGTTTGCCAGCCCTTGAGTTGGGCAGGGCACTTCAGGCAGAGGGAACAGCATCCGTACAAAGCGGGGAGGGCATGGCATTGCCGAGGGACGAGTGGAATGCGTGGAGAGACGTAAGAGATGTGGCAGGGAAGGCTGCCAGGGCCAATCCATCACCAACTTGTGTGCTCCAAGGGGTTGCCTGGGTAGTGCTCTGCAGGTGGAAGGAAATGAAGGAGAGTGATATGATGGGATTTGCTCCTTTGAATGAGCATTTTGCCCGTGCAATAGAGCCACCGGAGGTTGGGAGGCAGGGGAGTTTGACCCTGGAGACCTGGAAACTTATTTGGGAGTTATGGCAGTGGTCCAGGTAAGCAGTGATGAAGGTTTGAATAGGCCAGAGCACCAGGGATGAAGAACTGATAGAAAGAAGAGATGTTTGGAAGATACAACAGAGCAAAAACTACTCTAGACTGAGATGGAGAAGCCTGACAAATAGCAGGACTCCCGGTGACAAGGGAAGGGAGAACCTAAAGGAAGAAATGGTTGTCAGGCCAGAAAAGTGCCCTTGGGTTTTGTAAGATGCCCACAACCCTGGCCTTAAGAAGAGCCGTGTTAAAGGATCGCTTGGGGGGAGGAGAGGAAGAGGGAGAGAGAGAAACAGACTCGGGTGGGAAAGGGAGGAATCAAAGATAATACTCAACTGTGAAGAATAATAAATCATGGAGTTAAGCCACCTGTCTGTAGTCGATGGGGCTTTCCTTTTTCACCCCCTTTGGTCATTATTTTCATTCCATGCTCCTGAGTGTGGAAGACAACTCTGAATAATTGGGAATTTCGTTAATTATCACTCTATTTACAATTCTGTTACAGAGTCCAAATGGTCGTTTACGACACCAGTTTAAGCCTTTTTGGATACGAGGTATTGACATAGCACGACTCCCCAGAGAGGAATGTTAGTGAAATTCAAACGTACTCGTGAATGTAAATTCAAACCCATCGAGCACTGTAATCAAGGCACAGCCCATTAAATAAATGAACACTTGAAAATGCAGGAATGGTCGAGAGCAGGTAATCTAAAAATGTTCTCATTCGTTCTCCCTTCCCAGCTGCACTGGGAATGCGCAAGAGGAAAGGAAGTATTAATGGAGAACTCTAATAGTAGGTATAGCTCATTAAATGCTTAGATGGCGCCAGATACCGTGCTAAGTAGAGTTCATGAATTATCTCATTTAAACCACCTCATTTTGTACTTCCTACAACTGACGAGGGAGGGACTCCTGTCTCCATTCTGGCATCAAGGAACTTGGAGACTAAATGGTCATAAAGCAGGCCGAGTGGACGTCATGATCCCTGGGCATAGGCAGACCCAATGGTGTGAGAAGAGCTGAGCTCAGATTCAGCTCTTTCCCTAATGCGCTGGGCCTTGGCGTATCAGCAAAAGGTGGATGTTGGCTCATAATACTCTAAAATGCTTTTTTGGCTCTGAAATTGAACCAAGTTCTTCCACCTGAGATTTCTTTGTCCCTGCCTCCGGGGATCCGGCAAGTGTACCTTAGCTCAAGGTAAGAGTGACCAATGGGAATGGAGAAAATCATACCCATCTCTTGAATTGGGGAGGCAGAAGGTGAATTTCAGAGCAGAGGTACCCTGTTTCCCCGAAAATAAGACAGTGTCTTATATTAATTTTTGCTCCCAAAGATGCGCTAGGTCTTATTTTCAGGGGATGTCTTATTTTTCCATGAAGAAGAATATGGTACACATTTACTGTTAAATGAAAATAAAGAAAATTTATTACGTGTGTATGGTACGGTAGTATGGTAGTTGTCAACACAAACCAGACAAACTGTGAATCCTACAGTATCAAGAATTTACTGTACTCATTTATTCAATGGCAATCATGTCATCATCTTCTGGAACATCATCATAAAATCCAATTCCTGAATTTCCTGGTGAATTTCTTGTGACTCCATTTCTTTCAGAATCAGTGGACCAAATTTCTCATGTTTAGCCTGGAGGGGGGGGCTTATTTTCGGGGGATGCCTTATATTTCACTCAGAAGGAAACCTGTAAGTAGGTCTTACTTTCGGAGGATGTCTTATTTTTGGGGAAACACGGGTATGTGTGTCCTGGCAGCTGCCTGCCTGGCCCTATGACATGACCAGAGAGATGTGGGAAGCCCACCTATGGTCTCCCTCTCCTTAAAGATTCCCATCCCATCTTCTGCAACCAGAGGGACAATTTCTCCAGGGTGGACTCTGAGCTGCTCTTAATTTTGCATGGGTCTCTTTTGTGTTTCCTTTTGGACTTATTGTGAAGACAAATGTCTGACTCTTTGGTAAAATCTCTCGTGTCCTTCTTAAGGTGGCCACAACATCAGTTCTTTGATATTCTACTTCTCAGTACATAGCTTTCTTAGTCAGTGTCACTGGGGTGGAAGATTGCATGGTGGTTGGTTAATGTATACTTCTTCTTTTTTTAAAAAAAAATATATATATTTTATTGATTTTTACAGAGAGCAAGGGAGAGGATAGAGAGTTAGAAACATCGATGAGAGAGAAATATTGCTCAGCTGCCTCCTGCACTACCCCTACTGGGGATGTGCCCACAAGCAAGGTACATGCCCTTAACCAGAATCGAACCTGGGACCCTTCAGTCCCCAGGCCAACGCTCTATCCACTGAGCCAAACTGGTTAGGGCTACTTCTTCTTCACTGAAAGATTTTTTTCTCTGATCAGAATGATCTTGACATTGGAAAATCTCTAGTGTTAGGTCCTTTTTCTAAGTGTGGAAGAGCTTACCTGAAATGCCCAATAATTAGAATAGAAAGGAGGAAAGGAAATAATAAAACTGAGAGGCAGGAAAGAGGGATGGAGAGCAGAATATGATTATGGAAAGTTGTTCACCTGTTGAAGATAGAATAAGGACTCAGCAGAAGAACTGCCATATAGAAGCCTCTCCTTAATCTCAGAGGACACATCCTAATACCGCCAGTGGATGTCTGAAACCAGGGATAGCTCTGAGGCCTAATCAACTTCAGTTCTGCCGGGAATATGGCAGCAGATTCTTTGTTGGTAGACATAGCCTCTCCAGTGATTTTTAGATTTTTCACTCCAAATCTCTTCCTGAATTGGTGTAACCATCCCTTACTTGCAGTAGATGGCTTGGTGTCATTCCTTCCTATAGACACAATGATTTCTGGCACAATATGTTGCCTCAATTGGAACATATCTTCTGTTCGCCTTCCACTCACAAATTTAATGCCTTTTTAAAAAATCTTAACTAAGTACTTAATGTGCCCGTAGTTTGCAGTTTGAATTATTTTCTGATAGCAAAACTAGCACACATTTCTTTTTTCATCTTTGAAACTTCTTGGATAGATTTTTTTTCTTTCTCACTTAGATCTTAGCAATCTCTTATTAAGTGGAGAACTTTAACCTTTTCACTTAAAGGTAGCACTTTATGGCATCACTTTGGCAAGATCCAGTGGCCAGCATCACTACTCTTACACTTTGGGCCTGCTATTAAATAAAATAAGGGTGACTTCCACACAGTGCTGGGATACTGTGAGAGTCGCTCTGATAACTGAGAGGGCTACTGAGTGACGAACAGGTAGGGAGCGTGTGTAGGCAGAGACGCTGGGCAAGGGATGACTCACGTGTTGGATGGGCGGGAACAGGACTCGAGAGACTTCATCATGTCATGCAGAATGGTGCTCAATTTAAAACTTAGGACTGTTTATTTCTGGAATTTTCCATTTTGTATTTTCAGACCTTTATTTACTACGTGTAACTGAAACCACAGAAAGTGAAACTGTGCATAAGAGGGGACTGTAGTATTGAGCTGTGTCCAACTTAATTCTGCTCAATTGTGTAAGAATTCTTGCCACATGGTGTCTGCTATTTATTAAAGTTTGGTGTGCCAGGCAGTGTGAAAAATACTTACATAGGGATGGTCCCATTTAATCCTCAGAAGAGATGAACAACACCACACCTAAAGCTCAGCTATTGGTTGTCAACGTGACATCTGATGTGGGAGCTGAGCTTGTCTCCAGAGGCTGGAGATGTTTATTTCCTCTTAATGCTCTAACAGATATTCTTCTGTGACTCTAAGCCCTTCCTCTACTGCCACTTGATATCACCAGTTTTATTGTTGTTATTAGTTGGTAGAGGCCCAGTACACGAAATTCGGGCACTGTTTGCACTAGCTTGCACCCTCTCGCAATCCAGGACCCCTTGGAAGATGGCCAGCTGTCATTGGGCGAGACCCAGACCCGGCTGGCCCCACCCCCGTCAAGCCCCACAGGTGGGGGACACAGCGTCATGTCCCTGCCCACCCATGCATGCCTCACCACACATGCAGCACTGCCCACCCGCGCCCGCCACGCATGCCGTCTCCTGCTGATGGGTTGTTATGGCATAAGGGTGTCATGACCATTAGCATATTAGCTCTTTATTATATAGGATTTCTTTCTAACTGCCCTATGCTTGTCTGCAGTAAGTTTCAAGGGATGCTGTGGCAGTCTGGCATTCGGGAATTTGGTTTATGAGTGCATGTTTATCCTCTCTGAGACTTTGAAAACTTTGACATTGTCTCCTCTTAACATATTTATTTGTCTTGCAGACTCCTAATTTCTTTAATTTATCCTTGTGAAGGAGACTTTTCTGTCTTTTTATGATATTAGGAGCCCTTTGCTAGACCCTTTGTGTTTCCATTGTATCTTTACTAAGAATTGAAAGTGAAAGTGCTATTTGTCAAAGAATGCCATGGTCTTATTCCCAAGTCCCTTAGGATGGAACAAGGTAAGGCAACATAGAGGGTCATCGAGGTTTGTTAGGTTAAGGAATGACCAGCAAATACCATTGTCTGTTCTAACCCAGTATGAAGGGTGAGTCAGGTAGACCATTGACCATGAGGGCCTGCAATGGTCAGATTATTACAAAGTTGTCAGGCTTGATTGGAAACTGTAATAATGTGGTTACATGATGACACAGGGAATTCAATCGGGAGCTGAGCATGTTAGGCATAGTTCAGAAAACAATGTCAAAGAACATTTGAAGAGCATGGATCACCACAGAGGTCAGGATTATGAGGCTCCTATTGTGGGGGGACTGGCTGTGAGATAAAAGTCTGGGCCTGCCAGACTAGACAAGTATATGTGAGACCTCTTTCCTTAGAGATGAAATGGCACCTTAGAAGAACAATCTGAACATGATCATTGATGTGGTCAGGGTTGTCTTGGTACAGGATTGCCTGGAGATAGAGACACTGCTTTCCAGCCGCTTCCCAGCTGGGGTCATTGGTTGTTCACATGGGACTGCACACCTCATGCTGTCTCTGGTCACCATGAATTAGTAGACCCTGAATCTTCCCAAACCTGAGTCCTGGATGGACCCCCACAGAGGATGTGTGACCCTCAGCTACCATTCAGAAGAAGGTTGTGGCATGCTCTCCAGAGTTTATTAGTATTCAGCTCCTCCTAAAATTAATCTATACTTAATGTTGCTTAAAATAGTCAAACCAATATTTAGGGGCCAAGAATACCATTAAAGTATCAGGACTTTTCACAAAATTTACTCTCACACTTCCTGATGGAGCCTTGGCTGCCCACCAGACTGGGTCCTGGAGCTCCAGCGCCGGTAGAGGGGAAGGCAGGCATGGCCTATGCATGGGCCTCCGCGCAGCCTAGGTGAGTGTCCCCACATCCAGGGTTGCATCCTGATTCACCTCCTCTGCCTTCGCATGGCTGGCTGGAGCCTGCCGTAAGGCCATTGTGTGCCATGGTGTGCTGGGTCCAGTGAGGGACAGCAGCATCCCAGAAACCCTACCAATCACAGGCTGTGACCTCTTTTATGATGGTGGTAGATGGGAGTGTCTCTAGCCTACAAGATCAGTGAATCTTCAAAGGTGTATCATTGGGCTGAGTCCTCGACCACAGTGCTTTAGGGATTGAATGAGTGGCATCTACGTGGCCTCTTCTATGACATTATCCTGGTGGCCGAACAGTGCATGCCAGTTCACTGCAACTTGCTGGCTGCATGCGGCTACTGCTTGACGATTTCAATATCATGTTCACCTTGCAAGGCCTTCTAGAAGGAGGTGGAGCTGATCAGTGCCTCCTATATTTGCCTCAAGGCCGTAGTAGACTTCTTATATGAATTGGGAGCTGGTGCTGAATGGTGGCAACATTGTCTAAATCCTGGAGACCCTGGAGACAGCCCACCTGCTGCGGATCTGGACTGTGGTGGATTTCTACTGCGAGTACCTGGAACAGGAGGTGAGTGAGGACAATTACCTGTACCTGCAGGAGCTGGCCTCCACCTACAACTTTAGGTGGCTGGATGCCTCCATCCTCAGCTTCATCCTGAGCCACTTGGGCACTCTGGCCTTCACACCTGACTTCCTGCAGAATATCTCCATGCAGAAGCTGTGCATGTACCTGAGCAGCAGCAGGTTGCTCTGCTATGGTTGACACAACAGCTGGGAGCTAGGTCCATGCCTGCATGGTGCTGGAGGACATCAACTTCCCATTCATCCCCAAGAACGACCTGCTGTCTCGTGTCAAGCCGATGGTGTGCTTGCTGCTGCCCAAGGAGGCGAGTTGTGAGGGCTTCATGGAAGAGGTCATGTGCTGGCACAACAGCTTGGTGGCCCAGCCGGCCATGCAGACCAAGTGCTCGGCACTCTGCATCAAGGAGGAGCATCTGGTATTCATGAAAGATGAGGTCTCCTACCCATTTGGGAAGCACAGTGACACCACCTGGTACCTGGGCACCAAGAGCTAGCAGTGGGTCAAGGAGATATCCCTGCCAGCCCAGTGGCGCTACCACTGTGTTGCTATGCTCAGGGAATTCCTCGTCATCATGGTGGCAGCTTCTCAAGGGACAATGGAAGGGATGCAATGTTCAATCTTGTTTATAGATATGACCCCAATGTAAGCAGTAGATCAAAGTGGCCTCCAAGAACCAGTGTGTGTGGCTTTTTACCTTGCCTTTATTGAAGACATGCTGGTGGCCAATGGTGGCTGGAATAAGAATCCAGATCTCTCTTCTGTAGAGATTTACAGTCCTAAGATCAACTCCTGGTCCTACATGGCAGGCTTGCCAAGGTTCACATATGACCATGTAGGCATCATCTGCAAAGACTTTGTGTATGTCTCTGGAGACCACGAATACCAGGAGGGCCCTTTCCACAAAACCTGATGTGTGGGAGGAGCACCAGCCCATGATCACATGTGGGGCTGTCATGGAATGTGCAGCCTGGAGGATCCCATCCACTCCATTGGTGGCAGCGATGACAGCAGGAGGCCATAAGGGACTTAGACGTGCTGGGCCTTCAGGCCTACAGGCCCCAATGCAACCAGTGGACCTACATGGCCTGCTGCTACATGCCAACAGTAAGTGGGGAGTGGCCATATAGGAGGGCCACCTTTATATCCAGGTGGGAGAACCCAGTCCCCTTGTTCAAGATGGTCCTGGTGTCCAAATGCAGAGGATAAGTGGAGCAAAGGCACTGACCTGCCCCAGGCCATTGCTCCCGAGTCCACCTGCATCTGTGGGCTGGAGGCAAGAAGCAGTAAAATCAAGAGGCACCAGGACTGGTGCCAGTGACCCTGCCTGTGCCTGCTGGAAACTTGTCCCCACTACCACCTCCCAGAGTATCTGCAGACCAGCAACAATTTCATAGAACCCTGGAACCATTTTATTTCACTTAGCAGCCTTTTGAACTTTTATGATTCTTGGTATTTCTATATCACTGTGACATATTAAATATTCTACTTAAAAATTTACTCTAATTTGAATTACAAATAATGTTATAACACAGAGTTAGAGAGATTCTGGGAGGTATGTTGCATCTCATTGCAAGTAAGTCCTTGAAATTATTGCTGGTTCCGATTGCACCCTGTCCCCTTTATGAGGGATCTCAGGAATAATTTCTTTTGGATCTAGTCTCAGGAATAGTTGTGCTTTATTCTCATTTAATTTTCACAATAATTCTTTGAGGTAGGTAAAATTATTCTAGTTTTATAGCTAAACAAAGAAAAACTCAAATTGTTTAATAAATTTAGCCGAGCAAACAAAGCTGTAAGTGGAAGAAACTAGATTTAACCCAAGACTGCCAAACTCCAAAACTCTTCTTACTTTGAGTTTCTAATATAAAACTCTTCTGTCTTAAGTAAAGAAATGCAAGTGTATGGAAGGTGTGGTTTCTATAATCTGTAACAACTGACCTCTAAGCACTTCTCTTCTCACTCTCATTGTGGCTTTCTCAAGACAAGTCATAATTCTCCTGGCCTGCCTGGCTTGGCTCAGTGGTTCAGCATCAACCTGTGAACCGGGAGGTCACAAATCGATTCCCCATTAGGGCACATGGCTGGGTTGCAGGCTCAATCCCCAGTAGGGGGTGTTTGGGAGGCAGCCGATTTATGCTTCTCTCTTATCATTGATGTTTCTCTCTCCCTTCCTCTTTCTCTCTTAAGTAAATAAAAATGTTAAAAAAAAATAATAATTCCCTTGGTTTAAGTTATTAAGGTATTTTTTTTTTTGGTCCCCTGAACAGTTCCATCTCCCAACACAGCCTGTCCCTTGCCCCTTCTCTCCCCATGAGTATGAATAAATGCTAAAATGTGATATATTGTGCTGCTTTATTTCTTTCCACCTTTCTGCCTGTCCTCCCTTTTCCCCTTACCTTTCTTTCTTCTTCCTACTTCTTTTTAAAATGTCCTCAGTGGAGTGAATACTCCATCAGGTTTTCTCTTTGATTGCCACCTGCTAGAATGCTTTGAGCCGAATCAGTGTCTTGTGTTTAGCAAATGAACAGAATTCACTTTGGTGGGTAGACTTAGAACTCTGTGCTGCACAACCTCACATTACTCTTATGGATCTTTTTAAAATCTCTCTCTTATTGTTTTTCCTGTTTTCTCTTTCATATTTTTGTAACATTTGTGGTGTCTCAGTAGATTTTTGGTGTCCTCAGGAAAACGATCTTAATGGACCTTCAGTCCTTCTTGATATGAGACAAAACATAAGTAAATGCATAGTAGTCTAGTAGCCTCTCTCAAAATAAGGAAATGGGTTACCTAGCACAATAAATGAACCCCAGTGATTTCTAGAAGTTAACATATTCTCTTCTAATACTTACACGGCACCAGTTAAATAATTAATTCTACTTGGGGTACCAGGTTTGGGGCTTTTGGGGGACCGCCTTCCTCCTCCTCCTACCGATCTGGACAACATTCGATCTTCTCCAGTCCCTCCGCATCTCTGAGCACTCCCCACAGTTACACCTCAGTGCTGAGCCTGAGTAGTTGAACTCATTTAAGGAACCAACTGTTCTCTTATTTTCTTTTCATCCTCTGATGCTTCACTTACTTCTTTATGATGTTTACTTTCCCTTCCTCACTCCCAAGATTGTTTTCCTGAGGAAAGGTAAGCAAAATAAGAGTTCTGTCTTCTCTCACCATCTGTGACCATAAAGTTGTCTTCTCTGAGCAGTGGATTCATCTTTTCCTGGTTGTTTTTCTCCCAAACATAGCTCAAAGGCTCTTTAAAAAAATTGCCTACCACTTTTGGAGTCCCTGGCCCAGCTGACTGATACATGTAGGTCCCTGCCACACAGTGTGGGCACCCCAGGTTGGGGTCCCTGCTCCCCATGCTTGTTTCTGCCTCTTAGTGCTGGTAACCAGGGGGATGCCCTTGACTGGGAATCAAACCTGAGACCTCTTAGTTTGTGGGCTGATACTCTCTCTAATCATTGGGCCATACTGGCTAGGACAACCTTGATTATTCTTCTAGTTTCCTTTTTTCTCTCTTTCCCAGCTAGGCCCAATGCATCTACAGACAACCCTGCAAAATCCGTCTCCTGCCTGGCCTGACCCAGGATCTTCCTTCCCATGTACTGGTCCTCCTTGCACATACTGTTCCCTTGCTTAAAAATTGCCAACTACTTATATTACATAAAGGACAAAGTCCAAAGCCTTTAGTCATGAACTGTGGCTGCATGGGGAGAGCAATGGTGCTGAGATCACAGGGCTCAGCCAGATTGTCTGAGTGCCTGTCCTGGCCCTGCCATTGTCCTAGAAACTAGAAGACCTTATGCAGGTTGCCTCCTGCATACCTCCCTTACTAGGGATCAAGCCTGCAATCCAGGCACATGCCCTGACCAGGAATCAAACTGGCAGCCTTTCAGTGCATGAGACAATGCGCAACCAACTGAGCCACACTAACAGGCCAGCCAGGGCTCAGGTCAAGAGTTCTTAGCACTTCACCCCACTCCACAGATGTTCTTCTTTCCTGAGCTTCTCTAACACTCACCCTTTCTGCCTCTTATTGTCACTGATAAAATGCCCTAGGACCGTGGTCGGCAAACTGCAGCTCACGAGCCACATGTGGCTCTTTGGCCCCTTGAGTGTGGCTCTTCCACAAAAATACCACGGCCTGGGCAAGTCTATTTTGAAGAAGTGGCATTAGAAGTTTAAGTTTAAAAAATTTGGCTCTCAAAAGAAATTTCAATCATTGTACTGTTGATATTTGGGTCTGTTGACTTATGAGTTTGCCGACCACTGACCTAGGATGTTATTGCTCTTCTGTGTAGACTGAAAGCTTTCAGAAGGTAAAGAGCATTCTGATTACTACTGCTGATAGACACTGGCTGAGTAATGGCCATGTCATCTGTGCGCAGCATCCCCTTCCCCAGCTATTACAGATCCGGAGATAGAGTGGCCACTCAGGAGATCCTGCCACTTATGCATTGCCTCCTGGGTCTTCTTCGACGGCCAGAATTGTGTCAAGAACAGTAGTTTCCGTAATTGCTTTCTCTGCCTTCTGAGAGAGGAAGTTGTCATCAGGACAAGGCAGGGATCTGTTTGATGTTGTACATGTGAAGTGTTGAGCTTCAGGATTCTTGGTATTACCGCTATAGCTAGATTCTGAGAAAGTTTTGTCAGTTAGATTGGGAAAGTCTTACTTAATCTCCTGTCACGGGAGGAGAGTTCTGTATCCGATTACCTCAACCAAAATGACTTCTGGTTGTTTTCCTATTTTAGGAGACCCTCTGGGAAATCTTTTTATGATTCTGAAGGCTCCTGATGATCCATGTGACAGAGTTTCCTTTCTTATGAGAAGCAGCTGGAATGAACAGACGGTGCCTATTGTCTGTCATTCTTAAGTAGGTTAAACCAAGATCCAAGCCCCTCCATGAGAGGAAAGCTGGGTAGTGCCACGAGAACGATACTCCATAATGACTGCCGGTTCTTCTATAAACTCTGTCCAGTAATGATGCTGACTCCCTTTCTTTGTTCTACTAAAAAACACACTGAGAAATGTCCTACTCACTGTCCAGAATGAGGAAAGAAGCCAGTCAAGGGTCGACAGCACCTGCCCCAGGGGAGGTGTTGAAAGAGGTGAGAGAACCTTATTCTTTGGGTCCCCTAGCCCCCAGTCACCATGCCAGCAGCAGGAGTCTTGTGCCCAGAATTGTAGAACGCATTGAACCATCTCACCTTTAGTTGGTGGGAAGTTTAGAAGCTTTTGGTCAAGCTGCCTCTTTTGCGGTGCTGAGATTCCCATCTTATTCTAATGGGGAAAAAATCAGTCTTGTCCAACCCACGTGGGTGGCCATTATTTTGGCAACTTGCCATCACCTCCTTCTTCTTCCACTTTAATAGGTCCTCCTCTGGAGTTCTGTGCTCTGGTATGTGCATTTCTTAGACAATACTTTTTTTTTTTTTTTCAAATATCAAAACCATTTCTGCTCCTTTTTCTTCAGTTATTGGCTCTTTGTCATTTTATCTTAGATATGTATTTCAGAAAATGAAGATTTCTCTGCTTGTTTATTATGTTCCACAGCCACATTGTGCTTCTCATTCAGCCTCTGAGCGCCAGGCTGTCTTGGTCTCCCCCACTCCCATCGCCCTGCCCCCACCCAGGGCATTGATGAACTTCCTCCCACCTCTGAAGGACTTACTAAATGCTCTGTGGAGCAGAGAGCTATTCGTATTTATTTATTTATTTATTTATTTTTCAAACTTTAAAATATATATATATATATAATTTTTTGATTTTTTGATTTTTTTTTTTTTTTTTTTTTTTTTTTTTTTTTTTTTTTTACAGAGAGGAAGAGAGAGGGATAGAGAGTTAGAAACATGGATGAGAGAGAATCATCGATCAGCTGCTTCTTGCACACCCCCTACTGGGGATGTGCCCCCAACCAAGGCACATGCCGTTGACCGGAATCAAACCTGGGACCTTTCAGTCCCCAGGCTGATGCTCTATCCACTGAGCCAAACCAGTTTTGGCGAGCTGTTCATATTTAGAAGATCCAGAATATTCATGCATGTGGGAAGTACTGGCAAAGTTACTGGATTTTTCCTTCTCCTAACGTATTTTGTCATGTTCTTTGAGGTTGTTTTCTCTTATCTCTGGTTTTATTCTAATGCCTCAGGACTATCTTTTCATTGTCATCACGCCATCTTGTCTCAGAGCCCTTTATCTTGTCTAACAAACCGGACTGGGAAGAATCATTCCTCAAGCACCTTTCATCTCAGGAGCAGAGGCATGGGCTCGCTCTCCCAAGCTCATGCTTTTAGGCGGGACAACGAGAGAACAGCCAGCAGAGACCCCGGAGTCATGACCGAGGCCCCCTGTTCTCCAGCCACTAAGGAATCAGTCTCCCTCCCAGCTTCTTCCCATATTTCACCTTTAAATACCACCTCTGCCCCCTCACATTTGTTTTCAGACCTTTTTATTGAGTTCTCTGGCCTCTATTCTGGGGAAGGGTTAAACCTATTATACTAAGATTGCCAGGGTCATGGCAAAAGGAGCCTGTGAAATAAAAGTAAAAATCTCACAGCAGCCTTCAAAGCCACCACAGTCTGGACAGTGCTCTGTTTTTTAGAGGCAAAACCGAGGAGGGTAAGATCACTCTTACCCGGGGAGAAAGACTCAGATGGGGTTTAGGGGTGAATCAAACTGGAAATAAAGATTGGAACTAAAGCTTATGTCCTCAACCGACTTGATTATGGTCCGTCATACTGGGGACCAGTGGAAGAGGATGGCCTGGGGCTTAGATTTTCCCAGTATGTCCAGGTGTCCCCTTTTTCCACCTCCTCCTTCCCCAGAGTGCCCTACACTCACTAGGAATTATGGTCTCTGGCAACCCTCACATTTACACCAATTTACTTTGCTGTTAAGACCCCTGACTGCCTTGGTTTTTTCAAATTAATTTTTCTTGGGGGGGAAAAAAAAAGGACCTAGGAGATGGAAGCAAGGAGCTTAAACCCAATAATGGTGTCTGCAGCCTGATTATTTTGAGGGTGGAGTGAGTTGTGGCAAAAGTGGGGGGCAGGCAGTGCAAATGAAGGGAAAAAAAGAAGGAAAGACCATGGGGAGAGACAAGAACGGCTTGATGTGGTTTTGCATAATGGACAATGAAGGTTTTGCTTGCGTCTCTCTAATTTGCTGATGGGAGAGCAACGAAGACATTTTAGTTAACAGCAGAAATGCTTGTCAAGGTTATCTGCCTGTGGCTAGCACCAGGCCTGGCATGCAGAGAGGGAACAGGACAGCTTTATGGATCTATAATAATAGACAGCATCTCATTTTTCCATCACAAATGTCGGAAATCCAAAACAGTATGAGGTTGTCCTGTTATTTCTTTCTTGGTCTTTTGATTTGAAAGGTAGCAAAGAGGAGCTTCTCATGTTCTTCTAAGTGATGTTTCTGCCCCTGAACTTCTGAGATCAATGCATGAGGCTGCGTGGCCGTGAGAAGGGCAGGAAGTTTGGGTCTGAGTACTCAGTAGCGAGTTTGTCACTTGGTAGCTGAGTGACCTTGCACAAGTTTGCTTCTCTCTGCTAACTGTGGGTAATGGTTCTTGCCCACCCGCCGGAGCTGTATAGATAAAAGAAAATACTAGAGACAGACATAATCTGGAAACTGCAGAAGTGATTGACAAATATTACAGTGATTACCAATAATAAAGATATAGTTTTAGGGTCTCTTCATCCCCCTCTCACTCCTTACAATCTCAGCTACTTGGACCCAGAAAAGGGAGCACAGCCTTTCTGAGGAGAGTCATGACATAACTTATTCCGAGTTTCAACATCTCAGACCCAATGCAGGGAACAGCAGGAGACCACCTCTGACAGGCTCTGTTGCCCATTGGCATGTGACCACATCCTCACGCGTGAACATTAAAAAAAAAAAAATGTTTCAATTATAGTTGACATAGTAGTTTCAGGTGTACACTCCAGCGGTTAGACATTATATAACTTTCTAGGCTAACTCTCACACCCATCTGACGCTGTACGTAATTGTTGGAATATTATTGACTGTATTCCCTATGTTGTACTTTGCAGGAAGAGGGAGGCGGTTGGAAAAAATCAATGTGGGCTCAGGATGCTCATCCCCTTATCCCCTGTTACAGATTTCAAAACCTGTTAACTAAACAAAGACTCCCCACTAAATGCTTGGCAGTAGGGATTATAAACTGAGTTTCTTCTCCACAGACCCTGTCCCACAGCTCCAGACCTAACCCAGCAGAGAGCAGCATGGTGTGCAGGGGACAAAGTCTCTCACTGGGACTCCGTCCTGAGGGGACTCAGTCCTGAGAAGACCATGAAAGAAGAGAAACCCTGGACTCTATTCCTTTACCTCATTTCTCTCTTGAAGGGAATTATAGAGAATCTCTTGTGGAAACCCTGCCCTGTCCACCTTTCAACTCTAAATCTTCATGGTGTGTGCTCCTGCCATGCGTCAGGGCAGTCACCTGTGAACTGACATCAATCAAACACAAGCCCCTTTCAACCTAATAGTTTTCTTTTTTAATTTATGTTTATTGTTGAAAGTATTACAGATGTCCCTCTTTTTCCTCCATTTTCACCTGCTTCCTTACCCGAGGCCGTCACTGCACTATTGTCTATGTCCATGGGTTATGCATATATTCATATAGGTTCTTTGGTTAGTCTCTTCCAGCCTCCCCCTCCCCTGCCCGATAAGCCAGTCAGAGAAAGACAGGTATCACATGGTCTCACTTATATGTGGAATCTAATGAATAAAATAAACTGATGAAGAAATAGATCCAGAGACATGGAAGCCTGCAGCAGACTGAGCAATCTAATACAATTTGATGTTATAACTCTGCCTGCTGTTATAATTTGGCCATTTTAATACCACTAGAGCGAGGGATTGTTGAGGGTCTGCTGTTCTTGACACAGGACCGGATGATGTGGTGAGGAGAGTACTTCCCTCAGTTCCAGGGCCTGAAGGAGCTGTCCATCCGGGAGCTTGCTTCGGATGTGATGGCCTCTATACTGTGTACTGGCTCAGCCATTAGATAAGAAGTCTAACTATAGGGCATGAGGGAGGATGGGGGGTGTGAGAGATCTTGGGCCTTTGTGGGGTGAATCTTGAGTGGCACTCCTATACAGTTGGGGGAAATAAAGTGAGGTATTCAGCTTGGGAGGGTGCAGAGAGGCAAGCACAACGGCCCTCTGGAGCCGGGCATGCCCACCCTGGAGTCTCGCATGAGCAGGTGCTGTGATTGTTTCATTTCTCTTGTTTGTCTGGGCAGTCACTTGGGCTTGTCCTGCTGTAATGCTCCATGAAAGAATATATCGTCTCCTTATTCTTGAGCACATTTAGCTCACAGTCTGGCAGATCCCAGATACTTAAGGATTATTATGAGGTCCTAAGAAGAAGGTATCTGTGAGGGTTGGTGAAGCAGGGAATGTTTTCTTAGCAAACAGTGTTGGCTTTGTCTTTGGTTTCTGCAGAAGGACTCTTCCTCTGCTCATTCACTATCTTGTGTCAAAATCCTAACAGTGGCTGGTTTCCATTCCCCTTAACCTTTCCTGGCTGGGCATTGGCAGCTGACAGCGGTTGAGGTTTCCAAAGCCACAACAACAACAACAACAACAAAAAATAAATAAAATAAAATAAAATAAAATAAAATAAAATAAAATAAAAATGAAGCAAAACTCTCCATGTCTGCACTGGAGTCCAAGGGGAAGAGTGCTTTCAGCTAGTCTTCAGGGGCGAGGGG
This sequence comes from Pipistrellus kuhlii, assembly GCF_014108245.1. Classification (NCBI taxonomy): domain Eukaryota; kingdom Metazoa; phylum Chordata; class Mammalia; order Chiroptera; family Vespertilionidae; genus Pipistrellus; species Pipistrellus kuhlii. The sequence continues at coordinate 20,591,470 of NW_023425405.1, forward strand.
CTTGGGGAAGAAGATGAATGTGTTTATACCTTGATGCAGCATTTGTTGCAACTCTGCAGCATGCCAGGCATGGTGCTACACTGGGCATGCAGAGATGAAAAGAAACAGTTCCTGCTCTTAGGAAGCCTGTGCCCAGGGTGAATGCTGGGAGATCCAGCTTGCTGATGTAGTCCAGACTCATTTTAATAGAATCTTAGGGACCTGGGTTCCTGGCAGATTTATTTCTTTAACTTAAAAACTATATATGTTTTTCCTGATTTCAGAGAAGAAGGGAGAGGGAGAGAGAGGTAGAAACATCAATGATGAGAGAGAATCATTGATGGGCTCCCCCTTACTGGGGATTGAGCTCACAACAGGGGCCTGTGCCCTGACGGGGAAAAGAACTGCAACCTCCTAGTTCATAGGTCGATGCTCAACCATTGAGCAACATCGTCCAGGCTTATCAACTTTTATTGTCAGATACTTGTAGCATCACAGAAAGGCCCTATATGCCCTTCACCCAGTGTCCTCTGGAATCACTTTAGCATTATTTGGAAAAATTTTCAGTGTGTTTGTGTGTTTTTTCTGCACTGTCTCCCACCCCATCTCTTTAAAAAATCTTGAGTGGATCTTCCTCATCTCACCCCCACAGGCTTGTCATGCTGTAGGGTTTCTCAGTCACGCAGCAAAGTCATTTAATTACAACAAATTCACATTAAGTCTGAGACTTGAGAGCTTAGAGCATTGTTCTGAAGAGAGGAAGCTTACAGTGGGAGCTCTCAGCCCGCTCCTCTTCTCCCCATTTACTTGTATGTCATAGCGCATCGATAGGGGAATTGAGAATTACTGGCTTAAAAGGAATAATAGTAATTAATATTGTTATAATGGCAGTAACAGGACTAAGCATTTGTATCTTTTCCTCCCAAGTCTAAGGAGTAGGTCTATGACCAGTCCTCACAGAGGCTGAGAGCTAAGCAGCAGAGCCGACCACGGTCGACTACCTCTGGGCCTTTGCTCATCATCTGCACTTAACAAAGGGTGAGTTGATGCCAGTGGACTTTCAGGAGCCAGGGACTGTCATGCAGCAATGCCAGAGGCAGAGCATCTCAGACGCTCCTCAAAGCCCACTGCACTACCCCCTCCCTTTTTCTGAAGAGAGATCTAAGGTCAGAATGTGTGCAAACTAAAATTAGGTAGAATTTTCTAGGAGTTTATTTTTATTTTGAATACATATTATTGAATCCTCAATAGTTCTTATCTCACTAATTTGGGATTTATGGTCATCAGAATAGGGAGTGGGAGGACATAAGCTTTTCCAATCCTATTGGAGGGAAAAGCCCAGTAGATAAGCAAATATGGTGGAAAGAGAACCAAGTCCTTATGAGCATTTGAGCAGAATTTATTGACAGATACATTTTCTGTGTAAAAACTTTAAGAGTATTTTTTTTCTTGTAAAGAAGATTAATCAGAGTGGCTGATTGGCTCCATGGCAAGAGTACAGTTGAAAAAGACATTGAGAGAGGACTCATATGACAGCCAGGATGTTGACCCTATTCTAAACCACCCCCAAGTCCACCTTGCTTGCATGCATACCTGAATTTTGTAGAAATATGTGGCCTTTTGTTAGCAGGGAATGGGAATAGAAAGCTGTTTTGGGGCCAAGGGGGTGATGGTGAAAGAGGTGTCATTGGAAAATTCCTATTTTGGGGAAAAGTGGAGCCGATAGTGTGTGTTGGGGGGAGGGGGAGGCTAAGATGGTGTTTCAGAGAAGGTTTCTTACCGATGGCCTTTTTCCTCATAGTGAGCAAGCCTATGATTGTTTCTCCATATGATTGTTTATGATACTTGGGTTATGACATTTCCTGTTCCATTGACAGATTCCCAGAATGTTGCCATTTGCTCTCAAGACATCTCTGAGGCAGAGCTAAAGTGCAAGCTTCCAGATGCGCAGGCTTACCTCAGGGGTCTTTGGGGGTCCCTGGCCAGGGTTCAGTTGGTTAGAGCGTCATCCTGTACACCAAAAAGTTTCAGCTTTAACTCCCAGTTGGGGCGGGTATGGGAGGCAATCGATCAATGTTTCTCTCTCATATAGATATATCCTCTCTCTCTCTCTCCTCTCTCTTCTTCTTTTCCTAAAATCAGTAAACATATCCCTTTCCAGGGCTTCACTGGCCAATGCTGGATCCTTCCTTGCTTTCTGGGCTCTTTCTCCTTGATGCTCCCTAACTTCTTACTCTAAGCAGGACTGGAAGACCCCACATGGCCCTCTTTCAATTCTCTGCTGAAGGAAGGTGGGGAGGTGTTCTCTCTTCTTGGGATCCACACACTTGGGATCAGAAATCTGAACAAGAGAGAGCATCCTAAAGGAGTAGCTGCCACTCAGATCCTTACTGCTCCACTAGGATGCTCTCTCTTGTTGATCAAAATCGCAGGGCCTTGTACTACTGATATTGCCATCGTCTGCCTCACCTGTCCTAAGCCAACGGAAAGGCAAATGGTCCTATTCAGTTCTGCTCAGCTCCTCTTAGGGCACATCCTCAGGGGACTCATAATGGAACAGTGATGGTCCTCAGTAAGAAAAACCATTTCACTTGCCAGAGCTCTCAGCATGGGAACATGGATGAGAAACAGTGAGGGAAGAAGGGCTACCCATCTGGTCACTACAACAGTTCAGGTGCCTTCATGCCCCATCCACCCTTTCTTTCTGATGAAACATCATTGTTTCTCCCAGGAGCCTGACACCTTCTGTTTCTTCCATTTCTCTGTTTCCTCCCATGCGCCCTCCCCTCCCCCGCCCCCATCCTCAATTGAGGATATGTTTATTGATTTTAGAGAGAGAAGAAGAGAGAGATGAGGGGGGGCGGGGAATAATCAATATGAGAGAGAAACATTGATCAGTTGCCTCCCATACTCGCCCCAACTGGGAGTTAAAGCTGAAACCTTTTGGTGTACAGGATGACTAACAACTGAGCCCTGGCCTGGGCTTCCATTTCTTAGTTCCTTTCCTTGTATTCCTTCACCTTTTTGGCTCATCCCAATGCTAGGTGCTAAGTGACAGCCTGAAGATAGTGAGGAAAAGCTTTCCCCTGACATTAATGAGGTTGCTGACCAGTCCAGGTGGCAGTGTTCAGAGCTCTGCCCCTTCTAGCGTGTCCTGCCCCCATCTAGCCCTTATCAGACTCCACCCCATCTTCCTTCCTTCCTTCCTTCCTTCCTTCCTTCCTTCCTTCCTTCCTTCCTTCCTTCCTTCTTTCCTTCCTTAATGCATTTTATTAATTTTTACAGAGAGGAAGGGAGAGAGATAGTTAAAAATATGGATGAGAGAGAAACATCCATCAGCTGCCTTCTTCACACCCCTACTAGGGATCAAACCCACAACCAAGGTACGTACATGCTCTTGACCAGAATCCAACCCAGGACCCTTCAATCCGCAGGCCAAACTGGTCAGGCATACCATCCTTCTTTCTTTCTTTTCTCTTTCTCTGTTTACCTTTATTTCCACTTCTTCATTTAAAAAAAATTTTTTTTTTTACTCCCAGTTCACAATTCTTAACTTATATTACATTTCTACGTTTCCAGGAAATTCCTCAGCTATTCCTGCCACTTCTCCTGGTTAAGCCCCCTTCCCATGTCTCCCTGACTCCATTCCACTGCCCTAGGCTGGGAAGGGCATCCCAACCGTGCAGGGACACTTCGCTGCTCACAAGAGCGTGTCGCAGACCCCTCCGCGTTCTGCAGCACCCACTCTGACATCTGGAACCATGCGAGTAAATGCTCAGCAATCCAGAAAGTGAACGCATACCTGAAAGAGCTGGCAGTATCTGGAGGAAATTGGGATTTAATTAGTGTTTCTTTTTATGCCTCTGTCAATATGCCTCTGTGACATTTATGGGGTTGTGTGGGTATCCTCTAAGGATTTAATTATATGAAAGTCCTCCTCTTTGTTAAAATCTAATAAACACACACAATGTACAAATTTGAAAGTGGCTCTGTTGCCAAAAGTGAGATGCTTAATTGGAATAGGGGCTTATTTTTCTTCTCTTTAAGAAGATGGTAGTTTCATGAATTCTTGTTTCACTGACAGGTGGGTGATATTTGTAATTTTTGTTTTCTTAGGAGGTAACAATGAGTAATCTAAATGAGGGACGCTGTTTTTCTCCCTCTTCCTCCTCCTCCTCCTCCTCCTCCTCCTCCTCCTCCTCCTCCTCCTCCTCCTCCTCTTCCTTCCTTCTCTTTCCTTCCTCCTCCTCCTTCATCCTTCTTCCTTCTCCTCCTCCTTCCTACTCCTCCTTCCTTCTCCTCTTATCCAGAAAGATTTCAATGAAACCAAATGAACTTACATCTAGATTGTTCCTGTGCATTTGGTTTTCCAACCTCTGGCTGCAAGTGCTGAGTTACACCAAGAGCAACGACTTGTAGGTGTGTGTACCTGGTACAGGTAAGAAACAGCACTGCTCCTTGCCTTGTGGGACATGCTGGCCTCTTCTCCTGTGGTTTGTGGGACCTACATGTTGTTCCAGATGTTCCCCAAATCCAGCCACCACTGAGTCATTGGGCTCAGGGAGGCCTAAGCTCAATAAAAATGAGCTGGTTGGCCCTGGCCAGTTTGGCTCAGTGGATAGAGCCTAGGCCTGTGGACTGAAGAGTCCCAGGTTCAATTCCAGTCAAGAGCACATTCCCGGGTTATGGGCTCAATCCCAGGTAGGGTGCAGCTGATCAATTACTCTCTCTCATCATTGATATTTCTATCTCTCTCTCCTTCACCCTTCCTCTCTGAAATTAAAAAAATATATATATTAAAAATAAAAGAAAGAAAATGAGCTGGTTGGCACTGAGATGACTCCACATCAAAGGCTGTGATTACAATGTCCATTTTTAAGATGAAGGAGCGGAGACTGGGTGCAGTTGAAGTCATGGCAGGCATGCTTGCCAGGGCTGGGGGCAGGAGGAATGGGAGGTCGTGTGTAATGGGTGTGGAGTTTCAGCTGGGGAAGATGAAAAAGTTCTGGCGGTGGATGGTGGTGATGGTTGCACATCAGTGTGAATGAATATAATGCCTCTGAGTTATATATTTAAAAATGGTTAAGCGATCCACATATTTTACCTCAATACAGAGTTTCATAATTGCTAGTCATTAATGCAAAACACAGAGATTCAGATGAATATATTTTAAAATGTGGTAAACACATGCAACAGAATATTGTATATTAGTCAGCTTAAAAAGGAATAAAAATCCCGACACAGCCGACAACATGGATGAACCTTGAGATATGTTAAGTGAAACAAGCCAGTTACAAATATTGTATGATTTCACTTACATGAGGTCCCCAGAGCAGTCAGATTCATAGAGACAGAAAGTACAATGGCAGTTGCCTGGGGCTGGAGGAAAAGGAAAATGGGGAGTTAGTGTTTAATGGATGTAGAGTTTTAGCTTGCGAAGACAAACGAGTTCTGGAGATGGATGGGGGTGATGACTGCCTAGCAATGTGCATGAACTTAATGTCACTAAACTGTACACTTAAAAATGATTAAAATGGTAAATTTTATGAGTTGTTTATCACACACACACACACACACACACACACACACACACGTTCTGGCAGATTGCAGGGCACCAATGGAGCTTGCTCCCGTCCCTGCTAGGTCTCCTTCATTAGAGCTAAGTACTCCCCACCCCTCCATGCGTCTGTACGTACGAACCAGAAAAGATTCTCTCTGTCCTGACACATGCCCACTGTTACTGTGTGTCAGAGAGCAAACGGCAGCCTGATGGAGTCTTGACCTCCGGGGCCAGAAGACGCAAACACAAATGCCAGCTTGGAAAGGGATTAATGATTTAAACGGTCTGAGGGAAAGAAAATGCTATTAGCGAGAGCTTGGCTCTCTGAGAAGGGTCCATTAATTCTCATACAGGAGCTCCGGGGGGAGAAATGTTGCCCTAATTATGTCGTCAGTAATTCGGCCATTTAAATGGCTAACCAATTCACAAGTAGGTTTTTCCTCGAGGTATTGTATCTTCATTCAGGGCCGTTCCCTCCCACCAGGAGCCAGGCTGCTCTTCAGACGTGTGCTGTGTGGTGAAGATGTTAGCTTGTCTCTGCCCATCGCTGCCCCTCCTCCTCCTCAATCATGGGACCTTGTCGCTTTTCTGTGGGATTGGAAATGTGTCTGGCTGGAATTATGGCCTATGTTAGCAGGATTCTTGTAGCCTCCAGAAGGTACAAGGCCAAATACCGTGTTTGCAGCATCTCCCACAGATAGCCATGATGAGCAAGGATCCGACAGTTGTAGTTCAATTAAGTGGAGATTTAGGGCCTGTCCAGGTCCCTCCCTGTGGATGCCTGCTGGGTCCACATGAACAGCCAGTGCCCTGGGATCCAGGCAGGATCCAGCCCCCAGGGCTGGGCTCTCCATACTCTACGAGCTCAATGGGCTGCATAGTTCGGCTGTGCCATAGTCATCACCCGTGACCCTGTGAGGGACTCAGACGCATAGATATGCCCCAGACTGCCATTGGTAACATTTTCCCTGGGATACAAAATGTGCAGCCAGTCTTTGATGGAGAGAGAGCCTTTGGATCAATGATTCCTACTTAAAAAAAAAATTATATATATATATATATATATATATATATATATATATATATATATATATATATATATATTGATTTTTTTACAGAGAGGAAAGGAGAGGGATAGAGAATTAGAAACATCGATGAGAGAATCATCGATCAGCTGCCTCTTGCACATCTCCCACTGGGGATGTGCCTGCAACCAAGGTACATGCCCTTGACTGGAATCAAACCCGGGACCTTTCAGTCCGCAGGCTGACGCTCTATCCACTGAGCTAAACCCAGCCCTGGGGGCTGGTTTTGACTCAATGATTCCTACTTTTTGCCTCTATGATGGAGGCAAAGGCCCTGAAAATCTGGGGGGGAGGCGGGGGGAGGGCACAAAATGTGATGCTCTTTCCAAGCAGGGGAGATAAAAATAAAGAATATGTGTTGGCAAGACCTTCTTTAATATACACAATAGACACACTCCATTGTTTGTTATGTCCAGGCGCTGTGCTGAGCACAGTGAACATATTTCTCCATTGAATCCTTCCAGTAACGCTAAGAAGTCTGGGTATCATGGTCTCCGTTTTTGGAGAAGATAGAATGAGGCCCAGGGAGGTTCTGGACTTAACTCAGAGCTCACAGACAGAAAGTAATAGGAACACAATCCCAACTGGCTCTTTAGACTCAAAGTTTTACATTCTTTTGGCAGTGCCACTGCTGCTCAGGTGTCCATGCAGGAGTTTAAATATTTGGGGCTTAAGGCAACCACCTTTATTGAGGAATATGAGTGAGTTCCATTGTGTGGTCATTCACTGATTTGATTTTTATGAAGTGCCACGTATTCCTCCACTTACTTTCGCACCGGTGCTGATCCACACACTGTGTGCATCAGTGGTTACCGATGGAGGTGGAGGAGGGTGCACAGAGTGGGTGAGGGGGTAGCCATGGGATGGGAGGGCTCCATTGTCATGGAGCAGTCATGTGCTCGCTGGCTCTGTGCACTGCCCCTCCCCCCACAATCCCTCCTCCCATCTCTGGCCACCCCATGTGGACATTCCCAAAGCAGGGTTCTACTCTGAGCTGTGTTCTCTTCTCTTACACCTCTAACCCTTCACCCCCTCCCCCCTTCCACTACTTGCCTTTGCCACCATGACTACCATTGTCACTACTTCCATCTGAGTGACACTCAGTTGTGTGCCACCAGCCTGACTTTTCTTCAGATCCTCAGACCTACCTGCTTCCCACCTCCCTGTCGGGGCTACTCCAGCATCTTGATCCACAGGCTCTCATCCTTATCTCCCTGTCCTTCCCTCTCTAGCACCACCTCCTGACCACCCTGTGTCACCACAGTTCTCTCACACCTCTTTACTACACAGCCTCTTAAGGCCAAGCTTAACAAACTTGACTTTTCTTATCTGGTGTCCCTAAATTATATTTCCATTCCACACGCCATTCTATACTGCCGTCCGATTAATATTCCCAAAGTAAGACTTAGATCACATACGCTCTGTCAAAAATAGTTTATGGTCTGTGGCTTTTCAGAGTATGATCTTAAATCACTTTTCCAGTCTCCTGTTCTGCCACCTCACTTCTCCACACCAAAAATAGAAGGAGCAGCTGCAGCTGGAGTAGTAATAATAGTAGCAGTAAAGCCACCACACTAAATGGTCATTGAACACTTTCTGTGTGCTGAGCACTGTTCTGAGTGCTTGACGTGATGCACTCATTTAGTTCTCCTAACCACCCAGTGAGTAGATACTATTGTTCTAGTCAATGCATCACTTGCTATTACAGACCAAGCACCGTGCTTTAGTTTTTATGGACCCTTTCTCCTACTGTTATGTCCGGCAAGACTGTTCTCCCTTTCTGCCTCTCCAGGTCTAACCCCATTTCTGGGAGTGCCTGCCCTCCCAATGGTCTCTGTTAAATGGGCTCTTTTAGTTCCCTCTTCTTTCTCATTTGCTCCCCATCTTCTGCCTGGGGTTGTAGGCGCCTGTAGATGGTTATCCTATCTGGTTACAGACCTCAAGGGTATAGACTGTCTCCTCCAGATCTGTATTCCTTAGAGCATCCAGCAAGCTCTTTACATTAGCAGGTACTGGATATATCTGGTTTATTGAGCCAAAGTTAATGGGGTTGAAGCACATTCCAGACTCCTAGCTAAAAGGCCAGCTAGCCCAGTCAAATCAGGAAGATGCTAAACAGGAGAGAAAGGCCAAATCCCTTAACTTGCTAATTATTAATTCTCTTTGTTCTTTAAAAGAAGTGCGAGAAGGGCCTTTCTGGATGGATGCTCACATTCTTTATACTCTTTATCATTATCGCTTGTGGATTTTCTCATCTGTATATTGTTGAAAACAATTGGAAACATTTCTCTCATCACAAAAAGGATATATGTTCATGGTAGAAATTTGGAAAATATAGATAAGCATTATTAAGAAGAAAATAAAATAAAGGATATTCTCAGTACCCAGAAATGATTGTTGTTTTTTTTTTGTTTTTTTTAGCATTTTGGTGAATATTCTTCGAGTCTTTTGATTTCATTTACTCATATGTAGACATTAATATACTCATGGTTATATTAAAAATGCACTTTGATATTTTCTAATATGATAATTTAGGGATAGATATTAATTTTATCATCTTTCATTACTTTATGATAAAACTTTAAAAATTACTGCTTATTTATTATTTTCTGTGAATTGCCTGTCCATGTCTGGTCATTTTTATAGGTTTATTGTTGATTTATAAATGTTCTTTTTAGATTAAAGATACTTATCTCTCCCCCCCTCCTCTTTGCATTTAGGTGAAAATATTGACTATATGATTAAAATGTCTATAATTCATCAGTCCTCTGTAGTATATTAAATTTTCACTGCTATAAATAATGTGACACTTAATAGTAATATTGCATACATATCTTATCTGCATTATTTCTTTGGGATTGATTCAGAGAAATGGGATTACTGGGTTACTTCCCATGAGAAGTATATGCCAGCTACTTATTTCTCTGAACTTGTAGCATAAATGAATATTATATTTAAAGAGTTGTTCAACTTAATGAGCAAAAAAAATAATGGACTTTTTTTTTTTTTAGTTTTAAATTATTTTACTAAAAGCAAAGTAATTTAAAAAAAAATCTATTTGTATCTGAATGCTTTGTGTATTAGCTGTTCTTTGCCCAATTGGCTTGTTATTGGTATTCTAATTGATTTATTAGATTATTAAAAATATCAATTCATGGTAGTAACATTATACTATTTGCTACACATTTGTTTCTCACTTGTCTCATGAATTTTTATTTTATAATTTGCTTCTATTTGCTAGTTTAGATCACATAGTCAAATCTCTTTTATTATTTGTGACTTCCCATTATTTGCTTTATGCTTAGAAAAGTATTTTGGTTATTTTCCTGTTTGATTTTGTTCATTTGTATTTAAGATCCACTGGTAGTATATATTCATGTGTCACCTGTCTGAGGTGAGATAGATTGAAAAGACTGAGGAAGAGGGAGGTTTGATCAGTCATGAGAAGACGAATTAAACTGGCAGAGATTCAGTGTGGTGTGAAGTGAACAGAGGGGAAAGAGGAAGCTGGGGGAGGAACAGCACCTGGACTGGGATTTCAGAAGAGAGGTGGTGACAAGTGAGCATTCAGAATCAAGTGATGAGCCTTCAAAGGATGTTTGGACCCACACAACTGAAATACAATCAGAACCCAAGGGGGAGGGGAGAGAGAGAGAGAGAGAGAGAGAGAGAGAGAGAGAGAGAGAGAGAGAGAGAGAGAGAGAGAGAGAGGCACAAAGAGAACACACATGCATTTTCAATGGTGATGGGGAGGCTTTGATTAGAGATTAGTGGGTTAAAAAACTATCATTGCTCTAGCCAAGGTCAACAAGAACTTCCCATTTCTTGTCTTTCTCTCCCCTGCTTCCCCCCTTCCCATCAACCCTCCCCTGCTCCCTCCTCTCCCCACTGCAGCTTTTGACATTAGGTTTCCTCTTTCTTGAAGCACCCACCTCCTCAGGCTCCATGACACCATCTTTCTCAGCCTTGCTGCCATCCCTGTCTTGAGGTTGAGTCCTACACCCTCTGTCCTATAAACTCTCCCCCCAACCCTTATTCATCCCACACCTACAATTACATCCATGTGCCAGTAACTCTACTCAACTTGTATCTCCAACCTGGACCTTCCTTCTGAATGGGGAGGAAGGTATTTAACCTAATGGGTGGATGTCTTATTGCAGATTCAGCTTGATCCAAACCAAACACACCTTTTCCCCTTCTTCCCCTATCCTACCCTCTGATTGCTCTTCTTCCGGGATTTTCTGTCTTAGCCGGCTTCTTAGCAAGATGCTTATGAGCTCTGCTTCCAGAAAGGATAGGGCTAGAGGAAACGGATGTGCATCCCAGTGATAAATGTAGCGTGAACATGATGAAAATGTCCCTGTGGCTGCAAATGAGGGAAGACCAAAAATAGTTTCCCAGGGAAAGCTGTAGTAGGAGACACAGCTTGGTGTTCTCTGAACTGGGAAACAAAGCCCGAACCCCAAAGGCCCCGGAGGTCACTTGGAGACAAGAGTCACTGAGCATTCCTCCCGGTGTAAGGATTTTGTAAACAAAACCCCCAGGGTTCAGCTTGCAGATTCGCTCTCCAAAGGTCACATATTCCAAAACAGTTTCTAAATTTGCTTCTGTGATTTGCATTCATAAGAAGATGCACCTGCAGATCATGTAGGACGACAACCAAGCAGTAGGGTTTACAATCCCTGTGGTGGTTTGGGTGGAGTTCAAAGGCCGTTTCTAAAGCAGGTGGAAACCTCTTAAAGAAAAACTTCTCAAACATCTCAGTTGAGCTGAAATAGTTCTTTGTATATTTTTATTATCAAAAGACAACAAATCAATCAGAAGGGGGCCAGTTCTTTTACGTTTCAAGCAACAGATATCCAAGTTTCAGCTAGTTAAATATTTGAAGGAGAAGAGGAAGTAAAGCAGTGATTTTTATCCACTTGGAGATATTGGAGTCATTTTTTTTTTTTTAATTAGAAGTGAAACTGCCATGTCCCCCTCTTGTACTTGAGTGGTGGAAAGAGCAGTTGTAGTTGTGAAGGGTGTCAGAGAAGCCCTGTCATGGCTCGTCCTTCCCTGGCCTTACCATGTGCTTTTGGGCATCCGCTCAGCTCACCAGAAAGAGAAATTCCCTCTCACTGTGCTCCCGGCTGCTGGGTGCTGTGGTCACTCCTGCTCTGGCTCACCCTGGATGCCGGGCTTTTTCTTGCTGCTGCCCTTCCCCCGATTATCTGTCCCCTTTCACTTGGCAGATTTGAGTCCTGCCTAGGAGACTGTCACTTACAACTTCATCACCAGTTTTTCTGATAACACCCCTGTGTCTCCTGCTAATCTGTAGAAATGAACAAAAGACATTTCCTTTCAAGGAAACGTATGGATCTTTAGTAGAACCAGTGCATTAATTCACGTACAATAACTAAAGAGAGTTCAAAGAGAGGGTTGGGCCTTTGCTAAAATGCTTTCCTTCGGTGTGCTAAAGCTGCCCCCCATGGTTAAGTACCGTGCAACCAAATTCACTCTGCAAGTTGATGTTCTGAACAAAGAATGTCACTGTGACGTTCAGTGGACAAGTGCAGGCATTCGGGACATATTTTTACACATTTCTTTGTAAAAGTCTGCATTTGCATTGGCTGCATCATTGACGTGTGTCTTTGGAGGGAAGGTCTTACATCAGAAAGAAGGAGCCCTTTACTTAGGAACCCCTGATGAGATGAGGAAATCAGTAAGTGCAAAAACCACTGACTTTAATCCGGTTCCTGATACGGAGCAGATAGAAACCAGTGAGAGCTTCCCCTGAATGGTACCGGTGAGAGATCTGAGAGCAATGAGGGGAAAACAAACAAAGCAAACACCCCTGGCTGCCTGTGGTGCAGCGCTGGCTCCGCCTCAGTTGAGCATCACCGCCACCTGACATCTCTTTTATTTTCTTGCAGCAGCCCTGGCTGCTCTGCCTGGGAACCCAGGAGGCTCCTCTCTCATCCCCCCTTGGAAATGTTTAACCCCTGCCAGCTGGAACCGGCACTGCAGGAAAGGAACAGCAGCCATATGGCTTCTGTGCTGGAATGACAGGTTTTAAGCTCCTTGTTCATTGGTACCACGGAATAGCTTTCTCCTGCAGGACCCTGGTGGGTTGGCCTTGTACAAGAGGAGGCAGGCTGTCTATACTCTCTTGAAGACAGGAAAGTGTTCCCCCTGACAGGGTAGGGATGGGACTCTTGGGGGGCTGTGCCACTTCTGCTCACGCTAGTCTTGCATCTACTGCTTTGTTAGTGCTTCCACGAGCAACCATGTGGTTACTCATATTCGTCATCTCCTTCCATCAAATGCGTATTCCTGTTTCCCATCTCTCCCAGGCCCCTTGTGATGGAGCTTCTGTCCTCTCAGTTTAGGGAGATACCTCTCTGGAGGAGCCAGCTGGTCCAGGTCCTATGTCCTTTCTCAGGCACCTTCATTCTTGTTTTTTCTTCAGTAGGGCTGATGCCGCCCATGGCCCTCGGGCCATTCTCTGAGCTTGCTTGTCTTTCTGCCTCTCCGATGTCCTTCTCTGTCTCTGTCAACGGCTCTCATATCTTTCCACCCCTAGATGTTTACTGTGTTTTCCAGCGTTTGCCATCCTCCCTCTGAGATCTCTCCATCACCCCAATGGCCAGGTTATCTGCTCTATTCACATATTCCCAGGCTATGCCCTGGTCTCATTATGGTCCGGCAGAATATGGCCCAGATGCTTCCTGACCATGTCTACCCAGTTATCACATTATTATGTCAGCTCAGTCTGTTTAAAACTCATAAAATCGTCTTCTATCCACACTTGAATCTACTTCATAATGGTCATCCACTGTGAAAGCCGAGGTTTATTCTTGATGCTTGGTTCTGTTTTGGGGCAGGTAGCCAGTCAGTTGCCAAGGCCTGATTATTTTTCTCTGAATGTCCTTCCTCTCCCCGCCCCAGTGCATTCCTTGCATATTTTCCCTATCCGCGTCCCAGGCCAGATGCACCTGCAGTTTTGCTGTAGCCACCAGTCGAGTATTTATCAGATTAATCTTCTAAAAACAGCACTTTCCTTTGTGCAAATGCTTTATTACTATGAAGAGTGGAAAACTTATGAGTTTAGATTGTCATGAAGGAGCTCCCAATCCCAGCCAACATGAATCCACATGTTTGATCGGTGGTGTACCCAGAACATGCCAAACTAGCTTCCTCATATAGAATGCCGTTTCCCGTTTGCCTGCCTCACCCGTTCTTCAAGGTCTAGATGAGCATCTGCTTTTTCATGAAATTTTCTGTAAATATTTGAGCCTTGAGGACCCCTATGTCCCACATCTAAATGGTAATATTTGACACTCATCTTACATTTAATCACATATTTCTTTTTGGTTCTTCTTTTGCATTGTTGTCTTTCATTGACATTTACATTTTATTTTTGGATTAAAATGATTTTTGGGGAGTATTTATTGACCCGACACACTGATAAGCTTCTCAAAGGCGTGAGCTATACCTCTTTTCCTTGTGTCTCACGGTTATCTGGTACAGGACTTGGCAGATTAGGAGTCACTTAGCACTTGAGAGCAGGAGATTGAAGCTTGGTTACCTGGGACTTTATTTTAATCAGGGAAATCTATTTATAAAAAAATTACCATTTTTCCCCTCCACTGAATTAATTATTAACCTATTCACGCCCGCCATCTTTCCATCAATGTGTAAAAATAAAACTTCACTCATCAAAAAGAAAGTGGTTTATTGTTTGTGAAACTGATTATGTGTGATTGACAGCTGAGACATGCTAATATGATCCTTGATTTTAAAGACGTGTTGTTGGCTCATCTTCCCCAGTGAGGTCTTATGAGTGATGCTTGGGGTGAAATCTTGCTAGTGGTCACATGTTTGAACCCCAGAGAGGGAAGTTAATAGCAATACTGCATACAGCAGCTGCCAGACCTAATGCAGACACACCTTGGCCCTGCTGGCTTTTGTAGCAAAGGATTAAAGGCTGACTTGCTAGTGAGGCTGGGCCTGGTTTTCAGCCCTGGCAGATCCACACAGTTGATTTAAGGGATCACCATATTCTCTGAAGGCAAAAATGATACTAACTAAACCTAAAAGCACTGGTTGTAAAATCAGTATTCCAATATATTAATTTAAAAATATCTTTAAAATATTAGGGATAAATGTACTAATATCAACCTTCTAGAATGATACTTGGAAGGTAAGCAGGCATTTAGGCAACCTAATTCTAAATCTGAGAGTTGATTGATGATCCTGAGAGAATCAGAGCATTGATATTTGGGGGAGAGTCTTGAATTCTGGGAAGGCCTAAGAATTGCCTCTGGATCTCGTGTGTGTGTGTGTGTGTGTGTGTGTGTGTGTGTTTATATATACACACATTTCCCCACACACATCTGCATATTCACCTCTGCCATTTGAGAACATTAATTGAGCGTGTAACTAAGTACTTGGTGCCACATGCTGAAGACACAGGTGCTGTTCCTCTCCTGGAATTCATAGACATGTGTCTATTCATTGGACAGTGTTGAGTGAACAGTAACAAACTCTTATCCATCAGCTCTTTTTTCTAGCTCCTTACAGATGGCCATTTTCTTTGTGTCTTAAAAATCATTTCTTGCCCTGGCTGGTTTGCTCAGTGGTTAGAATGTCAGCTCGAGGACTTAGGGTTCCCGGGTTCGATTCCTAGCCAAGGGCTCCTACCTCAGTTGCAGGTTCAAACCCTAGCTCAGGTTGGGGAGTGAGTGGAAGGCAACCAATGAATGTTTCTCTCTCTCTCTCTCTCTCTCTCTCTCTCTCTCTCTCTCTCTCTCTCTCTCTCTCTCTCTCTCTCTCTCCATTCTCTCCCTCCCTTCCACTCTCTCCAAATCAATGGAAAAAATATCCTCGGGTGAGAATTAAAAAAAAAATTATCTCTGAAGCTGGCATGTTTATTAAGCTGACTGATACTACTAATTTCATTCCGTGTCACTTTACTTTTGGTAGTGATATTCTCTAACCTGTCCTCAAGCTCCAGATGACACTGTGCTCAGGCGTGTAGACCCATGCATGTACAAACACCCAGCAAGAAGAAGCTGTGGTGAGGCATTTGCCACTCTTCCTCGATCCTGCCTTTAGTGCTGGCATGCCTGGAATGTTCTTGTGGGAATTGGCTCGGAAGAGGTCTCATTGACGCAGTCTGTGGCCAAGGCAGGCGGGAGAAGTTTCAGTTTGCTTCCTTGGCTGGTGTGAGCAGCACTATTGTATTCCTGGCTACGCCTTCAGGGAGGGGACTTTTCTTTCCTCTAAAGAAGAGTGGGATTCTGTGTTCTGAGTGGGAAAAAGAGATGATGGGGTTCTGTGCTGGAGGAGAGAAAAGCCCTACATGGACCTGGAGTTGCATTTTCCGCTTTGCACGCTTGCCAAGGTATGGCAGTGAGGATGGCAGACTTTCCCTACCTGACAGGGAGGCAAGAAGGGCAGGAGGAGGCTGTGTCTTTAATTAGCGTGAACAATGAAAGCAGGTGGCAGGAGCTCCAGAACTGGAGAAAAACTGCCAGTCCCTGTGAGGCACCGGGAGGGCTTTTAATGCCAAGATGACCTTTAGTCCTGCAGCCCAAATTCCCAGGATGTCTGCCAAGATAAAGACTCTCCGTGTGATTTAGGAAGATGTGTTCTAATTAGGCTTTGGGCACAGAACTCATTGGGATAGTCAGAACGATCATGAGTTCCAGGAGTTATTTCATTCCAAGGCATGATTCAGAGTGAGTTGGAAAAGAGCATTTTAGCTGAGTCTAGGGATTAGACCCAAGTTCGTCTGAGGGCCAGCAGTTAAGGTTTAGTGAGAAAATATTGCTTTGCTGTAGATTGAGCAAATAAGAAAACAGTGACTGGGATGGTTGAATGGGGCTGTCAAAAGCTGGAGGATGTGACTCCTGCTAACATCTACAAGTACACAATGCCAGAAGCATTTCTATTTATTTTTCATTATTTTACTGGATTTTGGCTTTTTAAAAGGGGGTGTGTTTGGGAGGGAATTACACATTCATTTTAAATTTAGTTAAAACATCTCATTGAATAAGCTCTCTTTCAGACCTTGTGGTTATGACTGCAGTGTCACAGCCTAGGGTGGTATGGGATGTCTCTCCATCCATTTGTCTATCTTGTCCATCCATTTGTCCATCCATGCATCCATCCACCTAGCCATCCATTCAATAACAATTTGTTGAACCTACAATATGGCATTCTCTATGTATGTAACACACAAATGTATTGAATGTTGAGCCTATAAACATAAAATATGATGATGGCCATCCATCCCTTCTTATAGCTGATTTTGAGGGTGGAAATGTGGCTGAAAAATCAATAATTGGGTGTTTCAATACTAAAAAGCTTGAGTGTCCCTATATTCAAGTTAGCTTGAGTTAATTGAGAAAGGGAAAAGAAAAACCTAAGTGTGGGGACTCAGAAAACGATTAAAATTTCCATCAATCTTTATTTGTTTAAATACATGCTTTGTCTGATTTAAAAAAAAATTTTCACTCAGAGTAAGACAGTCATCACTTGTTACTCAAGGGGAAATAGAAATATATTGGGGGCTAAAATATGTCTCCTTTCTTCAAACTTGTTCCATGTCGTCTTGTTTTTCTACTAAACCTGAGCCCAGCCTAAAGAAGCCTGAATAAGGCATCTGGAATTTTGCTACTTTCAGTCTGTCTGATTCACAGCTCATCTTGATTTTAGATATCTGTTACCTTATAGAGAGCAACACAACAGTTCTACCACATGTGCGAAGAATAATACTGTCAAATATGGTTAAACTGCTAGAAATCAACTTTTGGAAATGGGCTAAATGAATGTGTCTTTTCCATGCTGTCTTAATTCAGAGATCTTTTTTTGTAACCATATGTTTGTAACCAAGAAATGCTTACCTTGGATCCAAGCTTGAGTCTGAGATATTTCTGCCAAAAGAAATGAACAATTTTTTACCAAGTTTTAAGCAATTGAGAATAAAGAGTGACTGTGATGGTTGGAGAGAATTGTCAAACATTGCAAGATGTGATTCTTGCTTATCTCCAACAAAGTAAAGTACAAACCAGAAGGCTTATAAGTAGCACAAAATCAAGAGGTTTGATGTTCCCAGTGCACGACTGTACTTAGAACAAGAGCCTAGGAGAGTCACTCTAGAAATAAATTGGCGTTTGAATACCTGGCCTCCAAAGCAGTGATTCACATTAGGTTTTCTTTAGGAAGGGGGGCCTCATGGACAGACTGAGAGCCTTGCCTCTGACACTTCTGGTTATCTGTGGTACTGAGCTTGGACACATGGACAGAGATGCAGGTGTCCTTCTAGCCTTCAAAAGGCTTATAAGAGATTGACAAATGCAATATCTGTGCAAACTTGACTAACCTTTTGGTGCCCAAGTTAGTTTGAACTCATTTGCTTCATATCTATATCAAGAAAGGGGGGGAACTTAGACATTTTAGATGCTGGGGGAAAAAAAAAACAAAAAACCTAATATACAGGCCAACTTCTGAGGAATGGGATGGAGAATTGTCTTTCTGATTTTGTTATTGAGTTTTTCTTCTTACCATGAGGGTTAAGAACAGTGGGTTTTAGAGAAGACCACTGGGTTAGGATTTCTGCATTTCCACTTACTAGCTGAGGCAATCTCTTATCCCAGTACCTCAGTGTTTTCTCATCTATACCATAGGGATCCAATAAACCTGACTTAGAAGGTTGGTGTGAGGGTTAAGTGTACTAAAGGGCTCAGCACATAGTATATGTTCATTACATGTTGACCATTATATTGATCAAGGGATCTCTATCAGGTGTGCATATTTGAGCTGGAAAAGTCCAGTAGCATCTATGACTGGAGTGAGCTCTGGTAGCCAATCTAATCTTGGTTCCTCTTATTTCTAGCTTTTACAGCGCACACTCATGGAGCTTCTGACCCATTCTTGATCATGGGCAAATCCTAGAATCCTTGACTTACTCAGTCCTTAAGCCATTTTTGCATTCATTCATTCACCACTTTGCTGCCATACCATTTGTTAAATATTTTTTTTTTTACTATTACCCTGTATTTAATCACTCAACAAATCTATGATAGAGATAGATTCTCCTTATCATTCCCATTTTTCAGAAAAGGAATTAGGGACATAGAGAGGTTAAGTAACTTGCTCAAGGTCACACAGCTAGGAAGTACCAAGGGATACAGACGGGGTGGTGTGAGTCCAATTCTTGCTCTTAACCTCCAACCTGCAGCACCCCAGGGGTCGGTGAGTTGGCTGGAGGCCCGACCTTTACTTGAAGGAGGGAGGCTTTCAGAGATTGAGATGCTTTTCCAATTTCTTCCCATCCTAGTTCACCTGGATCCCCTTGGAACGTCCAGATTGAGAATATGCTGCATCCATGTTATTAGTGGAGTCCCACTCACATGCTTCTCAAGAAATTGAAGTCCTTTGGAGTATGACTCCTCTCTATAGAGAACAGAATTTCTGGCTATCAATTCCACATTGACAGCATGTACCATTGGCTGCATAAGGCTCAGCACCCAGGGGCAGCCAAGATCACATGCCCCAGCCCAAGCACCTGCAGACCACCAAGGAAGCTCATTAGTATGGTGATTGCCACTCTTTAGTGGCTACCATCCTATAAAAAAGGCCAGACGCTTCCTCAATGCCAGGGGCCTGTCTCAATGCGGCTTGCCCTCATAGACAGATATCTCTGCCCACATATGTTGAAGATGCCACCTGTGTGAGCACTGTAGTCTTGCTGACCTCCATGGCAAGTGACATTTGTTGAGTGTTACGCATGCCCACACTGTGCTGGTCACTGGGACCCAGAGGGCTAAGTCTAAACTTCTCAAGGAAACCACACAAGGTGGAGGGCACAGGCAGAAGGCAGTGGTCATTATCCATGCCCTGTAGCCAGGCATCCAATCTTACCTTCTCTCCTCCGTGTTCTACAGTTTCTTGAAAGTGGCTTCACAGGCTCAACAGTGGTCTGCACTGAGCACTAAAGGAGGGGGCTGGCGCTTTCACTTGCTTTGTGGCAGAATGACCTGTATACCAGAGCCCTGGAATCACCTAGAGAGCTTTCAAAAACACTCATACCCAGGCCCTGTCCTGGAATTTCCAACTTATTTGTTCAGGTCCTAGTTATCAGCATTTAAAAAAAAAAAAAAATGCTCCCTGGGCGAATTTCTGGGGAGCAGGAATGGAGAAGCTCGGGGCATGGACCTCAGCCCTCACTCCAGGATCCAGGTTAGATTTAAACAGATGTGTAAGCCATGTCCCACTAGCCAGAGGCAGCCCATGCTCATTATTATTACTGCTAGCATTCATGATGGAGTTCCTCATTTATACAAAATGTTCTCTGCTTTGAGTTGGGAAATAAAGAGGTAAATTAGAAGCTTACAGACTACTTGTGAATGTGAAATGATTCGAGGTCCAGGACCAGCCTATCTCATTCATCTTCTGTTTCCTCACTACCTTTCCTGTCATGGGAGCACAATAAATGTAGTCCAATACTATTTACTAGAGGCCCGGTGCATAAAATTTGTGCACTCAGGCAGGGGGTTCTTCAGCCCGACCTGTGTCTTCTCACAGTTTGGGAGCCCTTGGGGGATGTCCCACTGCCCTAGGCCCACCTCTGCTGCGCTCATTAGCTGTGAGCTAGGATTCTGGCTGAGTGGTGCTCCCCCGTGGGAGTGCACTGAGCACCAGGGGGCAGCTCCTGTGTTGAGTGTCTGCCTCCTGGTGGTCAGTATGTGTCAGAGTGACCAGTCTCTGTTATTTGGTCAATATGCATATTAGCCTTTTACTATATAGGATGTTGTTATTAGTAATAATGATCATGATTACAACGTCAAAGATTATGTCCTTGGTATCAATCAGAAATGCTGTAAGAGCACAAACATGCGGGAATCTGGGGTCAGAAAGCTTCCTGAGGAAGGGGGTTCCAACAAGCCTAGGAGGCGGGGGACATTCAGGGCATGGAGGAGAAGAGAGCATGTTCAAGAAACTCCCTGGAGATCATGAATTTGGAGGTGGGAATGTGCATGGGGTGGTCAGCAAACTCGGCCACCCCAGTATGCCTCGATTGAGGTCTGCGGTTGAGGTTGGGAGCCCAGGTAAGAGAGAGACATGGAAGTTGGAATGAAACCATGGCCAGAAAGGGAAGACCTTTTGTTGTGAGGACCCCTTTTCCTCCACTCCCCATTGTATTTGAGATTTGAGCTCACACATCGTTAGTGAGCTAGACTTACTCATATTTTATCATTTCCTTATATATGCTTTCCCCCCCTTTTCTTTTGGTAAGGGAAGGAACTAATTCTCCCTTTGAAATTCTGAAAAGCAAGCTGTCAAGTAGCTTCTGGAGGTTGAGCTGAAGTGGTTTGCATGCTGCTGTTTATGGGGTATTAAGTCTAGTGGGCTCTCCGCAGGTGGCCAGCTCTTGGTAATGTTAAAAGAGAAAACTCTCTTTCAAAATTTATATCCCAAAGCTGCACATTGTAGAAAATTCAGTGCAGAAAGCAAAAAGAAAGCAAAAAACTCCTTAAATTCTTCTACCTAAATTGATTGATCTTTCTCTCTTTCTCCCTTCCTCCTCATATCTACCCACACAAACACATAAACACACAATGGAGTTTTATAATAAGTATATGTGATGCATACACATATAATACTTACATAATATTTACACTGGGACAGTATACCTATTGTTTTGCAGCTTTTTAATTTAACTTAATATGTTGTGCTAATCTTTCCTTATTAGTGAGTAAATTCTGTATTATTATTTTTAAGGGCCGCATAGTGTATCTTTTTATGGCCTTATCATTATTTATGTAACCAATTTCATGTTCACAGGCATCTAGGCCACTTCTAATTCTTCTCTAATTACATTTTATTTTTAATCTGTAATTAACAGTCGAAGTGTGGAGTATTACATTTTTGGCATTTACATATTCCAAAAGAATTTATTGAGTGTCATATGCTGTGCTGGGCATTGCAGCAGTGATCTGTTCATGAACTAAAGAGACAAAATCTCTGCTCTTATGGAGCTTACATCCGCTTGTGCGGTATAGATGGTGAACAAGAAATAAAAGATAAAGTGCTAAGTTGAAAAAAAAAGTGTGAAAAGAGATATGAGATACTTAGGTAGAAGTGGAGGTTGAGATTTTTGAGGATAGTGGTCAGGAAAGGCCTCAATGAGTGGGGAGACTTTTGGAGAGACATGAGCTAGCCATGGGACTATCAGGGGAAGAGCATTATAGGCAAAGGATCAGCAAATGCAAAGGCCCTGAGGCATCGAGGTGCAGGCATGTTCAAGAAAATCCCCAGAGATCATGAATTTGGAGTAGAGTGAGTGAAGGAAAGCTTAACAGGAGATGATGTCAGAGAGGTAAGAAGGAGGCAGATCATTTGGGCCTCTTGATTCCTGAAAGGAAAGAGTTCTGATCTGAGGAGTGACATGATATGAATAAAACTATTAAACTATATGGGATAGAGCCTGAAAGCGGGCAAAAGCAGAGGCAGAGACCATCGGGAGCTTTTTAAATATTCCAGGATGCAGAGGTGAGAGGCCTGGATTAGGGTTGTGGCAGGGGACATGATGAGAAGGGGTAGGACTTGGACCCAACAGGATTTGCTGACAGGTCAGATGTGGAGTGTGGAGCAAGAGAGGAGTGAAGGACGTGATTTCAAGGGTTTTGCCAGGAGCAACTCAAGGATGGAGCTGCCATTGGCTGAAGATGACTGGACTAAACGCCCTGTCTGTGAGGCATGGTGCAAGGGAGTCCGGGGCTGAATTTTAGACTTACTGCCATGTGAGGTGCAGTATGCCTTCGAGCAGGTTCTTCTTACAGCTGTGTCTCATTTAAGGCA
The DNA here is from genome assembly GCF_014108245.1 of Pipistrellus kuhlii. Lineage (NCBI taxonomy): Eukaryota > Metazoa > Chordata > Mammalia > Chiroptera > Vespertilionidae > Pipistrellus > Pipistrellus kuhlii. The sequence goes on from NW_023425405.1 coordinate 20,613,946, forward strand.
CAGGCGGGCTCCCAACTTCATGAAAGAAATGGGACTGTTAGATTTTAAGGGATTTTTCTCATCCTAGGTTTAAATCCGGGAATAACATCCCTTTAAAGAATCATCTGCCACTTTGTTTGCGTGTGGATTTGGAAGCACACATCCTTCCTGTGTTAGCCATAAATCTGTTTATCATAGATTACATTTTTGGTCATTATCTCTGCAGACTCTTTATAACTCTGTCCATTTGCATAAAAACGGGCCTTTTGTTTCTGAGCAATGATTAGCTCTTGGCTGTGTCTCAGTTTGAAGTCCTAATCCCCCCTTTGTGATGACACAGTGGGTGCTCTTGGAAATGACTAGGGTGTCATAATTGGTTTAGGACGCCAGGTGGAGAAGAAGTGGGAGGGGCAGAATGATCCTTTTCTCAGAAGCAAAGAATTCCTGCCTCCCATGCTCTCCGTGATAAAAAAAAAAGGGGGGGGGGAGGCAGGAAAATGCATGTTCTATGAATAGAACTGCTAAGAAGCCTGCTTTCCTGAATGTTTCATTAGGCACCAGAAAGCCCTTTACTCTTAGCAATTAATGGCCCTGATTTGACTGCTCTATAATGAAGGTTCAGAAAAGAAACCTAAACGTGAAACCTTGGGAAACAAGTGCAGGTAAAACACCCAAGAGAGCTCTAAGTGAGTTTCTGTAAATCTCAAGTCATTTCCCCCACATTAGCATCTTAAAGGAAGAAAATTTTCCCTGTGTTTCAGTGTTAACTCTTCATCACGAACATGGATGGTTGACAGCTGGCTGACACAATGCTGTGCCTTTCCCCATCATCCCAGGCACTGTTTACTCACTGGGAAGGGGTCCCCAGGAGTATCCCCCAGAGTGAAAAGCATGCTTTTGCCACTTCATCTTGGGCCTGCCAACAGGGGCATCTCACTCTTAGCTGGTTCTTGTAGGGGCCGGGCTTATGGTCTGACTCCATTAGGGCCACACTCAAGCCTATAGAGCTGACAGCAACCAAAGGAGGTAAAACAATCCTGGACTTCTTGGGAAGGTCCTAGGGCATCTTTTCCCATAGGCTGGATTCATATCTTCAGATTTAAAAACATTAGAATCTCCCTTCCCCGTTTTTTCCCAGGTGAATTTTGTTCACGCCAAGCAGCTCTTCTGCCTGGTATGGTTTGGATGCAAATGATTTTGGTAAGCCATGGAAGACTGCCCCATGAAAACTGTCTGTCTCTCTAGGTGTTCAGGCATTGATGGACAGAAACATGAAGGCCTTGTGAGCTCCGTCCTGGGGATGACTAAAGATGTCTCCACCTTTTTTAGGGCGTGATACCTTTGGTAGTCCAATACAAACCAGAGACCCCTCCAGAAACTCTCACATACACCCAGTATTACTAATGTCATCAGAAGTTTACAGAATTCCTTAAGTCCATCCATGAGTGCTCCTACTTTTGTAATATGTAATTATTTTTTATTCAACAAATTATTTGTTGAGCGAGCGCCTATCCTTCATCCAGCACTGTTATAGGTACTGGGAATACAGCGCCCAGCAAAGGAACCACCTGTTCATATTTAAATGTTAACAACAGTTAAAAGTCTCCTGAGTAGAAACTTAGATAATTCCCCTTTCCTTTTGATAGTGCTTTCTCATTTTTCTAAATTAAGTGAGCATTGCTTGTATTAGAGAAACATAATAAAAGAGATACAATTCATGGTTCATTTCTTGAGAATAATGTACAATGACAGATGTTCCTTTGCAAGCAGTACTGATTTTAAATGCATCTGAATTTTATTAGTCCTAATGTAGAGGTATCCTGATAAATAAAGATCCAGCTGTGTGCTAGGCACATTAGCTAGTCAGTCTGCAGCTTTTGCTGGTAGTCCCCATGGGTAGATGCCTTATAGTTACTGAAGACCTTCTAGGAGTTGCAAGTCTCTAGACTTGGAATGGTGCCTCCAGACCAGAGCTTGGCAAACTCACCTCCAGACCAAATCCTGCTTTTGTAAACCAAGCTTTATTGGAAACATGTCCATTCATTTACATATTGTCTATAGCTGCTTTCACAGTTTATACAAAGGGTTATTGAAGAGTTAGTTACTACAGAGACCATTTGTTTGGTCCACAAAGCTTAAGTATTTATTCCAGGTGAGAGCTGTGTCTGGCCCAGGCAGGGGTGGCTCATTTGGTTAGAGCATTGTCCTGAAAGGTTTTAGATTCAATTTCTGGTCCAGGCACATAACTGGGTTGTGGGTTTGATCTCCAGTTGGGGTGTGTGTGGCAGGCAACTGATCAATGTTTCTCTCTCACATCAATGTCTCTCTCTCTCTCTCTCTCTCTCTCTCTCTCTCTCTCTCTCAAATCAATAAAAGCATATTCCCAGGTGAGGATTAAAAATTAAAATTCTGTGTCTGTGCCATTCTGGGCAGTTACCACCAGCCACACGGGTGAATGGACCCCTTGAAAGGTGGCTAATGTGATGGAGGAATTGACATTTCAATTTAATGTAATTTTAACTAATTTACATTTGAATTTCAATAGCCACATGTGCCTAGGGACTTCAGAATTGAGCAGTGTGACTCTAGACCAAACAGTGAACTTCTTTATCCTTCCCGGCCCTGCTCTCTGTGCCTTTGTTGACCCTGATGAGTATTCTCTGGGTCCTCTCCAGACTCTCTTGGCTGAACATTTTTCTTTTCTTTTTTAATGTTCTAACTATTCCTACATTGGATAGACTATGGTCTCTTTTTATGACTTGCAGAGTTCATGAAGTTGTCCATCCAAAAATATTCCATAATGGCAAAGACAGACTTGCCAATAGAAAATGTTGAGCAAAGAGTGTGGAAAATGCTCAAACTCCCTTCTCCCATCTTCAAAACAAACAAATAAATAAATTTTATTTTTTAGAGCAGTTTTAGGTTCATAGTAAAACTGAGTAGAAAGCACAGGGAACTCCCTGACTCCCCCTCTCACCCCTTCCACACACAAACCTCCCACTGTTGACATTCCTCAGTGACACATTTGTTACAATCAGTGGACCCACACTGACACATCATTGCCACCCAGAGTCCATGGTTGACATCAGGGTTCACTCTTGGTGCTGAACATTCTCTCAGTTTGGGCAACATATTCGGATAAAGTCATTTGTTCTTGGTGTTTTTTGTCCAAAGAAATTGAAAAATGAGTTGTACTGATCTGCTAGTACATTGACCATTCTATAGAACATTTTATAATAGCCAGTGCAGGTGTGTTGGGGGAAGGAAATCAACCCAGAAATACTGACCAATCATCCCTTTACACAACTTACACTGTCTGTTCTTTCCCATTCATTAAACAAGTATCAAGTGACCTGCTATTAGCAGGGAGCTGATAAAGGGAGAGGAAAAAAAATAGGATATGTGATCCAAGATCACAAAGAACTAAAAACAATCTGTTACGGATATCAAACTCACACAAAGAGGAAAACTCTTGAGAAAGTATTCTAGTAACAGGTTATACAGAATAATGGTAGTCAAATGAGCTCATCAAGTCCCTTGGCCCATAAGTGAATCAGGATTAGAAAAGGAGAGGTGGATGGAGCTCCCCAGGAAGGCCATGGTTGGCCTGAGGAACTTCGACTTCATCCTAAGGTTGCTAGGAGCCCATTGAAGGGCTTTTAATTGAAGAGTGGCCATGATTCAATTTCTCATTTAGAAAGGTCATGGCTGCTGGCTGGAGAGTGGTATGTGGAATATGGGTGGTACTATCATAGAAGGAAGTAAAGATGGAAGTGAATTGTAAAAAGAAACAGTGGCCATTGGAGGATTTTAGGACGAAGAATACTATTAATGGATCACTCTGTCTCCTGAGTTAAATATATTTTAGAGGTGGTAATAGGATGGTAGAAGAGGGACCAGCTATTGCAATAATATAGGCAAGAGATGGTAAGCTTTGACCAGGACAGCAACAGTGGGGGTTGTGAAAGGAAGTGAAATACTGTCTTGATTTTGAAGGTTGAGACAACAGGATTCCTGATAGATAAGATGTAATGTGTGAGAGAAAGAACAGTAAAGAATGGTTTTAAGACTTTTTGGCCTAAGCATCTAAGAGGTTGAATTGCCATCAGCTGAGAGGCAGAAGACAGAAGAAGGAGTTAGATTTATGGGGGAAGTGTTGTGTTAAGATATACAAATGGAGGTAACAAGTAGACAATTGAGTTTCAAGTTTTGTGAGGTAGGGACTGGAGACATAAATCTGAGAGCCTCTGGCATATAGATGATATTTAAAGTCATTGAATAGATGATATCACCAAGAGAGTAAAAATAAGTAGAAAAGAGTTGGGCTGACTTCTGGGGCATTCCCATGTTAAGATGTCAGATTGATAAGGAAGAGGCAGCAAAACAGATGGAAATGCTGTGGCCAGTGAGTTAGTAGGAACCTGTGTCTGGTGCTTGGAAGTCCTGTGAATTATTCAAGAACAGGAAATGATGTATGTGACAAAAGCTGTTGACAGGTCAAGTAGAAAGAGAAATGATGAGTTTCCATTGGATTTAGCAAGATAGAGTGCAATGGTGAGCTTAATAAGAACAGTTTGGGGGAATTGGAGGGAGCAAAAATCGAATTGACCTATCTCAGGAGAGAATGGGAGACGAAAAATTAGATGCAATGACTACCAATATCTCTGGAAGAGTTTGGCTGCAAAGGGAAGGAGAGACGTGCAGACGGTTGGCTGGACATGGAAGCAAGGTCAAGGAAGTCACCGGTAACTTTGATGAAATCAGTTTCAGTGATTGATGCTGTAGGGGGAGAGGATATTGAGTGTGCGTTTGCTCACCTGTAGAAAAGACTGAGTGGTTTGGGCCAGTTGGTGCATGGCCTCAGTGGCCAGTGGCAGACCTTGGTATTTTCTTAATTCTCTGTGTGTCTGCACATTTTACTAGTGTTGTTTAGGTCTTCCTATTGCTCCCTTTGGAGCATTCCTTCATGAGGTTGTATCTTCTGATTGGCTTTCCCTGTGTTCTCAGGTACATATCTGCCCCCTTGAACAAGAGGCTATGACTCTTCATTTGCACAGTTCAGCTGTCACATCTGCTGTTCTAAGTCAGTTTTACCAGACTCATGCTTCTAATAATCTTGTATTAATGCCTAAGATCCAAGACTCTCTCCCAATTTTTTATACACAGTTTTGTTCATTAAAATATAATTCAGGCCCAACCAGCATGGCTCAGTGGTTGAGTGTTGACCTATGAACCAGAAGGTCACCATTCAATTTCCAGTCAGGGCACATGCCCAGATTGTGAGCTTAATTCTCAGTGGAATGGTGGAGTGGATGTGTAGGAGGCAGCTGATCAGTGATTCTATCTTAGGGGTGTCGAACTCAATCAGAGAAGGGGCCAAAATCTAAAATCCAGCCTAAATCGCGGGCCTAATGGTTTACTGAACAGTCATAAACTGTCATTGTGATGGAAACGCAGCGGAGTGCAGTGATGACAGCGCGGTGCGGGCCACATTGCAAGGCCTGGCGGGACGGATTTGGCCCGCGGGCCTTGTGTTTGACACATGTGTTCTATCTCATCATTGGTATTTCTGTCTCTCTCCCTCTCCCTTCCTCTCTGAAATTGCTATAATCAATTAAAATGTGTATAGTATATATCAGTTAATAATGTGGATTTTGTAATAAAAGAAAACACAATAATTTCAAGAGAAACATCAAAAAGTGCTTTATTCAAAGTAATGTCCATCACTAGCTACACATTTCCCCCATCTTTCAAGTAATTTGTGAATATCATCCCAATAGAACTTTTATTGTTTTGAGGCAAACCATTCAGAGACCCAATTTTCCACTTCTTTGTATGTTTTGAAGTGCTGCTCAGAAAGTACATGTGTCATCAATTGGAACAAGTGTAATCTGAAGGAGCAAAGTCTGGTGAATACAGCGGGTGGTTTAATACTTCCCAGGCAAGATCTTTTAACATGTCTTTAACTGGTTTTGAAGTGTACGATGGTGTGTCATTATGAAGCCAATGTGGTTCAAATTGATTATTTGTTGTTGGTAGCAATCAGCATTAATGGTTTTACCTGATTTTAGAAGCTCATAATATATTACCACCTTCCTGATCCCACCAAATGCAGAGCATTATCTTCTTTCTGAAGCAATTTGGCCTTGTAGTCAATATTGATGGTTGACCTGGATCATCCCAGGATTTTATGCATTTGGGTATCTCAGAATAAATCCACTTTTCATTGCCAGTCACAATTCGATGCAAAAAAGACTTTCATGCTGTTGAAGCAACATTTACTGATGACTTTTTGGTTTTCCATTTGTCTTTCCTTCAGTTGATGTGGCACCCATTTTCCTTCTTTTAAAATCTTTCCTATTGCTTGTAAATGATCAGAAATTGTTTTCTGAGCAACGTTTAATCTTCCTGCAAGTTGTTTTTAACTTTGACACACATCTTTATCCAATAATGCTTATAATTGATGGTCTTTCAAACTTTCAAACCTGGACATTCTTTGTCTTTCACATAGAAATAATCACTTTTAAAGCATTTAAACCAGCGTTCACAAGTATCTTGAGATGCAGCATGTTCACCATAAGCTTCCCAAAGTATTCAGCAGCATTTTTCTTCAAAATAAAGTAATGAATTAAAACTTCATGCACTATGAACAACTCTATTCTAACAAACTAGACAACCTGGAGGAAATGGACATATTCCTAGAAAAATACAACCTTCCAAAATCAATCAAGAAGATTCTAAAAATCCCAATAGGCCAATAATTATGGAAGAAATTGAAGCAGTCATCAGAAAGCTTCCAGCAAACAGAAGTTTGGGGCCAGATGGCTTCACAGGGGAGTTTTACCAACAATTCCTCCTCAGACTATTCCAAAAAATACAAGAGGAAGGAACACTTTCAAGCTCATTCTATGAAGCCAGCATCTCCCTAATACCAAAAGCCAGATAAAGACAACACAATGAAAGAGAATTATAGGCCAATATCCCTCATAAACATAGATGCCAAAATCCTCAACAAAATTCTAGCAACTCGGATCCAGTACATCAGAAAGAACATACACCATGACCAAGTAGGATTTATCCCAGGAATGCAAGGATGGTACAATATCCACAAATCAATAAACATGATACATTACATAAACCAATTGAGAGATAAAAATCACATAGTCATATCAATTGATGCAGAAAAAGCATTTGAAAAATCCAACACCTTTTCTTGATAAAAACTCTCAGCAAGGTGGGAATAGAAGGATCATACCTCAACATAATAAAATCCATATATGACAAACTCACAACCAACATCATACTCAATGGGCAAAAACTAAAACCATTTCCCCTAAGATCAGGAACAAGACAAGGATGCCCACTCTCATCACTCCTGTTCGACATAATCCTGGAAGTACTAGCCATTGTGTTCAGACAAGAAGAAGAAATAAAAAGCATCCAAATTGGAAAAGAAGAATTAAAACTGCCCTTATTCACAGATGACATGATACTATACATAGAAAACCCTAAATACTCCATCAAAAAATTATTAGACTTAATAAATGAATTCAGCAATGTAGCAGGATACAAAATTGATGCCAAGAAATCTATGGCATTTCTATATACCAATAATGAACTTATAGAAAGAGAGACTAAAAAAGCAATCCTATTTTCCATCTCACCAAAAAAATTAAGATACCTAGGAATAAACTTAACTAAGAAAGTAAAAGACTATACACCTAAAACTATAGGACACCGAAAAAAAGAGATAGAGGAAGACATAAACAGATGGAAAAAATACCATGTTCAGATGTATTGATAGAATCAACATCATTAAAATGTCCATACTACCCAAAGCATCTATAGATTCAATGCATTCCCCAATGGCATATTTCACAGACATAAAACAAAATTTCCAAAAATTCATCTGGAATAAAATAAAATAAAAAGACTCCGAATAGCTGCAGCAATCCCGAGAAAGAACAAAGTAGGTAGGATCTCAATACCAGATATCAAGCTGTATTACAAAGCCACTATTCTCAAAACAGCCTGGTACTGACACAAGAACAGACATACTGTATAGATCAATAGAATAGAATAGAGAACCCAGAAATCGACCCAAACCACTATGCTCAATTAATATTCAACAAAGGAGGCATGAACATACAATGGAGCCAAGACAGTCTCTTCAATAAATGGTGTTGGGAAAATTGGACAGATACATGCAAAAAAATGAAACTAGACCACCAACTTACACCATACACAAAAATAAACTCAAAATGGATAAAGGACTAAAACATAGACGGGAAACCATAAAAATACTAGAGAAATCCACATGCAGCAAAATTTCAGACATATGTTGATGCATTTTCTTTACTGATACTTCTCCTTGGGCAATGAAAACTAAAGAGAAAATAAACAAATGGGACTACATCAAAATAAAAAGCTTCTGCACAGCAAAAGAAACCATCACCAATACAAGAAAGTCCATTGCATAGGAGAACATATTTGCCAATGTTATCTCCAATAAGAGTTTAATCTCCAACATTTACAGGGAACTCATATAACTTAACAAAAGGAAGATTAACAACCCAATGAAAAAAATGGGCAATAGACCTAAATAGAATCTTTTCAAAAGAAGGCAGAAGGAAGGCCAAGAGATAGGCTCAAAGTCACTAACCATCCGAGAGATGCAAATCAAATGACAATGAAGTACCATCTCACACCTGTCAGAATGGCTTTCATTAACAAATCAACAATGACAAGTGTTGGCGAGGATTCAGAGAAAAAGAAACCCTCATGCACTGCCGGTGGAAAGGCAGACTGGTGCAGCCACTGTAGAGAACAGCATGGAGTTTCCTTAAAAACTAAAAGTGGAACTCCCATTTGACCCAGTAATCACACTTCTAGGAATATAACCAAAGATACTAGAATCACCAATCAGAAAGGATATATGCACTCTTATGTTTATAGCAGCACAATTCACCATAGCTAAGATTTGGAAACAGCTTAAGTGCCCCGTCAGCAGATGAGTGGATTAAAAACTGGCACATTGCCAAAACTGGTTTGGCTCAGTGGATAGAGCGTTGGCCTGCAGACTGAAGGGTCCAGGGTTCGACTCCAGTCAAGGGCATGTACATTGGTTGCTGGCACATCCCCAGCAGGGGGAGGAGGGTGGTGGTGGTGTAAGAGGCAGCTGGTCGATGTTTCTCTCTCATCGACGTTTCTAACTCTCTATCACTCTCAATTCCTCTCTGTGTAAAATCAATAAAATATATAAAAACAAACAAACAAAAACAAAAAACTGGTACATCTACACAATGGAATACTATGCTGCAGTAAAAAGAAGGAGTTTTTACCATCTGCAACAGCATGGATGAAACTAGAGAGCATTATGCTAAGTGAAATCAGCCAGTCATAGAAAGATAAATATCACATGATCTCACTCATTTATGGAATATAATGAACATCATAAACTAATGAACAAAAATATATCCAGAGACATAGAAGCATCGATCAGACCATTAAACCTCAGAGGGAAGGGAGGGGAGGGTGGGGTTAAGGGGAGAGATCAACCAAAGGACTTGTATGCATGCATATAAGCCTAACCAATGAACACAGACAACTGGGGGGGGGGGGTTGTGTGAGGGCATGAGTGGGAGGTCTAGAGGGGTAATGGAGGGATAAGGACACATATGTAATACCTTAATCAATAAAGAAATTTAAAAAATAAATAAAAATAAAACTTCCAGCAAATGCTCTTTTTTTGGTCATGAAACTTGACATTTTTAAGCGTCGATATATATATATATATATATATATATATATATATATATATATATATATATATATATATATGTGTGTGTGTGTGTGTGTGTGTGTGTGTGTGTGTGTATATATATATATATATATATATATATATATATATATATATCAGGTTCCCTTTATCTAGATTCACATACCAAATGTTTTAAAACTCCCATTCTTTCAAGTGCCTAAATACTACATTTCATTGTCAAAAATTAGATTATGCCCATAAAGAAGAAGAAATAAAGTTCCCTGTAGACCCACCACTCTCATCCAGCTGCTATGGTTCACACACACTGATACACACACATATCAACACACACATTCCGTTAACATGTTCTGTTCACTCAGACCAGAGATCAGTGTGACTACCATGACCTTTGGTAACTTGTTATTTCTTCCCTGTTGTATTTCTTCTCTTCCATCTCTGCACATGAGCTCCCTCCCTTCTTCCCCCCTCCAACTCTTCTCAGGGAGGAATCCTCAATTTAGACTCCCATGCCTGTCATGTGAATGTCCATGAAGGATTTCAAGCATTTTTTTCTAGACATTCTTTTCAAATCACAGAAAGCAGCATACGTGTATGTGGAGGAGGAGGGTGACAGTTGAGTGTGCCCAGAGAAACAGAGGTGTGAAATGCATATTAATTCGTCTCCTGCCTGCAATCCCATTATTCCCCATAGAAAGGTAGCCATTGCCCATCTCACGCCGTGTATGCAAAAAATGTGCTGGGATTCTCTCATGCTTCCTCACCTTGTAGTGAGTTGTGAATGAAATTCCATTCTAATCAGCCCTACTGCTTCATTCATTATTTTGGGGACTGATGTATTTTGGTGCTCTGTTGCTCATTCCTTCCCCCACCTTCCCACCCTCCCACCCCTGTTTAAGCAGGTTGCAGGGGTCCCCTTGGGAAGCACCAAAGAGCACTCAGCTGAAGAGGTGTTCCCATCCATTTTGAATCAAGCATTTTTACGACATCACCACATTGCCTTACCACCGTGTCCTCTCTACCTTGCCCCTCCATTGTTCCTAGAGAGTCAGTAGTCCTGCAGGATAGCCCAGAATTGACACTTACTTTCTCTTCAGGTTCTGGTGGTTTCTCAGGTGGATGCTCAGCCCTAAAATTCTGGGGTGCATAAAATGCTCTTGGAGCATTCATATGGCCCAGATGCATATTAGTTGGTGGCCTTAGCCAGTTTGAGACCACTTATGATTGTATAGATAGGAAATTTTCATTTTCCACCCTCTGAGCCTCCCCAGCACCAGTCCCTTATCACAGCCAGGCAGTGCTCCCCTGAGTTCATCATTCTCATCATGCTCAGCAACACCTTATTTGGATTTTCTGCCCATGAAACCAAATGCACCCACATAATCATCAGCAAGTTGTTAGGAGCTGAATATGTATCAGACACCCACAAATTTTAGGTGCTGTGCAAACTATGATTGCCAGGGGATTGCTTTTGTCTGAGATGCCAAAGGAAGTTAATTTGCATTTGAGGGATTTGCCCACATTGCCGATGGGGCTCCTGACCGCATTGGGCCAGAGCTGGACAGAAGCTGGGTCCATCTGCTGTGCTGGATGGAGGGTGACTCCTCCCAGGGCCCCATGCCAGCTATCATTATCATTGTAGTTGTTGCTGCGGTCAGTTTTGGGTAGTAGACTGGAAGCTGTGTGCCCCTCTGGGACTTGAGGAACATTAATACCTGGAGGCCAAATCCTAAAGAAGATGCACAACCAGCTCCTTTGAAATGGGAGAAAGATTTTCCTATTTAACTGTGTGAAGAGCTATTGAAAGGAGTAGAGAAGAAAGCAACAGGAAGAAAGGGGAATTTTGAAATTCCCATTAGGAAAAAAAAAATCCCTAGTAGTTATGCCTGTGGCTACCTTTGCCCCCAGCTACCCCCCATGGAGGTCACATCCCACGAACCCTTCTCTTTGCAAGTCAGTGGTGAAGAGCCCTGGGAAATGCATTTAGTTGGCATTCTGAGCCACATGTACGCCGTGTCCTATAGAAGGAGAGCACTTGATCCCAGTAATTAAAAGTGTCAGCTCCTTATCCAGGAGAGGGTTCTATTAAATTATGTACAGTAAATATTTTTGCAAGTTGGAACTCTGAAGAAGACTTATTGATCTGTGGCAAGCTGCCAGGCAGCTGGTAAAGATTTGGAAAATGGTTCTCAATCCAGGGCAGGTCCTGGGAGGGGTGGGAGCGCAAACAGTCTGGAGGCTCTTTTGTTTCAGCTTTTTCTCTGTCTCCATGAGGAGCTGAAGAGCAGGGAGCGGCAGTTCCTCCCAGGGCTGCTGAATCAATAGCAGACAATGACATGAACTGCTTGGTTAGTGCAGCCTCGGCAATTCTGATAGGAGTCAAATCAGCACCAGGGCTCAGGGCTCAGGAGGGGCAGCCAGGAGAAGGGAGAGGAAATCGAAGTCCGGAGGCCCAGAATCTGATCCAGCTGGAGCGGCAGGTGGCGCTGTTGGGAGGTGGAGGAGAGGACAATGCTGAGAGGGCACTGGGTTTTATCTCCACTAACCCCTACCTGCCAGGGTCCATATAAGTCCTCTCTCCTCCGTGTCTGGCTCTGCACTGAGGATACTGAAAGTGGCCTCAGCCACTTGAGAGCAGAGATGGGAGGTGGGGACAGGCGTGACCAGGAGATCTTTCCTCATGGTTTTGGTTTTGCACAACTGCACAGGCACCCTAAGGCAGGACCAAGGGTGACAGCTGATAGGGCTGCCCAAATGCCTGGCCTGCCTAGAATTCCTGCTAGCTAAAGTGTCCTCATTGTGGTCTCTCTCTTCTTTTTTGTTGTTATCCTGATGTGAGTATATTTTTTCCATTCATTTTTAGAAGGGAGGGGGAGAGACAAAGAGAGAGAAACATGGATGTGAGAGAGAGACATTGATTGGTTGCCTTTTGCATATGTCCCCACAAGGGCCAGGGATTGGGCCTGCAACCGAGATACATGCCTTTGACTGGAATCAAACTCATGACTTTTCAGTCTGCAGGCCAATACTCTATAGTCACAGAGTAAAACTGGTTAGGTCTATGTTCTCTCTGTGTCTCTCTGTCTTGTTCATGGCAGTACTAGAGACCCAGTGCACAGATTTGTGCACCAATTGGGGGTCTCTCAACCTGGATTGTGCCCTCTCACAATCTGGGACCCCTTGGGGAATGTAGCAGTGCACGAAGCAGCAGGCGACTGGGGAGGAGTCCGAGTTGGTCTTGGCACTTGGCGATAGGCGCTCCTAACTGCTTGCAGCTCGCTCCTTACCTGCCTGCTGCTTGCTCCTTTGTGCTGCCCCAGAGGTGGGAGAGGCTTCCACCACCACTGCTGCGCTTGCTAGTCATGAGCCTGGCTTCTGGCTGAACACACTGACCACCAGGGGGGCAGCTCCTGCGTCGAGTGACTGCCCCCTGGTGGGTGGTCAGTGTGCATCAGAGAGATGGGTTGTTCTGTTCGATTTGCATATTAGCTTTTTATTATATAGGATTCCTAGTTCTTGGAACATTTCTGGAACATAGTAGGTGCTCAATAAATACTTGTTGATTGAATGAATGAATGAATAGCTTCTTCTTTCTTTGACTTGATTTAGTTATCCTGTGAGGTTCCCAGAGCTAGAGCAGAGGGTGGGTGGGAAAAGGGCTGTGCTTGGAGCTTTCAAAAAATCCTGTTGATCTCATATGCTGAGGAATGCACCTGAAGTCCAGGTGTCTCCTGTCATTTGGAAACTCCTGCCAGCTGGGCTGTAGGTCAGAAGGAGCAACTGGAAACAAAGGGACAGGTGGTCAAGATGAAAAGTCAAAAGCAGGTCCACAGGTAAAATGATGCTTCTGATCCTTCTCTCTCCAGTCCCAGCTTCCGGCCCCCTGTGCCAGCAATTCCTACCCTCCCCCACCTTCCCTCTCTTCTACATTCATCTCACCAGTGATTATAGCATATTTGTGGGGCCTGGCACATCTGAGGCAGATTCGTGGGCTGCCACAACTCTCTTTTTTCCTGCCGCCTGGCATTCTGCAGATTTGTGGTTCATTTGCACCTTCAGTGGTTATGGAAGAACAGGAGAAAGGAACCCACAGATAGATGTTTTGCTGCTCATTTGTAACTTCTGTCAAGTGAGAGAAGTCCATGAGCACAGTTGTACTACAGTGTATGGCGTTGGATTGCTATCCCCCCCCCCCCAACTACTTTAAACTTCTCGTGGTCTCATCTCTTTCCCATTAGCATGGCATGAAGGGAACTGGTCTGCATTACAGATGTGTCCAAAGCAGAGACAAGCAGTGGTTCTGCCAGGCCGGTTTTGTATTTCAGGGGAGCCGTCTGAGTCATCCGTTAGAGAAAGGACTGAAAAGGTGGTGCGTGTGTGCATGTGTGAACCTAGATGCTTCTGAGGCCTGTTCTTTCTTCTTAAATCTGGGGGAGCTTGCTGGCTTTCCTCCCAGCATCTCTGGGAAAAGTGAGCCCCCGCTCTGTGCCTGAGGTTTTATTCTCTGCAGGGAGCCATTGCTCTGCTGTTTAGAGAAGGCTTTGTGCTTTGCAGCTTTAGATCATTTCACAAGATGAAACACCATCTCACCCTGACAATTGTAATTTAAAGTGTTTGATGGTCTTCTCAACTGAAAAAGAGTAGTAATCATCACTTGCTACGGGTGGACTTGGAGAGCTGCTGTTACCTAGCCAACGGGAAGCATGTAGTCCTCACTGGGGCCTATGCTACTACATTTACTCGTCTACCTCATCTTCACTGTCTTTTCAGCCACCTCAGCTGCTGTCTGTACCTTGGTACCACCATCACCACAGTATCACTGGCATCATCACCACCACCACCATCCTTATTACCACCATCACCATCACCGTCACTTCCACTACCATTACCACCATCACCATTATCACTACAACTATCACCACCATCACCACCACCAACCATTCCACCACCACCACCACTACCACCCACTACCACTCACTCACAATCTACATTCTACTCCTATGTCCCCAGCCTCCTGGCTGTATTCCTCAGTTTCCTCATCATTTAAACACTGGGAATCTGAATCTCATCCTGCTGGGCTCACTGAAGGATGAGGTATTGGGAAGTGCTGCATTTCAGAGAGACTGGCCAGGAGAAGAAGGTGTTGAATGACAGAAACTTGGGCCCACCGCTGTTCACTGTGCAGCCTTGGGCACTGTTGCTCAGTGAACTACATATTCTAAAATTATTTTTAAAAAATGTTTTATTGATTTTTTTTTACAGAGAGGAAGAGAGAGGGACAGAAAGTTAGAAACATCGATCAGCTGCCTCTTGCACACCCCCCACTGGGGTTGTGCCCTCCGCCAAGGTACATGCCCTTGACCGGAATCGAACCTGGGACCTTTCAGTCTCTGCAGGCCGATGCTCTTATCCACTGAGCCAAACCGGTTTCGGCATATGCTAAAATTCTTACTACCATTGCTTCTACCACCACCATCACCACCACTTCCACCTTCACCATCACTAAAATCAGCAATAAGG
The DNA here is from genome assembly GCF_014108245.1 of Pipistrellus kuhlii. Taxonomy (NCBI): domain Eukaryota; kingdom Metazoa; phylum Chordata; class Mammalia; order Chiroptera; family Vespertilionidae; genus Pipistrellus; species Pipistrellus kuhlii. The sequence goes on from NW_023425405.1 coordinate 20,629,223, forward strand.
AACTCTTTCTTTTTTTTTTTTTTAATATATTTTATTGATTTTGTACAGAGAGAAAGGGAGAGAGATAGAGAGCTAGAAATATCGATGAGAGAGAGTCATCGATCAGCTGCCTCCTGCACACCCCCTACTGGGGATATGCCCGCAACCAAGGTACATGCCCTTGACTGGAATTGAACCCAGGACCCTTCAGTCCCCAAGCCGACGCTCTATCCATTGAGCCAAACCGGTTCCAGCAAGGAACTCTTTCTTATTGGACTTACTTGCCAAGCACTGTTGTATGTGCTTTGCCTTTATCTACTCAATTCTCATAAAAACTTTAGGATAAATTTAAATACCAACCGCGTCATTTTCAATATGACTACCCTGATGATACATGACAAATAAAAGTCTCAGAGCTGTTTAGTAATTTGCCCATGGTCATGGAGTTAGTAAGTGCTGATGGAACCTCAGTTCTGTCTATACTTTTGGCTACATCTTTCAGGTTACTTTCGCGTGCGCTTTTGTATCTGTGCATCTGTGGGTATATGTGTTTCTACATATGTCAGTGGGGACTTTGTCATTTTGACAATGAGGAGGCAATGGTGGCTTCATTGAAGACTTTAAGTCCATTGCAAACACCAGATGTAGAAAATATTCAAGAGACCTGCAGCAGACACCACAAGCTGTTTCAGTGTGTTTAAAAGCAAAGTTGTTTTTTCAAATTGTGTCATAGAAATTAGAGTAATAAAGGAGAAGGGAAGTAGTTTAGGTCATGATGCAGTTAAAACTTCACTAATAACCTTATTTTGTTTAAAAGTGATTATAATCAGTAGATAAATGCTATAAATGAGTCAATTACCTAATTGAGCTTTCTCTTAACCTTTCCTGTTATTCACTCCCAACTTTATTTTCTTCCCTGGAAGCCAGAGAAACATAAAAGTAATCTTTGGGGCTCAGGTTGGAGGGCACTCTCATTCTGGCCAGAAACCTCTCATTAAGATCGTTAATAATGAAAACACCGGAACCCCACTGGCCGGCCTCTGTTTGACATTGGGCAACAATTGAAGGCAGGCAGGTAGGCAGGCAGGCAGGCAGGGGTAATGTCTACACTCTTATATCGCTTAGAACAAAAGAAAGAGGGAGGAATTCCTCCTCAGTGATTGCAGATGCCAGTGCCCCATTGCCCATGAGGTCTGGGTTACTTAGTCTCTGTGTGTGTTTGTGACATATGAGACATGTGGAATTCTAGGTAGGGTAGTGCCTGAACTCTGACCCCAGCCAGGTACCCGCCTTGTGGCTGCAGTCTGTGGTGTGTGTAGAGCAGTGGTTCTCAACCTTCCTAATGCCACGACCCTTTAATACAGTTCCTCATGTTGTGGTGACCCGCAACCATAAAATTATTTTTGTTGCTACGTCATAGCTGTATTTTTGCTACTGTGAATGAATCGCAATGTAAATCTCTGTGTTTTCCGATGGTTGTAGGCTCTACAGCAGCAGCTCTCAATGAGACCCATAGGTTGAGAACCGCTAGCAGGGTCACCTAAGACCGTCGTTACGATTCATTCACAGTAGAAAAATTACAGCCATGAAGTAGCAACAAAAATAATTTTATGGTTGGGGGTCACCACAACATGAGGAACTGTATTAAAGGGTCGCAGCATTAGGAAGGTTGAGAACCACTGGTGTAGAGGGTGACAGGGCCTGAGCCAATGCATCCTGTCTCTCAAAACTGTCAAGTCCAATCCTGGCTGTCAGTGACATGTCCACATATGATGTCACATTACAGTCTTAACTCACTGTGCTTGCTTTATTACACTTCACAGATGTTGTGTGTTTTTTGGAAATTCAAGGCAAGACCCTCCACCAGTAAAAAGATTACAGCTAGTTTGATTGAGCTGCTCACTTTATTGCAGTGGTGTGAAAGGGAACCCACAGTATCTCTGAGGTGCGCCTGTGTATTTTAGAAATAGTTCATTGGAAACGGGTTTTGGGGAGCACATTTGCTTTGGGTACTCTTCTCATCCATCACCAATAATTCTGCATTGGGGAGTATCTCAATAATAGGAAGCTGTAGCTGTCTATTAAAATGTAAATAGTTATTTTGGAAAAAAATGTAGGGAAAGAAGATGTGGGGAGTGGGTGTTGGGGGTTAAGATTTTAACATGTAGATGTGCATTGTAAAACCCGGCGGTAGCAACCCCCATGAACCACCGTCCTTTTCTTGGGCTCTTCTCACTGGAGGTGGAGAGAAGACCCTCCAAGGGAAGGGCTCCAAAGCCTGGGATGACCATTTCAGCAGTGACAGCCTCGCACAGCTGGGATGGAAAAGGCAGCCTTCTCTGGTTGAACTCAGTGGCCAAGTTGGGAGGCTAGGCAGTGTGCTGCAGGTCAGGGTGCAGCAGTGGGCATCCAGAGCCGTCAGGGGGTGGGGCTGGGGTTAGTTATGGCTCAAGCAACCGGCTGCAGGAAGGCCAGAGGTCTGAAGTCAGGCCAAGTAGGAAGTCAGAAACCAAGACTGTACTTAGCAGCAGATCTAGTGAAAAGGAGATTTTTTAAAAAATGAGTTCATAAAGTTGAAGGTGCAAATATAAAATTGAATAGAAAAGCAGGGGCATTTCTGTGCTCCAAGAAAGAAAATGTGAACATTAAAGCAAATTCTCCCCAGCTCACCACATCTCACTGGAGGTCCTGAATGCTGCAGGTCTGGGGGTGGGGTGGAGAACAATGGGCTGTGTGAAAGGGATTTAGGCGGAAGGACAGAAACAGGCAGAACCGGGTGCACTCAAACTGTCCTTGAGTGGCGCGCCTCAGGCTCACAGAAACTGCCAATGTGGCTTGAAGTCCATGAGGTGGACATTCAATTGCACAGTAGGATTCAAGGCAAGTTGCAAAAGGTTGAGGAAGACCAGGATCAAACTAAAATGGGATGGTTATTAGGCTTGATTTCATAAAAGCAGTACTGGGGTAGACAGACTAATGGCCCCCCAAAGTTGTCCATGTCTTTTTAAAAAAATATATTTTATTGGGTTTTCACAGAGAGGACGAGAGTTAGAAACATTGATGAGAGAGAAACATTGACCAGCTGCCTCCTGAACACCCCCCACTGGGGATGTGCCCGCAATCAAGGTACATGCCCTTGACCAGAATCGAACCTGCGACCTTTTAGTCCTCAGGCCAACACTATCCACTGAGCCAAACCGGTTTTGGCAGTTGTCCATGTCTTAATCTCTGGAACTTGCCTGTTATTTTCCATAGCCAAAGGTGCTTTACAGATGTGATTAAATTAAGGGCCTTTAGAGGGAAGATGATCCCAATGGACCCAATAGAAACAAGGGTTCTTATAAGAGGGAGGCAGGAGGAGCAGAGCCAGAGATATTTGAAGGTACTGGGCTGTTAACTTGGATGTTGGAGGAAGAGGCCACGAATCAAGGAATGCAGGCGGCTCTTAGAAACTGGAAAAGGCAGGGGAAGATTTGTTTCCATAGTCCCTGGAGGGGGTACAGCCTTGCTAAAACCTTGCTTTCTGCTCAGTGAAACCTTTTTTTGACCTATGACCCACACAACTGTAAGCCAATAAATGTGTGTTGTTTTAAGCCACTAAATGTGTGGTAATTTGTTATAGCAATAATAGGGAACTGATATAGTTAATGAGAAAAACCAGTGTCTTCTGACTTATTTATTGCTTTTACACACTTTCTTTAGTAATTTCATCTGTAATTCTTATTATTATAATTTGATATACTATCGATAGTAGAGCTATTAGCGATAACTTATAAATAAGGATGTATGTTTTTGTGGAATTTTTAAAATATCTATGTTGTTGTTTAAAAGGGAGTGAAATCATGCTTATTTCAGTCAATTAAAACTCATAGAAAGATGTGTGCTTCTTAGAGAACCCTAATTGTAGCCATACCACCACCTGTTGGTGGCACAATCTTCACTTCAGAAAAATATCTAAGGAAAATACAAAACCCGCAGGGAGCATTGCAACCGAAAAACACTTAAGTTAGAAAGTAAAGGCAATTATCATGCCCTGACCTGAAACTCTACCTAATATATTGGTGGGTCATTGGATACCACATGCTCTCAGTTTTGCAAGATCATTTGATGCCCCTCAGTTTTTCAACATTATCCGAATTATGTATCTGTATGTTCTGCAATATGTAGCTAAAAATGAAACTCGCTGTTCCCATCCCCCAAATTGGAAAGAAAGACAAGCTCAAAAAAATCACTTGTAGCCAAAAGATATTGAGTGAGGTCAGCACTCAGGAACACATACGCACCTGCACAACAAATTCACACGTCAACATCGATGAGAAGGAAATGAATCTTGTACTTTCTTCCTCCTTCGAGGGCTGGGTTTGACCCTGTTTGGAGCTCTCAGCGCACAAGCTGGAGAGAGGGAGGCAAACCTCTTGCTGGTTGTTGTTGCTATGGAAACTGGCAGAGACAAAAGGCCACAAAAATGAAGGAATAAGATGACATCTAAGGCTAAAAAAAACCAAAATAAAATAGATTTCTGGACTTTTTTCTTTCTTTCTTTTCTTTCCATTTTGCTACATTAACTTATTAAATGCTGTGGTCAGAAAGACCTCAGATGTGGAGAGGGCACTCTGCAGAAAGAAAAGGGACACGGTTTTGCCTTCTGTTTTGTCATTTGTTTTAACTGCATAATCCAATTTAGGATTTTCTTTTTAATTGCTCATCACTTCTCTTCTCCTCCAAAAGAAAAGAACCTCCCCAGAAGTCTGGAGGTAGCATGCAAATCTGTCATTTGTCTCTAAGGAAGAAAATGAGACCAATTCTGCTCACTGTAAGGACTGTCTTTCTCACCAGTGGCCTGGCTGCCTTCTGACCCGGGTGCTTTCATCTGTAGACTGCAAAGAGTGACTGCATGCAGGGACCAAGAGGCGGGTGCGATGACAACTCTCAAACCTAGTGACTCAGTGATTAATTCTTTCAGTCACATATATAATTGCAAAGCTCCTGTCCTGAGAAGCTCCAGAAATCTTCCAATGCTTTTGCTCAGCCCCATTCTACCACGATCTGGGGGAATTTCCTACATTTTGGGTTCCACTTCAGAAATTAGTCTTGAATTTTCCAATGTCTTCTAGTAGAAATGTATGAGTTGCAGCAAAAACATGACTTAAAAACAAACAATAGTTGAATAAAAGAGGAATAATAGATTTTTTTTGGTGTCATTTGTTTTGACTTTCCTGCTGTTGGATGAGTGAATCATCAAGCCAGTATTTCTCCAACTGTCATCGGAGGACCACCTAAGGCAAAATGGGTGGCGTCCTTTATTAAAAAATGTATATTCAAAATAATTCACATTTGAGGAGCTTCTTCTCAGACCTTCTGAATGAGAATCTCTTGGAAGGACCCAAATGAATCTGTTTATTTTGTAAATGCTCTTGTCATTCTTAAGATAAAGCTTTGCTTTCAGCCCAGGTCCCCTTGACAACCTCCTAGATGGTGCTCATTTAGCTGGTGGCTTAGCCCCTTAGTTTGTAAGGAATCTCGTTTAAGCCAATTTTCCTCTTTTGGACAGAGAGCAGAACACATCAGTATCCTCATTAAGCAAAACTCTTCTCATATCTGGATGACCCAATCTTCTTGCGTTTTTGTTTTGTTTTTTCTTTTCCCTATTTGAGTTTCTGCAGCCAGCGAGGTGTGGGAACTCTTTGCTGGATCTCACGTTGCACAGTCTCCAGTTTCTCTCAGTTTTTGATTGATTCTTCTGCCCACCTTGGTAGGTTCTTCATGCCATGGGGTTTTGTTATGTACACTCTCTCTCCCAATGGAATGCTAACTTCCTGTCGTCGTTTTGTCTATCATTGCTCATGTCTAGCTAGTCCCTTCCAACACACCCTAAGCCCCTGGTTCTCAAACTTTGGCTGTACCAGAGTCACCTAGAAGGCTTGTTGAAACATGGTGGACCTTGAGAATATCATGCTAAGTGGAATAAGTCAGACAGAAAAAGTCAAGAACCCTATGATTTCACTCATATGTGGGACATAAAACTAAAAGCAACAAGTGAACACACAAGACAAACCTTATAAGCACAGACAACAGTATGGTGGTTACCTGAGGGAAGGGGCTGGAAGCGCAGTAAAGGGAAAGGGGTCAAATATATGGTGACAGAAGATGATTTCACTTTGGGTGGTGGGCACACAGTGCAACATACAGATCACCTGAGCTTGAATCTGTATAATCTTATTAACCAACGTCACCCCAATAAACCTAAAAACAATTAATAAATTTAAAAAAACAACAGTTGCCATGGATTGCTGGGCCCATGCAATGGTGTGTCTCTAAAGAGTTCGCAGGTGATGCTGATGCTGATGTTGCTGGCCCAGGGGCCACACTTTGAGAACCATTGGCTACACTTTACTCACATCACTGGACCCCCTTAGGGAGTCTGATTCATTCCAGTCCCACTGACCCCTTGCATTGTATCAGACAAGACCACACACAGTAAATATGCGTACATCTGAACGGACCAAATGAAACAAGACATCTCTGTGATCTCAGACTGGTCCTTGGATTCTGACTATGAGTTTCCAAAGCCAGATGGCCCCTCAGAGAGGCTTGGTTGGCACTCTCCAAATCCGGCTTTGGCCTGTTCTTGGATTCATTTGCAACCACAGAATCTAAGGCCAGATTGGTGCCCAGGCTGCTGACCTTCCCGCAGCGCCCAGCTCAGAATCCAGTTTGATTCAGGCACAGCTGTGGTGGGAAAGTTTCCTTCAGCCTCAGTGTTCCTACTTGTTCCTTAGAGACAACTGCAGGGCTGGCTGCCCAAGCTCCTGGGCTCCTGTCACACGCAGAGTGTCCATGATCGTGGCCTGTGATTCCCAAACCTCCTTGTAAGCAAAGTACAACTACATATTCACACTGCAGAGGACAATATAGATTGAATATAAATATGAAAATACAGAGCATACTGGCTCCTCATTGTGTGCTGACCTAAAGTTATCTTCTCTGGTGTTGATATGTGGTTGGCATCACCTAATAGATCACATCAGCAGCAGCATTGAACATGGGTTATCTCAGATAATATTGTGCGCTGTGAAGTTTTATGAATTCCATTTCACAGACCAGGCCACTGAGAGTTAAGTAACTCACCTGTCATCACAGAGTTGGAGGTACAAGTCCTGATCTCTGAGCCCCTGGTCTCGTGGCCCTTTAGTCACTAAATTTCAGATGGTGTTTTAAGGGATTAAACTTATAATGAATTTAACTCTATAATTAAGAATCACATTAAGTCCCCAGCATGTTTTAGAAATTTGTACATTATTTTGACAAATTTTTAATGTGATTAGAAAACTTTTTTAAAGCCATGGATTGCTTTTTTTTTTTTTTTTAAGTCAAGCAACTCTTGCCCTAGCTGGTTTGGCTTAGTGGATAGAGCATCTGCCTCTGAATTGAAGGGTTCCAGGTTCAATTCCAGTCAAGGGCACATGCCCAGGTATCGGGCTCTATCCCCAGCAGGGAGTTGTTCAGAAGGCAGCCGATCAATGATTCACTCTCATCATTGATGTTTCTATCTCTCTTTTTCTCTCCATAAATCAATAAAAAATGTATTTTTTAAAAAGTCAAGCAACTCTTAGAAGGAAGGCCAATGTATAAAACTGACAAAGATGGACCTGGAATACCCAGCACCCTGCCCTCTCAGCCCCTAAAGAGTTACAGATTGATTTGAAAACCACCGAAAGAGGTAAAGATTTCAGAACTTTGAAATCAGAAGACCTGGCTTTGAACAGTAGCTGGTTCTGAGACCTAGAGCAAGTCAGCAAAGCCTCCAGTGGTCCTGGTTGTAAAGTGACAAAGGGTCCTACCACATCTCTGATTATGATTCAGTCATTGATTAATGAGCTTGAACTAATGGCTAACAAAATCTAGTAAAGATATAGGCTCTACTTTTATGAAAAGATTAAAGTTAGTCATTATTAGCACATTGCATGCAAATGTGTTATGAAAAATAGTTTAGAAAGAAATTATGTCCTGAAGTAAAAGGTTACAGCTGCACTCTCATTTCTCTTAGTACTTTGCTTTGGATCCCCTCTCCCACCCTTTTCCATTTATAGATAGAAGGAAGCTACATTTCAACCTATTTGGTCAAGCTGCCACAAATTCATTACCAATAGTATCTGGATTCCTATAGGTTATTTATCAGAATTCCCACATTTACAAATGTATTTAGAGAGCAAGTTGATAATTCTTTAACAGAATCTTTAAACCAAAATATCAGTGATTTGGGATTGAAAGTAAAGACTTGTTGGAGAGACTCTGGAGAGGTAGGATGTTGCCTTTCACCTTAGTTTTGTTTTCTATCCTCCGTCTCATAGTTGTTGGTCTCTTCTCGCCAAGATATAGTGAAGATGACACTACCTCAGTGAATGACAGTTATCTCAGCCTAAGCTGTGCTGTGTACCTTAGGGTTATGTTATCCTTTTATATTCAAGTATTAGGTGATTTTGTCATTTCCTCACTAGGTGTGATTTGGTGTATGGTTAGTGTTTCATAGAAAGTGCAGAAGGAGACCTAATGTGGCCAGGAACTTAATATTCATCTTGCAAAGAAAAGACATTAAACTGAAGAGATTCAGTTTAATTAATTACTAAATCAAACTATAAATGATTATATAAGATATGCTTATTGATTGTTTTATATTAGCCACCATTTTCAACCTTTGATGGGCACTTTTAACTTTAAGAGAGGTAACCAAGTGAGACCTGCAATTTGGGTCCCCTGCCACCAGGGGATGGCAGATGAAAAACTCACTTTGTTTTGTGGCATGTGATCCAGCCCCTACCTATGAAATTGTTACTCATTTATTTATTTTAGTGAAAAGTAACTCAACACCAAAATAGATGATGTGGACAACAGTAAATCATGTTGTAGAAAACCAGGCAGAGAAATACTAAAAAATTAAGACCTAGGTATAATTTGACATCGTTTTCAACAGTTCTTGGGTAGATCAGTTCTATTTAGGTTTTCCATGCAATTTAAACATAGTATGGCCCTAGCCAGGTAGCTCAGTTGGTTAGAACATTGTCCCAATAATCTCAGGAGGAAGCAACAGAGTATGTAGCTTGTCCCGATAGGCCAAGGTCCTGGGTTCAATCCCCGGTGAGGGTACATGTAAGAATTAACCAAAGAATGCATAAATAAATGAAGCAACAAATTGACATTTCTTTTTCTCTCTCCCATCCTCTCTCTAAAATCAACAAAAAATTTAAAAACGGGGAATATTTTTTTTAAAAACGTTAAAAGAAATAAACATGTATGGAGGAGAGTCATGAGACTGTATAGATTCTGAAGTAAGATGGGAACTCCCTTGGCAGTCCCTTCGGGCTGTCATGTTGGAGATCAGCATGCAGTTACTCAGGCAACCCAGGAGAGTCTGATTTTTCTTCCTTGTGGGAAGAGACCACTGTTTGTTAGTGAAACAGCAGATGATACATTTGGTTGGTGTTGAGGAACCACTTGTGCAAAAATACTTATCATTAAGGACCAGCATGACGCTCCATGCAGCAAGAGGCTCCTGTGTGAGAGCCATGCTAACGGGACACCTCAGGGGCCAGCAGGTTCATGGTCCTCACCTGGCACACCATTCTCTGCTCTTTGCATGGAGACTGGGTACATGTAACCAGGTCAATGTGTCCTGTCTCTCTTACTCCCCACCTCTCATTCTCTCCTCTACCTTCTCTCCCTGCCCCATGTCTGCCCACCTCTCCTCATCCCTTCCTGATTGCCAGCTCCCTTGCTGCACCACCCCTGCCAACAGTGAATCTTGTGTATAAAGTACGCAACCAACCCTGGGACAAACTACTTCAACGAACTTGTTTTGTCGTAGTAGTTGCCTAGGAAAGATGATTTCACAAACAGCCTCTGTCACAAAACCTTTCAAAATTTAATTTCCAAAGGACCGCATCTAATTACCACAGAACTTTTAAAAACAACATTCACACTTAGTTGGAGGAGAAAAGAATTTTACAAGATCTTGCCACATTTAGCAACAAACTACATATTCTGTTGCTTCCTCCTGAGATTTTTATTAGCCAGATGTTTTTGTTTTCTTCTCCTCCTCCTCCTCCTCCTCCTCCTCCTCCTCCTCCTCCTTCTTCTTCTTCTTCTTCTTCTTCTTCTTCTTCTTCTTCTTCTTCCGTTCTCTCTCTCTCTCTCTCTCTCTCTCTCTCTCTCTCTCTCTCTCTCTCTCTCTCTCTCTCTCTCTCCCCGCCCCCCCCCCCCCCCCCCCCCCCCCCCCCCGCCTTAGCTAAAGTCTTGGCTTTTGCCACAGTGGGTATTTTTTTTCTTGTTGTTGTTTCATTTGTTCTAAAATTTTCAGTTATTTTGTTTTACTATATGTATAAGATAACATAATCAATAAGCCAAAGCTCCTTCTGTGATAAAACTCAGACTGTCAAGGTTTTCTAAAATCCCACCTGAAGAAGCTAGATAATCTATTGCACTTAACACCTACCTCACTGCAGTGTTCCTGTGGTTCTTTAGACTAGTTTAGAGGGTGCTGGCGAGGCTGTGAAGGAATCACAACCTGACTGAGGAGTCACGTGTTAGAAGAAAGGCTGTTTTCTGGAAGAGAGAGACCATCCTTGGCAAATTATAATTTAGGGAGAAAGCAGCCCAAAATTACTTAATCTAATTTAGACTGTGAGAAAACTGCATCCATTTCAGAAAGAGTGTGGATAATTTCAAGTTAAAGCAAATTTTAACAAGCAAGAATATCTCTAGCCTTGTTAAGCTAATGAAACCTTAACTAGGTTACAAAGACATCAGAATAGGAGAGTTTGAAATGGTGAAGAAAAGGAGTAATTTCAGAGTATGTGTCTTTTTCTCTGGGTGGAAGGCTGATTTTGTCTGAAAAAGAAGAGCTTTAGTCTAGTTATGATAATGAAACCTTGACTAGGTTACAAAGCCATTGGAGCATGAGTGATGAGAACCAAGGAACCTGTCAATCCTGTAAAGAGAGTGACAGGTGGAGTTCATGGAAAGGTTCTAGGGGCAGGGGGCTGTTGATTGACAGGCCATGGTACATTCCCACATGACTGACACATGGGCAAAGGAAAGAGATCTACAAATAATAGTTTGAATAAATTTTGTAATTTTTCCATCTGACTCTTCTTATTTAATTTATGTCATAATTAATTCATGTTATTGGTTCATAGATAATAAACAATTTAGCTTTTGTTTATAAACCAGAAGTATGCTGTATTTTTTTAGGTATTCTATTTCTGATTTATATTTTCTCTGTATTTTTAGCTTGCTCAAATTTTAGATTGCCAAAAATAGTATATGTTTTTAAATATAAATTACTCATGGGGCCTGACTTAACTTCTCTTTGGTGAACCTACAATCTCTGGATAGAAGAACTGATTGGTGGGTCATCCTATAACAGCCATATTACAGAAGCAGCTAGATGGAAAGGGGAACCAGAACACATGTGAGATCAGGCTCCAGAAAAACCTAGATGGACAGGGTCACATTCAGGAATTCAGCACATTCTGTTTGGAGCTCTTACTGTGTTCCAAGCACAGTATCAGGTCCTTGGGTTCTGACAATGAGCAAAACAGAAAAAGATCCCTGCCCTGGTGGAGCTTATATTCCAGTGATAGGAGACAGATAAACAATAAACAAAATAGGTCAATTATCTGATATGTCAGAAGGCGATTGTTGCTGTGGAACACAAGGAAAATATAGCAGGCTAAGACTATGGGAGGGCTGGTGGTAGAGGTGGGGCAAACTGTGGTATTAAACTTCCCTGGTGGTCCAATCAGCATTTATTGAGTTCCCATCATTCAGAGAGTCCTGAGGAGGAATTCATCTACTAGTCCATCTACACATCCATTCATTTATCAACCTAGCCATTTATCAACCCATTCATATACCCATTCATCTATCAACCTATTAGTTCAATCCACTCATGTATCCATCCATCCACTCATCCATCTACCCATCCACCCACACATCCATCCAGTGAGATCTACCAAGTGCTTGGCACTTTACTGGGCTTGAAGATACTGAGATGAATAAGACGTGGTTCCTACCTTCAAGATGTCACAACAAAAAAAGACTTAGTCAAGGAAAGCAATGATTACATAACAGAACTCTGCCTCTCAGGGTTCCTTCATTCAGGCTCTGCTCAAATGCTCTTTCATCAATAAGGCTTTCATGGACCATCTCATCCAAAAAGCCTCCTCAAAGCATTTCTATTCCCTGGCCATGCTGCATTTTACTTTACAATACACATCACTCCTGGCATTATTATATATTGATATGTATCTTGTTCTCCCCCACTAGAGTGTAAGCTCTGAGAGCAGGGACATTGCTTTGTTCATTCCTATATACTTAATTGCCCCAAATATCTAGTATGTAGAAAATGCTTACTACATTTGTTGAATGAGTGAACAAACAGAGAGCTATAAAACAGATATATTAACTATGGAGTTGCTGACCTTTTGTCTCCTAACATAGTAGTGAGCAGAAAAAGCAATATTAATATAGAATCCCCAGGGAACAGTGTAAGGGAGAGGATTAAAATAATGTTGTTATACAAGAAACTGTAATGTATTCTTTACCAGATTAATTTTTAAGTTTGAAATTATGAAACATTTCAGACAAACAGAAAAGTACATGTGTTTTTGCTTTATTTTTTTTCAATAAATACACAACACACACATTTCCTTGGAAGTTTTGCTTGAGTCCTAAGGCTCAAAGTATAATAGCAATGCTTAGTAACAAGCAGCCCCTGGTTACTTGAAAACTTTTAAGGTCTTATTCATCCTTCAGTGAATTTCCTCTACCTCCAGCAGTGGGGCAACCATACCCTTGCAGCATATAACCTATGTATCCACTGGCATCCTTTTGTGTAAATCTTATCATGTGGATGATGGATGGAGTGGCATGCAGTAGGGAGTGGTGTTAGTGGTGTGATAATCAGGAATCTAATTTCTGGATCACCAATTTCTATCAAAACAGAGAGCCAAGGCAGAGTGTCTTACATTTCACTTTTACAAAGATATTTTTAGCTTTTGCTACAGATAATCCCAAAAGTCTAGTGGCTTTAAGCAACAATTATTTACTTAACTCACAAATTTCTGAGTTGCAGATGTGGTCTGATCTGCATGAGCTCACTCATGTATCTATAGTCAGCTGGTCCAGAAAGATCTCAGCTGATTAGCTGGTCCAGAATGCCCTCAGTTGGAATGGCTGGTCTCTGTTCCATGGGGTTTCCCATCTTCAAGGCCAGTTTACACTTGTTCACATGGTGGCTGGGCAGAGTTCTGAGAGAGAGAGAGAGAGAGAGAGAGAAAGAGAGAGAGAGAGCGAGCAGCGGTATGCAAGGCACAGGTGTACATGTACCAAGTCACTGTTGTTGCATTCTGTTGCTGAAAATAAGTCACAAGCTCAGCCCAGATTGAGGGGGTCGGGAAACAGATTCTACCCTTGACAGAAGAAACTTCAAAGTCACATTTAAGGGAATGTGGATACAGAAAGAAGAATAGAATGATTGTGGCCACTTTGCAATGAATCTGCCCACAGTTCATCATTTCACTATTCCATTCGATCTGAATGCCTGACTGACTCTTCCTTCTCATGTCATCTTTTTTAAAATCTGGAAAATTTCCTAATTGCATGACCTTTTGATCACCCCCTAACTTCAGATCCCCAAATGAGGTATTCCTACTGAGGAAACACACAAGTAATGAGCAGATGTGTCCCTACCTCACAATGCTACTGCAGAGGGAAGTCAGAAAGAAATTTGAGAACAGTATGATTTCATAGAAGTTTCTGGAGCACCTCAAATGTGCCAGGCTCACTATGAGACAAGAGAGAACCAGAGATGAATATGGCACATCCTCTGTTCTTGAGACATTCAGTTGTTTTTAAATTATTTAGCATTGTTTCACGTAGCTCTCCTTTCCTCACCCCTACATTAAAACAAAATCCTGTGGGTTTTACTTTTACATGTGCCCTGGAGGCATTCCTTCCACCACCTCCTCAATTCAGTCCTCTTTATCTTGTTGCTATGACTACAACAAAACCTTCTTGCTGGTCTCCCTGCCTCAATTCTTCCTTCTCTGCCAAACTGTTGGCTAAGTCCATATTGCTGCCAGAATGTCCCTCTCACATGTACATCTGATCATATCACTCCCTGGAGAGGATTCTTCCATGGCTCCCCCTAGTCTGGAGGCTCACAGCTGAAGACCTTTCTATGCTATGCAAGGCCCTTTGGGAGCTGCACACCCTCACCCCACCATCTCTCCAGATTCATCTCACCTTTTAGTCTCAAGCAAAACTGAATCATTGATAGTTCCTTGAACACACCACCCTGTCTTAGATCCTTTGCCTTACATATGCTGTTCCCTTTGACAAGAGCATCCTCTCCCACTTGTCTGCCTGAAGACTTTAACTTTCTTTGAAGGCAGGTTATGCTCAAAAAGATACCTGTATCTGAAATTCAGACACATGCTATTGCTGCTATCTCTAATGACTCCAGACTTCCATTGCTACTTCGAGTGTAAGCCCTATTGCCCCTGTCCTACCCTGTTTCCCTGAAAATAAGACAGTGTCTTATGTTAATTTTTGCTCCCAAAAATGTGCTAGGTCTTATTTTCAGGGGATGTCTTATTTTTCCATGAAGAAGAATACAGTACACATTTATTGTTAAATGAAAATAAAGAAAATTTATTACCTGTATACAGTACAGTAGTACGGTAGTTGTCAACACAAACCAGACAAAATGTGAATCCTACAGTATCAAGAATTTACTCATTTATTCAATGACAATCATGTCATAATCTTCTGGAACATCATCATAACAATCCAATTCCTGAATTTCCTGGTGAATTTCTTGTGACTTCATTTCTTTCAGAATCAGTGGACCAAATCTCTCATGTTTAGCCTATGGGGGGCCTTATTTTCTGGGATGCCGGTAAGTAGGTCTTATTTTCGGAGGATGTCTTATTTTCAGGGAAACACGGTATTAGAATCATAGCATATTATTATCTTTTCTCATTAGTACTGTTTTGAACATTATTAGAAACCTGCTTTAAGATAGCACCCCATTCTTTTTGGCCTTCTTTCTCCAGCAACTAGCACTTAATAAATGTTAATCGAATGAATAAAATCAAACCAAAAAAACTGGGGAAGGATAAGTTTGTTTTAATTACACTGATGAACAAACAGCAAGGTAGCATACATGTATTGATTATTGGACCTGAAGCCAGAAGATGCAGGCTTGCTACTTAATAGCCTGTTGACCTTGAGAAAGTCTCATTCCCTTTGAAGTCTCAGTTTCCTTATTAGCTAAACAAGAATAAACCTACTCTTTACTTCACAGCGTTAGGAGGATCAGATGAGAGAAAAAGTGTGGGCACCTAATTATTTGCAAAGTGAACCCAAGAACTAGCTCTCTCCTTTCTAGCAGGCTTTAAGGAGCCCGTGGTCTGCTTCCCCATGCCTTCCTCCACTGCTTATGGTTTGGAACTTATAAAGGCTCCAGTAGGCAGTAGCAATATATACACTTGGAGTTTAATATACTCATCTAAATCCTATAGTATTTTTGTTTGCTTATTTTAGAATAATCTGTCCTCAAAGGACATTAAAGAATTTGTGGTATGAACAGAAATGTTTTTGGTGCTGTGGCGATGATATTATACACTGTAAGTTCTCTTTCACCTCTAGCCACAACCCTAGAACCTCAAATTTTGTTTGGCATCTGACAAGATAGGGAAGTAACCTACTGTTCCAGTACATTTCAGTAAAACAGGAAGTTCAGGAATTGAGGGGGCATGTGCCCACCCTTGCACGTGCATACATACCCGTGTGCCTGCATCCGCACTCAGGAGTTAAATTATTTTCACTTGAGAGCAGTTTCTTATATTTCTTGGTATTCTCTTCCTACCTATTCACCCACTTCTCTCCATTATTACTGTCCACAGTAAAATCTTGTTAAGCTTTAAGAGCTGTGGCAACCCAGCTCACCACCTCATTTCACTTTGATGGTTTCTAAGGTTTGCGCCACCTCCTTCTGAAACATTTCCCTGAGTTTCTTCCTCTTCTTTCATCTCTTTTAGGACTCTAGGTCTTCTTTATTCTCCACCTTTTCTGAAAACTGATCTAAAATATTCTTACAGGTTTAGGAGAGCCAGATACTCTCTATTTAAGCTTTTTTTTCCCCCCCTTTGATGTGTTTTGGTTTTTTTGTTTGTTTTACTTTTAAGAAACAAAATCATTCATGTCAATGAAAAAAATTACTAAAGGCAGCCAGACCAAGTAAACAGCTTCCTCACCCAGACTCTCTGCTGCCATGATGAGAAGTGTGGAAAGGATGAAGGACTGCCTCTTGGGAAGACAGAGAGAGAGAGCCAGGGTGAACAAGTGATCATTTATCAGGGCCGTCTCCAGTTTTATTGAAGGGAATCAAATGTTCTTACGAATGTTGTCGGGGCTTTGGCTGCTGCTCAGACTTGGTGACTAACTCAGGAAATAAAGAGGGTCCAAAGGATGAAAAATCTGGGGACAAAAGCAGAACCAGGGTTTCCCTCCTCCCAGGTTACCTCGAAGAAATTGGGGCCCTCAAGGATCCCTGGCAATCTCTTCATCAGTCATTCATCTAAAACAGATAAAATTTTTGATTCTCTGAAGAGGGAAAGAAGCGATAATGACACTCTCAGAACCTTTTGATTTTTGAGTGAGGTGGAGTAGGTATGTGCTGGATTGGAAGGTCAAGGTGGAACCAGGTAGGCCTAGGCATTTCACACAGGTTTCTGTTCCCATTAGAACAAAAGCCTTGGGGTGAATAATGGCATGCATGAGCTGTCCAGGGTGCTGATTTGCCTTTGTGTCCAGGTGACTTCAGTTCATTTATCTTATTCTCAGTTTCTGCCTGAGAACTTGACTATTAATATTATGAACCTTGCTACTGTTGATTGTTATGAACCCCCTCCCCCATTCACTCCTTTCAACTTCTTTTCTGGTCCTTAAAAATCAGTTTCTACTCACTTCTCTGCAAATATGATATTTTTTTGGTCCATAAAATATACTTTAAATTAATATTTGGGGCACACGATTTAGTGCTCAGTAACTGAAACTGGACTCTGTGGTGAAATACATATATGCAGTTATTGTGGATTGTAATTTGTTTTAATCACGAGAAGAGAAAATAACAGATTCAGAACAAGGGTGGATTCTTAAAGGAGGAGAAAAGCATTGTGATACTGGTTCAGAGCCACTGTCTCCCACTTTATCTCTTCCTACCAATGATGTCCTCAAATGCCAACTTTGGAGGTCAAGTGACTCT
The DNA here is from genome assembly GCF_014108245.1 of Pipistrellus kuhlii. Classification (NCBI taxonomy): domain Eukaryota; kingdom Metazoa; phylum Chordata; class Mammalia; order Chiroptera; family Vespertilionidae; genus Pipistrellus; species Pipistrellus kuhlii. Next base: position 20,646,531 of record NW_023425405.1, read on the forward strand.
AGCTCCCCTCTCAGAGGAGCCTTTGATGGCTAAAATGGACAAGTTTCCTATTTCCAGCAGGTGCAATCTTCTAAAATAACGAGGCTATCTAAGGCTTCTTGCAAAATTGTGCTGTTTGGTTCTCAAGTCACTTCACTCATCTATCTTTTGCCTTCCCCTCCACCTGTCCTTATGTTTGTGAACATGTAAAAGGAGTTTGTTTGTTTTAGTTACAGTATTCATTATGCGATAAACTTTTGTCATATTCTTTTCTAACCCTTGCTGTATGGCAGGGGTACTAAGCCTTAGGTGGTCTCTCCCCTCCCCCCCCCCCAATTCCCCAGAGGCCTGTGGGAGAAATTCAGAGAGGTCATGAACCTGAATGGGAAAAATTGCATATTTTTGCTCACTAACATCTAAATGAAATTTAGTGTTTTTGTTCATTACAAACACCAGCAATAGGCATCACAATGTTTTCATATCATGTTATAATTGTTGAAGATTTCTAGAAATATAATTCATACTCATCACTAGTTTGAAATTACAGTGCTTATTAGAACTGCCATCAGACCTTGTTACTTACTATGTTAGTAAAGAAGCTTATTATATAACTATATTGCCAATTTATTTTAAAAAATATTTTGAAGAGCCCTAGATGGTTTGGCTACAGACTGAAGGGTCCCAGATTTAATTCTGGTCAAGGACACATGCCTGGATTGCAGGTGCGATTCCCCAGTAGTGGGCACGCAGGAGGCAGTCAGTTAATGATCCTCATCATTGGTGTTTCTCTCTCTTCCCCTCTCCCTTTCTCTTAAATCAATAAAAATAATATTTAAAAATTATTTAAAGAAATAAATATATTTTGAAGATTAAATAGCACCATAATTGTTTTTCTTAGTAATATGGTGTATTCTGCTTTACATGATTAAAAACATCATCCTGAGAAGGCATTCCCAGGCTCTCTAGACTACTAGAAGTGTCCACAGCACCAACAAGGTGAATCTCCAGTTCACAGATGAAAATGCTCTAACTTCTTAGAATTCTGTCCTCATACAGCAGCTCATGTGTCCTGGAAACCATTTGAACTGCTCTTATCTGGAACTTCAGTTCTATTATATACTTCTTAAGGACAGAATTGAACATAGCATTTAAGAAACCAAAATGGTAAGATATGTACACAGATAATAATTTAATTAAAAAAATAAACTTGGTTCTATTAGTAAAATAAAAAAAAGAAAAAAAAGAAATGAAAATGTTATAGTTTACATAGAAGAAAGGTAATCCTTTGTGCCATATTTCAAATTTACAATTTGATGACGAAAAACATTTTATTTTATTTTTAAATATATTTTATTGATTTTTTACAGAGAGGAAGGGAGAGATATAGAGAGCTAGAAACGTCAATGAGAGTGAAACATCAACCAGCTGCCTCTTGCACACCCCCTACTGGGGATGTGCCCGCAACTCAGGTACATGCCCTTGACCAGGATTGAACCTGGGACCTTTCAGTCCGCAGACCGATGCTGTACCACTGAGCCAAACCGGTTTCGGCATGAAACACATTTTAATGGTGTTGGTTGTGAACTGCACACTGAACAGGTGTCCTCAGGAAACCATTCTTTGTTAACTGGTACTCAGCATTTCATTCCACATGGGAAATAGGGGGGATTTATATTGCAATGTATTCATTATCTTGTTACCCTCATTGAAACAATTACTATTATTACTAGGGAGTCCAGTGCACAAATTTGTGCACCTTGAAAGGAACTGTGGGCCGTGAGGCTGCGGTAGGCCCAGGGGTGGGTCTTGGCCCATCTTCTGTACCCCCACCCGGCCCCTCCTGCCCTGGCCCACTGGTCCTCTGTCTGCTGGCAGCCCCACTTCCACTGCTGCCCCTGCTGCCATGTGCTGACAGTGCCGCTTGCACCTGCTGATGGCACAGAGCAGTTGGGGCCAGCGCCAGTAGTGGGTGTGAGCAGTGCTGAAACCATCAGTGGGTATGAGCAGCAGCTGCTGCCCAGATCGCTCCTCAGGATCAGGGGGAAGTGGAGAAGCCCTCAAGGGTGATCAAGGCCAACAGCTACCACTCGCACCCACTGATGGTGTCAAGTGATTGGGACTGGCGCCGGGCACCAGCCGCAGGTGCAAGTGTCAGCTCCGGTGCCAGCTGTGGGTGCAAGCAGGGTCGACTGGCAGCTCCAGCACCAGCTGCAGGTGCAAATGGTACTGGCGCCAACACCAGGTGAAAGTGTTCGGCAGGACTGTGGCGTGTGGGAGCAAAGAATTTTCAATAACCATCAAAGGCTCACCCCAATGACAGCTACCAATGCCTCTGCTCACCTGCTGCACCAGCCCTCCATGGCTGATGCCCACCATGCTCTGTGCACACCCCATGGTGGCCAGCACATGTCATAGAGACTGACTGTTGGTTGTTCTGCCATTTGGTCTATTTGCATACTAGCCTCTTATTACATAGTGCTACCTGTGAGACATCCCCATGTCCTTTCCCCTCAACATTATTTTTAAAGATGCTAAATGGCACTGGCCTGGTGCTTACCTGTTAGTAGCCAGGCTCTTCATATTATGCTTCTCATTGCAGAGACACTTAAAATACTTATTCCCTAAACAACATGCTATATATGAATTGCCAATTGTGCCATATTTCATCAATTCCATTACAAGCCTACTTAATAAATTAAAAATGCTTTGAGTGGGGAAACTTTTATTAATGAGTAAGAAATTCTGTTCTTCTTTATCTAGATTCTTACTTCCTTTCTCAAAGAATTCTAACAAGTAGGCAGACATAAGTTTTCTCTTGTTTGAAGCACATTGCTTTCCCATTAGTAGGGATTTTAAACTTATTATCCATCTATTACAATGAATATTTTAATTAAATATTAGATCTCAGGGTGATGGGGTTTAGACAGATCATTAACGGATGTGGAATTGTGATTTTTCTCTCTTTTTTTTGTAAAATATATTTTTATTGATTTTTTACAGAGAGGAGGAGAGAGGGATAGAGAGCTAGAAATGTCAATGAAAGAGAAACATCGACCAGCTGCCTCTTGCACACCCCCTACTGGGGATGTGCCTGCAACCAATGTACATGCCCTTGACCGGAATCCAACCTGGGACCTTTTAGTACGCAGACCGATGCTCTACCACTGAGCCAAACCGGTTTCGGCGGAATTGTGATTTTTCAAGAGCTTAATTACCATAGTCATTTCCATATGTTCAGTTTTACACACTCACACACATATTCACGTCTGTGTGTACCCCTGCACAGACACTTCATAGTTATCATAACTGGCTCAGAGTGACCAACTATTTTTCATAAAATAAAGGCTACATTTGACATCAAATAGAATGGCCCCAATAAGTTCTATTTGGGAGACTCCATTTAAAATCCAGGAGTCTTGCACTAGTATTTATTTATTTATTTATTTTTGTCTTTTCACTCATTGTTTTATTGACATCTGGTCTTAGTGAGATGAACTTACCAGTTCTGCCTTAGTGTAGATAGTTCACTAGGTTGGTGCCCTCCTGGAGGTAGAGTCTTGCATAATTACCGTATTTTTCGGACCATAAGACGCACTTTTTCCCCCCCAGAAGCTGGGGGGAAAAAGTCCCTGCATCTTATGGTCCAAATATAGCCTACACATATACTTTAAAAAAAAAGTTTTTTTACTTGCCTGGCTCTGTGTGGTCTCTGTGTGCTTGCCCGGCTCTAAAATGGTTCTAAATGCTGCTGTTTACTTTACAGGGTTGATTACATGTGTTTATGACTGTGATGTTGGGTTTTAATGCACATAAAATATTTTAGGACACTATTTGTTTCAGAATCTTTTTTTCTTCATTTCCCTTCTCTAAAAACTGGTGCGTCTTATGGTCCGGAGCGTCTTATGGTCCGAAAAATACGGTAACACACTTAATGGTATTGTTGAAGATACTGTATTGAATTTCTCTTTCCTACTTTCTTGGAGTAACTGCCATGCTTTTTATCCAGCCTCTTAAATCCACTCTATTCCAACCTGCATTCCAATCTCTCCTAATTGATCCATTATCATTAACTCAATTGTTAGATTACTCTAAGCATAATGACTATGAACTATTGTGATGATAACCTACTCTTACAAGACTTACTGAAACGATTTGGCTCATAGTGGCTCATACCTTTTTAGACACCATCAGCCATTTCTCTAGCTCTATCTTGAAGTGCTTTTCAATTAACCAGTCTTTAGAATTGGTGGACATTTATATAAGAAGGTTACATACTTTGGGCATTTCTATTCTTGAATTCCTTTAGAATTCTTGGGTGCATGCCACCTCGTTCTGGCAATTAACACATTCATGTTGTGGGTTTAGCTTTGTGGCACACTTTTTCTATATTGTAGCCACATGACCATCCCTTTTCTGCTAATAGAACCCAGATTCCATTCAGAGGAAGATAAGGAGGGGAAGGTAGGTTCCTCTGACAGCCTCAGAGGATGAGTATTTTTAAAGAATATATTTTATTGATTATTTACAGAGAGGAAAGGAGAAGGATAGAGAGTTAGAAACATCGATGAGAGAGAAACATCAATCAGCTGCCTCTTGCACATCCCTTACTGGGAATGTGCCCGCAACCAAGGTACACATCCATGCCTTTGACCTGGGACCCTTCAGTCCACAGGCCAACGCTCTATCCTCTGAGCCAAACCAGTTAGGGCAGGATGAATATTGATTGATCTGAGCCAGTCAAAGTCCTCCCATTCTGCTCAGACAGACCCTCCCCTTTCCTGCTTCCCACGCATCTAGAGGTATCTCTGGGACTATTACAGCTAATAAGAAGAAGGGAGAAGTTTTCTGGAAAGGATTTTGATCCCAAATAAAAAACTAGTTCCTCTGGAGGGGCCTTCCCCTTCTGCCCCTTCCCTCCTGCTGGCATGCGTAGTGTACGGGTATATTGTCTGCAGTCGCTAGCTACGCTGTCCTGGAAGCATGATGGAATGGTCCAGAGAAACACAGAGTGCTGACCCAGCATCCTAACATCATGGAGCCACTGTCACCCTCTTTTTTATTGTCTCCACGACACTGAGGCTGAGTGTTAGCTGATCATCACTCTGGAAATGCTTTTCTCTTTTTTTTCTCTCTTTTTTTTTTGTTTTTTTTTAAATCATAATAGAGACTGTCTCTCTCAGGAGTCAGGAAACAAAAGAATAGATAGAGTAGGCTGCGTGTTTCTTCCACCTGGCCCACTTCATCATTAAAATAAGCTGCCTACCAGCACCTGTAGGCCTCAGAATTTGCAAACCCAACTCTAACTGTAGTGCAAACCGCAAGTGGAAATTCGTCTTTGTGACACTTTCAAACTCATCCTTCCTGGAAGAGGAGGGGTGAGGAGGTTGATTATTCCTACAAGGCAAAGCCTCTATAGTTGCATGGCAATGACTAAATTAATTCAGCTTTTGAGACCCCTTTTGCCGCAAGACAGCTAGTCTGACAAATGCCATTGCTAATTAGCACACTGAGTCATGGGAGGGAACCCACTATCTGGCGATCACAATTAGGGCTTTTCAGTAAGCCTCACAATGAAGACATGACTTACGGTCTTACACTGTCACCGAGGAGCTCCTGGGTATCAGTCGTCAGACCCTTGCTTTCCATGGCAGGGGACCTGGCATTTCTGGGTAAAACCACTTAGTTCTGATGCAAGGAAACAAAATGGGGCCCTGTAGTTACGCCCAGGTGGACATTTTTGGCTTTGAAATGTGCAAACAAGTTGCCTGCAGCCTGAACCTCTCGCATGCTTTAGACAAGTAAAACGCTGTCCCCGTGGCACCAATAAAACTGCTGGCTTCCTCTTCGATTCTGTCATAAGCCTGAAAGCCTAACACGTGTCTAATTTTTAAAGACCTGTTCGTTGGCAAGAATGTTAATTTGTCCACTAAAAGAAAAGAGCTCCGTGGAACAGGGGGTCTAGGCAATTTTCTGATCAAAGTGTAAATCTGGGAAAGTAGATCCGGACATGGGCAGTTGTTTCTCGGACCTCGGAGCGCTCTGTTGGGCATTTGGCACTTTGAGATCGCGTTGTCATTCTGCTGATATCCCGGATGAAGGACTGGCCCAGGGCCTGGCTACTGGATATCAATGAGTAATGGAGAAAGCATCTGTGAGTTCCCACCTCTGCATGGCAGGGAGACAATGACTGAGTAGTTTGTAAACTACAGGAGAAGTGGCATGTGTCCCAACTCTAGCTGCCCCTTCTACATCCCCCCTGACAAATGCTCCAGATATTTTTTTTTTTTTTTTTTTTTTTTTGAACAGACAGAGCAAGTACTGGGAAAGCAAAAGTGAGTCTGACCTCCAGGGACAAGACAGTACACAAGCTCCCATGCCAGTGGGTTCTGGAGAGCTGGCAGGGCAGAAAATTTAGAGCAGATAAATCATTGCACAAGTCTCCAGGGCCTAAACAGAGTGGCTCATTAATGCTTGCAAGAAAGAGTGAGCAGGTCTTAAAGTGAGTCAGAATGTTGTGAGTCACGAACGGGGTTGGCATGGCACCCTGGGGCTTTGCCTCTGCTGGCTAAGTCAACAGTTCGGAATTCCGTTAGGATCTTGGTGTCGACAGCCAGATTATTTAGAGCAAACGCATCACACAGCTCTCTCCACCCTGAGTCTATTGCATGTGCCTTTTGGCTGGTCAGTTACCCACGATGTAAAAGCTTGGTCCAGCTGGTGCTTCCACGCCCGGCCTCAGAAGACCCTCCAAGGAACCCCTTGGAGCGGACAGGAGTATTTTAATCACCAAGGGAGGGAAAGCTGGACGTCAGTGAAGGGGTTGGCCAAGGTCAGGCTAGTGAGGGGCAGGCCAGCACGTGCACCTGCCTCTGGTCCCCGTGCGGCTTTCAGTCCACAGGCCTTGATGACCTTCCTTATGTGTCACCAAGAATTTTCCCCGCCTAGCTCTCCTGTCTGTCACAGGTGGGAAAAAGAGACTTCTGTGGAAGTTGGATCTCTTGTAGTTGCTCATTTGAAACGAAGTGCTGTTCCAAATAAAGATAAGCCCGGGGCATGGAGGGGGTCAGGGTGGTTGGCCTTGACTCCCTCTTGATGTCTGTTTATGTCTTTATCACTCAGGAATGTATCTAAACCATTTTGATATCTAGTTGTAATTCCACATCTCCTGTAGATAATGGATTTCTATGCTGTCTTCCTATAATAACAAGTGTGACTCCTTTTGATTTGTTTTGTCACTAACACCTTCAGATCTTACTTCATGAGGGAGCGATTCCTCTTTGCTGCCCTGAAATAGTTTCCTAGAGGCAACTGTCTTAGTACAGTCAAGAAGTCATTCAATGTGCTGTACTACTGGGCTGTGCCCCCTTTAAGAGCAAGTATCTCTCTCAAGTAGGAACATATTCAAAAGTTGGGCCAGGGATCACTTACTGAAATATCTACTCCACAGGCCAGGCAGGTAATCCTGAGGCATGGAGGGGGCCGGAGGTAAGAAAAGCAGCACACTGTGTTGATGTACAACAGTGTCATGTGGCCACTGTGCGGGGCAGTAGGGAGTGGCACACCTTGCCACTTCTCAGCTTCAGCTCAATGATGGTACGTGAGAATGTAGGCCTAATGTTGCCAGATCTTGTGATGTCTTCAATAAAAAACTAGAAATCAAAATGTGAAGGTAGTATCTCCTGAGCTTTTGATGTTATAACTTATTTAAAAACAAATTTAAACACCTTGTGGCTAAAACCAAACACATCTGTGGCCCGGCGATGGTGCCAAGGACCAATGTGGGGAGATGGTAGCCTCTGTCTCAGAATCTCCATCAATTTCCCTTCTTTAACATGGACACTTGGTGTTGTCTCAGTCCTATGCAAAACCCTGGGAAATCTCACCTTTGAGAATCCTCCTCTTTCCCATCGATTGCTGTCTCAAATCTATTCTGTGGACATTCTGGTTCAGATTGGCCCTCATGATGTGAGTTAATGACTAAGGTGGGGTATGACCTTGGAAAAGATGAAGGACAGTTCCCTTATCTGTACAATGACATAGATACAGTCAAGCCTGAAGGCCTCCAGGAAGCCCCCTATCTGATGTGAGGGGGGTCGGGCTTTTGGATCAAGGCTCCTGGGTTCACATGCTGTCTCCTTAGGATCTGTAAATACAGGTGCATTTTCTTAACCTTTCGAGCCTTGCTCCCTGTCTATAAAGTGGGGAAACTGATGGTCCCTGGATTTCTCAGCATGTTCTAGGATCAGAGAAAATTCATACAATGTTCTGGGTGCAGAGTGCTCAATAAATGTCACCATTATTAAATGTATACTTGTGACCCCAAGTTTTCTCAATATATCAGATTGTTTTCCTCACTGAAAACAGACCACTGCCTATAGAAATGGAGGTTATTGAGAATAATCAAGAGGTGTGGGGATAAATTTTACCAGGGACATACTAGTGCTGTGTGAGGGGGACCTTTGAGAGCCACGGGAAGTGACTTGGTGGCCTGGGAGAAAAGAGGAGAATGTCAGAGCGGCTCAGCCAGGGTGCAGGGGTGGCCAGCGGTGAGCAGAGCCTCCCTGGCAGAGCATTCGTTAATATTGGGTGTGATGTCTGGGCACCAGGGTTGCAGTCACACCCCTTCGCTGTGCCTGAGGGACTGGTTTCCTGGGCTTGGCAAGTAAATAAAGTCCCACAAACTGGTGGCTTAAAACAAGTGATTGGCTCTCTCATAGTTCTGAAGGCTAAAAGTTATGGCCCCAGGACCACGCTCTCGCTCCTGGCCTCCAGTGTTCCCAGCATCCTCAGTGCTCCCATGCTTGAAGCTGTGTCCCTCCAGTCCCTGCTCAGTTAGTTATGTGGCCTTCTTCTTTTTGTGTATCTCTTTGTGTCTCTTTTTGTTTGTTTGTTTGTTTGTTTGTTTGTTTTAAAATATATTTTTGTTGATTTCAGAGAGGAAGGGAGAGATAGAAACATCCTTGATGAGTGAGAATCATTGATTGGCTGCCTCCTGCACGTTCCCCACTGGGGATCAAGCCCCCAACCCCAGCATGTGCCCTGACCGAAATTGAACTGTGACCTCCTGGTTCATAGGTTGATGCTCAACCACTGAGCCATGCCGGCTGTGCTGTGTCTCTTTTCATAGAGATACAAGTCATATTGGATTAAGGACCCATGCTACTCCAGTACAACCTCACCCTAGCTTATGACTTCATTACGTCTGCAAAGACTTGCTTTCCCTTTTCTAAATAAGGTCCCGTTCACAGGTTCTGGAGATTAGGACTTCAATGTACCTTTTTAGGGGACACAATTCAACCCCAGCAGTGACCGTGGGCAAATCACTTAACGCTTGGAAGGGCACTTCCTCCTTTTGTCAGAGACACCATCTGCCTCGCCTGCCTCGAGAGCCGCTTGGAAGATCAAATGCAGTGATGTTGGGGAAACCTTTCTGTAAATCATCAGCACTTTATAACCATGCAGGATTTTGTTATCATGCTGGCAGGGATGCGATAAGGTCAGAGATGATGGCTGGCGAGCGTGTGCATGCCTCTGGAGCCATCATAAGAAATAAGAGCTTGTAGCATTTATTATTAATAACCTGCGTGCTGGGTCCCCGGGGGCCTAGGAGCCCGCTGATGGAATCCTTTGACACTCTTCTCATTTTTACTTCTGCTCACCCCCCTTCTTCCTGCGCACCCTGACAGCATGTCCACAGGTTCTAGCCCAGGAGCGAAGTGAATGGATTGCTTCCCTTCCCCCAAAACAAACTCCACACAAGGATCAGAACAAATTTGCCTCACGGTGCTTAGCTTTCCAAATCTGTGCTGACTCCTCCTTGATTGCCTGTTACCTGGTGAGATGGATTTCCTGGTGAGATGGGACCCGCTTGTGTCCCAGGATTTAACGCACTGCGCACGTCTATGATCTTGGAGCCATTTGTTTTGTCGGAGAGGAGGGGCCTGGGTTTCTTGGCATCGCAGCCCCTCCACGCTCGGCTGCTCCCCAGTGTCCTTGGTGTACCATTTTCTTCTTTTCTGCCCCCATTTTCCACTGTTTTTCTTTAACTCTCTCCCCTCTCCGTTTTCTCCCCCACTTCTCACTGCTGCCCTCTTTTCAGAACATAGACTCCCTTCCCCACCTGCTTCTATGTCTTGACCGGATTGGACAAGGTCCTTGGCTCGCCTCTGCTCTGTTACCCCAGAGACCACTCAGGCTGGCCAGCCCGGAATATGCACGGCCACTCTCCTGTGACAGTTCATCATCTGATTTACGGACCTTAAAGCTACTCACTCTCCTGGCTCCCGAAAGGGAGTGGCAGAGACCGGATTGATTTTGTTCACTGACAACTGCGTGTTTATGCCCCTTTTCGGTTTGTTGGATTTGGACCATTGTGATTGTGGACCTCACGTGCACCAGGAATCCCCCCCCCCCCCCCCCCCCCCCCCGAGGGCAGAGCCAGGGCTTCCCACCCTGTTGAAACAGCACCGCCCGTCACTGCCCTATGCACAGGGAGAGAGAAGGGTGAAGGTGGTCTGTCCTTGTTAGAAGCCTTGGACTTCTTTTACAAGCCAACTGTCTGATTGATGATGGGATGGGAAGGCTGTCCATTCATTCAGCAGTTACTTCTGAGTTCTCATTAGGGACCAGGCACCAGGATGGGTGCTAGGAGCATATAGTGCTCTCCCCTTATCCATGGGGAATGCATTCTGAGAGCTTCAGTGGGGTTGATAACACCGAGCCCTCTATATACTATATTTTTTCCTATACATTTCACTTAAAGGAAGCACTTTATGGCTTCTCTCTGGCATGTCCGGATTGCCAGCATCACTGCCGTGCTTTGGTGCCATTATTAAGGGAAATAAGGGGACGTGAACACCCGCAGTGTGACACCACGACAGTGGCTCTGATGACCGAGACACCTGAGTGAGTGTGTGCAGCATGGAGACCCTGGACAAAGGGACACTTTGTGTCCCTGGAGGGACAGAGCAGGACAGTGGGAGATTTCATCATGCTACTCAGAATGTTGTAATGTTTCTGAAATTTTCCATTTTATATTTTTGGGCTGAGGTTGAGTGTAACTGAAACTGAAGATGAGGGGGCACTGTTGTAATGGGAGGTAAAGCCATCTCCTAAAACCAGGAAATTTTATTAGTCAATACACAAATAATCACAGGAACAGTACGTACTGACAGGCTGTGTTGAGCTCTGACTGGAGTCTACACTGACCCGCTCTGATGAGAAGTGGAGGGAAAGAAAGAATGGCTTTCCTGAGTGACCATGACCTTGAGCTGAAGCCTGAAGGGTAGAGAGGGGTTAACCAAGGGAAGAGGTGGAAGGAAGGCAGGGAGTGAGGGGCAGACAGGATGGGGTTCCAGTAAAGGTAACCACCAATGCAGAGGCCCTTAGGGTGGCAGACCAAGCATGTGAAGACCTGAAGGCCAGCAGGACTGGGAACCCGAGGGGCCAAATGACTCAGACCAGGTGACAGTCGGGGACAGAGGTCTTGTTCCCTCTGGAAAAGCAGGGAAACGTTAAAAAAAACATAAAAAGGAAAAATGGTCTGAAATACTGCTAACCAGTCTTCTTAATTTGTATCATGGAATTTTTTCACATTTCATACTCAGTTTGAGATATACAGACAGTGCCCTGGCCAGTGTGGCTCAGTAGATTGGGCATCTTCTGTTGCATCAAAAGATTGCTGGTTCAATTCCTGGTTAGGGCACATGTCTGGGGGTTGTGTGCTCAATCCCTGGTGGAAGGTGTGCAGGATGCAGCCAATTGATTTTTTTTGCTCTTTCATCTCTCTCTCTCTAAATAAATAAATAAATAAATAAATAAATTTTAAAAAATCTTTACAAACACAAAAAATACCCCTACCTTCTCTGTTGCCTCCTCCCATAATAGCCTCATTCTCTGATCCCCTTTATTGAGAGAGAAAACAAGAGAGAGAGAGAGAGAGAGAGAGAGAGAGAGAGAGAGAGAGAGAGAGAGAGAGAAAGAGAGAGAATAAATTGCATAAAGTATGCTTAAGTGAATATCTCACTACATTTTTACATGAGTAGACTGCTTATAATCTTGTGACTCTGTTTTTTAATGTTACTTCAAAACATGTACACTGTCTAAAGTGTGCGGAGAATATGATCCATACAGATGAATTCCATTCCAGCAAAGGGTGTCTCAATCTGGGACCCGTTCGTCAGTGCGTCCATTTCCCCTGTTTCCCTGTCAAACTGTACACTGAACATCAGTACATATGTGGTTCTCTTCATGGTAACCCAGAGGAAAAAGGGGTGGACACAGGCGAGGCCCTTGATTCCTGATGCCGGGTTGCAGAAACATTCGATTAGTTTCACTGCAGGATTCCTAACCTCCCCAAACCCCTTCCCACCCTGTCTGCTCCTCTGCCTGGCTCTGTCATGAGTCTGAGCAGAGGAAAACCCTCCACAAGGGGATCCTCAATGAGTGACAGGACAGGAAAGACCATGTTCATCTCCTTCGGTGCGGGGGGGGGGGGTGTGGGGGTGTGTGTGTGTGTGAGGGGTGAGGGGGAAGCCTGACCTGTGAGGGTAGCCCCTCCTGGACAAGGGGCCGACCCCAGTGGAAGGTTTGGGCCTCACTCCTTGTTCCCCAACCTGACAGCCTGTCACTGTGGTCTTCAGACAGCAGCCTCAGCTGTTGTCCCCTTTCTTACCCACGGGACCAGTCAAGCCCCAGAAGATGCAGACATTCAGGGTGTGTTTATTGAATTAATGAAGGAAGATGTAATTTTTTAAAATGGTACTGTCTAGGAATTTCGTGTGTGTGTGTGTGTGTGTGTAATACAGAATAAATACCATTAATACAGAAGGTGACATTTGTTGGCCTCTCTGGCGCTAGCTAACTTCCTCTCAGAGCACAACTCTGTGCAGGGTTCCGGCCTCTCCAGCTGTTTCAAATGGCTGACCTCTGTTCAATCCTTGTTTGTAAGAGCAAAACGGAAAGTTCACAGGCAGAGGCGTTTGGCGTTTTCCCCAAGTGAGAATGTGAAGCAGGGAAGCGGTCCCACCCGCGTGGCTAATGGAGCTGGTTCCCTGCAGACTGGCCGTGAGCCCAGGTTTATGGAAACCCACTTCAGACAAACATTCTGCCACGTTCTCTCAGGAACGGGCCTGGCAGAGTCCCAGTGGGTCATTCCATCTGTCCCCTGGAGCCGGGATGACTTCCTGCCTCTCACCCACCACGGCGTTCTCAGCATGCCTCTTAAATAAACCATAAAATGGAAATAATGCTGGCCAAGCGGAGGAATAGTCTCCCAGTTGAAAAAGGCTCGTGGAAACACATAGCGTGGAGAAAAACGACATCAAAGCAGAAGCAGGAAACATCTGCTTGCCTTGCCTACTTTCCTCCCAGCACAAGGCAGCCGTTGGTCATCCCCAGTAACTGTGGATTCCATGTCGGTTTTGCGCGCCCACCGCCGAGGGGAGGGTGCGGCCCAGGGCGGAGGGTCGCCGTGGATTACTAATTCACAGGGACAGAGGGAAGGATAGCAGCAGTGGCAACAGAAGGAGACCTAGCAGAGACATTCATTCAGGGGGGAGCCAGTTTTGGGATATCAAGAATGTGGCCAAGAGACCCAGGAGACCTGAGGGGAGCCAGGTTCTCAGTGGCGGGCAGCTGAGAAAGCGATGGTCCAGAGCACGTGTCAAACACAAGGCCCGTGGGCCAAATCCGTCCCGCCAGGCCTTGCAATGTGGCCCGCACCGCGCTGTCATCACTGCACTCCGCTGCGTTTCCATCACAATGACAGTTTATGACTGTTCAGTAAACCATTCGGCCCGCTATTTAGGCTGGATTTTAGATTTTGGCCCCTTCTCTGATTGAGTTCGACACCCCTAGTCCAGAGGGAGGGCCGCACGTCTGATGCTCCATGTTGGCGGATGGTAGTGGTACTGCAAGTGGGACCACATTCTAGACCTGGGCTCACATTCTAGAGGACCGACCCTCAGCTTTGAGAAATGTGAGCAAAATGGGTAGCACATGACCTCTGCCCTCCAGGAGCCTGTGGTCCCATTAAGGAGACTGCTGTGTGTGCAGGTGTCTGTGTGAAACGATGTGAGATAAAGTGTCTCAGGGTGGACAGGGGACAGAGAGTTCCATGTGTGCCCTTCTCTCAGAAGGAGAGTTCCTTAGCCTGACAGAGCGGAGGGGGATTTTCTGGAGAGGAAGAGAATGCAAGGAAGGCTTTTTAGAGTCCGGCTCTGTGACATTTGGGGCCGTTTTTGCCAGGCCAGCCCCTCAGCGGTGGGTTACTTGCTCCCAAGAGAGAGAGAGAGAAGGAGCCTTCCTCTGCACATGGCCAATGTGGGTGTGCACATCTGTCTCCAGTGAGGCAAGGGCATCTGCTCGTGGCCATTGGACAGCACTGCCCCTCGTGTGGGTCAGGAGCATGGTGTGGTCAGCCTTCTGAGTGGACCTGTCTTTCCTGAGAGGATGCACGGTAAGTGACCAAGTTTAGGGGACTAAGGTAGAAAACCCGAAAGCTGGGCTGTGTGCTCCCACAGACGGATAAGTGGTTACCAGGGGCAGAATACCCAGGGGCCTATAGGACCAGCTCTTGTTTTCACCCTCATAGGCTGATCTATGCACAAAGCATCAATGTAACCAACAGACGTTACCATATAAGCGCCAAATACACAAGGTCTGAGAGCTGTGACTTCCGGAGTACATCTCTGTCTTGCTGCAGACTTGCCCACCTGGCCAGAACACCCAGTACCCACTGCTAAGGCTGCCTCACCCATCTGCTTCCCCTCCTCCCAGCTAAAGCTGGCCCTCTGCCTGCAGATCCCACCCCCTCTGGCATTGCTCTGCCAAACGCACACTTCTCTCGTCTTCTCTTTCTCTCCATAGATCCATCTCAAGAGCATATGAGTGTTGTTCTTTTCATCTTAGAAAAGTCTGCTCTTGAGCTCAGTCTCCTTGACAGGTGGTCCTCCACACCTTTTCCCCATTGTGCAGCAAAGCTTTACACAAGATTGTACAATTCCTCCCCTTGCCCTCTCTCTACAGTCCCTCTAGGCTGACTTTCTCCAACGATGAGGTGCCCAAGAACCTAGGGGACCCTTCACAGAGGGCAACATAGAAATAAGGGGACCAGGCCTTTTACCCCCATGCTGACTGGTCATTGGATGCACACTGCCCCCGGGTGAGGGCATACCTTGGATGAGGCAGCTTGCTTCTGCCCAGGCCAGCTCCAGGAGAGGGCCTCTGCTGCATGCCGTCAGCAGCTGACAGCTGGGGGCTGAAGTCTGAGTCCTGAAGGGCCAGCTGGGCAGCGTCCCACAGAACCCATGACAGGACTGCTTTCTGTTTTCCACCTGGGTCCAGAGTTGGGGGATCAAAGGCATTGAAACCTCTGCTCAGTAGTTAGAATGTGCACCTGGGATGTGTGGAGCGGGTACCATCTGTGTCACTAACCACTTCACACGGGCCAACACTGAGTTATGCACCCACTCGTCTCTGCGGGATGGACTTGAACAGACAAGAAAGATGATGTCCATGATGTTAAAGGACCCCTCCCATTTTCTCCCATGTGGAGTGGCTCTGAGGAGAGAGCTAAGGCCTATCTGGGGCTGGTAGCTGGGAAGCCCTGAGTGGGGCCACCAGCTGTGCTCCATCCCCTTCCAGGGTGTTCCAGGGGAAGCCAGGACTGTAAGCACCCAGGAACACACCTCCTTCTCAGGCACTGACTTGGTGCTTCACTTATACTTCTTGACCGGAAATCAGCATTTAATCATGATTCCACCAACGGGCCTCCGTGCCCCTAAGGGGAGAGCCAGTGGCAGCTCTCAGGGATCTCCTGGGACTCCAGGGTGCCAGACACTGGTTTGGCTAAACACTCTTTATTCTTTTTTCAAATTTTCATTTTTTTCTTAACTTTATTATTTTTTTATTACAGTAGAGTTGGCATATGATATTATATTAGTAAGCACTCTTTAAAATCATTACCTATCTAGGCTCACAGAGACAGGTGTACAGTGTGGACAGCACTCCCAACCCCGCTTCTGCACACTCTTCTCACACCTGTCCTTGGCTGTGTGCCTCTCCAAGGGGGGGAGGGGCGGGGGACTGCACAGGTGGGTGAGAAGAAGACATTGAGGGAGGACGGGGTCTGACCAGGGGACGTAGAGTGAGAATAACTGTAATAGCACAGATCAGAAACCTTCACCCGCATCTGGTGTAAGAGTCTCTCTGTTCGGGGAACCACTGCTTTCAGAGTGCTCTGGCCTGTCTCACCCCATGCGATGACCTCCTAAGCACCCGTGGGACTTCTCTTCCCAAACTGGGAACTCGCCACTTGGTTTTCCTCTGGCATTTAGGCCATCTTCTCCTTGTGACCATGTATTCATGCCTGGCATTTGGACTAAATTTGTGAAAATTTAATCTGGTAGGCGAGATCATTACCAGGGACCTTCCACTCCTCAGAGTCCACGTGTGCTGAATGCAATGCGGCCGTGCACCAGCGGCTTTTACCGAGTCCTAGCGTTCGTAACACCTTCTGCATCCTGTTTGGCATTCACTTTGTATTTGTCTTAAGATACACGTCCCCACATCCCGTGTCTGGGAATTGGGAGTTTGTCTTCCTGTTTCCATATGTGTTTTTTTTTTCATAACGTGGAGTATCCTTGGATGCTGACAGATGTTTTCTCTTCTGATTTTACATATTTGATGGGCAGATCGCCACCCTGACTTTATATATATTGGACAATGAGTATTACTCTTTGCCTTCCTTCGGTCCTTTATACCATTTAAATGGTGTTTCAGCTCCCTGTGATTTTAACAATTAGCAGGAGGAGTAAAGCATTGCACAGCCTGGATTGATTAGGACACAACGGAGAGGTTTCGCTGTGGCCCATGTTTGAAACGGCCTCATCGTCTCCGGGTCACCGCGATGTGCCCCGTGAATTGCAAACAGTAAGCCCTTCCATTACATCCATCTTGATTGCACCTGCAAGAGATTGTCAAAGTCAGACCCCTATTTTTATAAGAAAGAGACGAGGATTCAACAATAGAGTAGAAACCTTTTATGATGCTGATTGACTTACATCGATATGAGAAGCAAACTGTATTACATCTGATTTCTTATTGCAGTAGGTGGTGGTTATTATGTTCCAGGGGAAATAATTTGACTCCAGGGCTTCTTCCACCATCTCTCTTGTAAGGAAGCCACAAGGAAATGGACCCCCTGTTACTCTGTCCAATTCTTCGTTATTGGAGCCTGTGGCTCCTGTTGTATATTTAGAAATGGCCATGTTGATGGTCCTATATAAAAAGTAATACACGGCCATGTTAATTAGGATGTGGTGGGGTGTCTTATTTAAAGGGAGAGATCATTCTTGGGGAAGAGGCCGGACTCTTCAAGATGGAAATAGAGAGGGCAAGGCTCAGGGGAGCCACAGAAGGAGACACCCCTCTAGGCTTTCCACCTGGAGGGGTTCAGTGGGACCAGCCAAATGGGAGTAGCCAGGAGCCAGCAACCCAGGGACTAAGCCAAGGGGACTCTGAAGTGGTGCCAGTTCTCTCTCACCTATCTTGATCTTTGTAAGCCCAAGCAAGTTTCTATTTTATATTTGTAATACTCTCAGCATTTATCTCTCCTTTGTTCCCCCCGAATGCTTAGTAGATTCTTTTAAATGCTTCAGCAGCATTTCTCCTGTCTCTTTTTTTGTTTTGTAAGAGAACATTTATTTGGTAAATTACAGAGGTGGAACAAGTAATTCCTAGAAGAAATAGGCTTAGGAAAACACGTGATGGAGGTAAAGGAAGGGCCCCTGTGGCTTGGGAGTGGGGAAGCGAATGGTAACGAGCCTGGGGAGGGGGAAAGGAAAGCACAGTGTGCTCCCCGGAAGGGGAGGGGCACTAAGCCCTCTGTCCTAAGGGTTGCAAGGGCGGAGATCTTAGGGGTGGTCCCAGGGAAATATCTTAATAGAATATTCAGTAGTTTTCCAGGTGTGTCTTTTCAGGGTTGTGGTCTCCACCGATTGATTGGCTGGCTCTAGAGCAGGGGATCATTATTCCGTGCAGCTGGTCCTGACCTCAGCTATGGCCAGTTTTGTTGCTTATCTGGGCCTGGAG
The DNA here is from genome assembly GCF_014108245.1 of Pipistrellus kuhlii. Classification (NCBI taxonomy): domain Eukaryota; kingdom Metazoa; phylum Chordata; class Mammalia; order Chiroptera; family Vespertilionidae; genus Pipistrellus; species Pipistrellus kuhlii. The sequence goes on from NW_023425405.1 coordinate 20,664,603, forward strand.
CTGAAATTCAACTGGCCCAGGGTCCTCGCTCTGCTCATGTTTGCCTCACTGCCTAGAGCAGAAGAAGATTTTATTGGTGTGAAGTTACATCTCTCAGGTTCCAAAGTCCCCTGCCCCATAAGCCAGTCCTGGAAAAGATATGGCGGGGGTTCCAGCAGAGCCAGAGACAAGGGCATGCCCAGAGCTTCCTTTCCTCGCTGCAGCGGGTGTGGTTCCACATTCAGGCCCGATTAAAGGCTGTTAGCCCCTGTGTGGAGCCCAGCCTGGCTGTGTACCACGTGCACCACGGGGAGCGCAGCCCCTGCAATAGGAGCCAGGCAGCCCAGAGAGCTCGCCTGTCCTTTCTGTTAGAACTGTACTTAAGACCCAAATGATTAGGGAATTTCTCCTTTACTAAAGGAAGCCAACAGTAATAGAAAGAGTTTTTAAAGTAATTTCATGAATCCTAAAGAAATATGCTATTCGTTGGCATGAAAGTCACTGGATATGCAGCTCCTCGGGAAAACAGATATTTGCTACAGTGCAGAAATGCCACTGACGATACAGATTACTTTCTGGTCTCAAGAGAAAAAAAGCAAAATTATAGAATATTGGGGAAAGATATCATCATTCTAATCTGGTATCTAAGCATAGCATCACTAATGGGTAACAGCCTGATGTTCCATGTCTTTTGATGTAATTGACCACAACTACACAATATCATTTACAGTGTTGTCTAGAGAAAACTTAGCATGAGTCCATTGAGCCTTTATCTATTTATTTTTTAAAATATATTTTTATTGAGTTCAGAGAGGAAAAGAGGGAGAAACAGAAATAATGATGATGAGAAAGAATCATTGATTGGTCACCTCCTGCACACTGAGGATTAAGCCCGCAAGCCGGGCATGTGCCCCTACCGGGAATTGAACTGTGACCTCCTGGTTCATGGGTCGACGCTCAACCACCGAGCCATGCCATCCAGGCTCCACTGAGTCTTTAGACAAATAGTTCAGCTTTAGGAAACATCCAGGATAGAGGAGCAAGGTAAGCAAGAAGAAATGATCACATATCTGGGGCTGAGATATTGTGCAGTCCACTGGCCTGGTGCCTTCACAAATCAGGGGCAATTGGGAAAATTGCTAGATTTGAAATAAAGGCCATAACAATCTGATGCAATCACCCTAGTCTGGATCCTGGTTTGAAGAAGCTGTCAGGACATTTGGAAGGGAATTAGAATGTGGTGAAAGTATCAGATGGTATGAAAATTTATGAAATGGTAAACAAGAAATCATTGACTCTGTAAGGCAGTATGTACTGTAAGAGCTCATATTGGTTATTTCAGAGAGGAAAGGAGAGGGAGAGACAGAAATATCAATGATGAGAGAGAATACACACACACACACACACACACACACACACACACACACGCACGCGCGCGCGTGCACACGCGACAAAAAGAAAATATGCCCTTATATAGTAACAGTTGATTTCTAGATGGTAGAAATATGATGTTTTGATTGGTAGTTTTTTACTTGTGTATATTTTATAATTTTCTATAAACTCACTGAGGCTGTTTTTGTTATTTTTAGAAATCACCACAAAGAAAACATATCAACAAAGAATTAAGATTTTGTTTTATATTAAGATCTATTGATTCTTTTGAAACTCAGATGTCTTTTAAATAAAGTTTTTATTTTAGAGCAGTTTTAGCTTTAGGGGAAAGTTGCAGAGAGGGCACAGAGACTTCCGGTGCACCCTCCACTCCTTCCCCTGATGTGAGCATCTTTCGTTACTGAGGTTCACTTGTCAGAGCTGAGAAATTAATGGTGCGTTACTATTAAACGCCAGATTTTATTTAGGTGCCACCACTTCTTCCACTCACATCCTTTTTCTGGTCTCCAAGCCCCATTGCATTTAGTTATCTCATCTCTTCAGTCTCTTTTCTTCTGTGCCAGAGTCTCGGTCTCTCTTTGCTTTTCATGATCTTGGCCGTTTTGAAGAATATTGCTCAGGTATTTTGTCGAATGTCTCTTCCTCGGACTTGTCTGGTGTGGACTTCATACTCAGACTGGGTGATGGGCTTTGGGGAAGAATCCCAGAGGTGAGTGCCTTCCTCCTGCATCACCTGAGGGCGCCAAGCTGCCAGCAGAGCTTCGCGTGGGAAGGCACCTTGATTACTGGTTAAGGGAGTGTCTGAAGGTCTCTCCACTATTTTTGTAGTTGCTATTTTTCTCTTTCTGTACTTTATCCTCTGGAAGTGAGTCACTGAATCCAGTCCATATGGTTTTTCATTTGTACAGAATGCTTCTCTGTACTGCCTCCCACCCCAGCACACTAGCTGTTTTCACTGAGCTAAGAGGAGCTTACTTCTACCTACTTTTGGAAGAGCATTGTCAGGTAACAAATGCGAGGACCATGGCTCGGGTGGAGCTGGTGATGAAGTGAGAGGACCCTTAGGGAATGGTGATTGTCAGGGCCCCTTGGTCAGCCACTGCTCCTTCGCCTGCACCTCTGACCAGCCTGGAGCTTCTCCTTCCGATGTTCAATGGTAGCGACTTCCCTTTAGACTTCAAATTTAGAGACTTCCCTATAGGGGCAACTTTGATCTCCTTGGCTCTTTCATTGCTGCTGGAGAATGGGTAACAGGAGAGCAGAAGGAGTGGTCCTGAGAGTGAAGGAGAATGGCCAGGCGCCCTCTGGTCCTGGGTAGATGTGCACTTACACTTTGGTTGTTAGAGGAGAAGGACAACACAACCCCAAACCCCCACATCCAGTGGAAGAGTCTCCACCATTCTAAGTGGCCCCACATTTTCTCAACTATGAGTGTCCTTATATGAGAAATAAAGGTTTCTGGTTCAGGCTAACACCAGCAAAATGCTGGGGTGACTTAGTATACCAAATTGGGAGATTGTTCAGGTATGCACTGAAAATTGTTTTACCTCTGGAGAATTTGAGAATGGATATAAATTTGCAGAATTTCACATTGGATAACTTTCTCTAGCCATCTGTTCTTACTCTAGATATAGACTAATAAGTTACTTAGCACTCCACTTCCTGTCTCCAAGTGTAAATTTGAAAACAATTTCAGTTGAATATTAAAAGTTCATATTTTTATACCTGAAACTAACATAATATTGTATGTCAACTATAATAAAAAAAGATTTTAATGCATATTTCAATGACAAAATTTTCAGCCCAGATGTATATTTTGGGGTTTGCTTGATTAAAGTCTTCAAACATCTGTGCTAATTACCTCAATAACCTAGAACTGATTATAGTTCCAGGTTAATGTTTAATGGGGGGCAGCAGAAAAGTCAGTTACAGGGTAGGACAAAAATAGGTTTATAGTTGTATGAGAAACAGAGTTTATTCTTGTATTATTATTTATTAATTACTATATTATTTTCCATATGAACAACCATAACCTACTTTTGCCCTCTCCTGTACGTCAATATTTGTTGGCTCTGCACAAAAACCTGGGTATCTGTTTATCTGAATGTTTTAGATTGATAACAAAACATTTGGAATAACTCAATCTTTCAATCATATTTTTTGTGTGTGTGAAGACCTTTCTAAGGCAATTGAATAGGGGACTCCATCTTACTGCTATTAAATTGTAAGAACCTTTCTGCACCTTTAGAAAATGATATCTCACATCATTTTCTTTGTAATATCTAAACTTGATGGGATTTGTGTCAACATTTTTTAGGTTATTATTGTTTTTTTCCATCCTAACCGGAAAATACAATTTTACCAAGTGTCTCACTCAAATAGAATACATTATGTGCTACTAAGATATTTGGGAGCTATGTACAGTTCCTGTGTTTTGATTAAGCATTAAAAAAGAATGATATGCCCAGCTGGCATGGCTCAGTGGTTGAGGGTCAATTTATGAACCAAGAGGTACGGTTCAATTCCAGGTCTAGGCACATGTCCTGGTTGTGGGCTCTATCCTCATTGAGGGGTGTGCAGGAGATAGCTGATCAATGATTCTCTCTCATCATTGAAGTTTCTATCTCCCTCTCTCCCCCTCCCTCTTTGAAATAAATAAAAATATACTTTTTTTTTTAAAAGGATGATATGTCTCCTTCCTTCTAGCAGGAAATACCTAGCTGTTTGTTATGATTCTTGTTGTCATGTGTGTTTGTTTGGGGGAGGAGTCTATACCTTTCTACAAGCAAATATCAATTGGGAGCATACGATCCTGATTCGTAAGACAATTATCCACAAAAGTTGTCATCATTATCAGCTGTATTTGACCTTTTCAGCTTATCATTGCATTGTAAGGGAAGTGGCCTCAGCATGTTTATCTTGCTGCATTTTAGAGGCAGGATATCATCTCTGTCTGTCAGGAAATTTCAGACTCAAATATACATCCAGATGAAGGCACGCCTGTAATTGGGCATTATAGAGGCTGATGGGTGGCTGCTAAGGCCCTAATATCAGATCCATCACCACCTCCCCTTCCATTGCCCCCTCTTACACAATCCACAACTTAAAGCATAATTCTTTTATGTGCTTGCTTCACTATCATTTGTATGTAGGGAGTGAGGTCAGTGGACATGGGGTAAGTGTAGCATCATTGTGACTGTGATCTTTCCACATAATTTAATGATGTGCTCCCCCCCACCCCTATCTGAGTAGTGAATTTAGCAGTGACTTTTCCTGATTTTTTCTCTTGGCCTTGCTCACATTTTAAAAATTCTTCTCCATCATTAAGCCAGATAATGGACAAGTCCAGTCTCTCCATTCTGAATAAAGATGTAGGCTCTTTTCCTGAAGTAATACCCGTTTGAGGAAGTGTTTCCATTTGGTTCTCCGGTGCACACCTGGTCTACCTGAGAGCTTGGGGTGGGTGGGGGATGTGAGATTCTCCTTCCTCAGAAGAGGCAACTTTCATTTGTCTTTTTCTTCCTTTTCTTTCCCAAGCATCAAATACTTATACATTATTATTTAAAAAGTATTTCTATTTCCTTTACTTTTTTCCAGCTATCCAACCTTATCTTATTGGAGGCATAGTGAGTTTCAAATATATTTAAATGAATAAAAACAAATGAGGGCCTTTAGTAGCCAACATTCCCAACATTTAAAAAAAAATCCTAACTACTTTATTTTTTGAGTTTGGCTTATTATGAGAAGTTGGCAAGGGTAGGGGGACTTTCATGTCTTAGGACAGTTACAATTCATATTCCTCCTTTTTGTCCACAAGGATTATATATTTTCTCTAATAACTGAGGGGAACTGAACATGTTTACACTCTTACGTTTTATCTTAGCCAGAGATTTTTCCAGTTTTTACTTTGGAGAGTAGGCCTCAAGCACTCATTTATGCATCCTAAATCTAAATCTCCCATCCTAGTTACCTCTAAGAATGCCAGGATCAGATACCTTCTGCTATCTGATTGATATATAACTGCCATCACCACACAATGTCTAATACTTATCTCAGACTTCCCCTGTTCCAACAGAATTTGGTTCTCCTTCTCTAAACCAGTTCCTTCTTGTCTTGCCCGTCTCAATATATGGCACCACTTTCCAACCTGGCGCTCAAATTGTGCTCGATTCCCCTTTCCTCAATCCCACACCCAGTCCATCAGGAACTCTACTGGCTCTAGCCTCCAACTTATGTTGAACCGTTTGAGCGCCCCCAAATGCAGGCCACCGTGATTCCTCATGTGGTCTATTCCGGTAGCCTTCTCCACAGGGATATTTGGCCTGCCTCCTTTTCTCACATGCTCTTCCTATCATAGCCGTGCCCCTTAGCAGCCAGAGTGACCTTTTAAAACATATCAGTACCGTGTATAAAATGTCCTTAGTCATACTGTTGCACTGTGTCCAATATCCAGAGTCCTCCTTATGAACCAGCAGGCACTACACCCCTTGGCCACTGCCTGTCCCAGCCTCCTGTGTGCCAGACACCACTCTAGATACCAGGATCATTGGAAATAGCAGGCCTACCCTCCCAGAGGTGACAGTCTAATGGGATTCCTAAGAGATAGGTCGAAGACCTTTTCAAATCTCCCAGTTTGTGAATATCGCTACAGTATTAAACATTCCCCCATAAATTATAGCTTTTTGCGCTGGCCAGGACACTCATAAATTACATTTTCTAATCTCCCTGGTCCCTGAGCGAACTTGTTTATTTCATATTTCTGATCTGCTGCCACATTCGACATCCTACTTTTTATTTTAAACAAAATACCCCTCTCTAAGACCTCTTCTCATCTATTATCAGCATTAGCAGATCATTTCCTTTGATGGACTGTTTTTTGTTTTTTTGGTTTTTTTTTTTCACAAGAAGAGCAATTTAAAAAATAATCCCTTTATGAATGTTAATGCATGTGTAACAACAAGGGACAATGACACTAATACATTGAGTTTGTATGCCAGGTAGTAGATTAGTCTTTCTCACGAGTTAAATGATTCAGTCCCACAAACAAACCCTGAAACATCATGACTCAAAGTCATGCCTCAGCCAAAGTGCTGAGCTTCTCCACATGTCTGGAGTCTCTTGAGAAGGACAGACATCACAGCGATCTCTGCTAGTGAAAATCCACAGAAGCTCCCTACCTCCCTTCGGGAACCTTTACCATCACCTCTACATCCTCCCACCCCACTCCCCTTGGTAACGTGGGGGCTCTGAGATCACGCTGGTCTTTCTGCCCCAAGCTGTGTTACTTGTGCCAGCATAGGAGGCTACAGTCTGACCTGGGTCCCTCGGTTGCCACTGGTGCCTTTGCTTGGCTTGAGTTCACACTGGCATTGAACTCCTGCAATTGCTTTTAATTTTAACATGCAGAGTTACTTATCTTCCCTTCTTTGGATAGTTTCCCCCTGGCTTAACTGACAAAAAAAAATTATTTACACTTGAAAAAGAATTTTATACTAAAAATATAAGACATCTGTAAGGTTAAAACATGATAATTTGATGGACATATACACTGTTAATACCTCCATTACCTCGCTATTTTTCTTTTGTGTGGGAGAGTATTTAAATTTTTTTCTCTCAGCAAATTTTGATTATCCAACAACAGTGTTGTCAACTATTGTCACCATGCTGCACAACAGATCCTCAAACCTGTTTCCTGTTTCCCCAGCCCCCAGCAACTACGTTTCTGCTCCCTGTTTCTATGAATTCTACTATTTTATTTTATTTATTTATGTGTGTGTTTAGATTTCACATATAAGTCTTCTGTCTGGCTTACTTCACTTATTATAACATCTTCCAGTTTTACCCATGTTGTCACAGATGATAGGATTTCCTTCTTTATAACTGAATAATGTTCCATTGTATACACACATATATGCACCATGTTTTCTTTATCCATTTATCCATCCACAGACACTTAGGTTGTTTCCATACCTTGGCTATTGTGAATAATGCTGCAGTGAGTGGGAGTACAGGTATCTTTTTGAGATAATGATTTCATTTAATACACACACACACACACACACTCAGAAGTAGAAATGCTGGTTCATATGATAGTTGTAATGTCTTGAGGAGCCTCCATACTGTTTATCACAGTGGCCGTACAACCCCACTAACAGTGCACATGTTTCCCTTTCCTTCCCTTCCTCCCCAGCATGTTCCCGCTTGCCTTTTTGGTAAGAGACATTTTAACACAAAAGTTGATATGTCCCTGTGATTTTGATTTACATTTACCTGATGACTAGTGATGGTGAGCAGCTTTTCATATACCTATTGGCCATTTGTATGTCTTCTTTAGGGAAATGTCTACATAGGCTGCTAGCCCATTTTTTAAATTGGACTATTTGGTGGTTGTTTATCTATTGAGTTGTATGCTTATATGTTTTGAAACATGTTCTCACCACTTTCGTGTGTCAAGTTCCACTTGAGAGCTTTCAGATAACCCAATATTTTGATAACCTGTGTCATGTGGAAATCCATCCAATATTGTCTCCTCACTCTCCCTCATGGAGCAGCTAGAATTCTGACATGTTCTTTCCACAACCCTTGTTTTCAGATAGGTCAAATCATCTTCCTAAGTTTGTTATGAAGCCCTGAATTCAAAATTAAACCCAGAGTATTCTTTAATTCAAGTGACTATCCTAACAAATTTATATAGGTTTTCAAAAAACCGTACCCCCAAATTTTTTTCCACCAAAAAAAAAAATAAATAAAATTGAACCCTTTCCTTACCCTTCCTATTCCCAGAATAACTCTTATAACCCAGTTCCTGATGTTACAGGATCCTTAATTCTTCCAAATCGTCAGCATGTGCAATATGTCCACCACTGAAATGTTGCATGATCAGCCTTGAAAGTTGAACCAGATCCCTTGAGTTCCTTCTGTATCTATACTCAGGGGCCCTCCCATCAGAGGTTCCCCTCTAGAGGGCACCCTCCCAGGTAAGCTTAGCAGAGATCTTCCGCTCAACCCACCTATTTGTACGTTTGATATAAACATTTACATTTTTTAAAAATTCAGAAGCATATTGCATACAACCTTGAACTCACAAGTAACTTATCCTTTAGAGTAAGTAGGGGAAACAGACTTCTAAGTTCCAAAAGCATTACCATTAGCGCCCATTTAACTTAGCAGACGGTGTTTTAAATAGCCCTTACCATTACAGGGTCAGGCACACGTTGTTATCCAGCTCAGCCTGTCTGTCCTGCTTATTCTCAGCCATGGTCCAAGGCATAAATTCTACTAAGAGCATTAGAAGTGGACTGATTATTCTGGGCCACCCGTTGGTCTTAATTATCCCTATTCTAGGTGAGTCTAGAAACAGCCTTGGTCAGTTCCTCAGCCCCACTCCTGCCTCTGCAAGAGGAGCCACTCCCTGACAAATCAGAAGCTAGCCACTCTTCTCCACCACCCCCGCTGAAGAGCTCTCCAGCTCCCTCCTCCTTCAGCCTCACTTGGCTCCATTGTATTACAGAGATGGGCCTCTTCTTCTGGGGCTTCTTTTTGAGCTCATTGCCCCACACGATCATGATCATGACAAGGTTTTCTTTGATATCTGGACTTCTCAGACCTTCTACCTTGCAGTATCTTTCAGTATCCCATTCATCACAGTCAGAAGGACCTTGGGCCGCATGGCAGGTGGTTCCGAAAAGACTTCAGGGGTTTTGAGGCGCTGAGGTGGTTTTGAAATTTCACTCCCCTCTTCCAGGCTTTGAATTGTTGTGGATATAATTAGTTTTCTCTGTTTCCTCCTCCAGCCCATTTCTCTCCTGGGAGATGACTTGATTAAAAATATTCTCTACTTATTGGTGGCATTCTGGTTCAATGGGTTGTTTGGAGACTTCACAGGAACCTCGGCACTATTCCTCAGACTCTGAAATATTGGAGAAGTCAAAAGCATTAAAATCTACTCTCAGGAACTTGGCTCTCTAGTGAACCAAATAACACGCTACCTTTGTTCTCCATGGAACTACCTCTCTGTTTCATTATTACATGAAGGTTTTGTAACTTGGATTTTAACCATTTGCAGGGGAAGTCAAGACTACTTTGAAACTATTATAAAGCAATGGTTTTCTTTCTAAATAATGTGACTCTACCTCCATGTTTGTATGGTGGGTCTGCCCCCTATTTGCAAGCGATGGAGATCTACTCTGGCTAATTGTAACCAAAAAAAAGAGAAGGCAGCTGGGCATGGAGGGACCTGGAGAGTACCGTATTTTCTGGCGTATAAGACGACCCCCTAATTTTACAGTTAAAACATAGGCTTAGGCCTATATTCGCTGTATAAGACTACCCCCCACTTCCGAGGCAACACCAGTTCTTTTTTTAATAGACCGCCTCTCTGACTCTGGCCAATCTGAGCAGGCTTTTTACTAGAACACAGTGTCGCCGGAAAATACGGTATTATGTAAAGTGAAATAAGCCAGTCAAAGGAAGACAAGTATCACATAATCTCACTGATGTGTGGAATCTATTGAACAAAATAAAATGAACAAAATAGATCCAGAGACCTGGAAGCATGTAACAGACTGCGTAATCTCAGAGGGAGGGGGTGGGAGATGGAAGAGATCAACCAAAGAACTTATAAGCATATGCATAACCTGTGGACACAGACAATAGTATGGTGAAGGCCTTGGGAGAGGTTGGGAGTGGGTGGCAGGGATTAATAAGGGGGGAAAAAAGGGATATCTGTAATACTTTCAACAGTAAAGATAAAATAAACATCATCAATTAATTTTTGCAAAAAAGAAGGCCACTGGGGTAACTCATGGAACTGACTGAGAGATAGCCACCTATAAAATCAGGGCAGAAACCAGGAAGAAAACTGGGGTCTCAGCAGCTGAAACGTGTGTGTTTTTGGGTGTGTGTGGGGGGGTGGGGGGAGGGTAGTCTTTTTCCTGACTCAGTTCCATTAACCCCAGTCTCCATGTTTGCCTCAAATTTCAAAACCCCAGGAGAAAAAGTTAATTGTCCTAGCTTGAGTCAGACCAGTCAGCTATGCCACGAGGGTGGAATGCTCATCAGAGTCTACTTTGTGTAGTGTGAGGCCACTGCAGCACCAGGGAGCACACTGTGAGTCAGGCAGGCGTGTCCCCTGCGGACTACTCTTTTAGGGCATTCACAGCCCACCTGCATTGGAGGAAGATCGAACTAGTTTTGACAAAATTCACAGAACTTCAGAATATTAGAATGGAGGGAAGCTTAGATAATATTTATATTGTTTTACTGAACATCTACTTAGTGTCCGGCTCAACACTTTAGATATACCATCTCTTTTTATCTTTACAATGATTCTAGAACTCAAGTACATGATACATTTTATTCTACAGACAAGGAAACTGAAACATTTGGCTTAGAAAATGTGAGTTTGGAATCTCCTAAACTCCTCATAACTTACTACAGTCAAGGGACAAAATTCTGCTCCTGCTTCTGAGTTCCTAGAAATCCAAATTTGATTTCTGGTTAATTTAACTAGGTCAGAAGTAAATTACAGAAGAGCATTTGTCCCCAACTAAAAAGGGGTAGGGGACAGGTGAATCCTTCCACATGCTTGTCTTTGCTTGTACACTGTCAACCAAGAACTTAAAACCATTTCATGAAGAGAGCTATAATTAGCAGTCCCCTTTTTGATAAAGGGAAAACATTAAGCCTTCATGTGTTCACCCCATTTCTGTCACCCCATGGCATGGACTCACTCTGCCCGCCCACCGCCTCCTGCTGCGTTTTCCTGTGGCCTGACATTTGTCTCCCATCACCACATGCTCACCCACACAGTTCCATTTCTGGGCCTCTCGCCACCCACTCTTGCGCTGTCTTCTGTCACACAACCCAAAACTCATGCCGATTCTCTCCCCTCCCCTGTGGTCATCCTGCAGGCCACTCCTTTCTGCAGGAAGCCCATTCTTCACTCTCTACCGAACTAGAAACGCCTTTGCCCACCTACCTGTAGTTACTTGCTGAAGTGACCAAGCCACACATCCTCTTAGCCTTTCATCTGCTGACTCTTTTGGGGGGAAGGGGAGCTTCTGTCACAGTTGTGAGGTTGTTTCTGTTGAGGCATTAGGTGCATCTAGATGACTTAAGGAGGATATTTCTGCCAGTGAGCCAGATTTCCTTACTCAGATACTATTATTTCAACATGAATGTCTATCAGGTGACCATAAAAGTTCCCAGAGAGGAGCAGAAAGCAGCTCAGGTGTGCCTTTGGTTCCTGTACAATGCGTGATCTGATGCCAGGCTGATATTAGTACTCAATAAGGACTCACCCTGATTGCTTACCCCTACAATCAGGTGTTGACTGGAGATGCTCACCCGAGAAAAATGCCTTTCTACTTGAAAAAGGGCATCAGCCATGTGACCACCTGGTCTGCTGTGAGCATAACTGTGAACTCACTAAAGATTGAGTTTCTCATCTCTAGGTGAAAAGTATTCTTGCCATTTTAATTGATTCATGCTGAATTCTTCACAGCAATGAGCAGACTCATTATTTCTTCTTCCTGATATTGTTGTGCTCCCTCCCTAAGCCCCTTCTTACCTATCAGAAGGACCCGATTGTGATGCCCAAACCTTGCCCTAGAAATGGTTGAAGAGCTAGTGAAAGAGGACCAGAGTAATGACTAGTTCAGGTTGGCATTAGCTTTCTCCACCAGGATGGCAGCTGTAGGTTTCACATGCCCAGTTGCACTGTTGCAGTTTCGAAGTTTTCCAGCATTGGAATTTTAGGTAGGAATCAGCAAGACTTCCCTTCATTTCTCAAGAGTGACACAAGCAAACAAATAATGAGTGAAATCAAATACCCTGGGTTCTTGGAAGTTCCACTCTACCGATCTCCTGTTCTTGCATATGTTTTAATTGGTGTGGCCTTCATGGAAAACAGAATGGAGGTTCCTCAAAAAATTAGAAATGGCACCATTTGTGATCCAGAAATCCCACTTTTGGTTATTTATTTCTCCAAAGAAATGAAATCAGTATCTCAAAACAATATCTGCACTTCCATGTTTGTTTCAACATTATTCACAGCCATGATATCAAAACAACCTTAGCATCATGAAATTATATATATACATTTACTTATTTCTAACTATATAAATTTGGCACATATATTTATATATTATTTATACGTGTATTTCATTTTAAGGCTGAATAATAGTTTATTTTTTTGTATATATATGAAAATCTGCCTTTTGTGACTACATGGATGAATCTAAGTTATGCTAAGTGAAATAAGTCAGAGACAGAAAGACAAATACTATGTGATCTCACTTATATGTTGAGTCTAAAATATTCAAACTCTTAGAAACAGAGAGTTGAGTGGTGGTTACCAGGGACAAGGGGGAGGGGGCGATGGGAAGGTTTTGGTCAAGTGATAATCATTTTCAGTTATTCAAGGTAAGTAAATTCTGGAGACCTAAAATACAATGTGACTATAGTTAAATGTATTATACTCAATATATTTTGTGTACTCAAAATTTGCTAAAAGGGTACAGTTTAAGTTTTGTCATCACAAAGAAAAGATGTGAGGTGATGGGTGTGGTAATATCCTTGATTTTGGTAAATATTTCACAATGCATACATACAACAAATCAGGTGTACACATTAAATACATAAAAATTTTTCAACTGTAAATAAAGAAGGAAAATTTTTTATTTGAGATGGTAAGTAGTATGGGAGCCATTGTATTTACTAATACTAATTTGTAGGCTGACCACTGGATATTTTATTAAATCTTTCCTCCTAATTAAGAAAATACCAGACTTGCAGATGGCATGAATATACCCTTTCTGTAAACTCATCCATATTAGTGTCCTGGGACAATCCGAAAGCTGACTTTATCCAGGCAGCAGAAAGGATTTACTCGATTCTCCTAGAACTCAAAGCTCGACGGAGCCTGGCATGATTTTACCATGCCTCAATCAACAGGGTCTAGGAACCAGGTCTCCTTGGGTTTCTCTATTCTGGCAGAGACAAACCCCTGACTCTGACCCTGCAATTAGTAAGTACATGTCAGCAAGTTGATCACTTTTCCCCGACATCACCACTCTTATAAGGCCCAGGAGCTATAGTAGAAAATTAATGCTTAAAAAAAAAAAATGTGTAGCTCTTCTGGGCTCACCTCTGCCAATTACACGGATAACGTATATCGTAAAGGGGAAGAGTATCTGTGTCTCCATCACCAGCTTGCCATAATGAAGAAGTCATAGATGCTCACCTAATAGCCCCTGCTGGATCCATGGAGCTGTCTCTCTAGTAAATAGATTTTGAAACTGGGTCATCTTCAGGCCTGGACTTCCATTTGTACAGCCTAATGGAAAAAGGAAGACGCACCCATACACAACGTAATGTATCTAGCTCAGAAAGAAGCAGTAGTGAGAGCTGTTATGCATACACCACTTAGGGCTTGGGGTTATTGGCGAGTGTGGGAGGCCCAGCTCCTCCTAGGATCTTATCTCTGATCAGCTAAGAACGACACACTACACATCAAGGATACCAGCTGTTGCTAGGCAGCTCCATGCTATCAAAGTCATCGCGAGAGTGGCACTCCCCGTACTTTTAAAGCTGTCCTTGCTCAGTGACAGAGACATTCATTTCGGGGTGATGTCTCAATGAATCTTAATGGCGTGGCATCCACATTTTCCCCAGACACCTTTGTGTCAGAACAGGGTATTGTTCAGAGACTTTGGGGGAAAGGGATATTTGCAAGGGTGACTGGCATGAGCACCTCAATGATCTGCCTGGAAGAGAGTCTCTTTTTTCTTTAAAATCCACGGATGCTGGGGGAACTGTGTGTGACAGAAGGTGGCCTTCAGGGACCAAGCTCAAGGGTGGGACACATCTTGTTCTTGGCCCAATTACTACAAAGGGACATTTTCACTTCTCACCTAGAAATATTCAAACACTAAGATCCATTTTCTTTGAAGTTAAAATTTCTTAAAAAAAAAAAAAAAAAAAAAAAAAAAAAAAAAAAAAGGAGAGAGAATGAGTGGGCAGGCCGAAATTGAGTTAAAGGGTAGATCATCGCTTCTCTTTCTGTAAACTTCCTCCTTCCTGTCCTGGGTTTTGGGGCAGTGCTTTTCCTTTGAGGCAGGAGGTCATTGCCTGTCCTGCTTGATGCCACGCACTTCGGGCCCCTAAGGCCCAGCTCGGAACTTGGCTGCCATGAAGAAGCTTTGGGGGTTTCTGTTCTCAAGTGACAAATTCTAATTTGTTTGTGTTTTCCTGTACTGTATTCTATTCCACAGAAATACCTCACTGTGGATTTGGAGGGATCAGCCCCCACTCAGAACCAAGTGATTTTTACTTGGTGGGGAAATCAGAGGTCTGTCTGCTTCTCTCCATCTCCAGAGGGGCTGGCCTCCTTCCCAGCTCCTATGGGGGCTGGTGGGATCCTAGCAGGATTTTAAGGACACATATTATATCCATTATATCCTATAATTTGGCTTACCTTGCCTTTGGGTTTTCAAAGCCAGACATCCTCAAGCTGCCTGACCCATCCTGGGATGACATATGGCTAGACATGTTTTATTGATCTTGGGATTGAGGGTAGGGATAATAATTTCCCAGCTCTGACCTTTAGCTCTCAATCCCATGTTACCCATAACCTTTTTAATAGGCATGTTTCTTTGAAGGAAAATTTATGCTCCCATACTTCTGCAGGGATTCTCAAATGAGCATTGTATGCAGTGAACTAAGCCTTGGCCAAGATCTGAGCATTGATTTTGTTTGTAGGAGTAAACAAACATTGATGGAGAATACGAACAAAACGCAGCAGGACTCAGAGAAGGAAAGAGTCACCCGGGTCAAAAGAATTGGGAAGGGTTTTAAAGACATCTGAGCTTGACTCCCCAGATGGGTGGGATTTGGCACATGGGAAAGCAGGGGGAGGATGTTCAGATGGCAGGATTAGCCAGAGGAAAGGCACACAGGGGTGGGTGGGAAGGGGCTGTGTGTGGTGTGTTCAGGGCCCTGCCCTGAGCAGGGCACATTCAGCACAGCTGGGATGGCTGCGAGGGCTGGGTTGAGGAAGTTTATATTAGGGTTCCTAATTTTTCTTTCAACTCCCTATTATGAAACTTTTTTATGACAGTAAAACATGCATAACACAAAATTTACCACGTGAAACATAGCATTCAGTATATTTGCATTGCAACCATCACCACCGCCCGTCTCCAAAACTTACTCATCTTCCCAGCTGACACTCTGCACCCATAAAGCTGGAAGTCCCTCCCAGGTGGTAATCACTGTTCCACTTTCTGTTGCTGCCACTTGGCTATTCTAGGCATCCCATATAAGTGGAATCATACAGTATTTGTTGTTTTGTGGCTAACTTATTTCACTTAACATAATTTTCTTAAGGTTCATCCATATTGTAGCATATGACAGAATTTCCTTCTTTTTTAAGGCTGAATAATACTCCATTTTATATATGTAATAAATTCATTTGTCTATCCATTCATCTGTCTTTGGACATTTGGATTGCTCCCACCTTTGGCTATTGGGGATAATGCTGCTATCAACATGAGTGTACAAATATCTTTCCAAGCCCCTGCTTTCATTTCTTTTGATTATGTACCCAAAAGTAGAATTCCTGGGTCATATGGCAAGTCTAAGTTTAATTTTTTGAAGAATCTGCATACCATTTTTATTATGAAAATTTTTAAACATTCATGAAAGTTGAAAGAAAAGGGCAGTGAGCACCCGTGTATTCACCTCTAGGATTCAAAAGATAGTCTCGAACTGCCTCGTTCTAGAATGCCAGTTGATTAGAGAAATTCATACAGTTTGGGATTGAGAGTGATACATCATCATTGCCCAGTTCTGACCTTTAGCTTTCCAGCTCATATCAAACACAAACTTCTGATACTTATTTCCTCGAGAGAAACTTTACAATTCTGTACTTCTAATGGAACAGGGGACACTCATAGATCCACAATCTAAATTTAACAAAAGCTAACATTTTGTTATATTTACTTCCTCTTTCTCTCTTCTCTATCTAGCTATCAAAAAGTTTGATTTTTGGTGAATGCTTCAGTGCTAATTGCAGACTTCATGGCCCTGAATATGTCAGTGTATCTATAATACATACCCACATTGCCATTATCACACCCAACAAAGTAAACAACTATGTCCTAACAACACCTATGTCTAGTTCATGTTCTAATGCCCACAGATGTCCTTTGTGGCTGGATTTCTTTGTTCAAATGGAATCCAGTACCCAAGGATCATTCATGGCAGACTTTTGACTCATCCAGCAGATGAAAAAGAGTGATGGGAGGTTTTGAGCAGGGAGGGAAAGATCAAAGCTGAGATCTGGCATCATGGGCAGTGGAATTTTCCTGGGTTCCTTGGGGCTGGAATCTAACTCTTAGAGGTGGGTTCAAGAAAGTGAATGAAGAGTGAATTCCTGATTCCAAAGTGAAGCAGATACAAGTTCTAATGGAGCTTGCATGGGGGACATAGTCTTGCCAAACCTTCAACATGGATGACAAAAAGACTCACAGTGAGTCATTACCAAGCTTACCAGAAGTGCTGCATATTCTATCTCCAAGTCTTGTTATTTAAGGTAAATGACTTGCCAGTTTCAGCAATTTTAGCCTGTGCATTTGTGGTACATTTGGATGCTGGGGATTCACAATATATATAATAACTCATTTTCTCCTATTTGGTAAAGAGAGCTTGTTTCTGGGCATGGGTGCCAACCTGGGTGTTGCGGGGGGAGGGGGGGTGTTTCTCAAAACTCAGTCTTTATCTTCCTTCCTGTCCCCTCTCTCTGTCTTTAGGTAACAATAAAACCAAGATTTCCAAAATCCTTAGTCTGTTACTGGATCTGTCACTTACTGAGTGACAACTCTTTACTCAGCAGTGAGGGGGTGGGGGGGCAAATACACAGCACTTGAAACCAGGACAAAGAGGCAAAATAATCATAGAATCGACACTTTCCACCCAGAGTGCAAACTGTAGTGGATGTTCGGATCAAGGCTGAATGAAGGAGCCAGAGAACTTCCAGCAAAAGACAGAAACTGAAGGATCTTGAAGGATTTGTTGGGTGTAGCTGAGAGAACAGGAGAAAATAAGGCATAACCCCTCTGCACTGTGGGTTCAGAGCTTACTTCTAACCTTCCCTCACCCTCTTCCTGGAAACCCCTTCAGACTCTTGACTTAAAGGAGCTACCAGCATCTGGTACTGCACAGAGTGAGGTCCCTGAGAGGGGCATGTCAGAAGTCTTCGACCAAGGTGCTCGCGTGCTCTTAGGAAGATCTTAGTTCTCCTCATTTTTATGCATGTGGTTATCACCTGGCACACACATATTGTTCTCCTATGGGAGCCAAGTTTGGGTGTGGAGAAGGTACCCAGACCAATGAATTTCAGGTGTGCAACTCCATGTGGGGGGAGGAGGGGGGAAATTTAGTACAAAGGCATGCTTTTTGCCTTGATTTAGGAAGAATTTATTAGCCTAGAGTTTTTTATTTTTCTTTTCCTCTTTAGACAAAGGAAGGGCTTTACTTTTGGACTTTATCCTCTATTGCTTTAATTTATGTTTTCTTAGCTTCTAAGATAGGACACATTGAAGCAAACTCTTGCTTTTGTCTCTGTGAATCATCAGCAAGCTCTGTTACTTGACCTCTCCTTGACCTGCGGTTGCAATTTGGGGTGTGTGTGTGTGTGTGTTGTTGGTGGTGGGGGGGGTTGTTTTAAGATTGATCCTGTACAATTTAGTCAAGGTTTTGCTTCCAAGGATCACAGCAGCATTCTCTGAGCCTTGCAGGAGACCCAGGGAAGACTAGAAAGTAAATCACCCGACGACTATTGCTGATCCTGGTACCTTGCTCCTGAGCTTCCAGGATGAGCACGGGTTGGGCTTTTCCATGAGGGAATGGGGTGTGATGGTAAGGAAATAGGCTTTGAGCTGAAGCTAATTTGGTTTAGATATTTTCGTTGTCTCCCCCCCCCCACCCCCCAATCCTAACGTCGGCCTAATGTATGTAGGGACCTCCTGTTCACCAGGAGAGGTGGCCCAATGTAGTGGCTCAGAAATCAGGAATGGCTTTGAATCCCAGCTCTGTCACTAACTGGCTGTGTGGCCTTGGGCAAGACATCTGTGTTCTCTGACCCTCAGTGTCCTGATGGGTAATAAAACCTAATTTCCAGAGTTGTTCAGGGGATTAGAAATGATAAAATACCTCACCCTCCACGGTGTCTGGTAACAAAAGCCAAACCATGGCCCCTGTTTGGAATAATGTCTGCGGCACCCCCGTCCCAGGGACACAGTCCACGATACAGCCGGTATTTTCCACCAACACCAGTGCGAATGTAGACTTACGGTATTTTAAGAAAATTTTGTCATTTTCCATTTTTCATCTGTGCCTGGTTTATTTATATGTTCTCCTTCTCAGATACAGATGAAACAAATTACATAAATAGTTCATATATATATATATATTATGTATATGTATATACATTTTCCTCCTCTCCTTAGCCATATCTCACCCCAGCTCTCCTCCACCTCTCTACTCTAAATTTCCTCCAGTGTGCTCCCCCTTTTTTAGATTCGCCTCCCATGTTTTAAATAGGCGCTCCCCACAAATTCTGTACCCATTGGTGATACCTGTGACCCATTGTTATCTTGAACTTTCCCTTTGTCTACCCACAATCCCCTGCTGCCTCTTATACCTACCGTGTCCCCCTCACTCCCATTTTCTATTGCCTACATCACCCCCATCGCTGACTTTTTTTGTAACTAATCATTCTGATTTTAGTTTCTTAGTTTGATTCGGTTTCCAAAGAAACCTGGCTACAGATATATTCCAGAAGAATCTTCAGAGGGAATTACACACACACACACACACACACACACACACACACACACGATACAATTATTAAGAATCTACCCGTGCATGTACTGTATATAACATTGTACTTAGCTTCTAGAATTTCATTGTTTTGACCTTATAACAAGCTCAGAGCACAAGCAGGGCTGATTTGTTATCCACAGGTTAGAAGAGCAAACCAAGGCCCAGAGACATTCACAGGTGGCCCCAAGGCCTCTCTGTCCTTCACTAGTGGCGCCAGAGTCAGCCCTTGGCTTTGTGTACGGTGCTTGCTGCCTGGTGAAGCGCCCTCCCGCCTCAGTGAACAGCGACCCAGTGCTGTGTATTCATTCTGCTTATTTACACGTACGTGGCTTTGTACGTGAGGGGAATGGGAGGAAAGGATGGGGTTGGGAACAGGTTGGAACGGGTTGGAACCAGGGAGCTATAATTAGTTCTTTCTCCCACACAAGCCACTGAAATACCACATAGAATAAACAGCACCACCCGCAAAATGCCATGATTACACAGCATTGCTTCCTAGTCAGGGTGGGGGATGACACTAATTAACAGGTGGAGATGAGATATTTACAACATGCTATTACTGGTAATGGAATTATCTTTACCCTCCTGCTCAGAATGGAGGTCTGGGATCCTCCCAGCTCTGTGTCTGGCCATGCCCTGGGAAATAGGATGAAGTGAGAGGCCTGGGGTCTCTTCTGGTCTAGACCCCCTCACACCCACAAAGAGGGAGATTGAAGAATGAGGCAGCAGCGAGGGTGGAGGAAAGTCATGTTTTTACACCAGGGGAGGGGCAACTCTGCCAGCACCCCTCACCCATTCCTCATCCCAGGGCCTTGGGATATTAAAAGAAGTTCCTCTCCCAGTGATTTTTGGACTGAATTTAAGGCGGAGTCCTGAGGGTACTGAGACCTGAAGATCCTTCCATTGGGCAAATCAGTGCAGAAGTGACATCACCTCTCTGAGTCTGACCCCTCCAGCAAGTCCACAGACAGACAGACAGACCTATACAGAGCAGATGGTTTCCAGCTCAGAATGAGTTCTGTTCCAGATTTCTCTGTAATGTGATTTGGGACTCAGAACACATTTTCTGATAGGAACCATGCTGTAAGCAGGAGGCAGCTTTTCAAGCAGTGAGAGCCCAGTTAGTAGCTGAGCCAGGAGTGGGGAGCCTGGGTCCTGGTTTCAGCTCTGTCACTGGCTGCCTCAGTGACCAAGAGCAAGTCATTTAATCTCTGCACCGATTGTCTCACCTGAAAGCTGATTATCTCTATTGAATAATAGTGAATTAACCACCTGTACATACCTTTCCAGGAGAGGTTATATTCCGATTCCTAAAGTGCGATGTCAGGAATGCATCTGTTCTGCCCAATTTGGGGCAGACTTGGGAAGTCCTGCCACCCTGCCTTCTAGTGGCTCATAGGCAGGTAGGGCTCAGAGGAGAGCTGAAGCCATAACATGGACCTCGGGGCAGCAGGGGAAATGGGAATGGGCCCAGCTCTGGCTGTGTCAGGAGTGGAGGCAGGGTTTTTCCAGGGTCAGCAGATGGTGTGTGTGGGTGGAGGGGGTGTGCTAAGGTGAGAGGTCACTAGGCGAGGATGGGGGAGGGGTCCCACATAGTATAAAGGTGGGCTTTCTAACATACTGAGGACTCCGTAAGGAGACTTGGACCAGGGTTAAGGGTGGTATCAAAGCCTTCCTTTAGTTCATTCTACCTTCAGTTCCCAGAAGCCTTCACCTCTGCATTTTCCTGCTTTATCCCACTGGTTCAACTTGAGGTGTACATGTTGCCTTACCTTGGATCACTTTTGCCCTTCCTTCTCTAAAACTGTTTCATCTTTCCTAGAACCTCCTCACTCCTCTTATTCGTTCCATGCTGGGAATACTTCTACCTATTCCCAGAACAGGGTCTTTGGCCTATCATGTTGTATAAGGCAGGGGGCAGGTTTACATGGGAGGTAAGCCGTTCATGCAATTCTGAGAGCAGGTGTTTAGGTCTCTTGTAAAGCAAGGGCCACCACAATTCTCTCATAAAGAAAGGGCAGGCAGCCAAAACCGGTTTGGCTCAGTGGATGGAGCATTGGTCTGTGGACTGAAAGGTCCCAGGTTCAATTCCGGTCAAGGGCATGTACCTTGGTTGTGGGCACATCCTCGGTAGGGGGCGTGCAGGAGGCCGCTGATCGATGTTTCTCTCTCATTGATGTTTCTAACTCTCTATCCCTCTCCCTTCCTCTCTGTAAAAAATCAATAAAATATATTTAAGAAAGAAAAAAGAAAGGTCAGGCAGCTACTTCTGGGGCCAGGGGTGGTGGTCAAGGAGGGCTCCAGGAGAGAGCAGCCTTTGAACTGGGCTTTGAAGTGTGACTGGCAGAGCAGGGAAGGTATTCTAAGCACAGAGAGTTCCTGGTGGGACAGAACAGGGTGTGGACGGACAAGGTGTATCACGTCATTGCCTTTGGCTTGGCCTCTCTGCCCCCAGCATAAATGGTGACCAGTTGTCCTAAAGTCCTCCTTTTCTTCTCTTTTACTCTCCAAAACCTTCGCCAAAGGCCTTGTGACCTTCTCCTCCTGAAAGACCTTCCTGGAAACAGGAAAACAGGGTGGGAGCCAATGACCATGGATGATCCAAGTCTCAAGTGGCTAATTGTTTATCTAGGGAAGCTATTGACTACAAGTCCACCACTGCCAGTTCTATCCAGTGCCAAAGAATGGTTTTCAGAAAGTTAAAGACATGACTTTATGCAAAATAGAATGAACATTTTTCAAATATTTATCCAACTCATTAATGAGGGAACCAATAAGATGGTACAGCTGGTTCAAACCATTGAAGAACTGGAGTGTATATGTACCATAGGGAAAGTTATCTGAAATATACTAGATTAAAAAATAAGGTTAGATACACTCTTATCTCCAGGCCAGAAGTCATTTGTGTCTCTATGGGTTAATATGCATGCATTACTGTTGGGTAGAATCATTTGCTTTGCTGTCAGTTCTCTAAAAGTTAACTTCTATCCTGACCGAGTTGTAAATATCTTAATCAATAATAAATTGCACATCACCCAAGGTGCACATCCTGAGGAGCCAGACAATTCCAGGCAGCCAGCGGGACACCTTCCCGCCTACGGCCAGAACACCGTAAAACCTTTGCTCTATTTCCAAATCTGGGACAGATTTTTCTAACCCCTGGGAAGGTGGCCTCAGGAGTTCCCAGATAGTAGTCTTGCGCCTTCCCCCCCCCACTCACTGATAACAACAGTGAACACTCAGTGAGGGTCTTCAGTGTGCATACATGTATCCTGCAGTGTGGTGGCCGTCACTGGGAAGCAAAGGCGCTACCTGTCAGGATGTCACCGCCCCACCAGTCACTACACGGAAGGGTTAAAAAGAGGAGCAGCACAGACAATAGATATTAATAACATTCTGGGGAGAGAAAACCCTGTTCTGGTGGGGAAGGGCAAGAAGGTTCTTGAGGAAGCTCCCTGTGTGTGTGGGTTTAGCTAACCTGGTTTTCCCCTTGTCTGGCACATGGTGTCTGTCTGCCTGTCTGCAGGGGTGGGTGTAGGTAACCTTCTTGGCACGTTGTGCAGAGCTGGGAGTCAGGGCTCCCCAGCAATTCATTTCCTCCTCTCCTCCCATGCCTGTCAGAGCTGCTGACATTTCACCGGTCGTGCTGGGAGCTGCATTGTGGTAGAGATTGAATGCCCTGCTCCGTGACTGCGCGTGCCGTGCCGACAGCCTGGGATCACGCTTGTTCCTGGTCCTCTGCAGACACCAAACCAAAAGAGGGGAGGATGGGAGAGATGAAAAGTTGGGGGAAAGTAAATGTATGAACAGTTGCCTGGAGACAGGTGGACAAATGTGGATTGAGCTAAGATGGACAGAGCAGAGGAGACAAATGTCACAACCCTGGCTAGTTTGGGTCCGTAATTATCTGAACTCCAACCAACCTGTTATTATAGGCACTTAGCCATGCCAGGCAGAGGCCTGAGCAGCACTCAAAGGCCCGAGTGTTGACAGCAGCTGTACATGGAGAGGGCCCGGGGTTACAAGCAAAAGGAAGAATAGGACAGAGAAATAGGGGTACTCACTCTCTTTTGTTTTTCATTTAACCCCCATAAAGAGGAACCTGCTACCTTTGGCAGAAGGCAGTTGAGTGCTGTTCTGTGTAATCACAGGGAGGCAGGCCCCAGACAGAGCAGTGGGAGCAGAGGCATCTTTCCCCCCTGTGTCTGGTACAAATTGCGTCTGCCCTAGACGTGTGGCTGTCCGAAAGACTGGTCACATTCTCCTGCGGGTGTACCACCCACCGCATGGGCGAAGCCTGCATTGTCCATTAGAAATGTAGTCTGAGGCACACATGTAATTTCTCACTTTCTAGTTGCCACATTAAAAAAGAAAGTCTAAATCCAAACAGGTGAAATTAATTTTTCAGAGACGAAGTCCCGTAAGCACACAGGGCCTCTTCCGCCCTCTCTGAGTGGAGGCCACGCACACAAATGAGCCTGGAGCAGGAGTGTGGAGTCGGCTTGAACCAAGCTAGACATTCACCACTCACTCCCTGTTTTATGCCTCAGACACCCCAGACACAAACCTACGGGCTGTTTTATGACAGTGAGAAAGCTGTTCCGCTCCCTGGGGAGGCCAGCTGGCAGTGGTTCTGGCCACTTGACCACGTCTCATGACAATAGCAGGGGCCTGATGTGGCAGGAACCTGGCTGGACTCTCGCCACTACTTGGATGCTGTGTGATCCTGGAGGAGGATGTTACCCTCCCTGAGCTTCGGTTCTCCTTTCTGTAAATGGACATCGCAGGGCTGCTCTAGGGGTGGATTTGATAACGTGTCAGGGTCTTTCCTAGTGCCGGGCCCAGAGCTGATGCTCAGAGTGGATTTAGTAAAAGCGGGAGAGCTTCCAGAAGCCGATGTTGAGGGGCACGACCCCTGCGGGAGGGGGCTGGTTATTATTTACCCTCCTGGGACTGATGGGCTTGAACTCTTGCCTCTACCGCTTGTTGTGATCTCAGGCCAGGCGCTCACTTTCTAACTGTTGTCTTATCTTTTTTTTTTTTTTTTAATATGTTTTTCTTGATTTTTAAACATATATTTTATTGATTTTTTACAGAGAGGAAGAGAGAGGGATAGAGAGCTAGAAACATCGATGAGAGAGAACATCGATCAGCTGCCTCTTGCACACCTGGGGATGTGCCCGCAACCAAGGTACATGCCCTTGACTGGAATCGAACCCGGGACCCTTCAGTCCACAGGCCGACGCTCTATCCACTGAGCCAACCGGTTTCGGCTGTTGTCTTATCTGTAAGGAGGGATTGATAATGGGACCTAGTTCATTGGCTGTGAAGCACTAAGTGAGCCTTTCCCTCTCACATCAACGTGTGCTTTTCTGTAATCTGCCCTGGGCTTCCTGCTCATTCCTTACAATGGCATCTAACGGGTTTCTGCAGCCCTCCCCTATCCCCTTGGGGCACTTGAACAGCCAGATGTGCAGTCCTGGAGCCCTAACCACAGAATCCTCCTACACGTGGACACAGAATTGCAGCTGCTCTAACAAACTGGTGCCCTTTGGGCAACTGGGCCTTCAGGCACTTGCTTTATACCCAGGGGCAGCCACACCAGTCAGGCTAAGGCAGGCCATTGGCCACTTGTCCCTGGGCAAGCGGAGGGACCGGACCATCCAGGAGGCCCTTCCCCAAGTCCAGAGACAAGGTCATGATTTGTATATACAACTTACCTTCACCTCACCCAACGTTGACCATGGAACCCATTTCCTGGACTATAGAATGAGAAAACACTCTCGGCACCTATCTTGCTTGCTGAGGATCAGATGGGTTAATTTATATGAAAGTGACTTCATCCAGGTATGGGTATTAATTATATATTAGCCACCTACTTTCCCTGCACCCCACAAAGCCCAAATGTGGACTCCAGAGGAGCTGGACTCCCTCACTAGGGTGCATGCTCACCCCTCTTCCAGAAGTCAGACATCTCCCCACCTTTCAGGGCCCACCCCGCGAGCCTGGGACTGTCCCCCAGGAAGACAGTGGCAGCGGCAGCAGGATTCCTTCCCATGGGAACCTCTGGGTCTTTGTGGAGTGGGGATTGGGCTTTCTGGTGTCATGAAGCAGATGTGACAGGCTCTACAGACAGATTTCCATTTTAATGCCTGTGTCTGGGCATTAAAATGTCTCTGTCCGTTCAATCCTCCTTTAAATGGAAGCCCATTGCCCCCCGGTCAGAGGAGGTGTGCTGCATTATTTATTATTTCTTATCTGTTTTTCTAAAACTGGGCTGTTCAAGTTCAAATGGCAGCTAAAATTGCCACCCACCTCTCTCCACCCTGTCATTTTCCAGCTCACATCTGTTCACTGAGCTTTGTACGTTAAATGTTACATTACTAGCGTGTCAGAAGCCCCGAGCCGTACACTCTGAAATCTGATTTGTCTGGCTTCCTGGCAGCGTGTCGGGTTATTTCTGCATCTTCCTTTCTTCCCCGCTCTGTGTCCATCTCTCTGCATTCTGGCTTCTTTTCTATCTGTGTTTCATGAAGCCCTGGTCTTAAGCTACTGGGATGTTCCTGCCTCCCTCCATTCATTACCTTTTCCCTGGCCTTCCTTTTTCTTATCGTTGTTAATCCTCACCAGAGGATATTTTCCCATTGATTATTTTAGAGAGAGTGGAAGGGAGGGAAGAAGGGAGGGGGGAAAAAAGAGAGAAACTCGATGTGAGAGAGACCCATTGATTGGTAGTCTCTCGCATATGTGACCCAACAAGGTCTAGGAATTGAACTTGCAACTCGGGTACATGCCCTTGATCAGAAATCTAACCCAAGACCCTTCAGTGTGTTGGCCAATGCTCTCCACATGTGTCAAACACAAGGCCCGCGGGCCAAATCCGTCCCGCCAGGCCTTGCAATGTGGCCCGCACTGTGCTGTCATCACTGCACTCCGCTGCGTTTCCATCACAATGACAGTTTATGACTGTTCAGTAAACCATTCGGCTCGCGATTTAGGCTGGATTTTAGATTTTGGCCCCTTCTCTGATTGAGTTCGACACCCCTGCTCTAACCACTGAGAAACATTGGCCAGGCCCTTGCCTTTTATCTTTACCAAGAGTCCAGTCCTCTCTCCTAGATGGCACCAGAGTTGAATATGAAAATGAGAACTCCACCTACCACTCATGAATTTTAAAGACTTCTAACAATAATTCAGCCCCACATCACTTGGAGATCTCTAAGTTTATTAACATTATTTATCATTGTACTGTTCTTACCTTTTTACTGTACCTATATGCTGGGTGAAAAGGACCATGTTTTCATAACTGATTAATTCCTAGAAGAACAGATATTAGTTGGAATGTATGTAATAT
Source organism: Pipistrellus kuhlii (assembly GCF_014108245.1). Taxonomy (NCBI): domain Eukaryota; kingdom Metazoa; phylum Chordata; class Mammalia; order Chiroptera; family Vespertilionidae; genus Pipistrellus; species Pipistrellus kuhlii. Next base: position 20,691,214 of record NW_023425405.1, read on the forward strand.
GCTAAAATTTTTACTTAATAAAATTCATCATATTCTAATTAGGATGAAAGAGAAGCAGTTTGTGTGGGCAGACCTGAAAATAGTTTTGTTTGCTAATACTGGACCTTTTCCCTTGAATGTCAATTGTTAAGAAAAATCCTATAATGAACTTCACATGACTCAATTCTGAAGCTGAAGTGGGATTTTGCTACAATTTATACATTTCTAGAATTCACAGCCCCAGGCTGCCTTAACTAGAGGTAAAATAGAGTTGATAGCTGGTTTCTTCATAACGAATTAGCAAAAAAAATGAAGTGTGTTCAGTAGAGATGGGAAAGAGAGGGACAGAGATTCTATCACCTCAGCTCCTTGGGTACCTAAACTAGAGATGGCAAACTATGGCCCTCGGGCCAAATCCAGGCACACCTATTGGTTTGTGTGTAGTTTACCGCACCTTCATGCTACAGCAACAGCTGAGAGGCAATGGCAACAGAGACCATGTCCGGCAAAGCCTAAAATACTTACTATTCGGACTTTTACAGAAGAAGCTGGCTGGCCTTTGCTCTGAGCTGTTGGGTGCTTTTTTGGCAGTGATGGTCCCTGAAATATTCAACTTGAATGATTTGAAAGGCAGCCTTGCTTGATGTCTGAGCCAACCAAATAAAGGCAAAACCAAAGAAATAGTGCTCCGTAGTGTGGAGCACAAAAAATATAAAACCTGGTGTCACAGAATCAGAAGATTGTATTAACTAAAGTTATTTTTGTAAATTGTTTACTAACAGATCATCTCCTATTTTTTTGTGCTATTCCCCTCAGGAATGAAAATAGTACCATTAACCACAGCAACAGAACATTAGTAGCAAGGAATGGAGGACCTGAGAGTCATGTGTGTCCTCCCCCCCTCTCCCTCCCACCCCCAGTGAGAGTCAGGGCTGGGTCTCTTCCCTGAAGTTTCTGACTCTGAGGTTCCTTGTATTTCCAAAAGGCCACCTGAGCCAAAGATCCATTGATTTGATTTGTTCCAACATCACCTAGCTTATTGTCAGCCTCACTAGGGCTAGAGCAGGATTGAAAATATATTTGGCCCTCCTTATCCATGGGTTCTGCATCTTCAGATTCAGCCAATTTCAGATTGAAAATGTTGGAGGGAAGGGGGGAGGATGTAATGCTGTGGCTGATGGGTACTGTGTAGTTAGATCTTCAGTGGTTGCGTTTGTAGTGAACATGTACAGACTTTAAAAAACACAGCCTAACAACTATTTGCATAGCATTTCCATTGTATTAAATATTATAAATAATCTGGAGATGATTTAAAGTATACAGGAGGATGTGCATAGGTTATAAGCCAAAACAATGCTATCCTATCTAATAAAGAGGGAATATGCAAATTGACTGTCACACCATCACAAAGATGGTGGCGCCCAGTCCCTCAGCCCTGTCGAAGTCCCCCAGTCCTTTCAGCCCATTGGGGGCAGGGGGGTGGTGGCAGGTGCAGCATATGGCCAGACCTGCCCTCAGCCTCCCAGCCCTCCAGGGCTGGCCCGAGGTGTAGGCAAGCCTCTGATGGTGGCTGCCCAGCCACCCAGGGCTGCCTGAGGCTTAGGTAACCAGGGCTGGCCGAGGCTTGTGTTGCTGGCAGTGGCAGCAGTAGAGCTGTGATGGGGGGACATTGCCTTCCCCTGATTGCTAGGTTGCCTCCCACACCTGAGGGCTCCTGGACTGTGAGATGGGGCAGGCCAGGCTAAGGGACCCCCCCCCCCCCCCCAGCCCCTGTCCAGTGCATGAATTTTCATGCACTGGGCCTCTAGTCTTATATAAGGGACCTGAGCACCCACAGGCTGTTTGTTTGTTTGTTTGTTTGTTTGTTTGGGGGGTGGAGGTATGGCCCTCACCAGGGGGTCCTGAAACCAACCCCATGTGGATACCCAGGGGAGCATGAGCAGGAGGTCTCCACATGCTCTAAGGTAACTGGTTTCTAGTGACAGCTGGGTGTCCATTTATCCCACACTCATTACTTATGATGTGCCAAGCATTGTATTCGAGCAGTTGTTAAAACAGGGACTTCTGGGCTTCATCAACGTAGTTTTCATTCAGTGGGTCTTGGGTGGAGCCCAAGAATTTGCATTTCTAACAAGTTCCCAGGTTGGCCAGGTTGCTGCCAGGGACTACCCTGAGGGAGCCACTGGGTTTGAGGCTAGAGACACAGCAAATAAACCAGAAATGGTTGTGGTTCCTGCCCTCAGCATGCGAGGAAGCAGGTACATGAGGGGCACTGAGGAAAGCTGCCATCACAGTCCAGTGAGAGGAGCTGTGGCGGAGGTCAGTGTGGGAGGTGCAGGGAGCAGAGAAAAGAAGCCAGCTCTGTCTGGATGGGCACAGGAGGCTTTGCAGAGGACGTGGCCCCGGGGGGGGCTCTGAAGGTCCAGGAGGCTTTATCCAGGCAGAAGGTGCTTTTACACAAAAGGAGCAGGAGGTGACAGGCCCAGGCGAAGGAGGGAGGGAGGCCAGAGAGCCCATGACAAGTTTGGGGACAGGGGAAGTTCCTCCCATTGAATAGCACAAGTAGCATGAAAGATGCATTTGTGGACAAGAGACGGGGTGGGCTTAGTGAGAGGCTGGCAACTGGAGTCGGGTCAGAGAGCACATGGCAGAGCTGGGATTTGAACCTAGAGGCAGCAGGAGCCACTGGAAATTCACACTATGGGATGGTGACAAGATGAAGCGTGCACTGGAGTCCGATGTAGAGACTCCCAAGCTGGAATCGGCCAGCACATACCACGGACACGAGCGATGCCAAAGAGCCTATGAGAGAGGTGGGTCAAGGCCACTGCAGGTGTCTGGTGGGAAGAGAGGAGGCCACCTCCTCTCAGCTGCATTTTATTTGGGACCCTCTGCAACTCCATTTTAGGCCATTTAAAGAAAAGGGTCATAGGATAGCTATTATCTCAGGAAAGAAGATGGAATGTTTGTTTGATTCCATTTTGCTGTGTGATCTTGATCAAGTTACTTTCCCTCTCTGTGCTGCTGTGAAACGAGGATGATAATGGGTTGTTGTGAGGATCACATGAGTTAGTGGAAGTACCGTATTTTTCGAACCATAAGACGCACTTTTTTCCCCCCAGAAGTGGGGGGGGGGGGAGGGGAAAGTCCCTGCGTCTTATGGTCCAAATATAGCCTACACATATACTTTAAAAAAAAAGTTTTTTTACTTGCCCGGCTCTGTGTGGTCTCTGTGTGCTTGCCCGGCTCTAAAATGGTTCTAAATGCTGCTGTTTACTTTACAGGGTTGATTACATGTGTTTATGACTGTGATGTTGGGTTTTAATGCACATAAAATATTTTAGGACACTATTTGTTTCAGAATCTTTTTTTCTTCATTTCCCTTCTCTAAAAACTGGTGCGTCTTATGGTCCAAAAAATACGGTAAAATGCCTCAGGTGCATTTTAAGTTCTCTGCACAGGTTTGGTATTTTATCAGTTTGGTATTTTAATTAGCATTTTCTGCTTCCCTAAGAGAAATGATAAGGTTGGATGTTTCTGTGTCACCTGGGGTCTCTGTAATTAGCCTGTTTTCTTCAAGAAAGAGAAAAAAGAGTCTCTCCAGTGCACAAATGTAAGTGCTTGTCCTCTTTGACAATCTTTGTCTTTATTTATTTATTTTTTTTAGAAGTAATTTCATGGCTCGTGCCCCTGAGATTCCATCAGGGAAGCAGGGCCTCTCCATGGGCAGATGATCGCCCCTGCTGGGCCTTCATTGGCAAATCACTGCTCTGATAATTAACACGATGTGGGATGGAGGCGCTCAGTTCCTTTCAAACTCGCCCTTTCTCGCTTGGGGTTTGAGTTGTGCCCTCTCTCCTCTTTTGAGCCCCGGGGACACGTCTGACTCAGGGCCACCCCTTTGTCCTTGCTCTGTCCTGGGCTCAGAAGCTGGAAGGACATGGTCCTGGTGCCTCCTCCACTTGCTTGTCTTGGGAATCCTGACTGCTGCTTCCTTCTCATCCCAGTTTCCCCCTCACCTGCTCTCTGGAAAATTCCCTGATCTGTCCCTGATGCAGAGGGGACACACAGTTCTATTCCGGGCACTTTGCTTTGGCTTGGCATGCCCCGTGGTCTGCAGCGTGGTGTCTGGGTCTGTGTAATGAGCCTCTCTCTGCGCCATGGCTGACAGCCCCTAGTAACACTGCTTCCTAATGCAGAGGCGACAGATGCCACCCCGTGAAGCCCCCTTGACAGATGCCTCCCCAAGTCAGGTCCCTGGCTCCTTGTGTTCTTGCTCTCACTACTTCCCTGGAGCCTATGTCCTCATTTTCTTTTGCAAAAAAACAAGGTGGGTAATGGGTTGTAATAATCTCCCCACACACTCTGGCGTGGGACCAGTCACCAGAGGCCTAGCTAAAGCAGGGTCAAGAGGTGAGGCGACTGACTTCTAAGGTCCTCGGCAGGGCCAGGTCCTACTCCAGACCTCCTGATATCTTTTCTGACACTTGGCTCTTAAAAGTTAGGAGAGCCCTGGCCAGCTTGGCTCAGTGGATAGGGTGATGGCCTGCGGACTGAAGGGTCCCAGGTTCGATTCTGGCCAAGGGCTCATGCCTCGGTTGCAGGCTCCATCCCCAGTAGGGGGTGTGCAGGAGGCAGCCAATCAATGATTCTCTCTCATTGTTGATATTTCTGTCCCTCCTTCCTCCCTTCCTCTCTGATACCAAATAAGAAATATATATTAAAAAAAAAAAAAAAAGAAGAAAGTTAGGAAGGCTATCCCATGCACTCTCTTGTCGCTGTTACTAAGACAAGCACACTAAAAATGAACCACAATGGCAACTAAACTGGACACATAAAAATGGTGAAGAGGGTAAATTGTATGTTAGGTATATTTTACCATAATTTTTAAAGAAGGTATGATATCCTGACATAGGCTTCAACACAGATGGAAACATGCTAAGATAAGCCAGACACAAAAGGACAAATACTGTATGATTCTACTGACAGTAGTCACCCCTTATCCACAGCTCCACTTTCTGTAGTTTCTGTTACCCATGGTCAACTGTGGTCTGAAACATTTAAATGGAAAATTCCAGGAAAAAAAAATTCATGTTTTAAATTGCACGCCGTTCTGAGTAGTATGATGAAATCTCTCACCATCCACTACATCTTGCCTAGGATGTGAATCATCACTTTGTCCAATATCTCCATGATGTATAAGCCCTCCCCTCCCCTGCCACCCTCGTCAGTCACGTAGTACCCACCTAGATTATCACATGGACTTTCTCAATATTGCAATGGGTGTGTTAAAATAATCCTTTTTTTACTTAATAATGGCCCCAAAGACATTCACACAATTTTTCAATAGTCTTTTGTTATGTGTTTTATGTTATTATTAGTTATTGTTGGTAATCTATTTAGGGTTAAGTACTATCTGTGGTTGCAGGCATCCACTGAGGGTCTTGGATAAGGGTGCAGTACTGCATATGAGTTTCCTATAGTTGTCAAGGTCATAGAGACAAAGTAGGAGGTGGTTGCCAGGAACTGGCGGGAAGGGAGAAGAGGACTTAGTGTTTAATGGGTGCAGAGTTTCAATTGGGAAGATGAAGATGTTCTGGAGATGGATGGTTGCACAACGTGAATTTACTTAATTTCACTGAACTGCACAGTAAAAATGGTTTAAGTGGTGAATTTTATGTTATCTTCCTAATAAAAGGGTAAAGTGCTAATTGACTGTACCTTCGCTATGCCCACCAGCCAATCAAGAATGACTATGCAAATTAGCCCAAATAAGATGGTGGGTTAATTTGCATATGAAGGCACTGAGCGGCCAGGGGCCTTTGGCACCACCCCAGCCACTCTGGGCCTCTGGGCAGCGTGGGAAGGTGGAAAGGTGGCCCTGGACAGAGCAGAGGTGCTGTCGGCAGCCAGGGGAAGGGAAGAAAGGCCCATTCTTGCATGAATCTTTGTGCATCAGGCCTGTAGTATTGGGTCGGCAGCTAAGTAATTGCGGATTTTTTAAAGAAAATCAAAGACAATTTTTTTATGGAACTTAATAACTTTATTCTGTAATGTATTGCCAATTTTGATCAATGACCTTTTGCCATCTTTCAGGCAGCATCATAATCCCACATTCAAAAAACTTCTGGTTTTTATTAGCAAAAAACTGAATCAGGTACGATTTGACATCATCATCATTATTGAAATTTTTACCATTCAAGGAGTTTTGTAAAGATCGAAACAAAAAGTAATCAGATGGTGCAAGGTCAGGACTATATGGTGGATGTGGCAAAACATCCCAACCAAGCTCCATTAATTTTTGCCGAGTGACCAAAGATGTGTGTGGCCTTGCATTGTCATGATGGAATACAACACCTTTTCGATTTGTCAATTCGGGCCACTTTTTTTTAACTGCATTGTTTAATTTCGTTAGTTGTTCAATGTAGACATCAGAATTGATCGTTTGGTTGGGTGGTAAGAGTTCAAAGTAGACAATTCCTTTGTAATCCCACCAAACTGATAACAAAATCTTCTTTGATGAATATCAGCTTTTGATGTTGTTTGAGTTGGTTCACCTGGCCTGCTCCACGATCTTTTCCGCTTGATATTGTTGTAAACAACACATTTTTCATCGCCAGTTATCAGTCGTTTTAAAAATGGATCATTTTCATTATGTTTCTTTAGCAAATCGCAGCTGCTAATGCGTTGCGTTAACTGTGATTCTTTCAGTTCGTGAGGAACCCATGTATCGAGTTTTTGAACATAGCCAAGTTGTTTTAAGTGATTTTCAATGCATGTATGTGATACATGAAGCTTCTCTGCAATCTCACGTGTTGTACTGTGACAGTCCGAATTGATTATTGCTTTGATTAGGGCGTCATCAACTTCAACTGGACGACCAGAGCGTTTTTCATCTTTGAGTGAAAAATCACCAGAACGAAATTTGGCAAACCAATTTTGACACTGCCGTTCTTTTAAGGCTTCGTCACCATAAACAGCACATAACTTTTTATGAGCTTGGGATACGTTTTTCCCTTTGTGGAAATAAAAAAGCAAAATATGACAAAAATGTTCCTTTTGATTTTCCATTTTTCAACGAACGCCAAAGAAAAACTACAAAACAGATCAAAAAACTTTTTTTACTGATTAACAGCTGAATAGCCAACTATCAAATAACAAAATGTGTTTTACATTTGTACTACGTCTGCAAACCTAAAAATTCAACTGAAGCCATATATGTGTGAAACCCGCAATTACTTAGCTGCCGACCCAATACATAAATATTGGAGGAACCACCTCACGGGAGGAATTACCATGAAGACATTTTAAAGCACAAAATGACAATTGGAGAGAAGCAAAACTACAAAAATTACTTTTTTGAAAGCCCCATTTATTGATTCAAAGTCATTCTCATACCTTTGAGTAATAAAAATATATCATGTGTAACTTGGGTTGTTCACAAAAGATCATGTTTGATGTATTCAGTTTAAAAGTAGAACCCAGACAAGTTACCCATTCACTTAGCACATTCATGGAGCTTAAGTGGGAGGCACAGTGCTCAACACTGAATGAAACAATCAATGCAAACTCACTAATTGAATTGAACTTAAAATGGCCCACATTCTTCTTACAAATAGCTCGGCAAGCCACTGAACTTGAGGAATCTAGCATTTCTTGGCTGGTGTGGGTTGCACTGGTGAGTCTCTTTCAGGTTGCCAGGAGGAGGCAGGCCCGGGTTGTGTTTGGGGATGAGCTTTTGCTGCAAAGACTAGAGGGAATGAAATATGGAGGGCAGTGTGTCCTTGGCCACACAGTGTCTGTGGTTCCCAGGGCTTAGCCTGGACTTTATGGGAACAGTGAGCCAGTGTTATTTGGATGCCAGGTTGAGTTTGAATCACCTGCCCTTTCTCTATTACCCTCACATTCCCACATCCCCACAGAGGACCTGAATGGTGAGAAGTGACCCCACTGGGTAGGGTGTCCCTCTGAGTTGTCCTCAAAGCATACGGTTGCTATAATGATTAAATGAGTTAATGAATGCAAAATCTTTAAACAGGGCTGTATCCAGCACGTGGCAGGTGCCGAACCAATGCTTTATTATAAGGAAGCGAGGCACAGTGTCAGACCCTAAGGATGAGGGTGGGGGTTCCTGGGGCTAGGTGTGAAATCTGACCAAGGTTTGATGCTCTGTATCAGCCTCATTCAAATGTAAATTGTCCACAAGCTGTTATAAATGTGCTTGGGCTTTGGCATCAAGGTGAGGGCAGATACAGCAGATCATCTCTTATACTGATATTTTTGTTTTAGAATCATGTCCCCAAGAGATTTGCAGCGGCATGAGAGGGTTGACAACAAAATTCTCGCTGTTTATTGACAAAGGAAAATTTTCACTTAGCTTATGCATTTAGAGTCTGGAAAATGTTGGGTTTTATTTTACCTAAGCCATTTGCCGAAGAGTAGACAGATTCTGAGAAGAAATGGAAAGAGATTGCTTTCCCGACATTGGAGCCCAGTTCCCCCAATAATAGTTCACCTTCAAGGGCAGCTAATATGTGTCATATGTGATCCCCTCTAGCCCTTACCTTCTGAGGGAGGCACTGTTATTAACTCCATTTTACAGATGAGAAAACGGAGGCTTGGAGATGACCAAAGTCACATGGCTGGCAAGCCAATGCTAAAACCCAGGCAGTCCCAATTCCCGGCTCTTCTGGTTTTTCAAGGTTCAAAAATTTTAATTAAAAAGGATCACTGTGATTGGCAGACTGTTGCTCTTCTCTAGACCTTTGGAAGGATGCTCAGCTTCGTAATATCACTGAGAAAACAGATGATAGCATTCTGCTCCCATGTCACTGTGATCCTTCATGTTCACAAACTGTCGCTTGGTCAATCAAGAATATTTCCGGAGCACTTTGTATGTGCCAAGCCCGGTGCCAAGTTCAAAACAATTTTCTGCTGCCCCTTCCTGTCTGATACTGGGAATTTATTAATATAACTGATGCGCTCTGCAGGGCATGTGTGTATTTCTTATTTCTGCTGGCCTATAGGAACCCAGTTTTGCATCACAGCATTTTTCCTGCCCCAATTACATGTAATCATTTTTTGAGTCACTCTGATGCTTCTTATGTTCTGATTCTAGAAAATAGACCTTTTTGAAATATTGCTTATTGCTGAAATGACATAATAGTCTTAAGAATTTAAAAAGTGAAATCAGTAGAATCAAGACCTTTCCCCCAGTATGCATTGTCAGTCAGAGAAAGAGATATTGGGGGGGGGGGGGGAGAACCCCACTCAGTTCTTTTGCAAGACCTGGGTCCTGTTCCCCGGCATTCCCAGGTCACCTTGCCTAGAAGTAAAGGCAGTGGGGTATTCAGTGTGCCACTGCTCCCGTGCTTGTTTAGAAGGCTGTTGGTGAGGAAGCCGGCATTGTGATTGGGCGCTGGAAGCCAAGCGCCTCCACAGATGGGCAACTTCTGGGGAGAGGATGCTGGGAAGAGCTGCTTGAACTTCCTCTATCCCTGCACGCCTCATCTGAGCTGAATGGCATTGCTTTTAAATCATGCTTTGAATATTTTTCTCTTTGATTATCAAAGCAACACATGCTTATTGTTGAGAATTTGGAAGCCACAGAAAAAGACAAAAGGAGAATATAAAAATCACCCATAATCCTCTTTCCCCACAATTAACCTTTTGGTATGTTTTCTTCGGGTCTTTTTTTCTTGCTTATTGTTATCATTAGTGTTTATAATAATTATTATTGCATATCTGGGAGCACACAAAATATATAATTTTCAATCTTGCTGTTTTCATCGTCATTTAATTTCTTCGAAAACATTTTGTGGCTGCATCATAGCCCATAATGTGAGTGTATCATAATTTATTTAACTATTTCCCAATTATTGGAATAGCCTTGGTTGTTTTCAGTTTTCATAGTGGGATTTTAATGTCTGCAATACTCTTCTTATGTAGAAGAATATGTTTGGTCAGCTTAAAACATCTGGAAATGAATGCTTCACTAGAGAATTTTAAAAGTTTTTATTTATCAAGCTAATTTACTCTATAGAAACATCATAATTTCAATATAGAAAGCTAGTGCTTATCTTTTCTCACTATCCCCACACACTCACAAATACACTAATCTACTAGACATTTATGTTTCTATACTTAGTAATGATATCTACTTAACATAAACTTTATTCAAATTGACAATTGAATGATCCCTGCAGAGAATTAAGTGAATGTGTTGTTATTTATTTTTGGTTTTGCCACAAATTAAGTTAAATTGGTCAGGTGCGTGTCACAAGAAGGTGAGCGAGGCTTACACCTGAGCATTAGGAAGACTTGCTGGGGGGCGAGGAGTGGATCTGAGCTGATGATGAAGAATTGGACACACAGAGATGGAGCAGGTGCCTCTGTCCAGCTTCAGCTTAAGGCAGAGACCAGAAGAGTGGAGAGCATGCTCAGAGGAGGGGAAGCCACTCAGGTGGCTACAGCACAGAGCACTTGAAAGAGAGAAGAGAGATGGCACTCTTAATGAGGGTCAGATGTGAAGGGCCCCAAACTAGGCTTTTCCTGTGGCCTTGCCTCAGGGGCAGCTGGGAGCCATTCAAGGTGTTGAGCACAGAGGTTAGAGAATGAGTCTTGCTTTGGAAGAGTTCCTCTGGCCGCAGAGCATGACATGGGTTGGAGCAGTGAAGTTCTGAAGGAAGGACTCTGAGAGTGGGTCAGCAAGTAGGACCAGAACTGAGCTAACTGGGCTCCTTTTGAATCCTCTCATTTTATCACCTCTGCTGGGAGATGGGGAAATTGAGGTTTGCTGCAGGTCATGCTGGCCAAAAGTTAGAAAGCAGGTGTTAACCCTAAGAGGCTCATTGATCACCTAGCCTCAGGGTGAGGTTAGGCAGGCCAAAGCCAGGCAGAGGCAGTGGGTAGGAGGAGGGAATACATGCATTCATTATCGTGGAGGCAAAATCCAGTGAACTTGGCAGCTGGTCAGACATGAAGGGGCATGGAAGGAGGGAGGGCAACTCCAAATGCCACTGAAGTTCTGGGTACAGATGGCCGTGATGATGTTGATGCTGTTGGCATCAAGAGAGGGGCTCTTAGAGAATGAAGATGGGGAATTGGGTTTTGGAGGTTCAGAATTAGAGGCCTAAACTTTGTTGACATGTTCAGAAAACCATGAGACATACGGATCAAGGTCTGCACTGTTGATGTAGCATTGATAGACATCAGAGTAGTGGAAATTTAGCTCTGATTTAAGTAGGCTGCAATTATGTTATAATGCAGCCAAAGCACAATTTAATGTTATAAATTTTAAATAAATTAAAATTTTCACCTTTAAATAGAAAATGTTTGCTTTAAGTTCTTTGGGGGCCCTAAGCTCTCAGAGCCAGAGGGAGCCAGGTTTCAAAGTTTTCTGATTCTAAAATGTCGAGTCTCCTTGCCCTGGTGCTGAGTCTTCTGCACAGGCAGGACAGGGTGTTTCTCCTTTTAACCTCATCAGGAATATGTGGATGACACTGCCAGTAGAGTCCATTCTACGCACAGACCTCTGAGGTCCAACCCAGGGTGCAGGAGTATTTTCCCAACTCCTGCATTTAAACCCTACAAGCACTGAAGGCTCTGACTCTTTCCTTTTTTCCAGTGACAAGGACAGTGTCCCCAGAAGGCAGGAATGAGCCCCAGAGTGAGAATTGGGGCTGGGTGGGAGGACACAGCAAATGTGAGGCCGGATGAGCTGGTGTCAGATAAACAACGTGGTTCCTATGCCTTGAGAAGTTGTTTGAGGAGTAGAAAAGGCTGGGGATCCACATATAAATTTCTTGCTTTCAATATTTTATCCATTATCCTTTTCTAAAAAATCTGTGCTCTATTCCCCTCAACCCCCACCCCAACTTGAAGGTATATCAAACAAAACAGTTCCTTTGGGAGAACAACAACAAAAAAGTTTTTGCCCAATGTTTCCCATTTTGTTCTGGGTTCCCACACATCTGTGTTGTCCCTGGCCTCAGTAATGAGAAACTTGCTGGGATAGGCTTCAATAGGCTGCCACGGAACAAAGACAACATTGAGGGCAAAGGGAGAGAGGGGCACACACGGGGCTTGTCTCTTACAGAACCTGACACAAAGTACATAATGAGCATTTACTTAACAACAGACCCCATGCCAGACACTGGCAAAATTCAAAAGTGACTGACTACACAGGAAGCATGAACAATGTTCCCAGTCACCTGAGACACTTCAAGCATAGAAAACAAACCATGCAAAGTGGAAAACATTTGAAAACATAAAAGGGAAGCATTAGGCATCACTTTACCAGAAAACAAATAGAAAAGGCTTTCTCATCGCCTGGCTCTAAGTTGGCTGTGCGCTGTCAGCTCCTGTCTCCCTTGCTAACCGATCTTCTGGGAGAGGCACTGTAGCTCCTACTTCAGTTTTGTACCTTCTGAATGGAGTAGTCATTCCTTCATTCTATGGATATTTAGAGCCCCTACTGTGTATTAGATGCTGTGAGAAACACAAAGAAGAAATAACACCGCCTTGGTTCTCCAAGTGATGGAATGATGGCACTGCACAAAGCAGACAGTCCAAGGCTTTATGGACCTGCGACCTTCTCTAGGAAAGGGCTGGTGTCCAACACAGCTTCGTAGAGCAATACCTGGATGAGAAATGGAGGTCTGCAAATGATAAATGAGTCTGCGAAGGAATGAATGCACTGACTGGTCTGGCCCACAAGTATGCTTGATGGGCACTTCCTACAGAAGGGTAGATTCTGGGTAGAAGTACTTGAGAGGTTTCAGAAAGGGCATTTGTCACATGGAATCGGGGATTTCCCTGGATCTGACCTTTTGGTTTGGATGAAATTCAGAGTAGGTGAAAGGGTATTATCTCTGGTATCTTCAGGTTCATCCTTTCTGATAATTCTTTCTTTTCTGCATAGAAAAACACTCCAGTTTTAAATGCTTATAAAACAAGAAAAGTCCCTCTAGCCTCTATGTTTATCCCATAACCCCACTTCCTTCCTCTTCTATACAGTCAGTCTATTTGAAAGCATAGTGTTTAAAGTGAATTTTACCTCTTACCTCCAGTTCATTCCTGCTAACTAACTCAGTGAGATGCACTTCCACTAACTGACTTTTCAAGGTCATGAGAGACCTCTTCGTTGTATATCTAGTAAGACTCAATGCAGGAAGAGATCAGGCCAGTTTTATGAACTGCCATGTTCCCTGCGCTAGTACAATGCCTGGCACACAACTGGTGCTCAGCAAGTCTTTGCTGAATGATTTATGACATTATGTCCTTTCCATGTACTAAACCCACACAGCCAGGGCCATCATGTAGGTCTCCAACTAGATGTCTCTTAGGCAATTAAACTGAACTTAACACCCTGTTTTCTTTTACAAGACCTGACCCTCTTGTCCTTCCACCTCCTCTCCCCCCAAAAAGAAATAAAAATAAATCCAGAGAAGCAATATTCTATGCCTCTTCTGTTGTTCTGTCTTGGTTAATCATCATTTTCTGATCTTCCAAGCCAGAAATCTTAGATCATCAACGACTTATCTTTCTTCCTTCTCTCTTACATTTAGTCACCAATTCCTGTCAATTCTACTGCCTTTCCCTTCCACACCCTAATTTCTAGGAGAACTTAGCTGGTTATAGCAATTACTTCTTTGCTTACAAATTTTCTTTTGCCCAGAAAGGCTCCCTGTCAGCACATGGTGTACTTCTCCTTTGCTTCCCCATGTGCTGTGTGGGCTTGCATGGGTGCACCTGCGTACACCTGCAGTGCAGGGCTCAGAGGAATCGGCAGGCTTGTGCATTATTTTTTCATTTCATTTTCTATTATAAATTTTTCCATGGTCATTGACATTCTTCAAAAGAGTAATTTTGATACAAAAAATATTTTATTACATTTTGCTTAATGTTAAATTCCCTTCTGGGGTTTGAAGTGGCATAGAATCTGAAAGGGACAGAGAAATGCAAAGGGCATGGGCAGATCAAACCCTTCCCTCAACCTACCTCTCACTGGCTGGGTGACCTTGATCAGCTGAAATTCCCTTGTCTCAATTTCTGAGTCTACACAATGAAGAGAAAAAAAAAAAAAAAAAACACAAAAAAAATCCCACATCTACTTTAGAGCCATTTGGAAGGTCAATGGACATGTTCTACATCAATTGCCCAATCCAATGCCTGCGTGTAGTGAATGTATAATAAATGTTCATTCTCCTTCTCCAGGCTTTTCACATTCTTTGCTATCAACCACTTCTTGGGTTCCTGCAGCATTTTTTCTGGAAAGCATAGCACTCTTTAAGGTGCCCATATGTTTTAAAGCTCCCATCTTCTGATTGCTTTATGGGAACTCTGTGGGGGCACATTCTTGCCAAGCCACCTTGATTTCTAGACTCTGTACTCAGAGCAGCTTCAGTGACACATGATATAGGAGAATAAATGGAGCTTCTCTGGGATGGACTAGAAGGTGGTACTGGTCTAGCTCAACCCTCATAGCAGGAAGACCCCCGTGACCGAGTGCCAGAGCCAAACTGGGTTTATTCGCATGTAACTGGTTGGCTGAGCCACTGTTTCCTTTTCATCTTTTCCTTCTGTAATTTCCACGGTTGCCTTAGCAGTGTGGCTGCAGGGGTAGGGAGTCATTCTTGTGATTTTTTTTGGGGGGGGAACACTCTGCTTCTCAGTTCTGGGGCTCCCCCCCCCTCCCGCTTCTCCTTTCTTGTCTTCAAGCTCTTGCTTTAGCTGCTGACCCAGCTTTCATCAGGAGAGTAGAAAGTTTGCAATTTGCCTTCCATTGTCTTGACAATGGATGTGATGTGTAAATAGCAGCATCACACAATATGCCTATTTATGGCAGCTCTCTGACCTGGAGCAGCATTGAGGTGGAGGAAGGCTCCTAGCACATCTTCTGGCTCAGAAATCATTTTTTATTTTCACCACAACTGCTTTCACCTGTGATCTCTTCCTGACTTGAAGGGCACTGCAGAAATACCTGTGGGTTCCCCATCTGTGGGGGTCTCCTACGTGTTCATCAAACTTAAGGGTAGAGAGCCCCTACATTGCATGGCCTGGTGTGATCTGGAACCAGAACCTGTGTTAATGCTCCTACAATATATGACAAAAACTGTGTTGAATTTCTAAGCAATAATTCACACTGGCTTTTAAAATTATTTAATTTGAAGAAGAAGGAAATTGTCTTCAAGTCACTGTGACAGTTGGGTTCCAGAAATGGGTTGAATTGGGTAGATGCATCCCCAGCCTGTGCTATTCCACAGTACATGTAGTCCCAGTAATTGTTACAGCGTTGGATAGTGAGCCCATTTAGCAAACACCTGCTCGTGTGAATGACATGGAAACGAAGTAAAACAGGCATGACAAAAGGCCTGAACAAACTCACATTTACTGGTGGGCGGGAGACATAAATAATTGCAGTAAGACATGTGGAATGTGCTGGAGGAGTGATATTGACCAATGGCTACATGTGTGCTAATGTACCTGGAAGGCTCCCTGACACTTACTTGTCAGGGAAATCTTTAAGGATGCTGAGAAGCCTGTCAGGTAGAGCATGCATTAGTAGGTAGCCGTGTTGGCAGGAGCACAGCATAGTCAAGGAGGGGGGAAGTGCCACAACTTTCAGGGAAATGCAGTCTGTTACGATGAGTTACTGGGGCTTGGAAAAAGATGGGCCTTTTTGGGATCAAATCCCACAAGTCGCCGAAACCGGTTTGGCTCCTGGATAGAGCATCAGTCTGCGGACTGGAAGGTCCCAGGTTCGATTCCTGTCAAGAGCATGTACACTGGTTGCTGCACATCCCCAATAGGGGGTGTGCAGAAGGCAGCTGGTCGATGTTTCCCTCTCATCAACATTTCTAGCTCTCTATCCCTCTCCCTTCTTCTTTGTGGAAAATCAATAAAATATATATATTTTTAAAAATCCCCCAAGTCAAGCACTTTCTCATTGAATCATAAGAATGATTTGTTTTCACATAAAAAATACTTTCTTAAATATAACTGCAGTACAATACTGAACCAACTCACACTCTGGAAGAAAATTACAGGCAGTACCTCCTGCTAGCTACTTCTGTTTTAATTTGAATTAAATAGATTATGGAAACCTTCCCAACAGATTTGTAGTCTTGCCCGTGTCTCTTCCTTCCAGATCAGTGTAATGCTCACGGTAGGAGCCCAGGATTCAAATGGCCTTTCTGGCCACTGGCACCTCTGCTATTGCTGCTGTAGCCTCCAGCTGTTTTGGTCCTCGGAGAACAAGACGCATCCATACTTCAGGGTGAATGCATCTCAGCATTAATAAATAGAAAAACAGAACCTTCACCTTGGCCTCCTCAGATACCTGAGAGGCACACAAACAGATTCCAGAGGCCTGTTCCCTCTGGGCACCAAAACCTTAATTAGGAGCTAACCCCAACATGTTACTCAGCTCCTATGTGCTTATGTACAGCAAATACAAAGAATGTGTTTCATGAAAAAAGAGACAGAGAGAGAGAGAGAGAGAGAGAGAGAGAGAGAGAGAGAGAGAGAGAACCAATTTAAGTGACTTTCATTCCTATTTATACTTACATAGCTCAAGCTTTGTGTCAGGTGCTATTTTAAGCAGTTTACACATATTAACTGATTTAATCCTCTGGATATAAAATCCCCTTTGAAGTAAGTGCTGTCATAACCTCCACTTACAAGTGTGGAAACTGGCCTGACTTGCCCAAGTTCATACGGGCATGGATTTGAACAAGGGCAGCCTGGCTCCATAAATCTGTGCTTCCATCCCTATCCATTGAGTCCAAACTCCCACTTCCTTCAGATACGGTTGCTGTGCAACAGGTCACCTCAAGGGACTGACTAATTCGAGAAAGAATGTCGGGACCCCAGAGCAGCTGACACCCTTCTACGGGCAATGTGCTGCATCCTGCAGAAGGAGAGCTCACCCAGAGGTGCCCTGTGTGGCCAGCAAGGAAGGATGACCATGGCCTTACTGGTCATGCTACACTCGACATTGTGGCCATGGAGACAGTGACTTATCGTCAGTCTAACCCATACTTTCCCTCACCATTTCCGTCCGTGTGTTTTTAAACCCCAGTCATCATTTAAAGCTATGCAGAGCACATTTTTTTCTTCCCTAAGCGGTGTTTATTTAAATGCATGTATCCTGGTTTCCCATGTACAGTTGCAAGCAATACCTTTCAATTTAAATGTTAATAGGAGTGTAAACTTCAAAATCAAAATTTTCCACGTGGGAGAAGTGCTTTTTCTGCTTCTATTTAATCGTTCTTCCACCTCTTCTCCTCCACCCTCCCTCATTATCAGCTCCCTTCTTGCCCACTCCTTTCCATTGCGCACAACTATATTCTTTAGCTAAAAGGTTTAGAATGCACCTTCCTGTGTTGAAAAATTAGCATTTCAACGTTAGGATCATGGAATGTAGATAATGGAGTCCAACCCAACACAATTTATGAAAAGATTTTTCCTCTATCTCAGTGTTAGCCCATGGAATTTGCCCCTTCTGTTGTGTTTTTTCCCCCCAAGGTAGGGGTGTCGAACTCAATCAGAGAAGGGGCCAAAATCTAAAATCCAGCCTAAATCGCGGGCCGAATGGTTTACTGAACAGTCATGAACTGTCATTGTGATGGAAACGCAGCGGAGTGCAGTGATGACAGCGCAGTGCGGGCCACATTGCAAAGCCTGGCGGGACGGATTTGGCCCGAGGGCCTTGTGTTTGACACATGTGCCCCAAGGGGATTATTCTTAGGCTCACCATGCAAATATTCTTCCACGGCTTCCCATAGGTGAGTTTGGTCTTTCTTTTCTTTATTTTTCTCTAAAATGGTGGGAAGAGACGGGAAAAAAACCTCTAAGTGATGTAAGTACCTGGGTGCAGAGTACTGCTGTGGGCACAGTGACTATCACAAAGAATAGAAAAGGCAGTTTTTATTTCTAATAAGAAAACATTGATATGCAGGCAACCTAGGTGGGCAGGAGCGGGGCCATGTGCATATGGGACATTCCATCGGCAGATTTACCCAAGTATCGATACAAACAAAAAGCATTAGTGATTTGAAGGCAATGAGAATAATAGCTAGTGCTTTTAAATTCAAATATGGACCAGTCTACTTACCTTTCTAGGGACTTAATGGACTTTTATTTATTTCTTTTCTCTTTCCTTCATTTCCTCATTAATTACATTTATCCTGTTACACTGTCTGTGGTTTGCAAGCCTCTTTTCATCTTTATTGGGGGCAGGATGGGACTGTTAATCCATAAATTAGAAATGATTTTACAATATGAGCTTCAGTGATTTTTGATTCTGATATTTTAAGGTATTGCTTTTGTTCTCTAGATAGTTCTTTTCAATAGTATCCCATTCTTATGTAATGGAGGCAAACTACATTTCTCCTCCTGTTTCTCTGGGAATCATAGTAATACCTTTAAATGACTGTTCCTTCTCAGAATGTTTCCTCGAGTTCTTTCTCCCAGGTTACAGGCTTTTCTCAGTGATGCTGGCTTGTCTGAGAGGGGCGCTGAAGAGCTGCCTCCTGAAGTGCTGAGTGGGCAGGTGGGCTTCCTTGGAAAGTGGTCCAGGGGTTTCTTAGGAGGCATCCCAGGGGCAGTGGTGTAGGTCTTTCCTCTTGCACTGGTCATCACTAGAGAGGCCCCTCCCAGCCTCCAGGCTGGAGGGCAAAGGCCGGGCAGTGAGCTCCTGGGAGCCGAGTAGAGAGGGCTGGAGCCTCAAGAGTAAGCATTCAGTGTTCTCTATGTGCACAGCCACGTGACCGCCCTCTGTGCAGTGGCCCTCAGCTGTGCTGGCCAGCCAGGCTGCACCGGAGCGTGGTGGACCCTTCTTTCCCCACAGTCCTAAGTACTCAAACTCCACTGTCAGGGTAGAGGAGCGAGAAGGGAGATCTAGGGATCCAGTTTCATCTCAAACAACTTCCACCAAATCCCTATTTTGTGTTCCTTCCCTTGTTTACTTGATCTAAACTTAAGGGTACTGCTGGGGCCAGTTCATGAGCCTCTGGGCATGGGGCAGGTCGATTTGCAGCTTCCTGGCTATGGCCTTTGGGTTTGGTTCTGAGTCTGCTAAGTCAGTCACATTGTCCATCAGCCTCCCGCTCCCCCTCCCCCCCTTTCCCCGCTTTTTTTTATTGTTTGTTTGTTAATCCTCACCTGAGGATATTCTTTCCATTGGTTTTTCAGGGAGAGTGGGAGGGATGGAGGGGGAGATAGAAAGAGAGATAAGAAGAAAGAGGGGGAGGGGGAGGGGGAGGGGGAGGGGGAGGGAGAGGGAGAGGGAGAAGGGGAGGGGGTGGGGGAGGGAGAGAGGGAGGGACATCGATTGGTTGCCTCCTGCAGGCACCCCAAATGGGACCAGGGCTCAAACCTACAACCCAGGTACCTGCCCTTACCTGGGATTTGAACCCGGGACCCTTTGGTGCATGGGCCAATGCTCTAACCACTGAGCAACACTGGGCCAGGGCTATCCCTCAGATTTTGTGTGGTTGTTATCTCCTTTCCTATTTTTTCCATCCTTATACATTTATATCTTTAAAAAAAAAAATCTCTTACCTTCAGAGGAAGAGATGCTAGATTCATTTGTTCACTGTCATGATAACTCAGTAGCTCATTAGTTACATTGTGAATTTCATTTTCCCACACAGCTCACTCATCTTTTACTTCACTGGCTTGAGATAGTCAATTATGTAACTTCTCTGGCTCTTGCTTTTCTAATCTGTAAAACAGGAATAGTCTTACTACTTTCCAGGTTTTGCTGCAGTTACTCTGAGTTACTGCATAGGTTTTAGGGATAAAATAAACAGTTCAGGCAAAATCAGGCTCACAGGGCTGTGGCGACTATCCTACTGAGTGAGTGAAAATACTCAGGCCTTATCTCTGATTTTCATCCTTACTTCTCAACCAGCAATTTACAGGACCCTCAGCTTCTGTTGGCATAGCCCTCTGGGGAACAGCAAAGTGCACTTATCCGTGTTAGAGGCCACAGCCCTCCCCGGCCAGGGACACGATGACCACAGTGGTCTTGGAGCTTTTGGAAGAGGAATTGTCCTCACCATTCCCCTTTTCCAGCTCTCTCCTCCTTTTCTTCTAAGTAAAACACCTTACTTTCCCCTTTACTGGTAAGAACCTTCCCTCTCTCTCTGACTTGCATTTCTCTTTTCCTGCCCAGCCCATTTCCCGGTCCCTGGCCCTGGTGGAAACACCTTAAGTGACACTTTATCCACTTACCCTTCCAGGCTCCATGGTCTGCAGAGCGGGGAGCAGTCAGGCCTTCTGTCTGTGAGCAAGACCAAGTGCAGCGGGGAGGGGCTCTCTGGCTTCAGCAGGGTCGTCCACTCTGGGGCTGAAGAAGGGGCCAAGATTTCTTCTAAAAACTTCCATGCACCAAGAGAACCCTGGGTTCATAGGGGCAGAGGAGAGAAGTTTCCCCACATATTGAAAGGGATATGAACCTCCTTTTCAACAAAAATACCCAGCTTCTCTTCCTATTCCCACAGCCCTTTGCCCCTGAAGACAGTGGAGAGTGGACGAAGCATCTGGAGCAAAGAGTATGTCATCTCCAGTATGAGACCAAATTGGGGGGGTGCAGGGGAGGAGAACAGCAGAGGGAGCTGGGGCCTGGCTCACTCTAGTCTGTGGCGGTGGCCAAGGAAGAAGGAACTGATAGTGATGACGGTGGAGGAAGCATGTGGACAGCTGAATTAGGAGTGGTGCTGGCCTTGCTGGCAGGCAAGCTCTTTCCCGACTCCATGCTGGTGGTGGGTGGCTGAGCCCGGAGCAGGGAGCCCACTCAGGAAGCATGGCACACACACGTTTGAGTGCTCACCACCAAGTTTCCTGAGACACATTTGGCGACGTGAGCACATTTTACGCCTGATTCCCATGGGCATGAAAATCAAGTGTCCTTGGCAGCTCATGTAAATGCCTATGATGAGTATTATATTTGGCCTGGGCAGGCCCTCCTGCTCAGTAGGGAGGACAAGGGAGACCTCAGTAGAGCGGAAGCCTGCTCCCTGGTGGACTTGTATCTTTGTGACAATGCCCCGGTCCGTCCTGCTCCCTGTTCAGGCCCCTCCTCACGGGCCAAGCTCAGCTGCTGTCTCCTAACTCCCTTCCCACTTCCCAACCAGTTTCCTCCAGGGCTGATCTTCAGTGTCAGCATAAGGACATGGACCAAATCCCTCTCCTGGGGGCAGAGAACTGAAAGGTCTCAAGCCTGACTCCCAGGATCTGCCGTGGCTCCCAATGGGGTGGCTGGAGTGAGAGGGGAACAGAGGGGATGGGATGCCTTCGTGAGGTATGCAGATCCCAAGGTGTTCCCCATGGAAACGTGGGGGCATTGGTTCCCGGGGACGAGAGTGTCTGTGCTAGCAGGGGCTTGATGTAGTTTCCCATCATGCTCCCTGCCCTGCCCCCTCACCCTCCCTCTCTTCCTCTGGGGGAGGGCAATGCCCAGGGGTCCTCTAGGCTTCTCTGGCAATGTTCTTAGGGCCAGAGGCTCTGGCAATGGCTTCACTCCTGTTTGGAGTCTCATCGGAAGGATGGGGGCTAGTGGATAGACCTGCATATGGGTGGATGGACAGCACAGGAGGACATGGAGTTGCAGGCGGAGGTGCTGGGGCTGGGTGGAAGAAGTCCATGACAAATGAGTGGGTGTCACCCAGGCCAAGGTATTAGAGGGTTGGATTCCAGGGAAGAGAGGGCTGGGGTGGGGTATGCATTGGCGGGCAGGGATGAGCCAGGAGGAAGTTGAGCTGACGGAGAGGCTGAGTGGGGCTCACTAAGGTGGACAGCAGCTCTGCCCTCTTCCTGCCACTAAAAATACCTCCTTCCCAGACAGCCCTCCTCTTCCCTGCACCCACCCAGGCTTTGTTGGACATGGAGCGGGGAAGGGCTTGGTCCAGAAGCCAGATTGATCTGGGTGTGGAGCCGGACTGAGAGGGTCTGCTCTGAGCTCAGTCTCTGAGCAGCAGGTGTGCTCCGCAGCCTTGCAGCCTCACATGCAAGAAAGCTGAGCCCTAGGAGTCGTTTTGGAGGGAAGGAAATAGCAGCTGCAGGCAGCATCATCCTTACACAGGACCTCCTGGCAGAACCAGCAAATCCCAGAGGTGAATGATGCTGAGGTTAGGATCTGGGAGCCTTACCAATGTGGGTTGGATGCCCTGATCCACGACTCACTAGGTATATATGGTGTGAAGCAAGTTGCTCCATCTTCCAACAGGGGTAAGACAGTACTTGGCTCAGAAGGTTGTTAGAGACGCTGGAAGCACAGCATCGTGCCTGGTGCAAAGGAAGCATGCACGTGATAACTGCTATGATGATGGCTTCTCCCTGTATCCATGTGCCCACAGTGCAGCACACAAATGGATTTATGTGCAAGCCTGTCTGGAAAGGCAGGGTCCTTCCTTCCCCACGCAGTGCCCCCTACCCCCTCTGCTTGGGCTTGGGGGCACCCTGACCCTGAGTCCCGGGCTCTGATGCTAACCCCTGCTCTCCTGCTTTCCCACAGACCTGCGCAGGATGACAGCCGGCTTCATGGGCATGGCGGTGGCCATCATCCTCTTCGGCTGGATCATCGGTGTGCTGGGCTGCTGCTGGGACCGAGGCCTTATGCAGTACGTGGCCGGGCTTCTCTTCCTCATGGGAGGTAAGGCGCAGGCTTACGGGGCCTGAGTGGAAAAGGTCCTGGTGACTAGGATTCTGGAAGAACAGCTAAGCACACAGCAGATGAAAGCCACAACTCTGTGGGGCTCTACCCATTCATTTATTCATTTATCACTTTGTGAATTCTTAACCACACATCCCTGCACTTGCTGCTGGGATGCAGAGGCTAATGAGACTAATAAGGTGTGGTCCTTCCCCTTGGGGGTCTGACTGCCTGGTGTGGGGGACTGTGCAGCTGTGGCACTGAGGGGGGCATATCAGGCTCAGAGTGAACGTGAATCCTGGAGTTCCTTGGGCATTTTATATACACACTAGACTTCAGGGTGGGAAGCAGGTGCTATCTGGCAGTTTCTCCTTTAAAAGCTTCACCCTTGACTTATGCTTCCTAAATGCTGCTCCTATTTCCAAATGAGAGGCTTCAAATGGGGCAAGACAGGGCACACCTACCCTCATGCCTGCCCCCTTTCCTTCTGACTGCCAGGGCCAAGGACCAATCCAGTCCTTAGCAAGGGATTGTCGATGAACTGTGTGGCTGTGCAGTCCATGGGAAGTGAATGCTAATCCACAGTCACAGGTGCCTCCTTTCTCCCTGAAGAGCTAAAACATGCTTTTTGGTCTCCTGGTATGAGTCTCAGATGAAAACAAAGCGAAGCATTGGGTGTGCCCATCACAGTCTGCCCACAGGGAAGAGTGCATTGGCGAATAGCGGAGCCAGGAAGAGGGGACTGGGGCTTGGATTGAGGGAATTAGAAGTGTTTATGGGAAGAAAGGAAAATGAGCTCTACCAATGGAAACAAATGTCAGTAAGACTGTGGGCTCCAGGTGCGTCTGCCCAGCCCAGGTCCCTGTGGTGGATGCCTGGCTCTGGAGTCTGAGCAGAGGAGGGAGGCGAGGGGCAGGCCAGCTGGGGAAAGGAGCTGGCTGTCCATCTAGATATGCAAAGGTCTCTGGAGCAGTAAGCAAAGAGCTGTGAGAAGAGGATGATGACAAGACTCATCCTGGGACCTGCCCGTTGGGCACACCTGCGGTTATGGCAGAGGCTAGTGGAGGGAGGGTCCAAGTGGCTCTCTCTAGAGGTTCCCACACCCCTCCTTCTGAGTTCCCACAAACCAGCCCTGCTGACCTTTTCCGTGCTTCGGTGTCCTCCTCAGTGAAGCCAGGAGGAACCTGGTTTTCAAACTCTGTTTTAGTGGCTGCTGAATCCTTTGGTTCCCACTTCCAGTCAAAATCTTCCATGGACCCAAGGTAGAGTGGATGAGCCCTGTTTGTAGAGTGTTCTTGCTAAGACTCTTGGTTTTTCAAAGATGGCTCCAGTAACACGGGGCTTCTCTAGGACTTGGAGGGTCTCCCAGGAATCTGAGAAGAGCTGAGTAAACAGGCCTTGGGCTGAGCAGGAATAGAAATGGGAGCTCTTTGAGCTGACACTCTCTCATCGCCTCTTCCTCCAGCTCTCTGCACACATCCTCTGCTCCCCCTCTCTCCAGGCCAGGCATGTGGCTCACATCTGCCTAGGTGCTAAGTCACTTCTGGGCTGCTGAAGTCAGCTTCCGGAGACAGAGAGGGAACATTAGTGTCCTTGCAGAGAGCCCAGGGAGCTCAGAGCCCAGAGCAGCTGCCATCTGCTGAGCCCATTGGTGGGCTTTGTTAGGATATAGAGAGGAGCTACTCAGGAGCAGAAGCTGTGCTTCCCCTCACCTGCCCAGCAGGGGGAGCTACACTGAGAGGCGGATGTGTTGACCCCAAAATGAAGCCTTGATCCATAAAAACCCTGTGTGTCAAAAAGAGATGTTTCAGTACCAACCCTTCCTAAACCTGACCAGTCCTTGCCCTCCAAGAGTTGACCTTCTAGGTTGATCTGTGGATTAAATTGGAGAGTTGGACATCTGTGACAGCTTCTCATGGACACAGCAAAGCAGTCAGCCTCTCAAACTATAGTTTGTATGGCAAAGTGAGGTAAGGCCCACGGCCTGAGCTTGCACCCAGACTGGATTCCAGGCACCTGTAACAGCACAGACAGGTGCCCAAGAGTTAGACTGGGCGACAGGTGAGACCAGCTGGTGGAGACCAACCTCAGCTGTGCTTGGGAGCTGGCCA
Organism: Pipistrellus kuhlii; assembly: GCF_014108245.1. Taxonomy (NCBI): domain Eukaryota; kingdom Metazoa; phylum Chordata; class Mammalia; order Chiroptera; family Vespertilionidae; genus Pipistrellus; species Pipistrellus kuhlii. Next base: position 20,715,964 of record NW_023425405.1, read on the forward strand.
GTCCTGGTGAGCAGGTGCAAAAGGAGGGGTTAGCAAGAGCGGAAAGGTAAGTTTGAAGTCAAGAGTCCGAAGGTGGACTTGAGATGGACTTTGGGTGAACCGACTAGGGCCAAAATGAAAACAGAAAAGCTCTCCTCACAACCTGTTCGGATGTGAAGGAAGAGGGCCCACGCTGAGTGCTTCTCTGCTCCACATTTAACTTTTTCCCTAGGCTAAAGAGAGGCCACCCCACACCTTGTGAAATAAGCAGCAACAAATTGTTTAATTTACACTCAACCCAGAGGAGGCAATTAATTAACTAGGGCAGCTTTGTTGAGCCAGGAGGCTGGGGGTGGTGGGTGGGATCCAGTTTCCCTTTGGCAAGGGCTCTGGGGGAGAATCTAGCCCAAACTGGCACAGCACCATTCCGGTGCCAGCAACTGCCAGGAACAAGTGTCTCAATGAATCATCAGCGGTAGTCAGCGCAGGAGTAGGATGACACAGGGGAAAGACAGCCTGGCGAGGCAGTGTATGACTGCTACGATTACTTGTGATCCACTGGGAGCGGGGGAGGGGTGAGCCTCAGAGCCACCTCATGCACACTGATCTACAAGATGACTGTGAGCATCCAGCGCATGTCCTTCCCATCTTCCCACTCAGGCTCTTGGGAAACATCCATCATCTCTGCCGCCGCCTGGACTAAGCCTCCATGAGCCCTTGTCTAGGCTGGAGCCCCCTATCTAGACACCAACTCCATTCTGCCACCCAGCAACCAGTCCTTCACAGAGCAGTTAGCATCATTTTTTTTTTTTTTAAAGAATCTATAAAGCAGATATGTCACTCATCAGCTACTGGTGTGCCAAAGGTTTCCAGTTGAATTTAAAATCCAAATTCCTTTCTCTTCTTTGGAAGCTGTCTTAGTCCACTTGGGCTGCTATGACAAAATACCATAGACTGGGTGTTTATAAACAATATGCAACTATTTCTCACTGTTTTGGAGGCTGGGAAGTGAGAACCTGCTTTTCTGGTTCATAGATGACACCTTGCTGTGTCCTTTCATGGAGGAAGGAGTGAGGGAGCTCTCTGGGGTTTCTTTTGTAAGGGCACTGATTCCATTCCTAAGGGTTTTACCCTCCTGATCTGAGCACCTCCCAAAGGTCTCTCCTAAGACCATCACCATGGGGTTAGACTTCTCCATAGGAATTTGGAGGCACACAAATATGTAGTCTATGGCAGGAGCCCTGTGCAATCCAGTTCACTCTCTCACCCTCTTTCCTGTTCCTTCCCTTACACTCATGTCACTCCACCCACGAGCTGCCTTTGTGACCTGGAACACCGAATGTTAAGTCAAGGCACCAGACGGAGCTGGCAGGCCCCTTTGCCTGCAGTGTTTTCCAACCAGCGTCTCAGGGCAAGGTCCCTCCTAGGATTCAGAGAAGGTTTCCTTGACCACTAACGCCGTGAAGCCGCCCAGTCACTCTGTGACATCTCCATTTAAATTTCTGAGGCACACTCACTACTTTCTAAATTGTTTGTTACTGTTTTGTTCTTAGTTGATTTTTTTTTATCAGCTTAAAACAAACATTTATTATCTCAAAATTTCTATGGATCAGAATTCCAAGCACAGCTTGACTGTGTTCTCTGCTCAGAGAACTATAATCAAGGCCTCAGCTGGGGCCAGGGTATCATCTGAGGCTAGGTTCTTTCCCAAGATCTAATGTCAGAATTCATTTCCTGGCAGCTGTAGGATTCAGAAAGTTTGGTTTCTCAAGGGCAGCAGGAAAGAGAGTCTCTGACTTCTTTAATCTTTAACCTTCAGCTAATTCTTTTCAAGACTTTATTTTTTAGCATAGTTTTAGGTTTATAGAAAAACTAGAGGCCCAGAGCATGAAATCATGCGAGACCCAGACCTGCCATGCAGGCAGGACCCCAGACCCACCCTGTGAGAGCCACGGGCCCCACCAGCCCAAAAGTCCCAGCCCGCAAGAGGTACTCCATGCACCTCCTGGTGACAGGATATGGTTGTGACACAGGCCTTTTCTGATACAGATTTTACTCTTTACCCCTGAACATGGCTTTCCCTATTATTAATATCTGGTATTAGTGGGATATATTTGTTATAATTAATAAATGAGTATTGGTTTATTATTAATAACTACTATCCATAGTTTATCCAGATTTTTACATTTTACTGGTGTCCTTTTTCTGTTCCTGGGTCCCATGAAGGATTCCCCATCACACTTAGTTGTCATGTCTCCTTGGGCTCCTGTCACTGTGTCAATTTCTCAGGCTGTCTTTGTTTTTGATGACCCTGACTGTTTTGAGGAGTGTTGGTCATCTGTATGGTAGGATGTTCCTCTGTTGGAACTTGTATGATGTTTTTCTCATGAGTAGACCGGAGAGAAAGACCACACAGGCAAGTGCCATTTCCATCACATCATTTCAAAGGGATAGCCAGGCTATCTGGAATTCTTTTTCACAGGGATTTGTCTCTCCTTCCCTACTTATTAATTTATTCAATCATCTTATTTGTATCAGTGTGGACTCATGGAAATTTATTTTATACTTTGGTTATAAACCAACATTCTATTTTGTTGGTCCAGCTTTGGCCCTTGGGTGCTCTTTCTGAAGGCTCCTGTGTCCCTTTGCTACACTCCTATCAATGCTGGTTTTGTTTTTGTTTGTTGTTTTTGGACACCTAGTTTTTGGCACTATGAGGTGCCCCAGTCCTAGAATCAGCCATTTCTCCAAGGAGCCCTGGTACCTTTTAATGGAGAGTGATATTAGAAACCAAGATCGGGCCACAAGGTGTCTGCAGTGTTTTTGACTTTCTGTGTTTATTCATTGACTACCCCACCCAACACTTAAATGTAGGCTCCATGAGCCCTGGAGCCTGTCTGCCTTGTTCTGCACAGTGTCTGCACTCTCAGATGTCTGTTGAACACATGCATTGTAAATGTGAATTATGTATAAGAGAGAGAAAGGATTTTTTTTTTTTTTTTTTTTTTTTGGCGCGCTCAAGGAGGTAGGGGGGAGAATTTCAGCTTTTGTATTTATTTTTTATTTTTTAAATTTATTTTTACAATATACAAAATAGATTTATTACCAGATTATAGATACAAAATAGCCATTTATGTGCAATAAACATTAATATTTCAAGAAAAAATATTAAAAATACAATAATATTACCAAAACTAATATTAAGTTGTAGGAAATATTAAAAATCTTCAAATAACAGGATGATTTCTATTATATTCTAAAATATTTTTCCTGCTCTGGCTCTATTTTTGTTCATCAGTTTATGTTGTTCATTATATTCCATAAATGAGTGAGATCATGTGATATTTATCTTTCTTCGACTGGCTTATTTTGCTTAGCATAATGCTTCTCCAGTTTCATCCATGCTGTTGCAAATGGTAAGAATTCCTTCTTTTTTACAGCAGCGTAGAATTCCATTGTGCAGATGTATCACAGTTTTTTAATCCACTCATCTGCTGATGAGCACTTAAGCTGTTTCAAAATCTTAGCTATAGTAAATTGTGCTGCTATGAACATAGTGGTGCATATATCCTTTCTGGTTGGTGTTTCTGGTTTCCTGGGGTATATTACTAGAAGTGGGATTACTGGGTCAAATGGGAGTCCCATTTTTAATTTTTTGAGGAAACTCCATACTGTTCTTCACAGTGGCTTTACCAGTCTGCATTCCCACCAGCAGTGCACAAGGGTTCCTTTTGCTCTGTATCCTTACCAACACTTGTCAGTTTGTTGATTTGTTGATGGATGGCCATTCTGACAGGTGTGAAATGCAATCTCATTGTTGTTTTTATTTGCATCTCTCTGATGATTAGTGATTTTGAGCATGTTTTCATATGTTTCTTGGCCTTCTGTATGTCCTCTTTTGAAAAGTGTCTATTTAGGTCCTTTGCTCATTTTTTGATTGGATTGTTTATTTTCCTTTTATTCACTTATATGATATCCCTGTAAATTTTGGAGATTAAACCCTTATATGAGCTAGCATTGGAAAATATGTTCTTCCGTGCAGTGGGCAAGGATTTTGTCTCAACAGAGCAACAGTCCTTCAAGAAAGTATTATCTCTTATCTTTCATTCTTGGTCTTATCTTCCCATTCATGAGATTTAAAAAATATATATATTATTGATTTTTTTTTTTTTTTTTTTTTTTTTTTTTTTTTTTTTACAGAGAGGAAGGGAGAGGGATAAAGAGTTAGAAACATCGATGAGGGGGAAGCATCGATTAGCTGCCTCCTGAACACCCCCCACTGGGGATGTGCCTAGAACCAAGGTACATGCCCTAGACTGGAATCAAACCTGGGACTCTTGAGTCCGCAGGCCAATGCTCTATCCACTGAGCCAAACCAGTTAGGGCTCATGAGATTTCTTATTCTCTTTTTAACTTTATCTGAACACTCCTAAGATCTGTGTAGAACAAGTCTCAAATTCCCTTTGGAAGTAGGGAATGTTAGAAATGGGAGGGACTTACCTGGCACTGTGACTCAGTTGGTTGGGCCTCATCCTGTGCACCAAAACGTTGCTGTTTTGATTCCTGGTCAGGGCACATGCCCAGGTTGTGGGCTTGATCCCTGGTAGGGGCGTGAAGAGGCAGCCAATAGATGTCTCTCACATGTCAATACTTCTTTCTCCTCTCTTCCTCTCTAAAAATCAATAAAATTCTTTTTTTTTAAGTCTCTTTAGAAATATAAGCGACCTAGAGACCATCCAGTTTGACCTCCTTGTCTTCCCAGACAGCAGTAGTCATGTCAGTTGTCCTAGGTCACCCAGCTAGTGAGTGGCTTAACTGAGCCAGAGCCCAGCCTGTGCCACCAGCCTGGATACTTGAAGCCTGTTTCCAGTAGCCCGTGTTGAAAGTCCCCACGACCCCCTGTGTCACATACACATCTCCCCACACTAGCATGGCTCCAGTTCTGTGCTTCTGAGCAGATGCCAGTATTCCCAGAACCTCCCACATTCCCTTTCCGTTCCTGCCTTCTCAAAGCACACAGGCGCACCTGGAGGCGATGGTGGCCATAATTGAGGGCAGGGATGGTAATGGGAAAAGAAGATCATTAAAAGTCCTTTTCCTACCACCTGTGGTCAGTGTAACCTTTTCTTCCTCCCAGTCAGTCAGGGGGAACAAGGAGAATGCCCTAAAGAAGCTCGGCTCTCAAGTTTGAGTGATTGCAGTAATTTGCAAACCACTGATGTCAAATGCCTCCCCCAGCTCACCAGAGAGCAGTTCATCCGTGTGATGAACCTCCGACACCCCTTTTCAGATAGGCAATGACCTTGATAAAGTCCCAGCATTTCTGAAAACTTACAAGCCAGACATGAGAACTCTAAGACATAGGTGTCTTGCCTGGAGGACTATTTCTTTAAGGCAGTAAGTCATTTTAGGGACTCCAATGACATCAGGGGAGGAGACACATTATCAGGGGGATTAGGAAATGATGTTCACTTCTGCCTAATGTAGAATGAGAGGCCAGGATCTATCACTCCAGCAGCTCAGGCAGCAGGAGAGGTCATTTCCCCTTAGAATTGGAATGGACCCCAAAGGGATGACACCCTGGCCACCCAATGGTAACCAAACTTTGCTCTTATAGGTTGCCTCCATTATAGATTTGCCCTTCAGAAGAGAATACTAAGCAGCTTTGGCCCTACAAGCCCAAATCTGGCCAGTGAAGGCCTTGTCAGATGCCCTATAACCTGCCTGTCCAAACATTCAAGAAAGCCACATGTTCATTGATCAGGTGTTGCTCTGTCACTGAATTCCTAGAGGAAAATGCTGAGACAGAGCTGACCCTGGAAGGAGATGAACAGCAGGGTGGTTTGTGAAGGCATCTAGCAGAGAGCTCTTGACAAATTCCCCTAACTCAGGCCAAGTACATTTTGCTTGAAATCACTTCTCATCCTTGGTGACTGAATAGTCACACAAAACATGTTGCCCTTCCCTTCAAAAGCTGACTCCCTGGACATTGCCAGCACAGCCTGTTAATAAAGCGAGGCTGAGTTCGCATCTCACTGAGTGAGGTACGGGAGTGCACTGCTTTGGGAGCTGACGAGGACTAGGAAAGGGGGTTGGGGGCAATAAGGTCAGAACTTACTGAGAATTGGAAGTCTGGGTTAAGTTCTTTATTTCAATGCCAGTGGTTGATTAAAATTGGGTGGGAATATTGATAGTGCCCAGCATTGGTGGAAACAGCAGGTCTGATGAAGTCTTAGAGCACACACTGTCTGTTGAAGCTTCCAGTGGAAGAGTTGATGGGTATTTTGAGGAGTTCCTGTCATGAACAATCAAACCACTTCCATGGCAGGACAGATCCGGAAGTGAAAAATAGCAAAGTCAGGTTACCATGGACAGTAAGGTATGGTTTTGGGTCACTGTCTGGTATCGGGGTGGGGTGTGTGAGGATGATTTGGGGTGTCACTCAGGATGAGTGATTTCTCCACAGCCTGGTGCCTTCCTGACTGGCTGCCACCACCAACACAGTCATGCTAAGACATGTCTGAATTATTGAGTGAATGTTGAATTTAATAGTCCAGAGTTAAGCTGGGACCCTGACACCCCGAGGTCTCCTGTCATGAAAACAAGACTCTCTTTTCTGGGGTAGAAATACTGGCAGCTCTGCACTGAAGTGGGGTCCCTATCATGAAGTGGGGGGTGGGGCAGTGGCAGGCTGGAGCAGAGAGAGCAGGTGGCTGGGGACATCTCCGTTCCTGGGTGGGGTGCAGAGAAAACAGATGTCTCCAGCGGCCTCTTCAGTGGGAACACACCCGGAAGGTGGTGGTGACTCCCAGTGCTTGATTGCCATGGAAACTTGGGTGGTTTCTAAAGCAACTTTAAAAGCTGTGCCCTCCTTGAGGCTCTTCTGGATGTTCTTACAGAGGTGTGCGAGCCTCAGAGAAAGGGAACTTGTCAGGCAAGCTTCTGGCCCTTGAAACAAATCACAAATCAAAGGAAAATGCTGGAGCCTGTAGTAAACGGAGAGAACCCATCCTACTGGGCTTCAAAGATGCTCTCAGGCAGCAATGAAGAGAAAGGAGCAGGTGTGCGTGAGGAGGCATTTCCTTCCTCCTGTCCTGTCCTGGGGGCGGAGGGGTTGCGGACAGGGGAGAAGTGGCACCAGAAGTTGCCAGGCCCAGGGGAGGGGACTGGAGGACTCTGCTGGGAAAGGCCCCTGAACTCCCCTCTCTCCCTCTCCCCCATCCCATCCTTGTATTTCTTGGATGTCTGAGATGCACCCTGGGTATGGGGATTGAAGCCAGAGGACCAGACACCAGGGGAAATGGTGCAGATCAGACCCAGGACTGAAAGACAGGCTGGAGGGCATTGCCAGCAGGTATGTTGTAGTGTGTACACAGGAAGTAAGGCTCCAGCTCCCCCTGGGTACCAGAGGGGTGACTTGGAAGAGTGGCCCAATTTGGAGAGCCAGGGAGCAAGGCCAGGCAGCTCCCACAAGGCACAGCGTTCAGCCCACAAAATATCCCTGCACCCCACTGTGTATGTTGGGGGGGAGAGAGAGGGAGGGGAGTTGGTAAGGCTGAACTGTTTGACTGTCCACATGATACAGGGAGCACTGGTGATACACCCTGGAAGGCCTGGGGGTGCTAATGGGAGACTGACAATGAACAGGGGTTATGAAGCTGGCCCCTGAGGTGGTCAAGGCAGTCTGTTCTTATGGACATACTTTTCATCCTAACAGAACTTGGGCCATTGGGACAGGTGGGTAGTGCCTTGCATTTTATCCCCAGCTCTCAGATAATTGGAGAGAGGGCCTGTGTAGAGCTGCTGTACCTCCCTGACATTCTGGAAGCCTCCTAATTGCAAACACTTCCTTGTTATCAGACCATACCTCATGCCTTGTGGCTTTAGTTGGGGGTTGGGAAATACTCTCCCTGGCTGTAGAAGCCCTCAGAAGATCAAGGATGTCCAAGATGTGGCTGTGAGATGGGCGAGCCCATCACCACTTTACTTAGCCATCAGAACCTGCCCACTGCCCATTATTCATTAAATAAAATAGCCAGTTGTTGAGCACTGGTAAGCAGTAGGTCCAGTGGAGGATAAAAGGAAATAGAACTCATTTCTACCTTGGAGTTTCTCACAATTTTAGAGAGGAGGCAGACACTGAGACCCCATTACTGTGATAAATGAGCTGTTTTCCTTTGAGTTGACTGACACCTTCACAATGCAAAGTATTCAAAACAAAAGCATTCTGTCTTTTTCACAGTAAAGACAGGGGCATTTTCAATCTACCATTCTTAGGGAAGGAAGGTTCTGGTCATCCAAAAAGGGTGGGTGGGGATCACTTATTGTTCAGGTACGCTTTTCAGTTCACCGGACTGCAAAGGGAGGGTAAGTCTCATTTGACCTTCAAACTCCCTTAGGAGGCAAGTGGAGGAGGCAGTCAGGGAGAAGGTAAGAGATTGCTGAGCATCTCTGCTGTGTCAACGGTAAATGCTCTTCAAACATTATTTCTTTCATCTTCCTAGCAGCCTTAAGGTTGTCATTACCACCCTAATTTTGTAGATAATGAGCTGGGCCCAGGGAGCCATGAAACAAACTCAGAGCCATGCAATTAAGTAAATAGTGGAGCCTTAATCTAAGGTGCTCACACTAACCCCCACCCTTTCTTCTCTGCTCCTGGGACCTGGTCAAAGGCCACTTAGCAGGCCACCTGGGATCAGGAAGTAGGCCTGAGGACTTAACCAGCAAGGCAGACATAGGCTTCCTGGAAAGTATTCATTTACAATGGGTAAGCCAGAAAGGACTCCCTTCAACCTTCACCAGCCAGGGGCAGGTCTATGTTTGGGGCAGGGCAGGAGGAAGAGGGGTGAAGAAGGCCCAAAGGGAGGCACTGCTACCATCAATGTGAAAACTGGCATCAGCTCAGGTCTGCATCAAAGCCCTGTAGCCTTAGGCACATTTATCCTCTCTATAGCTCACTATCACCATCTGTAAAATAGCACCCACCTTGTGGGGTTGTAGTGAGAATTAAATAGGTTGTTGAATGTGCCTAGAACTGTGCCTGGCCCAGAATGAGCACTTTCTACAGTTTGATTCACGTGTGGTCAGTTTATCCTTGGCACTTGCTTGCCTTCTCAGCAGTTTCTTGCCTAGACAGTTGAAGTATGTTGGCCAAGTCTAGTTCCCACACCAAAGATTCCAACTCAAATCTATTGGACTCTGAAGCCTGGGTTCTTCTTCTTTTTTTTTTAATATATTTTTTATTGATTTTTTTTTTTTTTCAGAAAGGAAGAGAGAAGGATAGAGAGTTAGAAACATCGATGAGAGAGAATCTTCGATCAGCTGCCTTTTGCACACCCCCTACTGGGGATGTGCCCGCAACCAAGGTACATGCCCTTGACCGGAATCGAACTTGGGACCTTTCAGTCCACAAGCTGATGCTCTATCCACTGAGCCAAACTGGTTTCGGCAAGCCTGGGTTCTTAATAATCACGCAGCACTATCTGCCAGATAATAATGAACTTTTTAACATATTTACAATCCTTCAGCAACTCATGACCCTACAGGGCAAGAGACAGCCCCACACAGACTTAGACAAAGGGCATTGCTCCCTGGTGACAAGAAAGATAAGCCTGATTCTACCCAAGGAATTGTTCCTAGAGAAATAGGAAATGATCCCCATTGGCTGAGGGCCTTATCTTTTCATATGCTCTGAGACGAGAGACAAAGCTTGGGGGCTCACGTTGCAAAAGAAAGAATTCATATTTATTCTGTAGCTCAGCTACCAATCCATTTCATCTCTTGATGTCTGGTATCGCTTCCTAGCATGTCATGAAGCTGCCTTTTGGAGACTCGCTTCCTCGTGGCTGCTCCACCTCTCACCTTGGATCTCCTCTGACCTCACTAGGATTTATCTTTCTCCGTCTTTCCTGAAACTCTCATCTCTTGCCTTCCATGACAGCGCAGTCATGATTTTTCCTCTTCTCTGTATTTTCTGTTTTCATGTTCTCTGTCGTACCAGTAAATGTGGGTGCCAACGCCCCCCCAACCCCCTTAGCAATTCCCCTTGTCAACAGCACTTATCCTCACAGTGATCATTATCTTCGCACAGAGGAGTCTGGAACCTGCATGTGCAACAGTCTTTTCTGAGCTCCAGGCTCATGTTTTCAATTGACATCTCCACCCTTCTGGAACCCCAAACATGCCTTGAACTAGACTTGTCCTTTCTCTATATGCGTGTGCTTTATGTTTATTGCATATGTGCTCAACACTGGCTTATTGCAAGCACCTGATAAATGCCAGCTTTCTCCATTCCCTTTCCCCGGTGAAATGAGTTTTTTTTTCTTGATTTCCTCAGCACCTCAGCCTGTCATTCACCTCTGGGTCATTTTTCACTTTTTCTGGTTTTACCTGTACCTTTCCATCAATTGTCAACATCTGCCAATATTTCTTTTGCAATATTCTTTGTGGCCCATTCATTCACTACCATCTGCTAAGTGCCATGCAGGCCCTTCATACTACTGCAGCAGTTTGACAGCCATTTAGCTTGGTGGACAGAAATCTTTTCCCACCACTTAGTTGCCAACCTCTGAGCCTCCTCTTTGTCACTTGTAAAATTGAGATAGAGCTGCCTACCGTGCAGGTTTGTTGTGTGGCTGGAATGAGATAATACAAAGAAAGCACCTATTGGGGGATTTGTATTCCATAAATGTTCCTTTCCATACTGCCCACTAAATTCAACTTTGACACCATACTGTCTGTCTAAAATACTCTCATTACCATGCCATTTCTCTGATGGGAAACATTCTGAGTCCCACATTGTTGATAGAATAAAGGGCAATGCCCCCAGCATGGAGTCCAGAGTCAGCCACAATTCTGCCTCAGACTGGCCCTGCACCACACAGAGCACTTGTCATTCTCGGCCTCATGCCACCTTTCTCTGTCTGTCGAGGCCTGTGCTTCCTCGAGACTCAGTTTATGGTCAGCATCTTCCAGAAACCTTTGAATCATGTGAACTCAAACTGGGATCCTCTGCACTCAGACCTTCCTTTGCACCATTTTGATGGCACTTAGCTCATAGGGGGTACCTTGGAGAGCAGAAATCTAGTTCATTTCCTATCTGCTCCCTGTGATTAAGCCTCCATAGTGCAGGGGCCTCATCCTTTCTCTAGTCATTATTTTGTTCTTTTTCATTTTAAACCTTAATAGGATTTCTGGTAATGTTGGGTCCTTTCTGCTTAAGTGACATAATTTGAAGTCAGTACCATCTTCCTCCAACAGTCTTTCAAATATTTGGAGACATACTATTGCACTTCTTATTATCTGCTTTACAAACTGAACTCAACTCAGTAAACATTGAGTGCCTACGATGTGCCAGGCATTGTGCTAGCACCCAGGACACATAAACAAGAATGTGTGTGGTCTCTGTCCTTAAGGGCCACCCAGGCAAGTGCTGGAGGCAGCGTGACTGGTGCTATCGCAGAGGGGAACTGTGGGTACACCGGGAAAAGGACCCTGTGCTCGGGGGTCAGGAGCAGCCCCTCTGGGGAGCTAACGATTAGGCTGGAGAATGGCATCTCTTTGCCCTGTTGTTATCATTGTCCCTCAAGGGGCTTTTAAATGTTCCTCTACTCAATGAAACTGCTGCTGGATTCAGACTTGGCCACTTCTCTGAAGCAGCCTGCCAGGTCTTTATTTATTCATTCTAGTTTAGACTTTCTCATGTTATTAATACATTTCCGCTTTTCTATGGCTCTGGGTAACTGAACTCTGTTGTGAATGAAGCAAAAAATACTTTTTATCTTTTAAATTGCTTAAGCAGCTTTATGTAAAGATAAAATGTAAACCTAGTATGATATTTGACCTCTGGGTTTTTGGCCCTGTGTGGAAAGGAATGCCAATCACTGTCTCCCTAACAGAACCTGGGATATCCCTTCTTAAAGAGTCCACCACACACCCAGACTATAATTTCTTTAAAATGTTAATTAATTAACTAAAATATCCACTCTGGCTCAGCTCTTAACATTTCCATTCAAATCGCATTTCCCAGAAGGCTTTGGGTGTTAGATATGCAGGGTCCCTGAGTTAGCACGGCCCAGGGAAACTGGAGGGTGTTCTCTTATCTCTTTAGGACAGACTACATTGTAAGCCCTACTTCCTAAGTGACGAGAGATCACTGACTTCCCTGAATGAGTGAGCTTGAGAGAGGAGGTCACACTGGTGGGCCCAGAACCATTTGGGTCCTCTGCCCTGGCCCAGTTCCCCAGGGGGCCAGCATTCCCATGTCAAAGCCCAAGGCCAAGGCCAAGACTAGCATCAGGAGGCCTGTTTTCCTTTCTCTGGTCCACCAGTATGAGTCAACACTTCTGGAGGAGCATATTTTCTCCACAGAGCTGAGCGGAATTCCCTTAGGCAAACGGCCCTAAAATGCCAGCCTGGGGGCAGAGTATTAGTGAGCTGATTGTGGCCTGGCCTCTAACTCAGTTGCTATGCTGCTTCACCATGAATGGAGCTGACATTTTTCTCCCTGTCTACCTCCTTTGAGTTTGAATTTGGAAAAGGAAGAGGAGTGAGTCATTTTCATTCCCCGGGTCTTCAAAAGAAAAGAGGAGCTACAAGGGCTGTGGGCCGTAGGATTGAGGGGAAGTGCAGGGTGGGGGAGTAGGACCCTCGGGTAGGCTGGGGTCCACACGGAGCTCCTTTGAGTCCTCTTCTAAGCACCAACATACTCTGTCTTTAGTTTCTGTCCTGTTGGGAAGCTGCAGAGTCTTATTGAAAGAGTGAGTGCTCTGATCTTGATCCCTTTTCTTCCTGAACTCGTGTCCAGCCCCACTGGATCCCTGAAAGGAGAGTCACAGAGAGAGACAGAAGCTGAATCCTATCCTGGGCAGAGCTCTGGGGCACACCCATTATTCCTGCCACCAGATCACAGGGCCTGCCCTTTATTTTTCCAAGGCCTTGTTGTCCTGTTCTCCAGCTTTGCCTATAATTCTGTGTACTTTCACCTCCTTCCCATCAATTCCTTTCTTTTTTAAAGAAAATTTGTGTCCCTCTGCAGAAAGTCAGCCTTCTCGCTGACACAAATAAGGAATGAAACTGTTCCCAGTCTGTGATAGGTTTCCTAGTTCTCTGAAGAAGTCAGCAACAAGATTTTACTGGCCCAGGCACCCCGAACCTCCTCAAGATCCCATTTGATAATGATAGGGTTTCCTCCTCCAGTCTCATCATCTGGTTGATAAATTTGACTTAAATACCACTGGGCATAGAACCCTATGGGGGAAGAAAAGAGCTTCTTTGCTTAAATTGCTTACAGTCCAGCTCCAAAGACAATACATACACTTAGGAAATGAGAGGCAGCATAACAAGTGGTAAAAGCATGGGTTTGAATCCTGGCTCCAAATATAACTAAACCGTGTGACCTTGACAATCTACTTAATTCTCTATGCCTCACTGTCCCCCTCTAAAATTGCTCTCCTCATCAGAAGATTGTTTTGAGGATTAAGGAGTTAACATTGAAACAATGCCTGTCCCTCTGGGCATCCATTATAAATATTACACATCCATGTTTGGTCTATGTAAAGTGACATACACTGAGTGGCCAGATTATTATGATCTCTGAACGCATAATAACCTGGCCCCTCAGTGTATATCTTATATAATAAAAGGCTAATATGCAAATTGCCCCTTTGACCAGGAATTCGACCAGCAGGCAGGCTGGCCAACCACCCATGTCCCCTTCCCCTGGCTAGGCTGGCCGGACCCCACCCATGCATGAATATATATACACTGAGTGGCCAGATTATTATGCGTTCAGAGATCATAATGATCTGGCCACTCAGTGTATGTGCTCAGTGACCCAGCAGTGAGGTGACAGCATGCAAATATACTTGGGTACATGTTTTCATTTCAAAGAAAGGCAAAGCCAAGCTGACAAATGTGCCAGGCAGATGAAACCGTACACCAAGCCAGGTGGCAGGCTTGCCTGATCTTCTGGCCACCACCCCAAGCCGCCTCCTCTACTAATTAACATGGCATCAGCTCCGATCAGACAGGGCACAAACCAGAGGGATTTCTCTCAGGAGCCAATTTCTTCCAGACACTTAAACAGCTGCGTCCCAATCCTTCCACACTGAAAATCAAGGCAATTTAGAGCTGAGCCTCATATGCACGTCGATGTCAAATAATGACATCTAATGGTCTCATCCACCGGCCCTCCTGTGCATGTCAGGAGGTGATCTTGTCTCCAGGTGGCTCATGTTTGACAAAATAAGTGACAGCCAGGCTTACAACAATTCAGAGAAGGTGGCACCACCTCACCCCAATACCTAACGTCATGGGATCACTTAACTGGAAGGCATTAGTGATCTAGCCCTGCCTCCTTCCTGTACTTTACGGTTGAAGGGATCACAGCCCAGAGACATGTGGTGATGTGCTCAGTTCATGGGCAAAGGAGAGACCAGAACCTGGATTGTCTGATTCTTGGTGGCATTCTCTTTCCACGAAGCCTCATCCCCTTCCCTTGCAGCTTTCCCACCAGGAAGCGAGGACAGAACAAGCTGGTGTGCCTGCGGGCCAGGAGACCCTTACACTAAGCGAGGCAGGAACTCAAACATGAGCTTCACGCTGGCCCTGGAGGGGATGAGGCTTTCTCTGCAAAAGCCTTGGATGTACCTGGGATGCTGAGTGACCAGAACAACCTGAAGGCTGTAGTGTCCGTGACTGTGCAGGCTTTGTCCCCAGCAAGAAACCCCAGACAAGCTTGCCCTCTGCCCTAGAGCTTCTCAAAGTTCGCACAGTGTGCCATTGTCATCCACCGGAAAGAGGTGGCCAAGGAAGAGGAGAGGGAAGAGAGACAGAGGCAGGAAGATGACATTCTCTGAGGGGCTTACTCTTGGAAGCTCACGAGTCACAGCTTGAGAGTGTTCCTCTCTGCACAGCTGCTGATGCCACTCTCGGTTTACGTAGTTAAGAAGCCAGTTGGATCCCACTGCTCCTCACTCTGAACCAAGGCCAGATGGATAGGAAGCTACAAAGTTTCACATTGAAAAGATGACACATTGCAGTCTTTCCCCCCCCCCCCCTAATTCAATTCTCCTGTTAGTTATAGGTTGATTCAGATTTTATATTTCTTCCTGATTTAGTGCTGTTTGGTTTTGTATTTTTGGGCATTTGTCCATTTCATCTAAGTTATTTAATTTGCTTGCAAAGTACTGATTTTAAAAATTTTTATTGAATTGATTGGGGTGACATTGGTTGATAAAATTGTATAGGTTTCAGGTGTACAGTTCTATGACACACCATCTGTGTATGGTATTGTGTGTTCACCACCCAAAGTCAAGTCTCCTTCTATTACCATTTATTCCCCTTTACCCTCTTCTACCTTCCCATCCCCTTTCCCTCTGCTAATTACCATGCTGCTGTCTGTGTCTATGAGCTTTTTTGACATGCTGCATTCTTGATTCATTATCTTTCTAGAACTCTCCTTCCCACCCTATTTAGAAAGCTCATAGCTTCCCTCAGACCACCCACCTCAGATCTTTCCTACTTTTTATTCCATGACACATGAAATATCAAAGGTCAGGTGTGCAAAAGTGGATTGGGCCAGTAGTTGTGTCCCCTGTGGGTTTTTTTTTTGTGTGTGTGTGTGTGTGTTTGTTTGTTTGTTTGTTTTTGTTTTTTTTAATGGGGGCAATGGAAGCAAGTATAGTGTATAGTTCTCAGATATTTCTGAAGTCAAATACTGTGGCTTTACAGAAAAATGAAATAATTACTTGGGATGTATGCTTTAGGACCTTTTAGCAAATTATATAACTTGAGATTACTATGGAAGTTATACAATTTATATGCTATGCTCTGCTATGCTCTGCTATGCTATGTGATATATATATATATATATATATATATATAATTTACATATATAATTATATGTATGTATATAATCTCATAGCAACCTCAATACAAAAATTGAGACTTGGCTTGAATCTAGTACCTATGTCTGAATTAATCATCGTGATCATAGAATGGCTTTGCCAGGAGAAAACAGTGGCGTTGTTTTAGCAAAAGAAGAAAGAAGGGATCGTATATTATGCAAATGAAAAATGATAAAAATCTAGTTCTCAGTTCATTATATAGTAGGTGCCTATAAATGAGTATGGATAACTGTGCATGCCACCTCTCTATTCTAGACCAGGCCAGAACCTCTACCGCACCTACAAAAGGTCCTCATTTCATGTTCCATAGGATTCCCACTCCTTTGGGCTAGTTCCTTCTCTCCATCCTTGTTGGAAAGAGCCATAGCCTTACAAATTTCTTCACAAACCCACCAATGTCATAATGCAGCCCCCACTGGACACTGTGACCTCCCTGAGCCCAAAAATAAATTGCATTACCAATGTCTCAGATGCATATTCTGAGATTTTCCAATTTCCATGGTTCTGGTTGCAACAGAGTCCACAGAATGAGGAAGCCTGAGTGAGCACTTTCTTTGTTGGGCGCAGTCGCTTCCTGGTGTAGCACCTACCTGGGCCGGGCGGGGAGAAGAAGCGGGCGATGGTAATGAAAGCAGCAGCCACGCTTTTTTCTTGCCCTCCAGAACAATCTGTCTTTGCCCTCACTTCAAGCTTGAATTTCTAATATTATACCTTCCGTATAGAAAGCAATTTTAACTTCTCTAAGCCTTTTCACATTTATTATTATCGCTCTTCAAAGTAATCCTGCCTAGAGGGTATTATTCAGATGCCGAACTTCTGTAAAAATTAAAATGCCTCCTGAAATCCAAGGGACCCATTGAGACCCAGGTGGGCGTGTCCGTGCGTGGGTGCACGGGCCCACTCACATGTACTCTAACGCCTCCGCAATCACAGCGGAGAGGAAAAAGGAAGAGGCGTATGTACTTCATTCCCTCCAAGTTTCACTTCAAAGCCCCACAGCCTAGAAATCCATTTCTCCCGGCGATCTGGATTGAATGCTCAGTGCTGTGTATGATGCAAAAGCAGACACCCCTGCAATCCAGGTTCAGGAGAAAGTCAGGGGTGGGGAACCTTTGGCCCTAGGGCGTATAAGACCAGTGAAATCATTTGGGGTGGCCCTGCTAAGGCATTAGGGGTGAGTTAGTTAAATGTTTGACCAAATACAGCAGGCTAATTTTTAAGTTGGTAATTTTGTATGGCCCGTGAATGATGGGATAAATATCCAAATGTGCCTTGGCAGAAAAAAGGTTCCCCACCCCTGGGCGAACACAAGCTAAAACAAGAGGTGTCCTTCATGCATGGTCAGGTGGCTTGTGGCAGACCATGGATGTTCTAGGAATTCAGAACCAGTGCGGATTATCTTGGGCTGGGCATGCTCAGGGAAGGTTTATTAGGAGACTGGGAACGTGGCCTGGCCCACAGAGGACACCTTCTAGGACAGCTCACCGGGGTTCTCCATAGACTAGGAGAGGAGGGCAATGCCAGACTCCAGTCAAAGAGACTGGACCATGGTGCTTTGACCTTAGTCAACGCCCATCATGGCAAAGCCTTTGAACACCCACCGAGGCCCCCTTTCGCTTGCTCGGCCCTTTAGATGTTTTCCCAAGTTTGTAAAGGCTCTGTCTTTGGCATGGAGGCCACCAAGACCAATGCTACTGTGATCAAATCTAAATATACACCTACGAGAATGAATGCATTGATTGGTAGTAAGTGGGAGCCGGCATGGATCCATTGATGAGGGTAACTAGATAAAGAAAACAAACATGAGATACCCAGCAGCTATAGCTCTCTATGGCTCTGTTTAGATGCCTGTTGAGCTACAGGGAGGCCATAATGTTCAGATGGGAATGTTGTGTTAATAGGATAATTATTGTGTATTCACCTGTTGTATTTGATCGTTAGGTCTGCCAACACATAATACCACAGACTGGGTGACTTAAACAAGAGAGATTTATTTTCTCACAGTTCTGGAGGCTGGAAGTCCAAGATCAAGGTGTCAGCAGGGTTGTTTCCTCCTAGGCTTCTCCCCATGGCTTGCAGATGGGCGCTGTCTTGCTGCCTCTTTGTGTGGTCTTCCCTCTGCACATGCAGCTGGCTGGTGTCTCTTTATATGTCCTAATCTCTTCTTCTTATAAAGACACTGTCATATTGGATCAGGGCCTACCATAATGGCCTCATTTTAACTCAATTATCTCTTTAAAAAAATAATGACTTTTAGAAAGAGAAAGAGAAAGAGAAGGAGAAAGAAACATCAGTGTGAGAGCTGAACATCTATAGGCTGCCTTCTGCACACCCCCTACCCATGATCGAGTCCACAACCCACGCATGTGCCCAAACTTGGAATCAAACCTGCATCCCTTTGGTGTACAGCAAGCATGTCAAACTCAAAGGCTAACACGGGCCAAATAAACGAGGCATACGGCCCACAGGCTGTGAGTTTGACATGCCTAGTACAAGATCATGCCCAACCAACTGAGCCACAGGGCTTAATTATCTCTTTAACGGTCCTATCTCCAAATTTAGTCATGTTGAGGCACCAGGGATTAGGGCTTCAGCATGAATTTTACAAGGACATACTTCAGTCCATGACACCTGTGTTTCCAGATTTGGTGGCTACCCTGTAGATCACATGTGTCAAACACAAGGCCCGTGGGCTAAATTCGTCCCGCCAGGCCTTGCAATGTGGCCCGCACCGCGCTGTCATCACTGCACTCCGCTGCGTTTCCATCACAATGACAGTTTATGACTGTTCAGTAAACCATTCGGCCCGCGATTTAGGCTGGATTTTAGATTTTGGCCCCTTCTCTGATTGAGTTCGACACCCCTACTGTAGATAATGGAAAAACCGTGGGATAAGTTCTATGATAGGACTCTGGAAGCGTTCACTTTAGAAACAATGCTAACCTGTATGGATGGGCTAGTCCCTTTCCGTGCTCGAGTTAGGATGTTGCATCTCATAGGACAGCCTTGTAGCATGTAGACACAGCCTCGGAAACACAAATGCTGCTTTCCCGGCAGCGGGATGGCACTTATGCTGTGTCTCAACCTAGAGCATTTGCAGAGTGTTCTGAGTGATGGATGATCTGTCCTAACTGAGGGCCCCATCCCTTGCTGTGTGTTCTCCGGAGGCTGTCACCACCCCTGCCTCATCCCAGTGAACCCCTGAGGCACCTTGGATAGAAAGCCCCATGTGACCTGCCTGTTGGCTGCTGCTGATGCAATGGTGTATAATTCAGCAGTCATTTATATGCCACGCAGGTCTGAGCAAAGCTGGAAAGTGTTCTCGGGAGCCAAATGCTACTGAGGCTTTTAATCTAAGCACAGGAAGGGTTTAGTAGACATCAGCTTTTGGGGATGCAGACACTGCTGGTGGAGGAAAAGAAATCTTTCTTTCTGTTTGCTGACTTGGCGTGTTTCTGGTTTCAAGCGGGGGAGAGACTGATGGAGGAGTGTCTTAGGGAGGACACAGGCTACTGCTTCTCAGAGGTCCCCAACTTGCAGATCCACAAGGGGACAGACAGCTTTGTAGCCAACTGTGGGTTTGGGTCAGAACAAGGGTCCTCTGGCCACGTAGCAATAAGGCAACATGCAAGGGTCAGGGATACGCACATGTTGTTCCTCATTTCCAAGAGCAGAAAATAATGTCACACGGGTGGATGCCCAGCCCTGGAAAGCTGCAGAAATTATACTCCAGTAAAGATTTGGGCTCGACTTGGTCACTTAAGGAGAAGCTGTTCGGCAAAACGCTTGTGCACACAATCTGTAAGTGCCCCGGATTCTTGCGAGAACCTTCACCAGGGCCTCGGTTGCCTAGGCAATGGCTTCTTCAATTAGTAAGAGCATTTCTGCTGGAGCCTGAGGCCTTGGTTCTGATGCCATTTCTCTGCAGGCCTATTCGTATGGCATTACTGCCCTGGCTGCTCTGAAGTGGGTGAGGGCGTGTAGTCTCCCGCCCCTTCCTGTGGAGGCTGATAGGCAGCAACCACACAAGTCCTGTCCTGTCCATCTTACACCTACACTTGGTGCCCAGGAGTGGGCTGAGCGGGACTCTGACTACCAGCTTAACCTATCTTGGTGCGGGATGGGTCCCTCCTGGTGGCTGATTGAGTGTTCCCTGGTGACATTTCAATGTTGCTAAAGAATTAGCTGCCCCAAAACAATGCTACCACAGTCTGGCATTTCTTGACATTAGCAACACATCCCTGGGTCCATGTTTCTGGGCTCCCACTGGGCATGATGGTTTCTTTAACTTGCAAGCAAAGGGTTCATCATGTCACCATCACAGTGTTGCCGATTAGTGGAGAGCAGGGCTGTGCAGGAACCTGTGGGAAGGGTGACCAAGGTGTTCCATGTGGCCCAAGACACACCTGCCACCCTCCACCAACTCCCAGGCATCCTGGGATGGTTGATCCCTTTCCTAGGGAAGCAAGATTATGAAAGAATAAAAGAAGTCAGGGGCTCAAGGGAATCGGGCTTGTGAGGATAGCATGGGGCATCTGTGGCTAGCCAGGGAGTACCTGAAGCATACTGTCTTGGGGTGCTGAGGACACGTACTCACGGAGTATATGATTTCAGATATAATCCTGTGACTCATATACTGGTAGCAGATCCAGGCCGAGAAGGGGGCGAAGATGCCAAAAAGAGGGGGGGCGGGAGGAAGGGAGGGAGGGGCTTTCAAGTCTGAAAAGACAAAAGGCAACTGAGAAGCCCTCCAGGGACAGAGCGGCGTCTAGGAAGCTGGGACCGGTCCTGGGCCAGGGCACAGCTTGGAAACCGAGGGCAGATATATCCAGGAAGGAGGAAGTTGTCAAACGACCAAGAAGCTAAAACGAGGGGGGAAACTGGAATCTAATATTTGGCAACCTGTGAAACACTAATTAGAAATGGCAGCAATGCGAAGGTGGGTGGATGAGGAAGCTGGGTTTGGTGTTGGAACACAGAGCCGGCAGTCTGGTCATGAAAACCGTTTCCTCCCTCTCACCCTCACTGGAGACTCAGCTGTGCCTGGCATGGAGGGGGCAGGGCAGGGGACAGAGGGCGGGCAGCAGCCCGAGACACTGCAGAGCCCTCTCCTCCTCCAGGCAGGTGCTGGCAGGACACGCTGAGAGGAGTGGCCAGGGTGGTCATGCAAGGAAGCGGGTATCATGCTTGGACGTGCAGAAGGGGCACTTAGGTTGGCACACTTTGTTATACCCATTGGCCTTTTCCACTCACAGATGGACTTTGCAAGTAGGGATACTTGATGGGGAGGGAGGACACTGTTCCCTTGATGGCAGAGAGTCTTATTAGCACAAGCTGCACAGAGTGGTGCCATCTTTCCTAACTGGACTTCCTGAGCTCTCTGAGTCCATGTGAATGCCCGTCCTGGCACAGAGTGGGAAATTATAATTAGATTTCGTTTCTCACTTTCAGCAGCTGCAACTGACTGGTTGGGGCTGGCTGCTCAGAGGGCTGAGCTGAGTAGGAGTCTGAGGCCCCTTCCAGAACCAGCAGGAATGAGGGTTGAGATTGCTTTGCCCTTTCTGCCAAAGGTGTGGACTTGCCGCTAATGAATGCCATCGGACTTGGCTGTCCAAAGCATAGTTCTGTAATGACATACCTTGAGGTCCCCTTGCAAATGGACCAGGCTGCACCTCTCAAAAATGTTTAAATCACTGGACTCCTTGCTTCAGATGAAATTTCACATGGAAACAGATCACAGCAGGGCTATTATGGCCAAAGAGAGGAGAAAGGGCTGGGAGCTTCGTCTGCTCCCTCTTACTCCTGAGACACCTCTATGGAACACAGTTTGGGAGAAGAGGGCTGGGGAGGATCTCTCTGCAAGGGTGGTATTTGAATTGAGACCTGACAAGAGCTAGTTGAAGGCCATTTTGGGAAAGAGAACAGCAAGTGCAAAGTCCCTGGGGTGGGTACAAGTTGAGCTAGTTTCAGACACAGACTTTTGTGTGGCTAGAGTGCAGGGAATGGTCATGGGGGGTGGAGGACAAGGAAAGATTTGCTCAAGTAAAGCTATACAAGCAGGGTAAGGGGTCTGGGTTTAATGCTGAGTGTGATAGGAAGCTATTTGGGGTCAGGGGGGCAAAAATAGAAGGCAGGACAGCCATTATTTATCCCAGTAGTGATGTGAGAAATGACTGGGATGGCAGCTGTAAGCATTTCAGAAGTTGGAGGTGCCATGGTATGTGGGCTCGCCTTCTCACCTCAGGCACAGGGACCCAGGACGACGGGCCTCTGAGGTTGAAGGAGACCAGGTGAGCACCCCATCTGCATATCGCCTGCAGAATTCCTGTTCCACCTTCAAGTCCCTATTTCCCGGGGAAACCTTCCCAGGCTCAGCATGACGGTCCCTGTAAGAGTTGACTCTCACCACTTATTCCTGGGTATTGTGCCTCTTTCCCTAGAGGCCACTGGGTGCGGGAGGACCTCACGGTCTCTGCTCTCACCCCCTGATCTCACCAATGAGTGGACTGAGGGTTCAGAGCTGCCACTAAGCTCATCTCTTGATCCCCACTCTGGGGTTGTTTTCACTTCATCCACAACTTTTCACTCATGAAATCCCCATATTCCCAGCTAGATTATAAGCTTTCTCTTCATCTTTTTATTGGAGGTTTCACTAAAGATTTTTCCTCTTCTTTGATCTCCCTTGTATCTAGCATAATGTTGGGCACAAACAGACGCTCACCAAATATGTGCTGGCTAGCTGCTCTGCACCTCATGGAGCTCCCTCCGCCCCATCACGGTTAGCCTGCCTCCCCACGCGAGACCTGACAGCACTCAGCCTGTGTAATATTTTTTAAAGGGAGGTCCCAACATGAAGTAAATGTTTGAAATGCCTCAAAAGGCAAAGTTAGAAAAGGTAACATGCAAAGTAGACTATGGGTCTTCCTGGTGAGAAGTTGTGGACAGACTTCCCTGAGGTCGTTGGTTCCCCTGCTACAGGATTGGTGTGCTCTGGGGAGCACGTTTTCCTACAGGAAACGGGAAAGGGTTTCCAGGATTTGGCTGACCTGATGGTGAATGGACTCAAGGAAAACTCAATATTGTAGTAAGACATTATTTATAGAAATAAAAGAATAAAGATATCTTTCTCATTAAAGAAATAGCAAATGGGGTGTTTTCTTCTGTGTCTCCAAAGACAGTGTATTTTTAAATGCTTCAGAAACATGAACTGAATGCTTTCAGCCTCACTCCATCCTACACAAAACTCTACCGTGATATCACTAAGTATTTTTGCAAAAGAGGTGCTTCCGGAGTTTATCCAACACTGGACAATTATTGGGGAGCAAGGAAGCTTCAATTCCTTAATAGTATTCTCTTCTCCATGAGTATTTTCCGATATATACTTGTTATCTGAACCTTTTCATTTTTTCTTGCTCAAGAAAATCAACACTGTAATAATCCTCACTTCTCTCTTTCTCTCTCCCTCTCCTCTTCCCTTTCCTTCTCCATTTCTCCCACCCCCTATGTCTTCCCTTGTCCTTCAGGAACCTTCTGCATCATATCACTGTGCACCTGTGTGGCCGGGATCAACTTTGAGCTGTCACGCTACCCTCGCTACCTGTATGGACTCCCTGATGACATCAGCCATGGCTATGGATGGTCCATGTTCTGTGCATGGGGGGGCCTGGGCCTCACACTCATCTCCGGGTTCTTCTGTACCTTGGCCCCTTCTGTCCAACCTGTCCCGAGGACCAACTGCCCTAAATCCAGACCCGAGAATGGGACAGTGTGCTAAAAACAAAACCCCATACATATATATATATATATAAATATATATATAATATACATATATAAAACAAAACTAAATCCCGATGAGGCCAGTGCCAAGGCAGAGTTGGAGATGGCTCAGGCACCGCATCTCGTCGGACGTTGTGTGTGTTGCCTCATCGCCGAGATGGGGAAGGCGTTCCCACCACGTGGCTTTTCCATCAATTCTTAACTTTTGGTTCCATGGTTCCCTGGAGACAGAGTGAACACTACCACTCAAGACAGCACACTTTTCCCCGTCTCTCACGAGGACGGGGTGGTGGGCTGGGAAGGGACAGAGCCAGGGGGCTAGAGAGACACCAATGTAGGGAAGGAAGTGCCACCCACCAGGCCAGTCACCCCAACACTGATCATATCACAGAGAAGCAACACCCTTATTCACAGAATGTCACCAAACCTTCGAGGCCATGGCAGAACCACTCCTCCTGCTGCTCTTCCTGTCCTGGTCCCCTCCGGCCCACCAGTGACACACCAGAAGTGGAGGAGAGAACAAAGCAAGAAGGGAGTTTTCTCTTTGCTGCCAAACTTTCGGACAAAGTTCTAGAGGTGGGAAGGGGGAGAGAACCACCTGCTGAGAGGCAAGATCTGCATCAATGAGAGGACACTTCAGCGGATGCTCAGAAAACCCAGTCTTACCTTCCAGCTGCCTTACACCGAGTTCAATAAGAGGCCGCCCTGCCCCAACCCCACCTGCACTCCCTGGGCAGCCGGAGCCTTGGAGTGATGCTGTGATGTGTGTGTGTGTGTGTGTGTGTGTGTGTGTGTGTGTGTGAGAGAGAGAGAGAGAGAGAGAGAGAGAGAGAGAGAGAGAGAGAGAGAGAGAGAGAGAGAGAGGAGGGAGAGAGAAACTACTCTTTGGGTGGTTCCCTTTTTTTTCCACCTTTTAAAATGGAAATACTGCATTCTGACTGTTGTTTCTCTATCCATTGGGATGGTTTCAGGGCCCAGCACGGAGGCCCAGAGGCCAGGTAGATAAGAGGGGCAGGCCCATGTGGGTGCCAGTTCTGCAGCTTCTGGTCCCTGGAGTGTGTGTGTGTGGCGGGTGTTTGCTGAGTGTGGGTTTTGTCGTGTGTGTTGCATTTTTCTATTACTTTTAGTGCAGCTGACATTCCCAGAGGGCAGAACCGAGAACACCACCACCGGGCCGAGGACCCTGTGCGTCTTCTCACCCTGGTCCTGGGACACCCCTGGCTCTAGTCCCCTCATTTCAGAAGTTCATGACTCATCTGGGCACAGGAGCTCTGAGCAAAGAGGAGGACACAGTTCAAGAGGGAGGAGGAACGTGCCTTCCGCTGCTGTTGCACAAGTCTGTCCACCGAACAAGACCGTTTGCTCCCCAGCCTGGAAGCTGTCCTTTGTCACTGGACATCGACTACTCCCCTCACGGCGACTTCTGTACAGATAAAAGAAAATGGGTCATGTGCAGGGAGAGCGCCTTCATGTCCCATGGGCTCCAGTTTGTATGATATTGTGTAAATTAATGGAGAACTCGTGACTCTTCCCAACCTTTTCCTGTCCCTCTTGATAGTCAAGGCCATGAATCCCCAAATAGCTGTCACGGTGGCCAGCACCCAAACAGAGGTGGCCTAGATCCAGCCAGTGTTCCAGGCTCACTTGAGCCCATTGGCACACTGCAGAGGATGGGCCACCACGTCAGCTTTAGGGGAGGATTCCGCCAGATGGAGCAGGCAGGAGCAGCTGGCAGCCACCTCAGTGACCCTGCTGGGGCAGGGCAGCCCCGGGGAGTCCAGAAGAGTGTCTCCGAGCTCCGCAGCCATGGGTCAGCCATGCAGCTGAGAATTCCATTGCTTCAGAAATAAATAATGCTTTGGGAACATTGCCAACCACTCAGCAGCCTTCCTTCCCACCCAGGCACTCTGTTTCATTGATCTTCCTCCACCTTTTCTCACCTACTCCTCGCTTTGCATCTGCCTCTTCCATTCGCCAGGCCACTAGTCTTGCCTGTCTTCTCATCTGCTCTTTTTGACTGTGTGTGTATGTAACTCATATCCGAATAGGACATGTGGTGTGCATGAATGGGCCTGAATGTGGGTCTCAGGATGTGTGGTTCTCTCTGGTGCATTTGTGTATGTTTGTGCCAATATGTATCTGACACAGGTGTGGGTGTACTCTTTAAGACTTCCTTGCCAGCAACACTGATCAGCTTCTGCAAAAGGTCCAGGGTGCCCTGTGCATGGGCGTGCCAGGCAATGAGGGGTGAGAGGTGTAGCGAGAAATGCTGTTAATTTCCAACTCAGCTTCTAATGATTGTTCCTAAAACAAGATTTGATCTACAAGAAGAGAAATAATTTTCAGAAAAATCCAGCTTTTGATTGTATAGGAAATTGTTTAAATTTTTTTTTCTTTGAAAAGTTAGATTTCTCTCTTAAGGGGAAGGGCATACGTGGGCTTGAGGATAAGTGAGGAGAAGTATCTCAGATTGAGAGGCCATTGTCTTCCTTCCAAGTGTCTTGAATGGGCTCCACCGAGCAGAGAATGAATGAGTGTCCATTTGGGGCAGGTGGCTTTTGTGTGACCTGACCCAAGTTCTAGATGTTTTCCAGTTTCAAGAAAATGGGGAAAGAACCAAATGAGGTGATTTGCTATCAATCATTTAAACTTTTATTTAGTAACCATGTTTGAGGATGCTGCCTCACAGACTCATCAGTATGTACTAGTATACCCTCCTTTTTTTATGCCATGCTTGCCTAAACTATATCACCCACTATCTCTAAGTATTAATCTTTATGAGCGACCATTAACATAGCTTACTGACTCCTTCTGAAACCTTCCTGAAATATTAGGAGGACTCCTGGGAAAGAAGTACCATCAGGGCTCTCAAGTCACCAGCAGCAGCGTAGGAGCTTTGAGCTGCTGTTTTTGGCAATGGGGCCAGACATGTACAGACACACACTCTTGGGGGTCTGATCCTGCTTGGGGCCCAGAAAGTGCCCAGCCATGTGGCCAGGATATAAGGCCTTGCACAGATAGCAAGTCCTGGCCAGGGGGAGAACTTCCTAAGTAACCAGCATAGAAGCTGGAGCCCAGATTAAAACATGCCACTCCAAGCAGTTGAAGTTCTGTGGTATGAGGTGGCTGAGGAAGAAGAGAAGGAAGAAAGGGAGGAGGAAGAAGGGGGAACCTTGACTGTAAGTCTCTTTAAGTCAGATTCTGCTAATTCCATTTGATTGTACAACCCAACTTTCTGAGGGACTTAGGGTCCTCAACTTCACTAAAGTCCCAGCCCCCAGTTCAGGTCAAGTTCAAATTCCTTAACAGGTGTGCATGCAAGGTCTGAGACCTTGTGTGTGTTTTGGGCTCCATGTACATCAACGTGGAGCATGGGGCCACTTCAACTTTTATTTTCTTCCTTACCCTATGAGTTTGAGGGTTCAAAAAAGTGGAGTGTCTGCCTGAAAATAGGTCCTATTTTTTTCTCCCCACGTTGGTAGTTATGGTTCCTTCTTTCATTTCCCGTTCCTCTCTACTCACTGTTACTTTCCTTCTGCATTAACATTGGCCACTTAAAATAGTTAAAGAATTTGTCTGTAGAGAGGCTCATACTCTCCAAGCAGCCCCTTCCTTGTATGTTGTGGCTCTAGGTTTTGTAAGGAGGTCTGTGGCTCCAGGGCATCAAAGTACAAAACATCCTAACATGTGCCTGTTCCAGCTTCACCCCTAGACTTTGAACAGCTCTACCCTTTCAACTTCAGGGATTATGAAGTCACCAAGACTCAATAACTCCACCAAATCAAGACCACACATCCATAAAGAGCACCCTGGGCCCCCTTTAGTCTATTCTCTTGCTGGGGATAAGTGAAGAAGATAGTCAAGGCTCTGAGACTAGGCTTTACATCTTAATAGTTATCCACAGTCATAGGAGGCCTAGAATGAAGTCATCACATTTTTGTGTGTGTGCTGAGTTAGTGGGAGGATATGCTGCTTTAGTCTCTGAAGTTGCTCACCCAAGTCAGATGCAGAATAATTAAATACATCACACAGAGACTTTGAGAATTGATTCTGTCTCCAACTGGCTTGTTCTGAGAGCATTAATCAACTGTTTTTCAAGTATCTTGGGAGAAGGAGTGGGAAGAAATACACTCTGGTCATCTTTGGTGTGGTTTGTGGGAGATTCTTGGTTGGTTCTTTCCGCTAAGGTGACCAGTCACCCCAGAGGACATATCTACCCATTTCCAGGGAAATATGATGAATATTTGGTGCATACCAGCCAGGTTGACTTCTGTGCTGTCTTCCAGCTGGTATATACTTGAGTAAGGGGGCAGGTTTCTAAACAAGTCTACCTAAGCTGATGGACCCAAACGATTCTGGTGTCTCTCAAAGCAGTCAACTTGGTGGGCTGTGTTTGCCCTCTTTCTGTTGATGCTGCCATGGTGCAAAATGTTTCTTAAAACATTGTTAGTTCTTAGACTACATTATAATTGGCTATTTAATCCCCCCTCCCAAATAGTACTGCTCACTGTAGAAAATTAGAAAAATGGAAAGAATGTTCATAATTCCATTGCTCACAAAGGTCATAGCCCCAACAAGCCCCGGTCAGTGGTTGCCTCTGGTTTGGAAGTTGGGGCTAGGAGGGTCATCCATGGTCGCAGAACCATGCTGGTCTGTGTGGAACTGACCTTGTCTGTGTTCATGGCAGCAAGGGCACAAGGCTCTGAGCCACCAAAGATAGCAAATAGGCTTTTGACAAAGCTCAATACCCGAGCTTAGTGGCAGGCTTGGAACAGAGCTAAAAGTTTCCACTTTGGGATTTTTCTTTTCTTACTCTCTCTCTCTCTGAGTGCCATCTCAATCTAATTCTAGGTGTAAGAGCACAGAAGCTAGAGTAACTCAGTAATTAAGCTACACGTGCATAACTCAGTTACTGTAAATTTCATTTCAGCTCTGCACTAAAATGATTTGTGACTCTGGGCACTGTGTCTTCTCCATACTTGAATTTCCTCGTCCACAAAATGAGGGCAGTGATAACACTTTACCTCATGGTACATTAAGGGTGACAAAGACACTGCAAAGTGATTTGCAAACATGAGGTGTCACATAAATTATGCACTGTTCAAATTACCCTGTGGCACAGGGTCCCCGCTTGCTGAAAGGATAATGTAGAGTGAGAAGTCCTCTTGGCCACTTGTCCATGTAAGCACAAGGGAACTGACTCCATCCTTCAGGTCCTTCGGAGGCATTGGCTCCCTAACCAGCCCATTCCCAGGCGTTCTTCCTTTTGCCCAAAGCCAATTTTGGAAACGACATCCTTAAACCCTCTTGCTTTTGCCCAGGGGTGACAGAATGAGTAAACCATATGGAGCAAACAGCATATATGAGCTAACACAGCTATTAACCAACCCACAGGTCAACGCCTTATTTTCTTCTTTACTATTCTCCTAGCATTATTTCTAGCTGTACATGCCTTAGTAGGTGGGAGAAGATCAGATTCTAAAACATTTTAATGATCTGTTCAGTTTACAATTGGGAACAAGGTTAAGGAACTGGGGTCTCTCTCTTGTCAATGGGTGAAGCTAAAGGCATCAGCAGAAGCGCATGGGTTCTTATAGAAATTCCTCTGGGTGGTGCCTCCACTGGGGGGGGGGGGGGCGGTCTCTGGGATGAATCCTGTTTGGAAAAACTAAACCTTAGGTTCTACACAAGGAAAGAATGAACTTCCAGGAGGGTTTGTAAATGTTGCTTTGCAATAAGGTTTTGGTGGTGGTGTGAGACATTCTCTAAGAGGCAGCCATGTCAATGCTCCCTAAATGGATGGAGCCCCACCAACCATAGCGGGTGTTTGTTGGCTATTGAGAACCAGAGAACTGGGTGTAAGCTTGGGATTGACACCACGGGAGCTCAAACCTAGCTTCCCTTTGACAGATCCCAACCTCAGCCATCGCAACACCTCTTCACTCCCAGGGCCTGGGTGTTGCTCCTTATGGAACCCTGTGTCCCTCTGTCCTCTCCTGCCTCCCATGTCTCCCTCTGGGTAAGCCTCTCCCTTCCTTTCCTGGTCCCCTGTAGGCCCTCTTCAGCCTGGATGGATCAGGGTGTCTGTGTTGTGAATGGGATGATGCCTTTCTTGTGGAGAGCACTCACTCACTCATTCTCATACTCCTGTCCTGTTTCCACCACAGGTGGGGCTGCTTTGCTACTCAAGACTCTCTGTAAAAATGTACAAATAAAAGTGGGACATTGAACATAAGGGGGAGGGGCTTGAGACTAAACGAATGCATTGATATAGCCCTCCGTTTTCTGAGGACTTGTATGGCTGTCCCAGAATCCTAACGGGTGGGATTGGAAGGGAGGGAAGCCATAGGCATAGGACTTTTTTCTGGGTTGTTTCTCTGACGGTCCTTAGCTTGTGCTTGTAACTCTCTGTTCCAAAGGGTTTTGCCTTTAAAGTAAACTATATTTTCCAAAAGTGAAAGCAAGTCAGTAAGGTCCTAAGTGTGAAGGTGACTGTGTAGGTCAACACAGAGACCTGATCATGGGGTCACACGAGCAGCTTCGTCACGGGCTTGCTCAAGGCCTCGGGCACGTCTTGTTACTTCACCATGTCTCCATGTCCTCTCAGCCAAACGGGGAGAGCAGGGGGGCTCCTGGGCACCAGGTCTCCTTGGCCATCCTGCCCTTCATTTTAGAGAGGCCTGGAGCCCACACAGGTGTGTGCTTATGTCACGGAGGTACTTGTGGAGAGTTCCTCCCTGCTGCTCTCCCCTCACTTCCAGTCCTCAGAAAGTAACCTCAAGTTCATGGACAGCTTGCGCTCAGAGTCCAAAGCCTTCGATCTACCTTTCATTCTCAGATGCCTTCCCCCCCGACTTTGACCATCTCATTTACTGTTGTTATGGACAGAGCTTTGCTATGCTGGGGTAGGAAGAAGACTGTCAAAGGACATGATGTATGCGAATTGCTTTGTAATCTGTGACTCACCACACAGACCTGGCTGGTGGTGTCAGGAGTAGGAGTCTGGCTAAGGGATGCTGCCAAATCAGAATGAAGAAATATCCGGCAGGTGGTGGGGTCAAGGCAGTGGGCCACAGAGTCGGGGGCGGAGGGTGGCAGTGGGATTAAGATGAAAACAACTCTTTGAAGGGAAAATAGCAGAATCACAAAACATCCTCAGCATGGCTGCTGAGAAGGAACCCCAAAAGGCAGGAAGGGAGGGCACCCTGAAGTACGAAGAAGTAGAAAAGAACAGTGTAGGTGATCTTATAACACAGAGCTGCCTCCCCCCAGGACTAAGGGGACTAGTGCCCCGGCAAAGGGGTTCACCCTAGGCGTGTCCAGGACTTAACCCCTCTTGCTCCGGTGCCTTCTTCCCAAACCTTCCTCTTCTCTGAAGGTCCACGTGATTAGCCCTGGGACCAGCTTCAGAAGGCAGTGTAATCCAGCGCGTCTCACAGAGATACAATGTGAGCCACATGTGCAATTCAGATATCATTCAAGTAGTGATCAAAATACCAGGCCCATTTTTCAAAGTCCAGAAAAACAGGTGAAATTCATCTTAACACAGATTTTAACCCAGCATGTCAAAACTGTTATTATTTTAACATGGAATCAATATAAAAAAATTACTGAAGTATGGTAATTTTTTTTGAATGAAGCCTTCAAAATCTAATGCGAATTTTATTCTTAGAAAACATCTCAATTGGATCAGCCATGTTTCCAGTGCTCAGTAACCCCATGTGGCTACTGGCTACCACACAAGACAGCGAAGATTTACTCTTTGTCATGAGACTGAAGGCGGGCGAAGGGCTCCTCACCCACCAGTCACTCCGATCTCACATCAGTCAGAGGCTGAAGGCTAATGTTGGCTCAGAGTAGAAAGAACAGGAGCCATGTCCAGGCTGCCATCCTGGCTTCAGCTTGTTGAGTTAGAGGAGAAGGCCAGTGCTTGTCAAATATGTGTTGCACCTTCCCCCAGAGGGGTATCAGCATTGCCCCTGGGCATAGCCTCAGCAACCTGTAGAGGCCAAAGCAGGTCACTGTCTTCAGTGGCCAGAGCATCAGCTTACCCCTTACCCAGGCTCCCGTGCTCTTATGGTGATGGGGTTGTGGGCGGGGTGGGGAGAGACCTCTTTTGTCAAGAATGAAGATCTCCACCATCTTTTGTCCACTGATCCTGTCACCTGCTAACATCTCACCAATATTTGGCGCTGTTTGCTCAACCCTTTACTTCCCAAAAGTCAAATGCTAAAAGGGGATACTCTGGGATGAGCGGTGGCCACAGGCAGACGGGGTCTCCTAGGAGGTGGTGGTGACAAGCTCTGTCCTCTGCCCTGACACTTGTTCACCATTACCAATCGCTTCCCTGCCCAGGACCTTCCTTAGATTTCAAGAAACCTCTTTTGTTCAGGGGGGAAAAAGAGACAAGTAGCAAGATCTTAGTGCAGAGAACAGACTTAAATGCAAGCAAGCAACCCCTCATTCTCAGCGCCTTTCAGAAGAGCCTGTACATCAAGCTTTGACTCATTTAAAATGGAACATTCTGAGCCTTGTGTTAACTGAGCGAGAGAGAAGGGAGCTGATTCGGTATGTTTTATATATGGTTATTAGACAGGGACCATAGCTGACAAAAGTCTCAAACACCTGGAGTGTTTATGGTCCACCAGATTATTGCTCAGTCAATATAAATTTATTTTCCTTTAATTTGCATAGTGCTTTCTGATTGGTCAAGGAGTGGTGTGTACTGCAGGATTCCAACACACCTCTGTCCTTGGAGGTAGCAATTCCTGTGGTTATTGGTGCTAAAATAAGATTAAATATTATGTTAATTTGTTCTGATACGATGTGAATAAATGTGTTGTTTAACCTTAACAAGAATGCTACATCTTATCAGATCTACTGTACTGTCTGTTCCTTCTCATATTAATTAATTACACGAAAGGTGATCCAAACCAGATCCTGAAACTATTGTGCTATTCTGAGAGGTGAATTTCACAGGGCAGGGGGAGGGGGGTGAAAAGGGAAATTGCCGGGTTCCTGTGACTTTGCAAGGACTGAGGAAGCAGAGAGCACCTGGGGACTTCACTGACTGCATCGTGCAATTTTCTTTTCCAAATTGGCAGAAATATTGTATTTCCATCGATTGAAGAAAAAAAAAGTGTCTGGTAATTAATTAAATGACTTGTTCATGGAAAAAAATAAAAATAAATAACCTGTCAGTTGTGGAATGTGAACTGATTAAACAATTAAATAAAGAAGATCATGTTGTGTGTTTTAAGTGGTTGTATCTACTTGGGGAAGGGGTAGGCACTGTCCTGTTTGATGGGGACACTATTTTTCAACACTGTTTTCTGTAGAAAAAAATAGAACAACTGTCATGTAGATGGCAGACTGAAAACTGATCTTGAGGAAAAACAGAGAGGGTTTCAGAAGAGAAAAGGAGGAAGTGACTGCTCTTTTTGTCCTGTTGCTGTCACTAATAACTTTTAAAATATTTTTTAAAATATATTTTATTGATTTTTTTACAGAGAGAAGTGAGATGGAGAGTTAGAAACATCGATGAGAGAGAAATATCCATCAGCTGCTTCCCGAACATCCCCTACTGGGGATATGCCCGCAACCAAGGTACATGCCCTTGACCAGAATCAAACCTGGGACCCTTCAGTCCGCAGACTGATGCTCTATCCACTGAGCCAAACTGGTCAGGGTGACATTAATAACTTTTTAAATAGACTTCATAAGATACTTGAATTGCCGGTTACATTCTAACTCCTGGACCTGCTTCATACTAGGAGAGAACTTGTTCTCACATCTTCACCATCTCTGGCCCTAACTTAGAATTACACACTTCCTTTCTACTCATGTGCCTTTGAAAGGTTTCTGGCTCATCTGTTGGTCAGACAGCTAGGGAAGAAAGGAGAATGGTGGGTGTCAGTCAGCATCTCTAGTCTTAAGGAAGGGGGAAAGTGACTTACTGAAAGGACATGGGTAGCTGACAGCCATAGCACAGGCAAGAAGAAATGGGCCAGATGGTCATCATCAGTGCCCTGTCCATTCTGGACCCCACAGGAGCCGCCGCTGGACTCTTGCCCCCACAGCTGGCTGCTGCCCTGGAGACCACACGTTGCTCTGTCACCATGTTCGTCAGGATGAACCCCAGGTCCCTGCTTCTTTCAGAATCCAGGAGGTGCACTGTCCAAGGCGGGCAGGAAAATAGGCTGAGAGCCTTTAGCTTCTCTCTTGGGTGGTAAGCTCTGCCCTCCACCAAGATTTATAGGTTAGGCAATCCCCCAAACCGAGGATGAGATGCTGACGCTGGACAGTGAAAGGAGTGATGTGTGTTAGAGGTGGGACAACTGAAGGAGCGGGCGTGCCCCTGCCTGAGAGTGTGCTGCAGCTGCTCTAGGGTGCATGCATAGTGGCCAGGTGGATGAATGTATTAAAATGAATCCTGACAGCGAGGAGCACTGTGGTGGGTGCTTTTGCCAAAAGATGTGCACACTGTTGGCTGTTGTACAAGAAGGCCTGCATAGATTCAGTTTGAAATAGGAACACTATTAGAAGCCGTCGAATTTTTTTTTTTTCCCCAAAGGAACATCCTGGAAGCAACGGAAATAACCAATAAAATGTCTGAAAAGTTAGAGCAAGTCAAAGGTACCGTATTTTTCGGACCATAAGACGCACTTTTCCCCCCCCAGAAGTGGGGGGAAATAGTCCCTGCGTCTTATGGTCCAAATATAGCCTACACATATACTTTAAAAAAAAAGTTTTTTTACTTGCCCGGCTCTGTGTGGTCTCTGTGTGCTTGCCCGGCTCTAAAATGGTTCTAAATGCTGCTGTTTACAGGGTTGATTACATGTGTTTATGACTGTGATGTTGGGTTTTAATGCACATAAAATATTTTAGGACACTATTTGTTTCAGAATCTTTTTTTCTTCATTTCCCTTCTCTAAAAACTGGTGCGTCTTATGGTCCGAAAAATACGGTAAATATCTTATAGAATGTGTGACAGGAAAGGTGTAAGAGTGGAAAAGAAATCAAAGATATGAGCCAGAATTCTAAGGGTTCCCTCCCCTCCCCTCCTTGGCAGCCATGTCCCTTGAAAGAGAAAGAATGGAAACCCCAACTAATCTTAAGAGACGAGCAAGGACTATTAGCAGATGGGATGGAGCAGCTGCCGGCCAGGGTGGGGTGCTGCTCCCACAGGGCCCTGTGCTTGTGCATGTGCTGCCGGGGTGGGCGGAGGTGCCAGCAGCTGTCGGAGCATAATGCCTGGGTGCTCTGGGGACAGACAGCCCGGGGTGAGCCACAAAGAAATAAACAGGCTGGCTCTCCTTTTTCCAACAAAGCACAGCTTTGATTTCTGTGTGTGTGATGGATTGTGCAGTCCACTGGGTTTGACACACCTATCCTTCCTCACCTCAGCGCCTGTGCCTCCAGACACAAAAGTCCCTCCAGTGACAGCTGTGAAGTAATTGGAGAAAGGGGGCTCCAGGAACTGTGACCAAGTCCCCCAAAGACCAGGGTGGTCCATGGAGGGGCCCTCTCCTCTGGGAATCCTTCCTGGATGTCCATCCTGCTAAGTGCTCTTCTCCCAGCCTCCTGGGGCCATGCTGTGTCCCCCACGTGGCACTTTGCACTTCCAGGTGAAATTAGTGTTTTCTGGTTACCTCCTCAGAAACTGGGTTATATTGAAGGATGGGGGTTTTGACTTGATTTTCGTATCCCAATGAATAGTAGTGCCTGGTGTGTAGTAAGTGCTCAGTAAACACGGATCTGAACCAAACCAGTCTTCCCCCACCCACTCATGTTGGTCCTCGGTGGTGGTGTTCAATTCTTGTGTAAGTGAGTGTTGTCAGGGGTCTTCAAGACCACTTCAGATTCAATGGTTTGTGAGAGGGGCTGACAGAACTCAGAAAAGCTACTATACTCTTGTGCATGGTTTGTTATACAGAAAGGATTCAGACTAAAATTGGCAAAGGTAAAAGGGACATAGGGTGGAGTCAAGGAGAGACCAGACACAGCTCCCAGAGTCCTCTCCCAGTGCATTTGTGCAGACAGCACCTAAGTCTCACAGCAATGCCATGTGACAATGGGAGAATGGCCACCCAAGCCTGAGAGTCCAGGGACTTGGGGGAGGTCAGTCATGTAGGCTGGAGCACCCATATAGCTGAGCCTTGAGGCCCTCGGAGGTCAAGCTGCTGCCTCCACTATACATCACACTGTGAGCATAAGCTATCTAGCGAGGTCCAAGTGAGTCAGGCACACAAAGACCCTCTGACCAAGAAGGATATTCCAAGTGTTTACAGTTTATTTCTCAGGAGCCAGGCAAGAGCCAGACCTTTCTTTGGACTGTGCAGGGTTTGGGCAGCCCAGGCTTGCTGAGTAGCCCTTTCCTGCACATTAAGCTCTAGGATACGTTAGATCAAACAAAGCGTGGTCTTCTCCATGTTAATGCTCCTCCCCAAGTATTCTAGATCCCTTCCCCTTGACCTCTTCAGATAGGTCTGATCCAGGGCTGCTTTGCTGATTATTTGCCAAGGTTCCTTGTCCAGTGGTGCCCTTTCTGTCCCTGTTGCTTCTCACACAGCTCCGTGTGTCCCTCACAAGAAGGTGGGAAGAGCCGATCTGCACTGGGATCTTTTTCCACACAATTTGTGTCATTGGCCCCCTCGGCCTGTCTTCTTATAGGCATGTCAATGGGTATCCCAACACCTATCCCCCACACTACTTTAGGAAATGGAAGAGTCAACCCCTAAGAGAGGGTCTGGCCCATCATCATTCCTCAGAGCCTGTCAGCCTCTCTTCACCTGCTGCACAGTTTGTCCTCTTTCAATATTATGCAGGTTCCTCTAAGAAGGGTTTCTGGACTGAAACCTGCCTGATGTTAGAGTCCCACAGGTACTGAGCTCACTCACCACACTCAAAGCTCGTGGACAGCGGACACTGATAATGTAAATACAAACACACTTATTGTATTCAGTTACTGTTTAATCACTATAACTATCTCATATCGCCATTCAGCTTTGTAAAATAAAGCCATGGTTTGAAATTCCATTCAGTCGAGGAGAAAATCTCGTTGAAAATATGCGTTTTCTTTGTTAGAGCTCTTCCTTTTCTGGGAGGGAGGGAAATGCTCTAGAACCTCGAGGACAAAGTATGGTCCTTGGACCACCAGCAGCATCACTTGGGATCATGCTAGAAATGCAGGCTCTTTCATCCAACCTCAGACCCCCTGGGCCAGAATCTGCATTTTAACATGATCTCCAAGTGACTGCACTGGTCTGGTACATCTATTTACCTGGCTATATGATTTGAAAGTTTGTTTCAACACTTCTGCTAATATCTTTTATCTAGGAGAAAGATCACAGGAGGATTTCAAAGGACAATGAAAAAATATAGTCTCAGTCTGAGGTTTCAAAGCCACATCTGAAGAGGTATGATTTTTAACTCCTGTCCCAAGAAAGATCCTTTCTACTGGGAGTAACCCTCGTTTTTAAGGTAAGTCCCAGGAGAGCAAGGCCAAGCAATTAGGTTTTGTTTTGACCAATAAGAGGTGTCAGACAGCAATAGCTCGGGAGCAGCTGTCTCTGAGCAGGCGTGTAAGGCCACCTGGTTTGCAGCTGTTGAAGAGCAGCAGCCAGCCCTGGGGGAGGAGCTTCCTTTCTTCTTTCCTAGGACAGCCTGGACCGTACGTACGTCGTATCTGTTCCTTTGTGACTTTGTGAGCTAGATGGCAGAGCTTGAGTTTGTGACAGTATAACTTACTGATCTATTTGCAGGGACTCTGGAGTCAGACTGCTTGAGTTCAAGTTTGGCCCCGCCTACTGGTGGTGTAACCTTGGGGCACGATATTTAACAACCCGTGCCTCACTTTTCCTCTGAGTAAGAACAATAATATATATCTTATGGGGGCTGTTGTGACGGTAAAATGGGTTAATATTTGCTTAAAATGGTGCCTGGCACATAGTATTATTTATTTATTTATTTATTTATTTATTTATTTATTTATTTTTAAATAATTCAAAATCTAAATGGCCCAGGTGAAGTCCCACTGACTGATGAGACCTGGTGGGAAGGTGTGACTCGGGACTGAACCTTAGAGCCTTTTTACAAGTGGCAGTGGAAGAGACTCTCAGCAGAGCATCACTGTGGAGGTGCTGGTGGTCCTAGTTGCCTGGGTAACAGGAAGGCCTGTCTCCATGATCATCCAATGGTATCACTGTGGCCTGACTGTCCCATGTCAGAGTGAGACACTTGTGATTGGCTACAGCCCCTGTCACAGTAATGTCCACGGTTCTTTCCCCTGGTCATGGGCAGGGACTGCAGTGACCCCTCTGTGCTTTCTGTGTATCTCCATCTCTCAGTTGTTGGGACAGGATAAAGAGCCTTGCCTCAGGAGCACCCCTCTCCTGCCAATGAGGCGGAGGTGATGTGGGAGGGTTTTTTTTTCATATGCTCTCAGCTCTTCTTGTCACTGAGATTTGGAACAAGGGGGTTCACCTTGGAGGCGGAGGTCATTCTTAGCTTTTCCTCCCCTATTTCCCTACACTACTTTTTACATTTTGGCACTGTGCCATATAAGTCAAAAGAACTAACTTCGTTTGCTTTTTTAAAATAAACTTTATTTTTTAGAATATTTTTACATTTATAACCCAGTGGGTGGCTTGGCTGGTTAGAGCATCATCCCATACGCCAAATGATTGCAGGTTCAATTCATCTTTAAACACAGAGAGGGGTTGTGGGTTCATCCCTGATAGGGGTATATAGGGGAGGCAACCAATCAATGTTTCTCTCACATTAATGTTTCTCTCTCTTTGTCCCTCCCTCTCTCTCTAAAAAAATCAATGAAAACATCCTCTGGTGAGGATTTCTTTAAAAGTTAAAAAAATGAATTCATAGAAAAATGGCAAAGATAGTACAGAGTCCCATGTACCTCACATTCAGCTTCCCTTATTATTAACATTTATTTTTATTTATTTATTTATTTATTTATTTATTTATTTAGTAAATTTTTGTTGATTTCAGAGAGGAAGGGAGAGGGAAAGAGAGAAACATCAATGATGACAGAGAATCATTGATTGACTGCCTCTCATACCCCTCCCCCCCACTGGGGATTGAGCCTGCAACCCCGGCATGTGCCCTTGACCGGAATCTAACCTGGCCCTGTCAGTGTGCAGGCCAATGCTCCATCCACTGAGCTAAACTAGCGAGGGCTATTATTAACATTTCACAGTGGTGTGGTCTATCTGTTGAAATGAATGAACCCATGTTGATGCATTATTATTAACTAAAGTCGTACTTGATTCAGACTTCCTTAATTTTTAGCTCATTTTCCTCTTTCTGTTTCAGGGTCTCATCCGGGAGGCCACATCACCGTTAGTCACCATGGCTCCTTGGGCTCCATGTGGCTCAGACAGTTTTCTTGGACTTTCCCTGGTTTTGACCTTGACATCTTTGAGGCACACAAGGCAGGTATCTTGTAAACTGTTTCTCCCCTGGGATCTGATGTTTCTCTCTTGATTAGACTGGGTTAGGAGTATTTATGGGGTCACATCAGATTAAGGATGCCTACTATCAGCATGACTTGCTGGTTGAGGTTGACCTTGACCACCTGGCTGAGCTTGTTTGCCAGGCTTCTCTGCTGGAAAGCCCTCTTCCCCTTGCCAGCATGTCCTCTTTGAGAGCAAGTCTCCCCACACAGTCCACACTTACACTACCCCTCCCTGAGAACCAACTTTTTCCCTGGCCCTACCAAAACAAAAACCAAAACGGTGCTACTTAACTAAAATCAATTAGTTTTATTGTTCTTTTACATTTATATTCCACTCCCCCAACCTGTACATTTTTAAAATATATGTTTATTGGTACCAGAGAGGAAGGGAGAGGGAGATAGAAACATCAGTGATGAGAGAGAATCCTTGCCTCCTGCATGCTTCCTTCTGGGGATCAGGCCCTCAACCCAGGCATAAGCCCTGACCGGGAATTGAACCATGATCTCCTGGTTCATGGGTCAGTGCTCAACCACCAAGACACTCGGGCTGTGTTGTTCACCTAAATTTTAAACTTAAACACTTAAAGTCACTTGAATAAATACAGTCAGTAAAAATAGAAAAGTACTTCAGATTTGCAGATTAGTCCCAAGAGAGGGGGTAACCATTTTTCTCAAAATGTTTGTTGTATCAGAATCATTCAGGGGGCATTATTTTTGAGCATGTGTTTTGTGGCACAGTCCTGGGCCACAGGACCGGAGCAGTGAGCAGAACATACAGTATCTGTGCCTTCAAGGAGCTTATGGTGTAGTCTGGGCATCAGAGAGACTGATAATAGAATAAACAGCCATCAACATGGTGATGAGTTTAATAAACCAGAGAGTGGAAATGCTAGGGTAAAAAGATCAGGATGGAGAAGTACTCTGCAACCCAGGGATATATGTGCAGTGGCCCCTGGATCAGTTCTTAGAAAACAGAAGGCAAAGGGAGAATGCAGGAACAAGAAAATCCATTTAAGGTGACTATTCAATGCCACTTGACTCCACCACGCTCTTTACACAACTTTGTGAGGCAAAATAAAATTTTCTTCATTCTGTGACACTGAGGAGCCATTATTCACATTACCTCCCCATAGCCCAGCTTCTTAGTAAGAATTGGGCCTACCAAGTAAAAGGGAGATTCCTCTGACTCCCTCCAGCCCCGAGAATAAACCACTGAGATGGGCCTTCAAAGACATTTTGTGAATGGAATTAGCATATCAGGCTCTGAGGACCCCAGGCCAACATAGGTCTTCATTGTTTGCATTATAACATTTGGTTCTCCAGCTATGGCACTGCAATTCCACCACTGTGTACTTTGGGGTCCATTAATCATTTTAAAGACTTGGGGACCTCTCTGAAATTTTAGTGATTGGTTATCTTCTGAAGATCTTGTCCACAAGACAAATTACTGCTATTTGAAAAGAAAAGGGAAACATTTCAAAAGATGTAAAACTATGAGGGTTCAATCAAGACAAAGAAGCTTTTCTTTTTTTATTAAAGATTTTTTAAATTGATATTTGGAGAGAGAGGAAAGGAGAGGGAGAGAGGGGGAGAGAAAGGGAGAGGGAGAGAGAGAGAGAGAGAGAGAGAGAGAGAGAGAGAGAGAGAGAGAGAGAGATCTATTGGCTGTCTCTTGCATACCCCCAACTGGGGATCGAACCTGCAGCCCAAAACCCGGGCTCTCTTTCTCTCTCTCTCTCTCTCTCTCTCTCTCTCTCTCTCTCTCTCTCTCTCTCTCTCTCTTCCTCTCTCTCTCTCTCTCTCACACACAAACACACACACACACACACACACACACACACACACACGAAAACACAAGGAAACTCTGGGAGGTGGTGGCTGTGTCTATTACCTTGATGGTGGTGATGGTGTGAGGGGGATTTGATTATGTCCAAACTCACCAAATTGTGCACTTTTAATATTTGTGGTTCTTTTTTTATTAATATATTTTTATTTATTTCAGAGAGAAATGGAGAATGAGAGAGAGATGGAAACATCAGTGATGAGAGAGAATCGTTGATTAGCTGCCTCCTGCAACACCGCCACTGGGGATTGAACCCACAATCCAGACATGTGCCCTTGACTGGAATTGAACCTGGGACTCTTCAGTGCACAGGCAGATGCTTTTCTGACTGAGCCAAACTGGCCAGGGCTGTGTGATTCTTTATTATCTTTAAATATATTTTTATTGATTTGAGAGAGGAAGGGAGAAGAAGAGAGATAAAAACATCAATGATGAGAGAGAATTAATTATGGGCTGCCTCCTGCACACACCCCCACTGAGGATTGAGCCCACAACCCAGGCCTATGCCTTTGACTAGAATCGAGCCTGGGACCCTTCAATCTGCAGGGCGCTCTATCCACTGAGCCAAACCAGCCAGGGCTCTTTTTTTTTTTTTTTTTTTTTTTTTTTTTTTTAATAGATTTTATTTATTTCAGAGGAAGGGTGAGAAAGAGAGAGATAGAAACATCAATGA
The DNA here is from genome assembly GCF_014108245.1 of Pipistrellus kuhlii. NCBI lineage: Eukaryota > Metazoa > Chordata > Mammalia > Chiroptera > Vespertilionidae > Pipistrellus > Pipistrellus kuhlii. Next base: position 20,757,618 of record NW_023425405.1, read on the forward strand.
TGAAAAGGAATCATTGATTGGTTGCCTCCTGCACGTTGGACAGAGCCTGTAACCCAGGCATGTGCTCTTGTCCAGAATCAAACCCAGTATGATTCTTTATGTGCCAATTATACTTCCATGGAATCATTCAGAAGAACTCAGAGAAAGCTTGCTGAAGGGTATGTAAGACCTCAACCCTTCTGCCTAAAAATATCCTAGAGTAAAAAGTTTAAAGAAAAACAAACAAACACAAGTCCTTGCCTCTGTCTTAGCATCAGGCCCTGGCTTTGTGTCACTGGTTGGTTTTCAGGAATGCACTTTTGTTCTAAGTTTCAGTTATTTGCTGCCTGCTTGTTGGTTGGTTTATTTGTTTACTTTATTTAAGTATATTTAGTATACAATATTATATTAGTACCAGGTGTGATTCCATGGGTTTAGATTCCACTGACTACATTCCCCTTCTCCTTTAGGGCAGAGACTGTGCCCGTGTTTAACTTTATAGCCCCAGAGCCTGGCACTATGCCTGGCACATAGTACGCATACAGTGATGTGTGTGAAATAATGGAATAAAAAGATGGTCAGTGCCTATTGGGTAGGAACCAGGGAGGTGAGGACCACCTAAGGCAAGTTCTCATTCTAGGCCTTCTGGGAAGGAGGCGGGGACAGAGGAAGGGCAGAAACAAAGCAGGACAGAAATAAACTCTGCTTGTCTCCTCTACTTTTGTTCTGCTTTCATGGTTTCTGAAAACAATGAACAAATAAGCTGCCTGGTATTCTGCTTTTTACTGACTCCCCCTCTTTCTCTTCTCCCTGAATCTGTCCCATTCCCCTCTCTCCTGCCACCAGTGGGAGGGTCACTCAAACCTTCACCTCCCTCCCTTCTTTAGAAAATATGTTCTGCTTCCCCATGTTTTGGATCTCTGTTTTCCTCATTTCCCCTCATTTCCTCACACGCAGAATCTTGTGATCTAAGAGGCATATTAAAGGGGACAGTGTTGTGTGTGTGTGTGTGTGTGTGTGGAGGGGGGGGCAGTGAGAGAAAGGGTGTGCAGGGGAGGGGACTGAGAGTCTATGGAAATTGCCAAGTAACAGCTTTGCCTGTTTTCTGGTTGCCAAGGTGATTGTGCATCTTCATCTTATTGCTCTGATCAGCCACAGCCAGTGAGGAAGAGGTTCTGCCCTATCCACAGGCTCCACCTGCGCTGTCCCAAGGTGGTCTGTGTGAGTACCCCAGCCCAGCTCCCCTATGTGCAGCTCTCCATCCCCACCCTACCCCCACCCCAGGGAACAAGTTCCTTCACCTCCAGCATTTAGGAAAAGAAGGTGTCACATCTGCCTGTGTGGGCACTTGTGTTCTGGTGAAGGGCAGAGATTGTGCCCTGCAGGTGTCTGAATCACAGAAACCCAGCCTCTTCAAACCCTGAGCACCGTTGTCCTCAAAAGAGAGAGAAGGACCCCAGCTAGTGTTGCTCAGTGGATGGAATGGTGGCCCATAGACGGAGTGGGTTCCTGGTTCAATTCCAGTCAAGGGCACATTTGTATAATTGATGTGCCTCTCTCACATTGATGTTGCTCTCTCTTTGTCTCTTCCCCTCCCTTCCACTCTCTCTAAAAAATCAATAGGAAAGAGCCTCAGGCTAGGATTAACAACAAACAAAATAAAATGAGAGAGAAGGTGCCGGAGTCCATCCTTCCCCGAGTGGATCCCTCCCCTGCCTCTCTTCTGCAGGAGGATCCCAAGCATTGAGGAGCTAAAGACGCACAGCTGTCCAGATGCCACACCCCACCTCTCTGGGAGAGTGCTCTCATTCCGCCTTCCCCAAACCACACCAAGAAATACAGATTTCTTTTGTTCATTTCCCCCTCCCTCCTTTTCCCTACTTACTCCATCACCTGCCTGCCCCACACAAACACCAAATGAGGAAAAGGTATTTGCAATGGTTTCTTTGAAAAGGACTTTAGCAATAGTTTCTATTCTATTTCCTGCCAATATCTGCCTCTGGTTGGCTATTCCTTCCCCCTTCCTTCTCTTGGTTGTCTAGATTTGATAGAGAATGTGGCTTTTTCCTTAGAAGAGGAATCTGATTGCTGCTAATAGAAATTCAGTGGGAAAACACGAGGAGTGCTTTGGTCTTATCTGGAGATCCTCGCTCTTCTATTGATAATAGCAGTTTTTGTTGCACTTTATCACTTACGTATGCATACATTATCTCATTCAACCAATGGCATTGCTGGACTTCCAGAATCATCAACAGGGTATCTTCTTCCTTCCTTCCCCCTGCCCCCTTCCCTGTCTGTCTCCTAACCAACAGGAGAATGTTCTGAAGGAGGATCTATGGGGTTTACACAAACACTACATTAAGGTTATGTGCTTTAAAATGAAAGCAGCTCCTATGTCTACTTTATCTTGAAAATCACTTATCTGCCAAGATGGGATGATAAGAATCCCCTGACCCTAACGTGTCTCTCCCTCGGGGATAAGAGCAGACAGATTTTGTAACTTTTATTGACTTTAGTAGACGTGTATTGATCTGGTCACGATTATGCAGAATTAGGTTTCACTCTAGTTTCAATTCACGGAGTGGGAATTTTATTTTCTGTTTCTTTCCTCTCATCGTCAGCATGATCTGAAAGGATTTGGGCTGTTTGGCCTCTTCCAGCCCCCAATTTCTGAGAAACAGAGGCAACAAGGAGCCAGGGGGATCATCTAAAGTTGCCCAAGGAGAGAGGAACAAACCCGAGGCTCGAACTCAGTCCTCCTGGCCCTGAACATTCGTTTTCCTTCCATTTAAAAGTCATGTTTCAATCATTTTAGGAGGCAACCAAAAATCTGAACACTGACTGGGTAATTTGAGTACATTAAAAAATTATTGTTAATTTAGGTGCGTCAACAGCAATGCGAATATGTGTTTTTAAGGCCTTACATTTTAGAGGTAGACAGTGAAACAGTTATGGATGAATTGATACACTGTCTGGGATTTGCTTCAAAATAATACAGGAGGTGGGAATTAAAGATAAAAAATATTGGAGGTGGGATCGAGATAAACAAGATGGGCCATGAGTTGGTCATAAGTGATCAGGTTTTTTTCTCTACTTCTGTATCCATCTTTGTATATGTAAAAGTTTAAAAATAAAATTAAAAAAAACAACAACATGGTTTATCCAGGTACCCTTCCCAGACAAACAACAGAGTGCAAGATCTTAATTGGGGGGTTTGCATCCACAGTTTTTCCTGGAAAAGAATCTATCAGCCGACAAAATAGTTCCTAGAACAGACATCAGGGCGGAGAGGACGCTAGCTATTCAGCCACAAATGGGTCATGGTTGAGGGAAGCCAAGAATCCCCTGGAAAAGCAGGGAGTGTGTCACTGAGCTACCAAAAATAAGCCCGATTCTGACAGATGTCCCTTCCGACAAAAAGCACTACTGTGTTCTCATCTTCAATGGACTCAGCGCCCGAGGACCCCCAAAATAGCACCAACAATGCTTTGTGGGTGAGTCAAAGGATGGCCAAGGACATTTTTAGTTCTTTCCTCCACACACACCCTTCCTGCATGGTGCCTTTCAGAAAGAGGACTTCTTAGGGACCGCTGGTGGGTGGCAAATCAGTGGAGGCCCTTTAGGGGATGATTTGACAACATAAGAAGCATAAAGTCATTTGTAGCAATTCTCTCTTTGGGAGTTTTCCTACAGCTATATTCACGTACAGATGTTTACACGTGGATACTCGGGGCAGCATTGTTTGCTATAGCAAGCATCGTAAACAAATGGACATTCTCTCTTGGGAAATGGCAGAAGCGAACATGGCTCCCCAATGGAATACTGTACAGCCGTTAAAACAACCAAGGTCAATCTCAGTGTGTTGGGATAGAGAGACGTACAAGGTAAAGTATTAGGTGTGGTTCGATAACCAGAGGTGTGGTTCGATTCTATAGGAGACTAGCAGTTTCTGGAAGGCGTGTGGGTTTGTCCTTGGGTGCATCTGAGACTCACCCTGAGTGGGGTCAGGGAATTGATGGAGTCAGTATTCTATCTCAGGTCTGTCTGACCACAAAGCCCAAACCTCCAACCCTGCGTGGCCTCTTGATGTTGACACACTTGAACTTCTGCGATTCTGTCTGCATGTGTGTGATGTCTCCACAGGCCATTCTCAGACTGGCCCTGTGTGCCCAGAGCTCTCGCTAAAAGCGCCCCCATGCTCTAAGACCAGAGACACAGGCAGAGCCCTGCTCCTTGGAGAAGCAAGGGCCATCTGGCCACCAGGGTCAGCCCCTGGGGACCTGGCTTGTTGAGTCCTCCCAGTGCCGCTGGGATGCAGCGTCCTAATATTTACTTATTTTTCTAGGGTTTCTTCGGGGATGTGAAAGCCAGCACCGGACATTTCCTCCTGCAGTCTCTGGCCTGCAGGAACCCAGTATTTGACCCCTATGATGCTCTTTCTCCTTTGCATGTCTTTCTTTTTCATTTTTTTTTCCAGGAAAGATTAAAGCCTGAAATCCCTATAGAAGGGCAAAGAAGACATGACAGAGAAGACTTGCTTTAAAGATATCACCGCCTGCCCTGGCTGGTATGGTTCATTGGTTGGAGCGTCAGCCATGCACCAGAGGGTTACAGATTCTATTCCAAGTCAAAGGCAAGTACCTGGGTTGTAGGTTCAATCCCCAGGCCTGATTGGGGCATGTGTAAGAGGAAACCAATCAATGTGTCTCTCTCACACTGATTGATGTTTCTCTCTCTCTCTCTCTCTCTCTCTCTCTCTCTCTCTCTCTCTCCCTCCCTCCCTCCCTCCCTCTCCCTATCTTCAATCCCTCCCTCCTTTCCACTCTCTCAAAAAATAATGGGAAAAAATGTCCTTAGGTTATGGTTAACAACAACAAAAGGCATCCACCTCTGTCCTCCAAAATATGGAATTACTGCATAAAATCACAAGAGACCTAGCATTGAGTCTCAGGCTGACCTGTCTCTTCCACCACTCTCAATGCTCTGAAGCAATTCAGGCCGGTAGTCAGCGTGGGGAGTCAGCCCCGAGCCCCAGTCTGCTCAGCCACTGTGCTCTTCAAGTCCCTGTCGCCAGACTGTGGAGGTGGTAGCTTAGTAAGAGCCCTGCCCAGGTAGAGAAGCCACCCTTAATCAATAAGAATTGATTATTCTAGACCTTCAAGTCTCTGCAGAGAGAGAGCTCAGGCAGGGGATCTTAACCTTGACTGCAAGGGGAAGAGGAAGAATTGGTTTTGAAAATTCTCTGATGCGAGGCCAGGAGGTTGGAGAGAAATGTCTGGCTGAGATGACTCCCTTCCCCTTGCATCCTCCTTTCTCCCACCTGCAATTCAATGACGGAGGGGATCTGTGACATGGCTGCCTTCAGCGATCCAGATCCTCCAATATTCATTCTAAGTAAGGATTTCCTGTCACGTCGTTCCCTGCTCTGGGCTCTCACATTTCAAAGTGTGACAAACCGGGCATCGTATTCAATAGGTATCTGACTAATGTAGATGGCAACCTAATGATCGCTTCCTGCACTGTGCATGTCATCATCCTTCTATAAATATATCCCAGAACCACGTTCGCTTTTCGCAACAGCACTCCCTGGCTACATCCCTCCATCTGTGGTTATTAGTCACCTCCCTAGTGTCTTTGTGTTATACCTGTGCCTCATCTGTTCTCTCCAACACTTTTCCCATCACTGGCTTCCCTGTCTCTAAATTTACCACCTTCCATATTCCCGTCGTTCGAAAGTGTGGCATTATATCAGCAGAAGCCAGAACTCTTCATACTATCTTCTCTTTCACAATTGTCTGGGAAGGAAAAAAAACATCTTCGAATTGGAAAGAGAAGACATAAGGGTGAGAGAGAAACTACAACTCGTGTGCAAAAGGACCCGTGTGGCATGTTACGGTGAAGGGGACTGTGGGCTGCCACGCCCAGGTTCAAGGGACAAGCTCCACTTTTTGGTGACTGTGTGGCCTTGGGCACATCATTGAACCTCTCTGAACTTCAGTGACCCGACCTCCACAAGGAAGCAGTGTGACTACTTTATCTCTAAGCTGCCTTTTAAAGACTCAAACTGGAATACTCTCCCATAAAATGAGTTTGGTACTCTGTTCCTTTTTGAAGGCGTATGGCTTTTTGGAGTTCCAGAGCCTGGCCTAGTGCTCTGAACCTCAGGGTGTGATTGAGCTCACGGTCTGACATATGGAAACGGGGACATGGATGTCACCCAGCTTGTTCCACAGCTGACACGCTGAACAAAAATCACAGGAGCAAGAGGGAAAGGCCTTCCAGCAGGACACTGTCCAGTTACCTCTGCCCAGGAGAGCAGCCTGAGGTGTCCTCAGGAGAGGACTGGGCCTGCCCTGTGACTTTGACCTCGAGTTCTGACATATTTTTTTCTAGAACGTCTTCTGAGTTATAGGTTGGCCTCTTGGTACTGTGGGCATCATTCATGCCCTTCATTGGTTCAGCATCAGAAGGTCAGAAACATACTCACATGTGTAGATTTTTCCTATGGATTAGGGAAAAGGTTTAAAGATTCTGAAATAAGGACCAGCTTCTCGCCAGGTGACTGTGTTTAATCGTTGAGGATGTGCAGATGTGAGAGTCCTGTGCTATTGCCTCGTTCTGCAACCTCAGGCAAAATCAGAAGGAATAATTGATCTCTTTGAGGGCAGACCCCTGCCATTTCAGAAGTGAGATAGCTCCCCCAGGCATATCAACGCCTGCCTCAACAAAGTTACTTAGTTTTCGAGTCTAAATCACTTTGTCCTGGAATGCTTCAAGAGCATCTACTATGATCTCATACACACATTTTGAGGAATCATGGAAGAGATCAGTGAGATTGGATAAGACATCAGGTGGGCTACCAACCTTGTAAAGTCAGTTCAATATCCACGCCAGGGGACAGTCTAAATTAGATTTATTTAAAAGAGGAAAGAGATTGTGAGATTTAAAAAAAAAAAAAAAAAAGTGGCATTCATACCAGAGCCAGCATATGCATGCTAAGAAATTATACCACACAAGCTCTTTTATTTATTTTCATGGATTACTTGGCTGGCAAATTTCAGGGGCACCTGTATGTAAAGTATATGTGTCCTTTAGAAAAAGGTGTTAGCATGTCATCTATAAGATCTTTGTGGCTAAGATGAGAAATGAGGGGTGTCTGGCAGTATTTTGGAGTGTATTTTTCAGTTCATGGCTGATCACCCATAAGTTTCACGAGTGCTTCTAGCGTAAAATCAGCATAGAATGGGGATGGTTACTATCGGAACTTTTGTCCTACTCTCAACCCTTTTTAAAATCATTGCCAAGGAGTGGATAAAAAACAAACAAAACATACAATGTCAAGTTTGCCAAGTGATCTGAACCCACAAAGAACTGCTAATGTCGTCACTGACAGGATCAAATTTAAAGTAATATTTTATTGAATTTAACCTGAGCTAAAACCAAAAAATATAGATAAAGTCCTACATTTTGGGTTCAAAGATGCAGCTTGGCAGAAACCCACGTGAAAACATCAGTATTTCAGTTGACCACAAGCTTACTGTGGTGGTATAACTTTAAAAATAAGCCAACGCAGCCTTCCGTTTCTCTTATCAGAAGTGAAACGTCTTGGCACAAAGCATCTTTTCTCCCTGTGTGCTGTACGGCTCGAAGATCCGGTGAAATGTGTTCCATCTTTGACCTTCACAATTTTAAGAGAGTCACTGAGTTAGGCTGTGTATAGAGGAGAGTGTATTAGGTGAGAAAATCTGATAACCATAATACATGAACAGCTGTGGAGTATTTTTGTTTTGTCTTGTTATCATTTCACCAGTATTTACTGACCACTCATTATGTAGCAAGCACTGTCATCAACCTTGCAATGCAGCGATGCACAGGCATGGTCCTGTGGTCAAGGTGCTGATGATCTAGACGGGGGATCAGAAGCATGTGAAGGCAAGCTTCTTTGTGCTGAGCATGGCTCTGGGGCCTGGAGGGGTAGATCTGAGGAATTCGGATTGAGAGGATCTGGAACAGAATCAGGAAAGCTCAGAGAACATGAATTTTAATTACCATACCCTTTTAAAATTGGAAGACCTTTCTTCCCCCGGTGCTTATAAAATTAGGAGGCAGCTTCTTCTGAAAGGTCCCTTTGGCTCCAAACGTCTTCCATCTGAGGATGGATCCTTGTGCTGCAGTCACATAGCTGATCGCGGTCCTAAAGTTAGAATTCCATGGCCATGTACTCAGACTGAATTTCATCCAACTGTCCTCCCTGCAGTCCAGTTTCCCCCCAGTTGCTAAATCTTATTTTGTATGATTTTCTGCTGGAATTCAGCTGGTCCCCAAATTTAGTATTGCCTGTCGTTCTGACAGGCACATTCTCAGTTCCTTTGTCCAGATTACAAAGCTTTTGACCAGAATAGATCCACCCTCAACCCAGAGCAGGCGGCTTACCACTAGGTATGTCCCAGGCTACTCTCCAAAGGTTCTTGCCAAGGACGGGATGGACATGAAAAGGCCTCAGGCTTGTGAGCAAAGGAAAGCATAAGCTCAGCTGGAAATTCTAGGCCGCCTTAAAAACAAAGCAAATAATCATACTGACCTCAGTGATGTAAGCATAGATGCCTTCGACCCACGTAGAGAATAGGGAAGGAGAAGGAATGAAAAGGCAACTCCTATAGTTTGTTGTATTGAATGCACCTGTGTCCTGCTGTTTGCACGACAGGGGAAGGCTCCCACCGTTAATGACAGGGACTTCAAGGTCAGAATTTGCATGTAGAAGGTTCTCTTTCAAGGGCTCCACCCTTCTATGCTGACAGGGTAACCCCCCTTGAAGCTGAGGAGGCCCCCTGGGTGGGATGTCCCCCATGGCTCTTCCATGCTGACTTTATCAGCTCGGTCCCATTAGAAGCCCTTGGTCCAAAGAGCACTTGCTACCAGGTAGAACTTCCTGGAATCCAGAACATTCTCTCTACATTCATAGTCTTCTCTTCATACCATCTCATGTTTATGCTATTAATATAAGTGAGATCATTACTACTTTTTGTGTTGGTTGGATTTATATGTCAACTTGGTTAGGCTACAGTACCTATATATTTGGTCAAATGCCAGTCTGGATGTTGCTGTGAAGGAATTTTTGTGGGGGGTATTTTTTTTTTGTGTGTGTGTGTGTGTGTGTGTGTGTTTTGTTGTTGTTGTGTGTTTGTTTTTTTTTAGATGAGATTAATATTTAGAGCAGTGGACTTTGAGCAAAGCAGATTACCCTCCATAATGTGGGTGGGCCTCGTCTAATCAGTTGAGGCCTTAAAAGAAAACAAGGCTAAGTCTCCAGAAGGAAGAGAGAATTCTGCCTTAGACTGCATTCAGAGCTGAGCTCCAGCATCAAGCCTTTCCAGTCTCCAGCCTGCAGATTTTCGATTTGCTAGCCTCCATAATCATGTGAGTCAATTCCTTTAAATGCCTTTGTGTCTCCATAGGATGAATATATACGCACACACATTTTTATTGGTTCTGGTTTTCTGGAGAATCCTGACAAATATACTCTTTCAAATGGAGAACCAATAGTTCAAGTTTTTCTCTTGATCCCAGAAATAGTCTCACCTCTTACTTAGAGGAAAACCAGACTCCAGACATGAACTCCCTTCCTTTTTCTCCCTTATACCCAAGCAATTACTGGGTTTGCATGTGCCCTCACCTCCCACTCTCAAACTAAGAAAATATGATGCTTTTCCTACTCAGGGCTAGTTCCTCCACCTGGGCTTTTGATTTGAACCCTTCTCATCTTCTCCAATCCCAGACCTTGCTCTATCTGCCATCCCCCCAATCCAGTAATTACTGGCTCATATCCATCCATTTCCCCAATATCTAAAAGCTTATTCAAATGTTTGCCATGTTTTATGCAAGGAAGCAAAACATCTCCTTGAATTTCAAGTGGCACCTTATCTCTGTCCTTACAGCCAAGCTCCTCGATGCTGACTTTCCACTGCGTTGCCTCCCATTCACTCCCTTTCACTTCAGCTGCCGCATTCCACCACCCCACCCCCTCACCATGCCATTCCGTTGACTCTGCTAAAAACACCCGTGATCCCTGGTTGCCAAGTCCAGGGGGAGCATTCCTATCCTGACTTTGCCGTCTTCTCTTCAGCCTCTGACACCGACCACTCCCTTCCCAGGCGTCCCCACCGCAATGTGGGGACTCCATCTCTCCAGACTTTCCCAGAATGAGGGATTCATCCCTCTGGTTGCAGAAGGATCATTTTAGATAGTACAAGGCCACCAGCAGGGCCGGGTGCACTGTGTAAAATGCTCCCCTCTGAATTCGAGCTCTACCTTAGCATGAAGTGAAATGTGAGCAGTGTAGTGAGATTATAGATTCTCTCTTCATTCCCTTTCAATTCTTGTGGTTGAAACAAAGAGAAAGCCTCGGTTTGGAATTAATAGGTTTGTAACACCTTTCTAATGCTTGTTAATATTCCTTATTTAAAGAAGAAGAAAGAGAAGACGGAGGAGAAGGAATAGGAGAAGAAAGAGGAGGAGGAGGAGGAGGAGGAGGAGGAGGAGGAGGAGGAGGAAGAGGAGGAAAAGGAGGAGGAGGAGGAGGAGGAGGAGGAGGAGGAGGAGGAGGAGGAGGAGGAGGGGCAGCCTCAGACTTAGCCTTGTCTGGCTACTAGCCACCAGCTGGAATGTAGAAACAGGTTTGTGTTTATTTGTTTCCATTTGTAGGCATTTGGGGCAGGACTTTTTTTTTTTAACATATTTTAATGATTTTTCATAGAGAGGAAGAGAGAAGGATAGTCAGAAACATCAATGAGAGAGAATCATCGATCAGCTACTTCCTGCACACCCCCCAGTGGGGATGTGCCCGCAACCAAGGTACATGCCCTTGACCAGAATCTAACCTAGGACTCTTCAGTCCACAGGCCGACGCTCCATCCACTGAGCCAAACCGGTTTCGGCAGGACTTTCTATTGATGGCGGTGATAGTAGTAGTGGCTAGTTTCTCATTTATTATAGTGGTGATATGTTTTCTTTCAAATTAATCCCATAAAAATGAAACAAAGAAACAAAGCTTAAGAAAGCCATAGGTGACCCACACCTGAGTATCAATGTCTGAGGTTTGAGAACTATCTCCCACATGAGTATTTCTCAGGACTCTGACCTCGGATCTCTTTTCACACTGTCCATTCTTTGGGTGACTTCCCATCTGAAAACATAGATGCAATCACTGCTGATAAAATGTGGATTTGGATATCTCTAGATCTCTTGTGGGCTGTTAATGCAGATTGAACTGCCTAGCCCACATGTGTCAAACACAAGGCCCGCGGGCCAAATCCTTGATAGCATGTGAGTTGGTTAACAGCACTGTTAAGGAAAAGATTGTTCCACTCATTTTAAATTCACATTTCTGGTTAACATTGTCAGTTTATGACTGTTCAGTAAACCATTCGGCCCGCGATTTAGGCTGGATTTTAGATTTTGGCCCCTTCTCTGATTGAGTTCGACACCCCTAGCCTAGCCTGTCCCCACTGGTGTCATGACCAGTGGGTTCAGAGAAGATGCTGGGCTTGTGTCCACAGAGCAGCGCCAGCCTTAATGCCTGAAGGTTCCCAAACCCTCAGAGTATCACAAATCCAAGGTCAGGGCATGCCTGGGGGGCCCCACAGGGAAAGGTTCAGAGAGCTGAGACAGGGGGTCAGGAAGACACACAGGGAAGGCAGCCGGAGCTAGTGTACTAAAATGTCAATAATCACTACCATTCATTGTGCCAGGGACCTGTCCAAGGAGTCTGCATTTCATCCTCACAGCTGTGGAAGAGACTGAATTCGTTCATTCTTCCTTCTGGACTCCCAGCTCCGTTTCCTGGCCTGCCTAGCCATTGGAGCAGCCATGTGACTGAGTTCCAGGTACTGTGGAATGTGCATTGCTTCTAAATGTGGTTCATAATACACCCCCCTCCCCCCAGCCCATCTCCAAATCATCTCTCTCTACACAGTAGTTAGCAGAACCACAGAAAGGAAGAAATATGGGTCCCCTAAATTTCCATGGAAGGCCTCCCCACTGAACACCCACTTGGACTGTTATGCATGTGTAGTGAACCTTTATTATGCTAAGCCACTAGGATTTGAGGGCTTATCCCTTGCAGCAGCCAGAGTTCCCTATTGAATTCCACAAGCCCATGCCTGGTGCTGTCACTATTACCATTTTCAAATGAGGCCTTTCCGGCGAGTAACTCTCCTGAGGCCACAACCAGTAAGCGCTGGAGTCAGGATCCCAGCCCAAGCCCTCCAGCCCAGAGCCTGTGCTGGCTGCCACAGGTCCTTTCCTGCAGAATGTTGTGCAGATTCAGTGAGCTAACACATAGGGCTGACACCCGTCCATGTTAAATAAAGGCTATGATTCTTGCTCCTGGTTTTTTTAGAGTCCAGGGGGCTTTCACAGACATCTTTCCAGCCCCCTTCCTCCTGCCCTGCCTCCCATACTGACCTTGACCATCACACTCGTTGTGTGTCTCGGACAACCTGCCGGGAATGGATCTGATGCCTCTCTGCCCTCTTGGTCGCGTGCGATCATAGGTGTTCCACCTGCAAATGGGGGTGATGGATGTGTGTGGATGAGTCCACTTGCCCTGCAATAAGGTAAATGGTCTGTTCTGCTCCAGGTTTTCATCACCAGATTGAAAGCAGCTCTTTATAGGTATGGGAGTCAAAGTGGAGGATGAATCACGTTGTGGGGATAGCTAATATGATAGAAGACAAAGCCAAGACTCTGAATGTTTCTCCACAGGCTGGGATAATGGGCCAAAGCCGCCACGGAGAAATCTAATAGAGAAAAACAAGCGGCAGAATCTTAGAGGAAAAGGGCCCGAAAGGTCAGGGGCGGGAGCCTCTGATTAAAGCCCTGGCTGGATGGAGTTCCTCCCTCCTGACTTTTACTATTCTGGCCACACCTGTTTCTATCTGATTTTCTCCGAGTGTGTGAAGAAATTACTTAATCTATTTTGAAATCTGGTTAAATTCCCCTTCAATGGGCTATCTTAGATTTCTACACCCCGTCAGAAGCAGACCTGTATCTCGTCCCATGTGTGTGATCTTTGCTTTGGAAAATGTCTAATGAACACACATCAGTGTTGCTTGTTATTAACTGGGACAGAGGGTCTAACGGGGAAGCCACTGAACATCTACAGTTTTAACTGGTCGTTCCATTTGCCTCTGTCGCCGAGGAAAAGGAGCCACAAAAAGGCAAATGTGTATTCTTTTGGGAAATTAGGAAGCGGGTCTTGAGAACCAATTTACTAGTTTTCCATATGAGAGAAATGTTAGTAGGTTTGACATCTGGTAATGTTGCTAAAACCTAAAGCTCTCCAAAATGTTATAGGTTTAAATGAAAACATTTAGGGTAAACTAGTTTCACTCAAATTTAGGGGAAAACAAACGGTTAGATTAAGTCATGAGCGGCCATATGATAGCTAATAATTGAAACAATTGTCTTAAATCGGAGTTGCTGGGATTGCTTATTAAAGTGCAGGTTCTGCCGAAACTGGTTTGGCTCAGTGAATAGAGCCTCAGTCTGCAGACTGAAAAGTCCCAGGTTCGATTCCATTCAAGAGCATGTACATTGTTTGTGGGCACATCCCCGGAAGGGGGCGTGCAGGAGGCAGCTGGTCGATGTTTCTCTCTCATCGATGTTTCTAGCTCTCTATCCCTCTCCCTTTCTCTCTGTAAACAATCAATAAAATATATTTTTAATAATAAAAAATAAAATAAAAAATAAAGTGCAGGTTCGTTGGTCCTGCCCTGGACAGGACAAGACTTGGGAGCCTGCATGTTAGCACAGCCCTAAGGTAGTTCTATGCACATGCGAAACTGTGGCTTTAAATGGAAATAGCCAGGTACTCCTATTTCTTGATAGAAATAGAAGAGTCATCATTTGGAAAAATGTTCTGTTCTATGAACATGAGTTTATGCTGATCTGGTTTTATTAAAGATTCAATTTTTACACAAAATATATAACCGAGCAGAAAGGCATGCTATTCAATATGCTATAGAAAAAGCCTAGTGGTTTGGATTATAAACCCATGACCAGGGCACCTAACAGCAAAGGAGTCCCTGGAGAAACGTGAGTGCCCACTGCTGATGGGTGTGTGAGCCCAGCCTCCGGGCATAGGAAACATCACCGAGGGAATGACCAAGTCCAAATGTAAAGTCCACTTCTTCTGTGATTATTTTTATTGAAAGTCAGTCGTGTTTTGATATGTCCTTGCCTCCGAGATTATTTTTACTGAAGGTCAGTCGTGTTTTGATATGTCCTTATCTGTCGTCCCTGTCTAGTGCAAACATGTACACTCATTCTATTGTGTGAGACAGACCATTCATTCCTCTTCTGTCTCTTTGCTCTGTGGCCTAGTGTTTGCCTTGGGGGGAGTTCTGGGCAGGTCTGAGATTTTCCTGGTCCTTTTCATCACCAGAGCAGATTTCTTTTCAGAGTGAATATGTCCAGTCCCATATAGTAGTGAACCCCAGCCAGAGCTGGCTCCTGACCCCCGGCCTACCGTATGCAGGACGGAACAGGGCAGTGGCGGCTTCTCTCCTTCCTCCGCTGGCTCCTCAAACACTTGCTAGCTGCTATTTGTGGCCCTGGTGAGGGTGAGGAGAGGATTAGGGAAGAGGTACAGTTTCTGGCTGCTGTAATGTGAATGGTCTCTTGCCTCAGCAGAGTTTCAAAGCTGACTCTTCCCGCAAGGCTTTCTTCTGTGATTCCTCTGAAATGCACCCCAGGATCCTTCCCCATGAGTCAGGCTGAGTAAGCCTCCGACACTCAGGCCCTCGCCCTCAAGCCCTCACGGCTCCACCTTGTGCTGGGACAGCTCATCCTCCCAGCAGTGCCTCCAGGCCAGGGCCCTTTGCAGTGGCTGCAGGTCATCATCTCCCCACCCTCACACATGTGACCCTCCTGGACACATCCCTCTTCTATAGTTGCTTGTGTGAGTGCCATTGTTTCCAGGGTTCGTTCTCTCTCTCTCTCTCTCTCTCTCTCTCTCTCTCTCTCTCTCTCTCTCTCTCTCTCCCTCTCTCTCTCCCCTCTCTCCCTCCCTCTCTATTTCTACCTCAAGCCCTTTGCCTTTATATTTTTCAGACACCTATTATATATTAGTCCCCACTATGCCCTCCAAACATGCTAGACTCTGAGTATCTCCTAGCGATTTCTGCTGATTTAAGAGGAGGGCAAAATGTTAAATTTTCCTCTGAAGGAATGTGTCCTCCGTGGTTCTCTGAGGCCTCTCCTCCACAGGATGAAGGTGGGTGACAGATGAACTCTGGCAGCACTGGTTTCTTAATCTCTTGTGGTTTCCTGCATGCACTCTAACACCCATTAGGATGTGGGGATTTTGACACCCATTATATTGTTCCTACCTTTGGGGATTCCAAAGCATCAGGTGTACCTGTACTTGCCCAGGTACAGCCCAGGACAAGTGGAGGGGCAGCTGGGATGGATGGGGGGCACCCTTCGTCTCTTGCTGGGCAAGTGTGTTGATTCCAACCTGAGAGAGAAGCTGGAGCTTGAGTGTCTTCAGGAGGCAAAGCCCTGCATGGCAAACACAGCGGGCTGACCTGCTCTTTCCCCTGCTGCTTCCCTCTTCTCTCTTGTGTGTCCCTGCTTCCCCTCCCTCATCCCTCCCCACCCCTTCAGTCCCAGCCCCCTTCCCTCCCCACTTCCAGAGGGAGGTCTGCTCCCTCAGTGAGCTGTGCTGCTGGCTGGCTGCCATAGTAACAGCTCTGCTCCTTTCCCAGGCCATCTCCTGGGGTCTCCTCACAGCAGCCTTTCCTCCTTCCACCCACATGGACCTCCCCCTCCTTTCTTTCACTATTTGTTTCCCACCTCCCCTTTTTCCTCTGTATGTTTGCCTTTTGCTTCTCATCCTTTCTCCAATTTATAGGTACAGTATTTTCCGGTGTATAAGACGACTTTTGGAAATGAAAAAAAGTCAACCGGGCTTTTTCAGTGGTCTGAATTCAGGTCTCAGCAGAGGGAACAGAGAAAAGAGGACAGATAGAAAGCACCTCACTTGGAAATCTAGGATGGCACTATACCACCGCCCTAGCAGGCTTTTTACTAGAACACAGTGTAGCTTCGGGTACAGAACATGTATAATTTGCATGCATAAAAAGCCTGCTTGGATTGGCCAGAGTCAGAGAGGCGGTCAATGTACAAAAATAATAATTTAATAAAAAATATATATTAAAAAAATAATAATAAAATTGACTTTAAAAATAAAAAATAAATAAATAAAATATATATTTTTTAAATAGAAAAAAAAGAAAAGAACTGGTGTTGCTTCGGAAGTGGGGGGTAATCTTATACAGCGAATATAGGCCTAAACCTATGTTTTAACTGTAAAATTAGGGGGTCATCTTATACGCCGGAAAATATGGTATTTATCTTCTTTATTTAGTCTTTCCTTCTCCCTTCCCTTCCCTCCTTTTCTCGGTCTTTTTCTTTTCTTTTCTTTTCTTTTCTTTTCTTTTCTTTTCTTTTCTTTTCTTTTTTTTTTAATCCCATTTCCTCAGCTACATTCCTGGCCATGGGTAGCCTGTGACAGCAGTGAAACCTGGGGGAATTGAGGAGATCCTAGAGATAGGTGCCGGTAGAATACTTCCTGGACGTGTTAAATGGAGCACAGATAATGTCCGTGGTCCCTTCCTGATGACTCAGGAGGGTGGTGTTCCAGATCAGATGTGCCTGCAAGCGCTTCACAGGCTGACTGCACTTTGGGGTCAGCATGGTTGGTTCTCAACTTTATAGATTCAGAAAATGGTATAGATTCATCCTTTGGCTCGTGGGGAGCTATCATGGTTGCCAAGGAGAGTCACACTGTAACATCCACAAGAGATCATGTTGCTCAAACTCTCCAAAGGTTTGCCCTCTTGCTGAAAGGAAAACTCAAAGTCTTCATCGTGGCCTACCAGGCCTGCCTGACCTGGCCTCCCAGCTCTCCTCTGAGCTCATCTCTGCCATTCCCTCCTCCTCCAGCAGATGGTCAGTGCCAAGCCTGAAACCTCACTGAATTGCCCCACAGGACAGTGTAGACTCTGCCCAAGCCATCCTGCCTCTGCTGGAAGTATTCTGTGTCCTCAGGGCCAGGTTCCAGAAGCCATCCTCACCAGTAAGACAGCCGGGTAAACAGCCAGCTTCCTGACTGTTCACTGGACGGTTCTGGGGCGTGTTCCATACGTTCTCAGGTCCCCAGCAGGGTTGAGCCTCAGTTGCCCAAAGGGGTAACCCACTCATTAATGCCCCATTTATTGGCTTCCCTTCTTTCCCTTTCTCACTTCCCCATTCTTTCTTGTGCTCCTTAAGACCACCTCCAGAAGAAACCACTTGCATACAAGTCCTTACCTTCCTGTTTCTAACATCTCAGAGTCTTTGCACCTTCTGTTCCCTCTGCCCGAAATAGTCGCTCCCTCCAGTCCTTCA
Source organism: Pipistrellus kuhlii (assembly GCF_014108245.1). Taxonomy (NCBI): domain Eukaryota; kingdom Metazoa; phylum Chordata; class Mammalia; order Chiroptera; family Vespertilionidae; genus Pipistrellus; species Pipistrellus kuhlii. The sequence continues at coordinate 20,775,048 of NW_023425405.1, forward strand.
GGTCTCTGCTCAAATATTACATTCTCTGATGTACATATAAAGTAGAAACCCCTACCCCTATGAGATCACTCCCCATTCTCTGCTTTATTTCTCTTTTCATCACCAATGGCTACCAGGCCCTTTGCATGTTGATCTGTTTATTTTTATTTATTTTTTAAAAATATATATTTTATTGATTTTCCATAGAGAGGAAGGAAGAGGGGTAGAGAGCTAGAAACGTCAATGAGAGAAACATCGACCAGCTGCCTCCTGCACACCCCCTGCTGGGGATGTGCCCGCAACCAATGTACATGCCCCTGACTGGAATCGAACCTGGGACCTTTCAGTCCCCAGACTGACGGTCTATCCACTGAGCCAAACCGGTATCGGCATGATCTGTTTATTTTTTTACTGTCTCCCCAAACAAAAGCTAAGCTTTATGAGAAGAGGGATATAGTCTGTTCTGTTCCATTCGTGCCTATATTCCCAGCCAGCATCAAATGAATGGACACAGAGGTAGACAACAGGGATGAGAGAAAGAATATGTGTGGCTATAGACTCATACACACAACTTGGCTTTAATGCCTTTTGTTGGTAATAGCTCAAAGTCTACAAGTTGGAAATGTTAGCGCCATGTGAGAAAGACCTTGGAACATATTCAATTGCATGTTTTCTGCAAAAGAATTTGAGGAAGAGAATTAATGTCACAAATATGTCTGTTTCCTGACTTTTGTTACAAGAAGTATTTTACCCTGTTTCCCCGAAAATAAGACAGTGTCTTATATTAATTTTTGCTCCCAAAGATGCACTAGATCTTATTTTCAGGGGATGTCTTATTTTTCCATGAAGAAGAATACGGTACACATTTATTGTTAAATGAAAATAAAGGAAATTTATTACCTGTATACGGTACGGTAGTATGGTAGTTGTCAACACAAATCAGACAAACTGTGAATCCTACAGTATCAAGAATTTATTCATTTATTCAATGACAATCATGTCATCATCTTCTGAAACATCATCATAACAATCCAATTCCTGAATTTCCTGGTGAATTTCTTGTGACTCCATTTCTTTCAGAATCAGTGGACCAAATCTCTCATGTTTAGCCTAGGGGGGGGGGGGCCTTATTTTCGGGGGATGCCTTATATTTCACTCAGAAGGAAACCTGTAAGTATGTCTTATTTTCGGAGGATGTCTTATTTTCGGGGAAACATGGTAGATTCTAATTACATCATGATTCACAAATTCTTTTCATTTAGAAAGTTCTGCTTTTCAAAAATTGCAGACCTGCGCCACTCTGAAGCTTAACATGCTTCTATCAGGAGCAGGAAACGTTCAGACACGATTTCCTTTGATAGGGGCCACCTTTCAGGTGGCAGCTACTGAATAAGCATGACAAAAAAATGTGGGAAGTAATTCCTACACTGTCCCATCAGGTTTGAGGATCCACCTGAGCTTGTTTCTCGTCGTCTCTTATATTACATGGCATACTATCTCCATAGATATGATCTGGGTCTCCTATTTGATATCCCTGCTTAGATTTCACCTCTCAGAAAAACCTTCCCTGACCACCATCTAGAATAGGAAGCCTTTACCCAGTGAATCTCTTTCGTGTAGTGTCATTGTGTTTTTCTTCCTGGCAATTATTACCTGTAGGCACGTATTCATGTCTTGCCATTTCTTTACCATTATCTGCTGTCCTAGAATGTACTAGTCAGCTCCCTGAGGGTAGGACTGTGTTTGTTTTGTCACAACTGTATGGAGAGTGCCTGGCATGTAATAAGCACTCCATAAATATTTCATGGGTACAAGAATGTTTGAGCATGTGAAATAAGACAGGAAGCAGAGAACTGGGCTGCATGTGCTCAAGGTCAGATCACCAGCTTCTCTCGGGACCCAAGCCTCTGACTCCCCCTGTGAGCCTCCAAAGCTGTTCATTGCCTCTCTGGCAGGCAGGGTCATCCAAGAAAGTAAAAGAAGAAAAGAAAAATGAGGCACAGGAGGGCAGAATGGAGAATCTAGGCTCTTTTAGCAGCCACTATTCCTTATTTCTTGCTGGAGTATTGGCACCTTTAAAAGACTTGGCTGGGGAAAAAAAAAAATAAAAAAGCTGTGGCAGTCCTCCCCAACCTCTCCATTCAATCACCAACCACAGTGACTAGAAAAAAATAAAGGGGGAAAACAAATCAATGTGCTAAATCTTCCCTGGGCTCAGCGACAGCGGCCCCTGCAGCTTCCCTGTGCTGGCCACAGGGCTAAGCTCTCCAGGCCTCTCTATGAACCTGACGCAGGAGAGGGGACCTGGCATGTTAAAAATAGGCTCCCTCCTCCTCCTCAGCCCTTTCCCAGCCTGTACTAGACAAAGGAGGAAGCCTCTGGGACTGTCCTGCTTTCCCAGCGTGGGTTCTCTGTCCCTGGTTCTCATCTGCCCTTTTATGCTGTCTACTCACTACCTTCTTCCTGTTCAGTCTCCATGCTCCTCTATCCATTTAACCAGCCACTGGCCCAGTTTCCCTGATCACAGTTCACCATTGGTCCCCTTCTCTGTTTAGGTGTGTAGGGAGTGAAAGGAAGAGGGACAATTGTTATCTGAGTGTAAATGGTGGAGTCAAGAACAGAATCAGCCGAAGCTGATTTGGCTCAGTGGATAGAGCATCGGTCTGCAGACTGAAGGGTCCCCGGTTCAATTCTGGTCAAGGGCATGTGCCTTGGTTGTGGGCGTGTCCCCAGTGGGGATTGTGCAGGAGGCAGCTGATCGATGTTTCGAGCTTTCTGTTCCACTCTGTAAAAAATCGATAAAATATATATAAAAAAAGAACAGAGAACAGAATCATATTTTGAAAACATTAAAATGGCTTATTTTCATTTCTTCTTTAAATCATACTGCCTTCAGTTCTCTTCCCACAAGTCTCAGCCACAAGTTTCCTGTCTCAGGGGAGGAGAAGGTGGGTAGAACAGAGGCAACTGATTGCCTTTCAGTGTCAATTCTCACTCAACCTCTTAATCAAGAGCTTGGTCTTGAAAGATAGGCTTTGAGGAAAGAGAGGAGGGATTTCTAAGTTCTAGAGCTCCTCCTCTGACACGGTGAGATCCATGCCTGGTTGGCTGGATGGGTGAGTTTTAGCAAAGGCAGGTCCTGTCAGAAAGGAGACTGATCCAGTGGGCAGCAGGAGGAAGGGTATGAAGAGTGAGGAGAGACTGAGCTAAGACATGAGATCAGATAGGTTCTTGTTGTTCCTTTCTAGGGGTGGACCATTAAGTGTGTGTGTGTGTGTGTGTGTGTGTGTGTGTGTGTGTGTGTATGAGTGTGCGTGTGTGTGAGTGTGTTTATGTGTGTAGATGGCAGACAAGGAAGAAAAACAGTACACCAACAGGTAGTCCTGAGAATATTAAAGGGAGAGTGGGCTTGTGGCACATCTCCTGGGTGCACCGTAGAGGAGGCTCCCATCTGCCAGGGTGAGGAAGGAGCAGTTGTAAGGCATTGACTAGGGAACTGGCTGGATGAAGAGGCCTGAGACAGCACTTCTGACCCCCACTGCCAGCTTGGGAAGAGCAGAGGACCCAGACATTCTTACGTGAGCCAGAGAGGATGCTGGGAGTGCTGGGGCAGACCAAAGCCTAGTGTGAACAAGGCTGGTCTACTGGGAACAGAGCCAGCCTGGTGCGAATAAGGCTGACCTGATGGGAACATAGCCAACCTGATAGGAACAAGGCTGGCCTGGAAGAGGTGGAACCTTCCTTTGATCTGGTTGTAGAGGGGCAACTGAGGAGACAGGGGCCCGATGGCAGATCTTGGTGACCTGACTGAGGGAGCCAGGCTGAGAGCAGGTGATAGGAGGCATGACTTCCCAGAATTCACTTGGGAGGCATTTTCAGAACAACTGTTCGGAGGAAGGCTGTGGAGCAACCCCCACAGGGTTGAAAAGATCTGGGAACCATTGGTGGCTGAAGGAAAAGCAGGGAGCATCTGATATCTTGCAGGGAAGGAATCCATGCCCTAGACTGTGGATCTAGCGAGCATAGGATTTCCAGCCAACAGGAGCTTTGCCACCTACTTTGCTATGGGACATTTAGACATGACTGTTCAGACACACTGTCACTGATTTCTGTCTTCTGTAACTAAGGTGTTGCTCTTTGACCCACAGGTGTGGATTGTACACTTAACCTGTCCCTTGTATTCTGTGACAGGTGACCAACTTTATGAGTTGATTTCTTGCTCAGGACTACATGTACGCTTTCACATGGATGTGTGAAGTGTACAGGCCAAGGCTCACACAGGTCTCTGCTAATGGTTCCTGTGTTAGCGAGCTATTGCTGAGCAACAAATTATCCTCCAAACTTAGTGATTTTAATTTTTAAAAAAATATATTTTATTGATTTTTTTTTTTCTTCAGAGAGGAAGGGAGAGGGATAGAGAGTTAGAAACATAGATCAGCTACCTCCTTCACAGCCCCTATGGGGGATGTGCCTGAAACCAAAGTGTATGCCCTTGACTGGAATCGAACCTGGGACCCTTTAATCTGTAGGCCGATACACTATCCACTGGGCCAAACTGGTTAGGGAAGAACTTAGCAAATTTTAAACAGCAAACATCTACCATCTCACGATTCCCATGAGTCAGGAGCCTGCGAGTGGTTTAACTACTCTGGCTCAGGTTCACTCCTAGTCCATGTCAAGGTGTCAGCCTGGCTGCAATCTCTTGTGAGAGCTCATATGGCCACTTGAAGCTCACTTATGTGGCTGTTTGAGGCCTCAGAAGATCTGTGTCTAAAACAGTCATGTGGGCCTCTCCATGGGGCTCCCCAGGACATGAGACTGATAGGTTAAAAATATTTAATAAGGAAGAGTATCACAAGTGTGCCAATTCTGAATACCTTTTTATGGAAGCATACCACAAATATGAAAAGTGAACAAATCTTATCTGTATGGTTCAATGAACTTTCAAAAGTGAACACAGCCATGTAACTACATAGGTCAAGAAATAGGACATGACCCAGAAGCTTCCAGAAGCATCTAGAACCCTTAGTGCTCCTCTACGTCATCACCTCTCTTCTTCCTCCCTAAATGTAGTCACTACCTTGACATCCAGCACCACATTTGGCTGGCTTTTTTTTCTCCAGCTTTATTGAGATTTAATTAACATATTTACCTGTGTTTCAGCTTTATATAAATGGAATCCTGCCATATGTATTTATTTGTGTTTGGCTTCTCGCTTAACATTCTGTTTGTGAAGTCCATTTAAGCTGTAGTATATAGCTGTGATTCATTGATTTCATTGCTATAAAGGATTCCATGAGGAATGTACTACAATATACATTGAGTGGCCAGATTATTATGATCTCTGAACACATAATAATCTGGCCACTTAGTATATATGTTAGAGGTGCATGAATTCATGCAAGGGTGGGGTCCAACCAGTCTGGCTAGGGGGAGGGGACATGGGTAGTTGGCCAGCCTGCCTGCTGGTCAAACTCCTGGTGAAGGGGACAATTTGCATATTAGCCTTTTATTATATAGGATATACACTGAATGGCCAGATTATTATGCATTCAGAGATTATAATAATCTGGCTACCCAGTGTATAAAATATAACAATCTGTTCTACCATTGATGTGCATTTGGGTTATTTCCACCTTTGGGCCAATAAAGACCACACTTGCTCTACACATCCTTATAAATGTCTTTTGAAACATATGTGCTTGCATTGCCATTGGGTATGGTGGTAAGAAGAATGACAGTCTACAAAGATGTCTACATCTGAATCTCCAAATATGTTGCATTTTGTGGCAAGAGGAAAGTAAGGAAGCAAATGGAAGTAAATTTGCTAATCAGCTAAATTTAAGATAAAAAGATTATCCTGGGTGATCTGGTTGGGCCCAGTGTAATCACAGGGGTCTTTAAATAGGGGGAATTAGAAGAGGTCAGAGCCACACAATGTGAGAACTCACCCCACTGATGCTGGCTTTTGGACCATTAGCCAAGGACTATGGGTGGCCTCTGGGAGCTAAAATGATTACATAATCACATGTCCAATGAACATAGCTTTCCTAACACTTTGATTTAGCGCAGGAGACCCATTTCAAACTTCTGAATTAAGCCACTAAGTTTGTGGTAGTTTGTTATAGCAATCAGAAATTAATGCAATGACATCCTTACCAGTAGAATCATTGGGTATGTCCACATTCATCTTTTAGAGCTATTTCAAATAGTTTTCTGTTGTGGTTGTACCAGTTTTCTCCCACAGGAATGTGTGATATTTCCATTTCTCCATCTTTTACAAGTGTTGGCATCATCATTCTTTTTTTAATTATAGCCATTCTGTTACGGGATCCCATTTTTATTTCAACTTGTATCTTATCTTTCGTAGAGTGCCTGGTCAAATCTCTTGCCACCTGATGCCTTTTTGCCCTTATGGTAAAGGAAGAATAGAACATAGCGCTGTTTTCATAAAACCATTCTGCATTTTCAAGTCACAAAGTTGGGATCTTCTTAAATGTGTTATGAGACTTTTCTACCTCTTATTCTTCTTCAAAAATAAGAAAGAGAAGCAAATTCTCGCCTGTATATATCACACACACAGTATGGCTATTTTAGTGAGGTTAACACACACACACACACACACACACACACACACAGTTATAAACATACATGGGTAGGGGGCATTAAACAGAAATATGCTGTAACTATTGAAGTCACTAGAAAATAGTAGTGACTTTTAAAACAGTTGTTGTAAATACCAACAGATTATTAAGATATTATTTGTAGATTAACTAGAGGCCCAGTGCATGAAATTTTCTTGTGCAGGTACAGTTCCTAGGCCTGGCCTGCTCTCAGAGCCATCTTTCCCCACTGCCTGCAGCTAGCCCTGCCCTCCCCTCTGCCACCCACCCTCAGTTCCCCACTTGCCTTCAGGAGATTAGAACCTGATGGCAAGGGGAAGGGACCAAGATGTTGGCCATTCTGCCTTCTTGCTGGTCCCACCCCCCACCACAGGTGGCCCTCTGTATGTGGAGCGACCAGCAGGGCAAGGGCCTTGGCCTGGCACCCCACCACCACCCACCCCTGTTTCCCCATTAGCCATTGAGTGATCAGAGCCTGCTGGCCGGGGAAAAGAACCAAGAACTGCTCAGTGCATCTCATAGTGACTGGTTGAGTGGTCATTCTGGTCATTCTGCTGTTAGGATCAATTTGCATATTGCCCTTTTATTATATAGGATAGAGGCCAAGTACTTGGGTTGGGGCCAGTTGGCCTGCCCTGATGGGGGCCCTGGATTGGGGTAGGGGTCCCCTTTGGGGTGTGAGCTGGCCAGGGTGAGAGGCAGCAGTTGTTCTGGTCTCTGTTCATTCTGGTCATTCAGCCATTTCATTCACTGGACTTTTATTATATAGGATAATCTGTGCATGAGGGAAGCTATTTCACTCAGAGGCTCTGTGGCGAGTGTGTTAGGACAGGCCTGGGTTTTGAATGTTGGGAATGAAATTATATTTTTTAGCTGATATAACTTTCTAAATCAGTCATATAGTCAGTGACTCATACAATCCATTCCAAAATGCTCTGCTACTTGCTAGGAGATTTTTATTTAATTTAAGCATTTTCATTATTGTGGGTTTTTATTGGGCACTGTTCAGTTCTGAGTCTTGGGCAATTGTTATAATAAGGTTACTAGTCAATACTGCATATAAAGAACAGCAATTCAATAATTAAAAGGCAACCAAGAGTGCAATTTGTTGAGTAGCAGAAAAATCAGACCTAAAAGGGCACGAAGATGGGCTAAAAGCCAAAACTATTAATGAAAAATAACATTATTTCCCATGGCGAACCAGTACGTGTTGGGGCTCCTGTGTTACCAAGGGGATTTTGTGAAATCATCAGACCAACAGTGTTGGGCAAGACAATCCTGATTTTCATCTTCCTCTGATCCTTAGATTATCTCCTCTCAGAATTCCCATTTTAATACTTTCAGGGTTTTATTAAACCAGGTTCAATTTCTCCATCTTTTTATTAATTCCTTCTCTTTTCTACTACCATCCAAACCTTCCACATGATTTTCCATGCTCAGACAGAAGAAGTATTTCCCTTTTTTGCTTGTTCATCTCTGCTTCCATTCCCCCTAGTTCAAGTGACAATTTCCCACTTGACCTCCCATTGACTCCCGGTCTGTCTACACCCGTCCTTGCCCCACACCACAGCCTGGGGGATCTTGTTGTTATACAAATCTGAGCCTCCTGTTCCTTCCAACTCCTCCGAGTAGCCTGAAATGTCCTGTCTGCTTTGACTCTGCCCTGCCTCACTAGCCTCTTCCAGAATTCTCTCCCTCTTGTTCTCTGGGCTCACCTTTCTGATCCTAAAACCCACCATGCTCCTTTCTTTTCTACAGACCTCCAGCCCCTTCTGCCTGACTAATGGCCACTGTCCTTCAGTCTCAACCTAAACATTGCTTCTTTAGATAAACCCTTCAAGTAATTCCATCCTAGGGCAGGTCATGTTACTTTGTTCTCAGCAACCTTTATTTCTCCTTCCCAGTACTTAGCACAATTGTGAAATTTTAATTGCATAACTCATCTATCCCTTTAACTTTAGTGAGTGTCTACTGTGTGCCTGTATTAGATTGCTAGGGCCCCTCAGAGCAAAATGCCAGAGTCTGGGTGGCTTAAATAACAGAAATGTTTCTTTTCAGTGTTTTGGAGGCTGAAAATCAGAAATTAAAGTGCTGGTAGGTTTGGTTTCCTTTGAGGCATCTCTCCTGCGTTTTCAGATGGCAACCATCTTGCTGGGCAAAAGCTAGCCTTTGCGCTGTGTGCATGCATGTCTCTGTCCTGATCTCTTCTTATAAGAACTCCAGTCATATTAGATTAGTGCTCCATCCTTATGGCCTCTTTTAATCTTAATTACCTCTTTAACACCTTGTAATGGGTTGAATATTTGTGTCCTCAAAATTCATATGTTGAAATCTAATCCTTGATGTGATGGCATTTGGAGGTGGAGTCTTTGGGAGGTGATTAGTCATGAGGGTGGAACGCTCACAAATGGGATTAGTACTATTCTAAGAAGAGACCAGAGAGCAGGCTCATTCTCTTTCTGCCATGTGAGGACACAGTGAGAAGTCAGCAGTGTGCATCCCAGAAGAGGGTCCTCACCAGAACCCAATCCTGCTGCACCCTAATCTCACACTTACAGCATCTTCGAAATCAGTTTATGTGGTTTAAAAACTACCCAGTTTATGGCATTTTGTTAAAGCAACCCGAGCTAAGAGAAAGTCTGGTCTCCACATACAGTCACAGGGGGATTTCAATGTTTGAATTTTGGGAGAAACAATTCAATCCATAACCATGCTCACCACTGAATATATCATACTAGTACCTTAAAGAATAAGACAGACAGGGCTCCTGTCCATATGGAGCTTATAATCTGGAGAGGTGGGGAAGTAAGTGGGACTGACAATAAGCAGGGAAACTAATGAATGACTACATAATTACAAACTATAAGAAGTACTCAAAGGGGAAAAATGGGGTGTAATGAGAGAAAAGTGTGGAGCACCTCTATAGACTCAGGAGTTAGGAAGGCCTCTTTGAGAAGCTGTTTTTCAGTTATGACCTAAGGCTAAGAAGCCACTAGCTATGTAAATCTTCCACTTAACTGCTGTTCCCTCCGCCAGAGGCAGGCAATTAGGTGGGAAAGAGTTTGCCTGTTTGGGAAGAATGTGAGAAGCCGGGATGGTTGGAATGCAGTGAGTGACGGGGAGAATAGCAAACAAAAGGCAAAGTTGGAGAGGTAGGTAGGCGTTGGAATTCATAGGGCCTTGTGACCCCGATAAGGATTTAGGAGACTATTTTTAGGACATTGGGGAGATTTTTAAAGATTTTTAAAGATTTTCAGCAGAGTAGCTGTGGCACCAGTGCTCTTATGAGGGGAATGGATGGTGTGAGGCAAATGAGAAAGCAGGGATTGCAGATAGGTTATTTCCAATGAACTCCATGGGGAATGATAATGGTTGGGATTAGGAAGGTGGTGATGGACATAGAAGAGGAACTGGTTAGAGAGGAAAACCCAAGTGATTTGGACATTTTTGTTTGAGATGTTTGTGAGACATTTAAGAAATGGGTCCAGTGGTCAGTTATACCAGCTGGGGACAAAGGTGGGTTGCAGGCTGGAGGAATAATAGAGTCTCATCTGATCTCAGGGTCAAGTTGTAAGGTCAGTGTGTAAGGCCAAAGCAGACACAATTTGAAATTACCTTTGAAAACTTTAGTATCTCTTGCACCTGAGCCCTTGGAAGCTCAAAACTGGGGCTTCCTTCCTTTTCTTTTTGTATTGTGGCCACTCCCATCTTCCCCACCCCACACAATATCATCTCTGGGTTAATGGACACCTAAGCCTGGTTTGTGGAAGTGGGGGGAATGGAAAGAAAAAATATTTTTTTCTTTGCTGGGTGGGTACAGTTGAAATCACTGTTCACATAAATACAGCTTTCATGTACAAACCTGAGAATCACCGGCAAACAGATGGTTTTTATTCATTTTTAATTTAATTTAATTTTTTGGGGCTCCTCACCTGAAGATATTTTTCCATTGATTTTTTAGAGAGAGTGGAATTGAGGGGGAGAGAGAGAGAAACATCAACTAATTGCCTCCAGCATGTGCCCCAAATAGGGCGGGGGTTGAACCTACAACTGAAGTACGTGCCCTTGACCCAAAATGAATCTAAGATCCTTTAGTCTGAGGGTCTTTGTTCTATCCACTGAGCCAAACCACTAGGGCAGTGGTCGGCAAACTCATTAGTCAACAGAGCCAATTATCAACATTACAACGTTGAAATTTCTTTTGAGAGCCAAATTTTTTAAACTTAAACTTCTTCTAATGCCACTTCTTCAAAATAGACTTACACAGACCATGTATTTTGTGGAAGAGCCACACTCAAGGGGCCAAAGAGCCGCATGTGGCTCGTGAGCCACAGTTTGCCAACCACGGGGCTAGGGCAACAGATGGTTTTTAAGTTCATGGAAACGGGTAAGGACATTTAGGAGGAGAATAAAACAAAATAAAAGCTGTGTTAGCTTCCTAAGGCTGCCATGACTAGTGTCACAAACTGGTGGGTTCAAATAACAGAAATTTGTCATTGCATGGTTCTGGAGGCTGGACAGCAGAACTCAAAGTGTCGGCAGGTCCATGCATCCTCTACAACCTGCAGGGCAGAATTCTTCCTCGCCTCTTCTAGCTTTGCTGTTTTCTGGCAATCCTTGGCCTCCCTTGGCTTGTGGATGCATCACTCCCGTCTCTGCCTCTATTGTCACAGGCATTCTTCTCTCAGGTGGCCCTGTCTTCACATGGCACTTGTCCCTGCATGTCTTTCTTCTTTTAAGAACCCCAGGCATAGTGAGTGAGGGCCAGTCCTATTCCAATATGACCTCATCTTAACTAATTAGAACTTAAAGATCCTATTTCCAAATCAGCCCACAATCTGAAGTATTGGGGGTTAGGACTTCAGCATGTCTTCTGGGGGACACGGATGTATAATAACATATGTCCACTGTTAGAGTATCACACAGAGTGATTCCACTGCCCCCAAAATCCTCTGTGCTCCACCGATTTATCTTCTCCCTCCTCCCAACCCTTGGCAACTACTAACCTTTTCATTGTTTGCAGAGTTTTACTTTTTTCAGAGGTCATATGGTTGGAATCTATAGTATATAGTCCTTTAGATTGGCTTCTGTCTCCTAGTAATATGCTTTTTAAAGTTTCTCCACGTTATTTCACTGACAGCTCATTTTTAATTGTTGAAAAATATTCCATGATAGTGTACTCCCAACAGACTTATTACTTTAAAAAATAAAAGACCAAAAACTATTTTATATTAGTTAAATAGCAAGAGCTGAATTAAAATGAAAAAGCTGTAAGGGCAGCTTGCTTGGGAGAAGGGATTATTAGGCAGGGAAGGTACATGCCCAGTACTATTAATGGTCTCAGAGGGGAGCAGGATTATGGGCTGTTGTAAATATAAGAACCCCAGTATTTCCCATCTGATTCCTCCTGGAAACACAGCTCCACTGCCAGCAACTTGGTCCCCTGAGTGCAGGGCCTGAGCAGTCACCCTGAGGCACAGTAACCAGGCCTGATACTGATGGCAGACTAAGAAAAAAAATGCCAAACTCCAGTACCTTTCAAACCACATCACTTTTTGCTCTTTACCTGACACGGAAGATATGCAATGGATGCTTGAATGAATGGTTGAAGAAACAGAGGATGGCCCCAGACTTGGGGACTGAGCAAAGGTGCAGGGAAAGATCCGCTCATTAATGAATCTTGTGATAAGGCCCCATGATACTATTGCTGAAACCATTATCCGTTTACAAACTGCTGAGCCCTGAGAAGGAACTGTTTGCATTAGATTTAAGTCAAGACATCCCCAAGATCCCTGACAAGGAAGGACATAACAGCCTAGAGCCAGCCAGTAGACCAGAGGAAAATAGTATGTGTGCGTTTATCCCCAATTCTGCTGCCTCGGCCGGGTCTTCTGCGCCATCTAGTGGTGCGCTATTCAGTCTTGCCGTGCTACCAAAGCAAGGAACCAGGGTTTCCTGCCCTGGTTTCAACCTCCCAAGGATTAGAGCCTTCTTCTTAAGGTTCAAGATAAAAGACGGCGTGGAAATAATGAATACATCAAGAGTTTTAGAATGAACGTCAGAGAATTTTAAGTCATAGAACTTAATCTGAGCAATTACAGGCACAGTTAGTAGCAGTATTTAGTATTTGTGCTTATCGTTTTTTGCAGTTTGGGATACGGGACAATTTTGGACAATGAGGCCAACCAAGATAAAGAGTAAAGCTGTGCAAAGGAAATGCAGAACTGAAGAGTGAAAAGAGAATCTGATCCAGCTCCTACTCCCAGGCAGAGGAAAAGTCCTTTCTATTTCTCAATTACAGCAAATTAGGTTCCGTTAAAGGCCCAAGGTCAAACGTGCCAAAAGTGAGGTGAGGACCTGACTGGGTGCAGTGTTACTTTCTTTTGCTATGCTGCTTCAACGTGCCCCTTTCTTTTCATGTTTGCCTGGTTTTTGCTACAAATGCATTGATATTCTCCGACCAGTGGGTCAGTCATCTATTTTATTCTATACCCACACTGTCCTTCTAAAGGTTTGGTCACCCCCTCCCTCATTCCCTGGATGGCAGCTTGTTACACTTGTCATATATTAAATATATATTCTGTCAACTCATATTCCCTTCATCTGTTATGAACTTCTAGGTTCATGTCTATAATTAATACGATTCACAATGAGTTTTTAAACACTGCACTTTTATTTTTAAGAGCATATGCCTTGGCCCTGGCAGGTTTGGCTCAATGGATAGAGCATTGGCCTGTGAACTGTAGGGACTCGGGTTCAATTCTAGTCAAGGGCACATACCTCGATTTCAGGCTCAATCCTGGCCCTTAGTGGGAGCACATGTGGGAAGCAACCAATCACATTGATGTTTCTCTCTCTTGGTCCCTCCACCTCCCTTCCACTATTTCTAAAAATCAATGGAAAAATATCCTTGGGTGAGTATTAACAATAAATAAATAAATAAACAAGCAAACAAGCAAACAGGGAAAAAGGACATGTGGTTTGGAGTTAAATGGAGAACTTATATGTATTTGGCATTAATTACTAAGTAGGTGATTTTACAGCCAATAACCTATTTAATTTTCATGATGAGCCCTGTAGCTAAGTTAGAGAATTATCTTTATATTGATGAAGAAACAGAGATTCAGACAATTAAATAACCACTTCTAATGATTTAATAACTAAAAAGAAGACCTGGAAATTAAACCTGGGTGTCCTGTCTCGAAGTTTGATAGTATTTCTACCACAACTCTTAATTCCACAAGACTTGAAGTCAAGAAGTCTAAGTTTTATTCCTGACTTAAAAAATACATGAAACACTGGACCCTATACCACTCTTTCAGAAATTTGTATGCCACTGGGAGCAAGAGACTTTTACTGCCCACTACTCCAAAGACATCATCTATGCAATCCCCAAAGAAATCCCAGAAAATTCATTTATGGATATTGATTCTGAAGTGTATATGGAGAGGCAAGAGACCCAGAATAGCCAACACATTATTGAAAAAGAAGAACCAAGTTGGAGGACTGATGCTACCTGCTTTCTTAAGACTTACTGCGGAGTTACAGTAATGAAGATAGTGTGATATTGGCAAAGGAATAGACAATAGATCAATGGAACAAAATAGAGAGCCCAGAAATTGACCCCTGATATAGTCAACTGATCTTTGACAAAGGACCAAAGGCATTACAATGGATAAAGGAGAGTCTCTTCAACAAATAGTGATGGAGCCACATGCAAGAAAGAAAAAAAAGAATCTAGACACAACCTTACACTTTTCACAAAAATGAATTAAAAATGTATCACAGACCTAAATGTAAAATGAAAAAATGTAAAACTTCTACAAGGTAACATAGGAGAAAACCTACATCACCTTGGGTATAGTTTTAGATATACCCACACACGACTCATGAGAGAAAAATTGATAAGCTGGTCTTCATTAAAATGAAAAACTACTGCTTTGTTAAAGACAATATCAAGAAAATTAAAAGACAAGCCACAGAATGGGAGGAAATATTTGCAAAAGACACATCTAGAAAGGGACTTCTATCCAAAACATTCAAAGTACTTTTAAAATTCAATAATAAGAAAGCAAAAAAATCTGATTAAAAATAGGACAAAAACTTTAAGAGTCACTTCAATATATATATATTCTTTTCATCTTTTCCCTCCCATCCTCAGTTTGCAAATATATATAGTTTGCAAATAAGCATATGAAATCTCTGTACCTTTTCCTTAATTTGTTATAAACCTAAAACTGCTCTAAAAATAAGGTCTTTAAAAAGCTACTTAAGTTTGTTATAAATAGAATTTCCACCTTCTTGTTTCAGAATATTTAGAAATTGGGTTACTCTGGCAGACTGAATTTTGCAAAACAATAATGGAGACTGCCTGATGCAATCAACATGGATCCAATCTTTGTCCCTTTTCACTCCTATATTAAACGGGCAGTTGGAAAGTGCCAGCCAGGGCCCAGATGTCATCAGGGGGAGTAGGTGGCCATGGATGACAAGGGGCCACATTAACAAAAGAAGTCACATTCAGGAAAAGGCAGAGCCCGTACAGATCATGCATGAGAATGGGCATTACAGAGGGTTCTTGTAAGAGTCCATGTCATACTCTGGAAGACATTCCCTCTCCTAGGACCCACTGGTTTCTTGAAAGGTCTCATTTACATGTTTCCAATCTGATAGTAGTACCGTAGATGCAGTAGGTATTAAAGGTTACAATAAGGAAGAGATTTGAAGCATAAATACCATAAGAACACCATTTCATACTTTTTCTTAAGGGAAAACGAAGTAGACTAAAGAAGGATCTGTGTGCGTAAAATAAGTAAATAAACCAACATGAATGTTAAAGGAATTTGTAGGTAATTTTTTGTGATAGAAGTTCTGACTGGGGAGGATCCATCCCCACAAGCAGGATCCATTTACTACATATAAGGCTTTTCAAGGTGATATTGGGGTTATTTCACTGTTTCTGAACCCTTAACTCTGTTTTATTGTTAATAAACCTGCAGAATATGAATATGGCACAGGTCCAGGGAAATAGTTGGAGAACAATTTTAGGAACAAGAAAAGTTTAAGCATACCATTGATGTCAGTTACTGTAGCTCCTTTCTGCCATCTATTTTTACCTGTTTTGTTCCTTTAAAATCACCTCACTTTAAAAAAAAAATACACCGTCCTCACTGTGTCTCCTATCCATTAATAGTTTGTGGCTTGAGGTTTATCAAGTTGGTGCTTTTGACTTCAAGGATCAGAAATCCCTGACTTTGACTGGTTTAACGATAAGGAATTTCATTATTTCACATAATGGGATGTCTAGAGTTTGAGCAAGCTCTAGGCATAGAACAACCAATTGGGCCAATGATGTCATCAGGGATCTAGGTTCTTTTCATCTTTTGCCTCCCATCCTCAGTGGGCTTTGCCCCAGGCTGACTCCCTTCATAGCTGAACAATTGTTGTGGCAGTTTCAGGTATTATGCACACCTGTGATCCTAGCTAAAGGAAAATATGGGACCATCTCTCTTTTAAACAGCTTTTTGAGACATAATTCACATACCATACAATTTTCTCATTTAAAGTTCCTAATTCGGTGCTTTTACTATATCCACGGAGTGGTGCAACCATCGCCACAACCAATTTTAGAACTTCCGCCACTCCAAATGCCAACTACATTCCTTGGTTTATGGTTCCTTCATCCTCAAAGCCAGCAGATATCATTTTTTCTTTCTCTCTTTTTCTTTCTCCCTCTCTCTCTCTCTCATCTATCTCATCTGTGGTCTTCTTCTCCTAAGAACTTCTGTAATTACATTGGGCCCACCTGGATAATCCATGATAAACTTATTTTAAGATCCTAAACTTAATCACACTTGTAAGGCATTCACAGGTTTCAGGGATTCATACAAACATGTGTGTGTGTGTGTGTGTTTGGGGGGTATCATTCTGTGTAACATACAGTGTTCAGTGTTCAGAATCAACACCTGTGAAAAAGGGCTAGCGGGAAGCAGGACTGGGCAGAGGGAGAAGCTGAGCTGTGGTGCAGCTTGTAAATAGGGGAACCAGGTTGCAAGCCCTATGGGGGCGGAGCCTGAGGGGTGCTGTGCTGAAGTGCATGCCTGGTGCCTTGAAGGAACACATTAGCAAATGTTGTGTTGACAGAATGATGAATTGAAGGAGGCAGGAAAGAAGCCTGGACTGAATGAGTTGGTCTCCACACCACCTGGGGTTGGTGGTGGGGAGAGAAACTGAGAATTAAAGCAGCTGGTTTATGGGTAACTTGTTTCCTAGAATCATTCACTATATTGTGGCCAGAGAGACGTGTAAAATGTAAACCAGATCACATCGTTCCTTGGTCTGAATGCCTTCCCATCCCATTTGGGATAATGTCCGAACCCCTTACCACCTTGCCCATCTCTCCAGCTTCTTCGCTACCCTTTACCCATAGTTCCCTTGACTTCACTCGCAATGACCCCTGACCTGCCTCGGGCTTTAGAGTTTTGCTCTGGCTGTTCCCTCCCCTGGGCTCTCTGTTCCCCTGGATCTTTGTTTGACCTGCTTCTCCTCCCCTTTCAGCCCTCAGATTAATTACCCCTCACTCAGAGAGGCCTAACTTCGCCTAATTTAAAATAGTTCATCTGCAGCCCTCTCCCTTATATCACCTGGTTCCGTTTCCTTGCGGCCCTTAGCACTATCTAACATTGCCCTGTTCATTGAGTTATTTCCTTGATGTATGCCAGGTCCTAAAATTGTGTTTGCCTTGGAAGGGTTTCCAGAAAATATCATTGAGCGACGGCTGGGTGGATGGCAGGCTGGATGGATGAATAAATAAGTGAATGAAAAATGAAGCCCCCAGGAGGTGGCCTTTGCACCCCGCACTCCTTCCGCGGCAGGAGCCCGGGGCGGAACCCGAGGGCGTCAGCAGCGGTTTCCCTCAAATGAGCGGAGGTATCTGGAGGGTGCACACCGGAAGGCAGGCGCGGAGCGGACCCCGGAGGTGAGTACGGCTGGGCCGGCGCGGGAGGAGCACGGCCCCGGGGACTGGGCGTGAGCGGAGCCGGGGCGGCGGGTCGGAGTCGCGCTCGGCAGGCCGAGGGGACCCGGCTTCGGGGCCGGGGGTGCGGCGGCGCCCCGAAGGCCCAGCGCCAGTGTCGGGGGCAGGGCTCCGCGCAGATGGCGGGGTCCCCGGTGGTCACGGAGGGAGTCCGCTGGCCGGGGTTCTGGTCCCAGGGCTGTCGGTAGCTAGTGTGACCCTTACTCACTGTCTTCCTTGGGGCTTTGGCGTAGTCGTTTGCAAAATAGGGTGAATAATTTCTGATCGATTGGTTGGTTCATTCATTCCAGGTGCTTTGCTAGGTTCTGTTCGATAGAGGTGCATGGGCCAAACCAGCCTGTGAGGGGTTCACGTCTAGTGAGAGCAGCCCCGCCTTACAGGTGAGGAGGTCGAGTACAGATTTTAGCAAATTTTTTGGGGAGGATGGGGTGGGGGGAGCCCAACTCTGCTTTTCAGGCAAGGGATGTTTATCAGAACATATAACATTTAGACTTTTACTGAGACTGGAGAAGAACTGTGTTGGGTACTTGGAAGGGGTGTACATTGCTAGCTAATATATTGCATATTGGGATGACAACATAAATGCTTACAGAAAAATATGCAGAGTGCATTCTCAGAGCCCCATCAGATGTGATCCTTACAGCCTAATTAGTTAACCAGAACAGGTGGTGTATCCTCATTTATTAATGAGGAAAGTACATTCGCAGCCCTATCAGATGCGATCCTTCCAGCCTGATGAGCTCATTAGGACAGGTGGTATGTCCTTTTACTAATGAGGACATAGGGGCAGAGGCTACAGGACCACCGTGGCTCTCACTGCCAGTAAGTGACAAAGCCTGGACTCGAATCTAGGCCTCGCGGCCCTTGAACCAGTGCTCATTACAATACCCTGGGCAGCCTTTTTGTTTCTAGTTGTTGTTTTTTTTTTGTAATATATGAATTATTCATTGGGTTATAAATGACCTTTAAACAGAATAGGGACACTTAGATGCTTCTCGCTCCCTAACCTCCGGATGACTATATCTGCACTCAAATATGACCTTCATAGCCAAGAGTCCCAAATTCCTACCTTCTACCCTGACAATTTCTCCTAGCTTTATCGGCACTCAATTATGACCTTCATAGCCAAGAGTCCCAAATTCCTACCTTCTACCCTGACAATTTCTCCTAGCTTCGAACTGCTAAGTCCAAACCATTAATGTTTCTACTTGGATGCCCTGCAGCATTTCAAACTTAGTGTATGTCCTAAAGTGCACATACTACCAAATGTAGGGATTGAAATCATTATTATCCAATTAGTCACCCAGGTACGATCTTGGCTTGATTCCTCCTCTCTCACCTCTTATAATTAATCAATCACCAAGTGCTGCCAAATTCTATTTTATAAAGATTTCCTAAATCCATCCTCTACATCTCTTGCTCCTTCCTTCCTTTTGATGACTGGAGGTTATGGTAATAACTTCCTACTGGCTCTCTCTAGTTTAAACTCAACCTTATCCAGTCTAGTTTCCATTCTGCTCCAAAATGATGTTTTTACAGTTCAAATATAATCATATCACTCACTTGCTGAAGTCCCTTCAAGGTTTCATCATCTTCAACATAAAATCCCAAGTTCCTCGCCATGGATTCAAGGCCCTTCCTGATCTTTTCTGAACCTCTTTTATCTCCCAACCATTGTTTCTCAAAGTGCGGTGTGGTGCTGACTTCCGTTAGAGACTCCTGTGTACTTGTTAAAAATGACAATGATCAGCCCAACCAGAACAAATCTGGATCTCGGGGCTAATGCTCAACCATCTGCATTTTACACAAGTTCTCAGCGTTTTAGCAACTTTTACACTGGTATTAGAGAGGCCTTGTTCAAAATACTCTCCCATATTTACCCTCTCCTTTATCTATACTGACTACCTATTTGTATTTCCCAGAACACACTTTGGTATTTTTTTGTGTCTTTGTGCTCATTAGACTCTTTAACTCCTTTTGTGGTAACTCCTCATTCTTTGAGACTCAGTGTAATGTCATGCCTTCTGGGAAGGCTTCCCTGCCATGCACCGTGTCACCTCCAGTCTGTTATCAGATGTGCCTTTGGGTTCCATGGGGCAGATGAGGAGATGAAGACTTGTGAGACTAGATGAGCTAGCCTGGCTGTGTCCCCGATTCAGAGGAGGCTGTTTTCTGGCCTAGTCTCATTATTTCTGGCCTAGTCTCATTCTTGCCTTCGGAGGAATTTTATCGATAACCAATGGTGAATTGGTTAAATTGGGGGGGAAAAAATATTTAGTAACATTTGTTAAAGAATGGTAGGGCAAACTTTACTCAAAGGGTCGGGGCGGGGGGGAGGCGTCTCCATGGATGTAGAGAACACTGTAATGGGCATCTTGGCGTAGGGGAGGAAGATCGGACTCAGTTCCCACCACCGAGGATGGGTGGGGGTTGGTAGCCAGGAACCAGGTGGAGGTCAGTGAGTGAAAAATTACTTAGAATATCAGAGATAAGGGATTCTTATTACAATGACTCAACAGAATTCTTGCCTGGGTGGTCAGATACCAACGGTAGGGTTTTTTTGTTGTTGTTGTTGTTGTTTTGTGGGGGGGATGCGCGCGCACATACACACTAACCTAACCTAACCTAACAAAATTCTTATTCAAACTGGATTCTATTAGGACAGAGGGAAGCCAAAGGCTGGGCCTCCTCCAGCAGAGAGCTCAGAGGAGCCTGATTAGAGTTAGGCCAAGAAGGGAGTCTTTGTCTGTGGTTAGAGGGAGTAATAAGAGAACTAGAATTTTCAGTGAAAGCAGGTTTTTGTTTTTTTTTCCTCTCTTTTCTTAGTTTATTTACCGCATGCACACACAGTCATAAAATTTTTTCTGCTTAAATATTTATCTGTTTAGAAAATGATTTATGTTTATTTTAGAAAACTTAGAAACACATTGCAATTTAATAAATAAAATGAATGTGGCCCATTATCCCACAAACAAGAGCAAACTACTTCAATTTTTTTGTGTTTATTTCTAATGGTATTTTTTCCATTTATATTTGTGCTTGGACGTAATTGGGATAATACTAATTATATATTGCTTTTTAGCTTGCTGCTTTTACTTAACATTGTGTTTTGAGTTCTTTCTACATCGGTAAAAATTCTTAGTGAAGAAAAATTTACTGTAGGGGAGGAAATAGTTCTACTTGACCCTCATAGGGTCCTAGCTGGGGGCCTGTAAATTCACCTGATAGACAGATTAACAGGAGAAAAGCATGCACATTTATTAATGAGTTTTATGTGACACAGGAGCCTTCAAAAGAAATTGAACACCCAAACAGACAAACCTGAGTATTTTGTGGTAGATTTGAGAAAGAGTGGGAGATATGAACGCATAAGTAGTCTGAGGTAACTGTCCTAAATCAGAAACTTAGCAGGGGCTGCTTGCTAGGATTCTTCTTGGCATCCCTTTGTCTTGGGAGAGAAGGATGCTCTTTTCCTCTAGGTAAAGAGAGGGCACCTCTCCCAGGATTTTTTGACTGGTTTCAGGCTAGTTGGTGAGGTAGGGGAGGAGGTCAGAGTGACCTTTCCACTTCTACCGTTTTCTCAGACTCCTTCAGACTCCTGCGGGATCAGGCTGAAGCTGGCAGTCTGACATCCCCTAAGGGGTCCTGGATTGTGCCAAGGCGCAGGCCAGGCCTAGGGACCCCACCAGTGCACAAATTCGTGCACCAGGCCTCTAGTATACATATAATAGTGTGACAAATACTCTCACAGTGACGGTAAGAAGAAAAGAAAAACAAGAAGCCTAGAATTTCCTCCTCCTTTTTTCTGCCCCTCCTGCCTCCTAAGGTAAAAGTGATGAGAGAAGGAAACAATGTAGTTTTAGGTGAGAAGAAGTAAAGAAAGGAATTTTAAAAGGTAGGGGGGCAGATGAGGAGATGAAGACTGTGAGACTAGATGGGAAGAGGCCAGACAGGCTACAAGAAGGAAAAGAGCAAGGGAAGGGGGACAGGGAGAGGATGAACGAATGGAAGACTGATTCGTAGGGACTGTGCATGCTGACCTTGAATAATCATGTTTATTTTTTCTTTTTCTGCCTCTGTTACCTAGCAAATCTCTAGAAGATGACTATGTTCTTTACAAAACTTCGAAACCATTGGAAGAAAACTATAGCTGGAATCTGCCTGCTGTCATGGGGAGGCCATTGGATGTATGAAAAACACTGGTAAATATCGGGGAGCCCCCTGCCACCCACCCCCACCTTCACCTCCCACAGCAAAACTGTCCAAAGGGCCGAAGGTTAAAATCTCATTCAGCTGGGCTTGTCTCTATAAAACATTGCGGTGTAAAAAGAAAAACAGGCGTTGAAACCACGAAGACAAAGGCTTCTTGTAACCAGTTCTATAAAATGGAACTACGTATGTGGAGCCACTAGCACTGATGCTGCAGCAGATGTAGATCATAGTTGGTAGATGGGAAGGGGAAAAACGTAAGGCCCAGCCTAGAGAGAGAAAAGTCTCCTGCCAGGTCAATAGTAGGCAGGGACTGGAACTCAGGCTCCTTGCGGTTTTTACTCCTTCACTTTCTTCCTATAGCCTCTGGGTCTCATCACTCTGGTTGCTGGACCGTTACTGAATCTGCTTCCTCCAACCCCTGTGACTTTCCTCATCTGTCCCTTTAGCCTGGGTTAATTTGAATGAGACAAAGACTTTCAAACCTTTTGTTTAAATAAGGAATTCTGCAGAGCCCCGGTTTTATCAGTCTTCAGGCCTAGAGGGAGGAGAAAGTGCCTGCGCTCCTCTTCTGATTTCATATGGTAATAAG
The DNA here is from genome assembly GCF_014108245.1 of Pipistrellus kuhlii. Classification (NCBI taxonomy): domain Eukaryota; kingdom Metazoa; phylum Chordata; class Mammalia; order Chiroptera; family Vespertilionidae; genus Pipistrellus; species Pipistrellus kuhlii. Next base: position 20,797,486 of record NW_023425405.1, read on the forward strand.
ATTTAAATAAACAGTTTTGCATAAAAAATTATGCAGGTTATTAAAAGAACCAATCAATTGACAGGCTTTGGGGGATTAAGGGCTACATCTTAAGTACATAGCAAGTCTCTCTGCGATCCAGGTGTGTTCAGTGACTGCTTATCAAACTGAAGACAGAGCGGTGAGGCTTTGTGATGGTCTCCACGTTAGAAAGGAGATCCGCACTGATGCTTCTGTGAATGGTCTCGGTTCTCCACGGCAGGGATAATTTTATGATGCAGCACAGTGTCTAGTATTTTGCAGTTGTAGAGAAGATGGAACATCCCCCCCTTTCTCTCTAAGTATCCTCAGTGCTAAGCACTTGAATTCCATTAGCTAGTGTATAAAGAACAGGCCCAAGGAGCTTAAAGGTGGTAATATAATAGATAAAAAGGAAAAGGGTGGAGGAAAGCTTTAACAATGGGAATCAGAAGCATATGGTGTTTGCCTTTTCCTCCCTTTTCTGATTACGCTTGAGTCCTCAAGGAAAGGCTCTGTTAAAAAACAAAATTCAACTGAATAAACTTGAAGATCTAATGAATTCAGAGATTCTAAGACATGCAGCAAGCACCCCATCTAGCAGCGAGAAGACAGCTCTGAAGGGATGTATAAGACGGGGCGGGGGGGGGGGGGGGGGGGAAGCTAGTAACAAAATAAAGGATTCATTTTGCTCCAGGATGTTTTTTTGGGAGGGATAGTGGTGGAAGAGAATGGGAAGGGTTCAGTCATGCCTCTTCTATGTATGGGGGATGGAGAAGGTCATGTGACAGTTAACTGGTTCTTGACCAGAAATTCTGAGTAATTAAGATTATGTTTCTGGGCAAAGTTGAAACTGCAGTTGGAGCAGGTCTTACATTTGGATTTGGTATCTTGGGCATGAGTGACACCATTTGGGGCCTGGGGTTTTCTCCTTATCAGCTCCTTACACCTTCTGCTATGGTAGGAATTAGGGTTTCCTTTACAGGAGCACCCATTGTAGTTCTTGGCAAGTGCCATCAGGGAGAACCTCCCCCCACTGAAGTTACTGCTGTTTCTTTTATCAGGTGAATGAAGATTTGAGGAAATAACCACGTCCTCTGTTCAGGATGTCTTTTAGAGGCGCCACAGTAATTTCTTGTCAGTGTTATCCCGTTAAGTCTCCAGCATTGGAGGCCTCATTTTTTTTTTTTTTTTTTTTAAGTACCCAGTTCGGTGGTATTAGGTACATTCACAATGTTATGCAGTAAATCCCCAGAATTTGTTCATCTTGCAAAATTGAAGCTCTCTATCCACTGAACAACAACTCCGCATTTCCTCCTCCCCCAGCCCTGGCAGCCACCCTCCTACTTTGTGTCTATTAGTTTAACTACTTTAGAATATAAATGGGATCACATGACACTTGCTTATTTTTTTAGTGTAATATCCTTAATTTTCATCCATGTTGTGGCATATGGCAAACTTTTCCTCCTTTTTTTTTTTAAATTTTTTTTTAAGGCTGACTAATAATTGTTATGTATATACTACATTTTCTTTATCCATTCATCCGCTGATGGATATTTGGGTTGTTTTAACCTCTTGGCTAGTGTGACAAATGCTAATACAGTGAACTAGGGTATGCAGCTGTGTCTTTGAGATCTTGTTTTCAGTTCTTTCAGGCTTACACACACACACACACACACACACACACACACACACACACATATATGGCTAATATGCTAAGTGTTTGACCATTTGACTGGTTGCTATGATGATGCGCACTGGCACTGTGGACCTGGTCCCCACAAGGCAACACTCAGCTTCCCCCAAGTGGGACACAGGCTCCACCACCACCCCGGAGGGACAGCCCACCAGATTACAGCCAACACTGCCGAGACCCCACGATACAAAATGTGGCCCACAGCCCAGCCCGGAAATGGTCACTGTGGGCCCTGGGTAATAACCTCATGTAGCAATGCCCAGCTTCCTCTTCCTAGCAATGACTAGCCTCCTTGCAATTTCTTCAGCCCAAGAACACGACTTGCTTTATAGCTAGGTGCAAACATTTCACACTTTAACCAAATGTTTTCTGTGCCTCATCTCATTGATCCTCCCAGAAGTCCTGGAGTTGGTAGATAGGAGACTGGGTGGAATCCTGTTTTCTTTTTATTAGCTGGAAAACGGAGATTTAGAAAGTTAAGAAACATGACCCGACTGAAAAGAAGTAAAAAAATGGTGGGCCTTGAAAATAACTTCAGGTTTTCTCACTGCACAAAATATAGTCAAACACTGCTGCAGTTAAATATTTAACCCTTTGCTCTCCCTGTGTGATCTACAGTAATAATTTGCCTCATATTGACATTTATTGCTGTGTTGTTGACAATTACCTGAAAGAGAAGTTGGGTTGCTTCACTAGGCTGGAAATAGTTTAGCTACATCAGAAAGCAGGTTTAATTAAGCAAGTTTATTCTATATCTATAAAAGGCTAATTTGACTTGTGCATATAAAGCTCTCACTGGAGGCAATTGCACATGTGTGTTTTGATCTGTCATTGTCGATCATAAATTTGATTGACACTTCTATTATAGAGAAAGGGTGAATAGCAATACTAAAATATTTCTTCTAATTAATTTCCTTTCAATGTGCACGAATCTGTGCACCAGGCCACTACTATACTCAGAAGTGGGATTGCTGGATCATATGGTAATTCTATTTTTAATGTTTTTGAGGAACCTCTATACTATTTTTCATATTGGCTGTACCATTTTACATTCTCACCAACTGCACAAGGGCTCCAATTATTCCACATCCTCACCAACACTAATTTTCTGTGTGTGTGTTTTAATAGGGGCCATCCTAATATGTGAGATATGGCATCTAGCAGTTTTGATTTTCATTTCTCTAATGTTTACTGATGTTAAATATCTTGGTCATTTATCTTCTCTGGAGAAATGTCTAAGTCCTTTAACCATTTTTTAAAAAAGGCAGGATATTTGGTTTTATGTTGCTGAATTTAGGGATTGTTTAGTCCCTCATCAGATATATGACTTGCAAATATTTTCTCTCATTTTATAGATTGCCTTTTCACTATGTTGATTGTATTATTTGATGCACAGAAGTTTTTATGTTTGCTGTCATTCCATATCTGTTTTTGCTTTTGATGCCTCTACTTTCAGATTATCTCCAAGAAATCATTACCAAATCTAGTGTCATGAAGCTTTTCCCATGTGTTTTCAGCTAGAAGTTTTACAGTTTTAGGTTTTACATTTATACGTCTTTTTTTAAAAAAAAATATTTTGATTTTTTTACAGAGAGGAAGTGAGAGGAGGGATAGAGATCTAGAAACATCGATGAAAGAGAATCATCGACCAGCTGCCTCCTGCACACACACCCCCCCCCACTGGGGATGTGCCCTCAATCAATGTACATGCCCTTGACTGAAATGGAACCTGGGACCTTTCAGTCCGCACGCAGGCCGATGCTCCATCCACCAAGCCAAACCGGTTTCGGCTACATTTAGGTCTTTAATTCATTTTGAGTCATTTCCCAATTGTGTTATTTTGGCTTCCTTATTGAAGATCATTTAATTATATATGCCTAGATTTATTTCTGGGCTCTCTATTCTGTTCCATTGTTTTACACATCTGTTTTTATGCCAATATTATTTTTTTGATTACTGTAACTTTGTAATATTTAAAATTAGAAAGTGTGAGTCTTCAAACTTTGTTATTTGGGGTCCCATGCGATTTGGATTTTAGATATAAATTTTAGGATTTTTTTTTTTTCCTATTTCTGCCAAAAATGCCACTGAGATTTACATAGGAATTGCATTGCATCTATAGATCACTTTGGGTAGTATGGATATTAAGTTTTCCAATTTATGAACATGGGTTATCTTTCTGTTAATGTGTGTCATCTTTAATTTCTGTCAGCAGTGTTTTGCAGTTTTTAATGTACAAGTTTTTTGCCTCCTTGGTTAAGTTATTCTTAAATAATTTATTCTTTGTAATGCTATCATAAGATTATTTTCTTTTTCATTTATTTAAATGAAATTTCTTTTCTTTTTTATTCTCACCTAAGGTTATGGTTTTACTGATTTTAGACCGAGAGGAAGGGGGTGGGGGAGAGTGAGAATCAGTGATGTGAGAGAGAAATATTGATCAGTTGCCTCCCACCCACGCCAACCAGGGACCAAGGATCAAACAGCCACCTAGGTATGTGCCTTGATCAATAATCAAATTCACAAACTTTTGGTATCTGGGACAATGCTCCAATCAACTGAACCACTCAGCCAGGGCTTATTTTCTTTTTCAGATTGTTCATTGTTAGTGTATAAACATGCATCTGATTTTGCATGTTGATTTTGTATCTGTCAACTTTGCTGAATTTATTTTAACTTTTGCTGTTATTTTGCGTGGAATCTTTAGGATTTTCTACATATAAGATCATGTTTGCAAACAGATAATTTCAGTTCTTGCTTTACAATTTGGCTGCATTTTATTTCTTTTCCTTGCCTAATTGCTGTGTAGGACTTCTAGTACTATGTTGAATGAAAATGGCAAGAGTGGGCATTCTTGTCTTGTTCCTGATCTTAAAGGAGAACCTTTAAATCTTTCCCTGTTGAGTGTGATGTGAGCTGTTAGCTTTGCACATTTGGTCATTATTATGTTGAGGTAATTTCCCTCTATTGTCTTTTTAAAAAAATATATATATTATCCCTAACTTTGTCATATAACAGTCCTCACATTCTTTCTTTATACTAGTTTCTTTTTCCCTGAGAAACTTAAAATATATATATATATTGATTTTAGAGAGGAGGGAGATGAAGAGAGAGAGAAAAACATCAATGATGAGAGAGAATCATTGATCAGCTGCCTCCTGCACACCCCCCACTGGGGATCGAGCCCACAACCCAGACATTGCCCTTGGCTGGAATCAAACCTGGGACCCTTCAGTCTGCAGGCCCACGCTCTACCATTGAGCCAAACCAACCAGGGTTTTCCTGAGAAACTTTTATCCTACAGCTCTTTTGAGTAGAAGCTACCCTGCCCCTTCTATGGGTTGGCATTCTCTTAGATCCTCAGAACCTATTCCAAATCACTCATCTTTCATCTTATAAAAATCTCTCCTCTTTTGAGGCTATATCATAAAACTGTAAACCTTCCATCTTTCTGGCATCTCACCTACATTAGGTTTAGGTGCCTGAATTATCAATGTCCTTTCTTTCTAAGTGTTGTTAGCTTCCTGGATGCCTTGAGCGTTCATGTGCATGACCTGTCTGACACACTAACTTCATCTATTCTTGGGGCTCTCACTATCATTCTGCCCTATTTCAACTCTAAGCACTCTCATTGGTTGAACGCTTGCCCTTGTTCCACTTCTGAAATATGAAGCTTCAGTATCGTAGTTTCTCATATGACCTTCTATTAGTCCAGTTTTCTTCCCTTCTACTTCCAATGTTATCAAGACCTTTTGTCCTTTGGACTCTTCATTTTTGTCCAAATATATACCCTTTCATTTTCCTATCCTAGATTTCTTGATTCAGCCAACACCTCACTCCCTAACTCCATTTTTCACATGTTCTCCCCTGGCTTTTTCAGTCTCTCATTTCCTCCTCTTTTTCATTTAAAGTTTTTGAATAGGTTTTCTCTGTTTCCCTATGCTTCTCATCATCTTCATTAGAATTATTTTCACCAGTTTTATTTTTCATTCTTTTTGCTCACGCAGCTTTAGACATAGTTGATCCTCCTTAAAACATTTTTCCTTGGCGTCTAACTCCCAAATTTCTGTTTTTCCTCCTATGTGTTTGGATGTTCTTTTACTCCTCCATTTAGCACAGTGGTCGGCAAACTCATTAGTCAGCTGAGCCAAATATCAATAGTACAACGATTGAAATTTCTTTTGAGAGTCAAATTTTTTCAATTTAAACTTCTTCTAATGCCACTTCTTCAAAATAGGCTCGCCCAGGCCGTGGTATTTTGTGGAAGAGCCACACTCAAGGGGCCAAAGAGCTGCATGTGGCTCATGAGCCTCAGTTTGCCGACAACGGATCTAGCAAGTAGTAGGGAAGTGGTTATCTTGGACTCTGCCCTCAGCCCTCTTTTCCTTACATGGTCTCTTCCACTCAAAATGGCTTCAGTTTGGCTGTATGTAGACAAACTCCTGTTTTGAGGTCCATACCTATGTATGTATTCGACTGCTTACCTTACCTGTCTAGTTGGATGCTTCACAGGTGTTTCAACCTCATCAGACTAAAATATATAATCAAAAGCTTTCCCATTCAACCTCTTCCTTTTCAGTGATTAGTACCACTCATCACCAACTCATTTCCCAAACTAAAAATTTGAACATCATCTCCCATTTGTCCTACATACTTATTCCCCACATTCAGGTTATACATTCTAATAAATTCTGCTTTTTTTTTTTTTTTTTTTTTACATCTTTTAATTTGTTCAATTTCTTTTGTCCTCACTGTCACCACCTTTGTCCATATTACTACAATCACCTCTGGCCTGGATTCTTATTAAATGGCTCCTAACTATTCTCCTTGCATCTACTCTTGTCTGTTTCTAATCATTTTGCACACCATTTCTGGAAGATATCAAAGGTGCAGATTGCTGTTGCCTTTAGGCTCAAGTTCAAAATTCTTATCAGCTTCACATGATTTGGGCCCATGTGTATACATTGTAAATAGAGAACTTTCAAGTCTTGCAAAGTGACATGTTCTGTTTCAGGGTTCCTTGAAGGGACTTTGCATATGGTGTTCTCTCATGGAATTCTTTCCCGTACTCTTCCCATTTCACATAACAGCAGTCCTCTACCATTTCTCCAGGTCTCAAATATTTATTCCCTGTCTGGGGAGACAGTGTAGGTTAGTCAGTCTTCCTACATTTTCTTCATAGCACTATGAACTTCTTCTGTGTAATGCTCATTACTATTGTAATTATTTGTTCTATTTGTTTCTTCTTTAATATCATAATATCAAAGAGCTGAGGCTCTGTTTATCTTTCTCAGTGTTGTTCCCAAGGCCCAGCACAGAGAAGGTACTTATCATATATTTTATTCATGAGGAAGGAACAAGTATGAGAATGTAGGTCTGAGTCAGAGGGGCAAAATCCCTGGCCACTTCTGAATTCACAACCCCAGGCTGTTGGATGTTTCTGTAGAGAACTAACTGTACATGAAATCCATAGCCAGGTGATTCATCCCTTTTCCACAAATTTACCTTGGTATATTCCCAGGTTTCTTCAGTTTCCTGCTCTGCCTTTTCCGTATTCATTCTTAGACAACATTAACTCCTATTCAAGGAGAAAATAAAGAACACTGGACAGTTGCCCGTGTGCACACTTTTGTTCTTTGTCGAATTGGATGAGGTTGGTATCTTCCTGCCCAAGGCCAGCCCTGCCAGCCCTGAACTGCATCTCATTTCCCCTCTCATGGTTGTCCTTTTCCTCCCTGTATCCTTACCCTCATCTTTCCTGCTTATTCTCCCCCCCCCCCCCCGCTCCTTTCCGTTGTCAAACTTTATAGCTTATGTCATTTCCCAACTGTGTATTCCCATTTATTTACTACCCCTCTCCTGTTTATACCATTTTTGAAAGTGTACTTCACACTTGCAATCTGTCTCCACTTTAGAATAAGCTTAGTATAGATTGGTTTCTGTGACATCATTTGGTTGAACCTGCTCTTGACAAGGTTAGTGATAGCTTCTTAATTAATCAAGTCAATGGATACTATTTTTTTAAAAAAAATTCTCACCCAAGGATATGTTTTTGTTGATTTTAGAGAGGGTGGGAGGAGAGAGAGAGAGAGAGAAACATTGATGTGAGAGAGAAACATTGATCACTTGCCTCCTATACACACTCCCACTGGGGATCGAACCCACAAGCTAAGTATGTGCCCTGACCAGAAATCACATCCATGACCCTTGGTGCATGAGATGACACCCAACCAACTGAGCCACCGGCCAGGGCTCAGTGGTTACTTTTAAATCCATATCTGCCACATTTTATTTTCTTTAACCATATCCTCTTCAGTTCTCTTTGGGGTGTCTTTTTGCTCTGCTGGTCCCTTAAATAAAAGTTGGTGTCTCCCAGGTTCCATTCTCACTCTAACTTATTAAGTGATCATAGCCATTTTAGTGTTTTCAGGTGTGATATGTAGATTTTGGAGCCAGAATATTTCTCTAGTCCATGTCTTGTTTCTGGTGACATTCTATGTTAACTGTGTCCCTTGGAATTGTATAGCCATCAGAATCTTTCTAAATGAGAACTCTGACCCTGTCACTCTCCCACTGACAACCCATAAAAGGCTCTCCAATATCTAGAAGACAACGACCCAGTTCCTCAGCATGGCATGAAAGCCCCTTCCTGATTCTGTCCTTGTCTTCCTCTCTGGTCTTTTCTGATCCCTTCGCATCCTCCCTCCATAACTCAGCCTCTCTGCTGCTGTTCCCAGTTCTGCCTTTGTGCACGTTCTTCCCTCCACCTGGAATGCTTTGCTTCACCTGACCAATAACTCAGAAAATGTGTCACAAAACTATGTTAAGCAATGATGGCATTATTAGAATAGGAGGAAAGAAAAACAATATTTAATGAAGAATTACTTTGTATCTGGTGCTGGGCTAGTCATTTCCATGTATATGGACTCATTTAATCCTCAAAATCACCCTGTGAGAGAGGTATTAATATTTCTATATCACCGATAAGGAAATTGAGCTTCAGAGGAATTAGTAACTGTCTGAAGTCATATGGCTACTTATTCATGACATGGGAATTTGGACCCAGGTAAATCATGCTCCAAATCTCACATAATTTCTTTGCTTGTGACAACTTTGGAGAACAATGTTCACTTTAGTATATACACTGTGCTATTTATTGATGACATTACCTTTTAAATGCCTTTCATATAACTTTATCAGAGCTGTACTGTTTTGTTATGTTCCTGCTGCATTTTTGTTGTGGTGGTTCTTAATCCTCACCAGAGCTTATTTTGTCATTGATTTTTAGAAGGAAGGGAGGGAGAGAGGAAGAGAGGGAGGGAGAAAGGGAGGGAGAAAGAGAGAGAGAGAGAGAGAGAGAGAGAGAGAGAGAGAGAGAGAGAGAGAGAGAGCGAGCGTGTGCGCGCGCTCTATTGGTTGCCTCCCTCACATACCCCAACTAAGCTGGAGATTGAACTTGCAAACCAGGTACATGCCCTTGACCTGAATCAAATCCAAGACCCTTCTGTGCACTCGCTGATGCTCTAGCCACTTAGCACACTGGCCAGAGCCTGCTGTATTTTTAACTGCTCAGATGGAATAAAGCTCCTTTATAAAAGAAAAAACATTTATTAGCATTTAATATAGATTAGTGGTGGCTATAGGCATATTGTCCATGGACCAAGACACTCATTGCAAAGTGTTTAGGTTCTGCCCTAACTGATATGGCTCAGTGGATAAAGCATTGGTCTGTGGACTGAAGGGTTCCGGGTTCGATTCTGGTCAAGGGCATGTACCTTGGTTGTGGGCACATTCCCAGTTGGAGGTGTGTAGGAGGCAGCTGATCTATGTTTCTCTCTCAATGATCTTTCTAACTTTCTATCCTTCTTCCTTCTTCTCTGTAAAAAATCAATAAAATATATTTTAAAAATATTTTTAAAAGAGTGTTTAGGTTCTTACTCCATGCCCTCAGGTTTCTATATATGTTTTAAATTTATATTTTTGTCTGATTTTTTAATTTGTTCTCCTTTTTACTTCCACTCTGCCTTTTACTTTTTTGTCCTTTTTTTAGCTGCCTTCCCTGTTTGTCAAATATACTTCCCTGGAACAGAATCAGAAAAGCTCAAAGAACATGCATTTTAAGAACCATAACCTTTTGCTGAAACCTGTTTAGCTCAGTGGTAGAGCATTGGTCTGCAGACTGAAAGGTCCCAGGTTCGATTCCGGTCAAGGGCATGTACATTGGTTGCAGGCACATCCCCGGTAGGGGGTGTGCAAGAGGCAGCTGGTTGATGTTTCTTTCTCATCAACGTTTTTAGCTCTCTATCTCTCTCCCTTCCTCTCTGTAAAAAATCAATAAAATATATGTGTTTTATACACACACACACACACACACTTCCCTGTTTGGCAAGTATATTTTTCCTATATTCTAAGAAAATGTTGAAACATCAGCAAAGTTGAAAGAATTTTATAATAAACACTGACCTATCTACTACTGGTATTCCAGATTTTGCTCTGTGTGCTTTATCACGTATCTATCCATCTCTGCATCTCTTTCTCAATCTTTTTGATGCATTTCAAAGTAATTTGTAGACATCAGTGTACTTCCACCTAAACACTTGAATATGCATAGCAGTAATTAGAGCTCAATATTTATTTATAGTTTGTTTCCCTTATAACATTTATGATGAAATATACAAATCTTTTTATTTTTATTTTTTCATTTCAATAAATCTTTATTGTTCAGATTATTACAATTGTTCCTCTTCCTCACCCCCCTCCATAGCTCCCCTCCACCTGGTTCCCACCCCATCCTCTGCCCTTCTCTTCCCCCCCACCCCACTGTCCTTATCCATAGGTGTACGATTTTCGTCCAGTCTCTTCCCACACCCCCTACACCCCTTTCCTCTGGAGAATTATCAGTCTACTCCCTTTCTATGTCCCTGATTCTGTTATATTCACAGTTTATTCTGTCCCTCGGATTTTTTATTCACTTGATTTTTAGACTCACTTGTTGATAGATATGTATTTGTTGTTCATAATTTTTATTTTTACTTTTTTCTTCTTTCTCTTCTTAAAGAATACCCTTCAACATTTCATATAATACTGGTTTCGTGGTGATGAACTCCTTTAGCTTTTTCTTATCTGTGAAGCTCTTTATCTGACCTTCAATTCTGAATGATAACTTTGCTGGGTAGAGTAATCTTGGTTGTAAGTTCTTGCTATTCATCGCTTCAAATATTTCTTGCCACTCTGGTCTAGCCTGCATAGTTTCTGTTGAGAAATCAGCTGACAGTCGTATGGATACTCCCTTGTAGGTAACTAACTTTTTTCTCTTGCTGCTTGTAAGATTCTCTCTTTTTTTTTTTTTTTTTGCCCTTCGCATTTTAATTATGATGTATCTTGATGTGGTCCTTTTTGGGTTCCTTTTGTTTGGGGTTCTGTGTGCTTCCTGGACTTGTAAGTCTATTTCTTTGACCAGTTTGGGGAAGTTTTGCGTCATTATTTCTTCAAATACGTTTTTATAATAGTATCTTGCTTTCTTTTTTCTTCTGCCACCCCATAATTCTGATTCTTGAAGTTGTCCCAGAGGCTCCTTACACTATCTTTACATTTTTGGATTCTTTTTGCTTTTTGCTTTTCTGGTTGGGTGTTTTTTACTTCTTTGTATTTCAAATTTTTGACTTGATTCTTGCAATCCTCTATTCTGCTATTGGGTCTCTGTATATTATTTTTTTTTATTTCAGTCAGTGTATGCTTAATTTCTACTTGGTCCCTTTTCATATACTCAAGGGTCTCACTAAATTTATTGGCCCTTTCTAGAAAATTCTTTTTTTTTTTTTTAAATATATATTTTATTGAGTTTGTACAGAGAGGAAAGGGAGAGAGTCAGAAACATCGATGAAAGAGAGTCATCAATCAGCTGCCTCTTGCACATCCCCCACTGGGGATATGCCCGCAACCAAGGTACATGCCCTTGACCGGAATCGAACCCGGGTCCCTTCAGTCCCCAAGCCGATGCTCTATCCACTGAGCCAAACCGGTTTTGGCCCTTTCTAGAAAATTCTTGAAAAACCATATAACTGTGCTTTTGAACTCTATATCCAGTAGTTTGCTTTCCTCCATTTCTTTCATTTGTGGCCTTCCCCCCCCCACCCCCCCTGCATTTTGGCTGCTTCCCTGAGTTGATGGAATGGCTTTGTGTGCGAGGTGTCCCAGTGGCTCAGCCTCCCCAGTTACCTGAGGTGGACATTCTTGGTGCACCCCTTTGTGGGCTATAGTTAACCCTTGATTGTTGTTGGTATCACTGGGAGGAATTGATCTCCAGGCCAATTGGCTGTGAGGATCAGCTGTGTCTACAATGGGAGAACTTCTGTGCTGGAGATACCTTTATGAGGCAAGACTTGCTTCAGTGGGGCTTTGGTGCTCACTGAGTCTGCTCCCTGAGTGTGTTCCTTATGGATCTGAGGAGTTGTAATCTGGATGGTCCCACTCTGATCCTTGAGTACACTGGCTCTTGGATCTCCAAGGAGGTGCTAATTTAGTCTCTGCCTGAGGCCACCCAGCAGGAGCTACAGAGAGATCTGCAGATTCCTCTTCTTTGTTTAGGTTTTGGAGGTGCCCAGATGAGGCCCAGCTGTGAAGCAGTGCAAGCTGCTGCGGGGCCTTGGGCCTTCTTTTCGATGTTCTGGGTCTCACTGACTCAGCTGCAGTTTAGTCGGTAAGTTTAGTTTTCAAAGGACCAGGCCATTCATATGCAAAAGCCTCTGTGCACAGCTTGGATGGGGTGGAGTTTCAGGCAAAGCAAATAGCAATGGCTTCTCATCAGTCCTGCCCTAAGAGGGCCCCAGGTCTCAGTGTTCCTTGGTAATCTTTGTTCCTTTCATGGATGGAGACCTGTCCTCGCTATCCTAGCTCTGGTCTCTTCCCCACGATTTTGGCTGTTGAGCCTTGGTGCACACAACTCCACTAACCCTCCTGGCTCAGCAGCTAGCAGTCACCGTGCTCTTGCTTAGTTCTGGCTCCTGGTTCCCAGCTTATTCTTTCATTTCTGCACTGCTGACACCAATTCGGCCACCCACCTTGGCCTTGACCCAGGATTCCCTCCTGCTTATTTCTGTGGTGCCTCTAGCCTTCTTGGAGATATTTAAATGTATGGTACCTCTTGGAGATATTTAAATCCTAGCAACATCATAAATCCCTCGACATTACTAGTAAACTTGCAAAGCAAATGTGATTCTGTGGTGATGGACCTGGGTTCCAGGTCCCTAAGGCTTTTCTACAATAATATTGGAGGTTTTTCTATCCTCTGAACATAGGAACTTGAATCTAGATTACTATGCATTGGCTTCCATAAACATTGGTGGGAGCTCACCTTTCAAATTCTTAGAAGACATACAAATAAATGGTTATGAATTTGCCGAAGGGTGGGTTCAGAGTTATTCAGTTTTATTGAGAACTTAGGAATAATGACAATAATAGCTAACAATCAGTGCTTGTCATGTGTCATCCACGACTCAAAGCACTTTACATTATTAATTCATTTGATCTTCCTAACATCTTTATAAGATGATTATTAATCTCTTAGTAGTTTGAGATTAATAGCCCTGTACAGATGAAGAAACTCAAGGACAGCAAGATTAAGTCATCTGCCCAAGGTCACCCAGCGAGTAAGTGTTAGAGCCATGATTCAAAACCAGGCAATCCTCAAAATGGCTCCGATGTTAGGTAGTGTGAGAGAAAGGAAGAAGTATAAGCGGAGTTCTTATGCCATAAGCCCCATGTAGCATCGATACATGTTTTAATATCCTGCTTCAAATCTGGGCTTCTCAGTCAGTCCGGCCTGGGCTCCAGCCTTCCCTTTGCCACCTGCTGGATGTGTGCTTTGGGCAGGTTATCCCAGCTTGCTAAACTTCACTTTTATTCACACACAGGAACTTACTATATTATTATGACACTTAAGTGAAATAATCACTGCTCAGGGCACATGTTAAAAAGCAGCTGCTTTTGTGATAGACCTAGAAGGCCCTCTGTGCCGTGAGTTGTTCAGTCCATGGGAGGGCTGCCTAAGGATAAAAGGATTAGTTACTTTTTTGTTATGGAAATTTTAAATATAAAGATTAGAATAGTATAATGAATCGGCATGTTCCATCTTTAGCATATAGCAGCATTTTACTAATCTTGTTATGTTTCTACTTTTATCCTGGAATATTTCACATATTCTATTTCTTTATCATTTCACCCATAAATACTTTAGTACCTTATCTCTAATAAGTAAGGACTTAAAAATTCACAATGCCATTATCATGAACCTTACAGAATTAAAAATCTCCCATCTCACCCAATAGTCAATCTGTTTATATTTCCCCTATTGTCGCCCAGTTTGTCTGTCTTACAGTTTTGTTCACATCAATATCAAATCCAGTTTCATAGATTGCATTTGGTGTCTGTCTCAGAAGCTATACCCTCCAGCCCTCCTTGTTACAGGACTGATTTGCTTTAGAAACCAGGCAGGTCTCCATTGCCCTGTAGAATTTTTTATGCTCTGCATTTGGCAGCTAACACAGTGTTCAGTGCTGTGAAGCCATACTGGAGCTTGAGACAAAAAGAAAAATCAGTGATAGTGATTGCCTTTATTTAAAACTGTGATATTGGGTGCATCTTGGGGCTTTTTGGCATTCATTTAAATTTTTGTGTTAAAGTTTTTATCTCTATTACTCTGTGTGTGTGTGTGTGTGTGTGTGTGTGTGTGTGTGTGTGGCATTCTTTTGAATTTTGCACCTGAGGTGAGTGCCTCACTCCTCTCCTGCTAATCCTGGCCATGAGTTAGTTGTTTATTGCTCTGTTTTATAAACTGGGGATTAGGGCCAGATTCTAGGCTTTGCTACGCCAAGCATAGGTGGTATTCTAGCAGCATAGACTATTCCTGCGGCTTCTTAGAAATACAGAATCTCAGGCCCCACCCCAGACCTACTGAGTCAGAATCTGCTTCAGCCAGAGCCCCAAGGGGTTTTAGTGCACATTGCAATTTGAGGAGCACTGCTCAGAGGCATAATGAGATTCAGGTTTAATTGTTTTGGCCAGAAAGCTTCGGAGCTGTGTGGATTTCTTGCTGTGTCATGTTAGTAAGTACATGGGTCTGGTTGTCCTGCTTTGGGCGATGTTGAGATTGAGCTGTGGATTCAGATGGGGTCAGCCTCATCCCCCCACTGGAAAGTTAAGAGAGGGGCGCCTGAGCGTTCACTAGAGTGTGTGTGGATTTGAAAGTGGGCTTCACACTCACCAGCTGCGCACCCTGTGGGTCAGTTCTCTGTCCGTAACAGCAGCATCCACCTCACTGGGTGGTCATGCAGGTTTCCTCATGGGCCTGGCACATAAACTGCTCTGAAGTAGCACTTTTCTTTCTCTTCTTTTGGCTTTTCCCTCCTCATCAGAGAAAGTATCCTAACAAAGGTGTCATTTGCATGGGGCCTTGAGGAGCCAATAGGACAGTGTTCTTGGTGATGTTGACCTGAACAATGACCAGGCAGGAAATGCATAGTATATCTCGGAGATTGGCAAAGAATTTGACTTCACTATAGAGTTGCATTTTAAAAAGTTTTTATTGATTTCAGAAAGAGGAAGGGAAAGAGATATAGGAAAGACCGATAAAAGAGAAACACCGGTCAGCTGCCTCCTGCAGGCCCCCTTCTGGGTATCAAACCCACAAATCCAGGCATGTATATGCCCCCGTACATGGGACATCGCTCAACCAACTGAGCCACGGTCCTGGCATAGAGTTGCATTTTTTATTTTTATTTTTCAATAGAAAGTCTAAAGGTTGAGAGGGCATCTGTAGTTTATATATGAGGTAAGAAAGGCCAGAACCAGAGTGGTGGCATTAGAAGTAGGAAAAATGGCAGGTATGAGGTTGTCATGGTGTGAATGATACCTGAGCGTGGGTAGTATATATATAGGCAGATACTCTTCTGTTGGGCTTGGGTTTTGCTACTTATTGGCTATGTGACCTTAACAAATTACTTAACCTTGGTAGTGGGGATGATGGGATCTGTCTAGCAGGTTGGTTAGAAAGGTTGAGTGAGATGATGCATTAGGTGCCTGATACTGGGCCTGGCTCATAGCTACATCTCAGTAAATGCTAGCCCTTAATATTACTAGATGACTGGATGTTTGGGTCAAGGAGAGGAAGGTAGGAAAATCACTTTTTGGTTTCAGGACTAGAATAATTGGCTAATGAGGAAAATTGCCAGGAGAACTGGTTTAAGGAGATGGAAGTATATTCCCTTTCAGAAATGCTGAGTTTGAGATCCTGATTGGATACCCAAGGGGAAATATTAGATTCCAGGGGGAAATTATGCATGCACTTACAGTAACCATTAAAGTAGGGGTGGGTGGTGGGTAGAGAAAGATTGACTAGATCTGTTTGTTGTGTTGTTTTGTTTTGTTTTTGGTACAGATCATGATTTCAGTAATGTCTTGTACTTCATGTGTATCTCTGGGATTTGGGGCAAAGCAGATGTTTTACGTGATGTCGGAGAATTAAGCCCCTGGCTTGGCAGTCAGGGGTCCGGGCCTGGCTGGTTCAGCCGTAGCAGAGGGCAGCCAGAGCTTCTCCCTCTCATGGTTCCTCTTCATTTCAGATTTTGTTGCAATTTTAAGAAAGCAGTTTGTTTTACTTTTTAGCTGTTTCAAGTTTTGTGTGTCTCTCTGCGTGCAAGTGGATGCTGAAATTTGGGGTATTAATAGGTACTATTTAAAGAAGCCTCATTTATGTGCAATTAAATAATATGCCTATCAACCCAGATTTGATTGGGAATCAGGGAACCTTTTTTTTTTTTTTAAGTGCAATGTAATTTCATTATGTTCCCTTTTCTTTCAGTTCTTTTGGCAGATTATTTAGAAACAGACTTTTCTTTTAAAAAAGAAATCTATATTATTTTGTTTCTTCCTCATGTTTATTGTTATTTGTGGGGGGGGGCGCTGAGATGGAAGGGCAGGGGATATATTTAAGCTATAGTTTGTTTTGTTGATGTTACAATTTTTAGTGATATTTAAATCAGCGGTTTAGCTGCTCCCAGCACTGCAGATTGAATAATCATAGCTGATGCTAAAACTGACCCCTCTCCAGGTAATAACTGATATCTCAAATATGTCATGCCATGGAACAGCACAAATACCGACATTATAATTTGAGTTTATAGATCAGAAGTTGTCCAGATCTACCCTGTATCCTGGAGCCCAAAATAAATACCCCTTATGCACACTGTTTATACAGAATAACTTGTTGGGTGGGAGACAGCTTGTCTTCTTGAATAGCTGTCATAATCTCTATAGATTCGAATACTTTGTGTATAATTGACACTCAGCATATATATGTGTGTAGTTGTGTATGCAAATGTATAATGGTCAATAAAACAGAAAGAGCTAGTGTTTTGATAGCCTAGTAAAGTTAATGTTATACAGTAAGTGGAAGAACAGTATCTGACATAGAATGTTTAAATTGAGGTGTTGAGTGAGAATGAACAAATGGGAAAAAGAATAGGAAGTAGAAGAAGTAAATGAACCATAAAAGAATACCACTGGGATACTTAGGAGAATTATGCCTGGGTAGAAATCATTGGGAAAATGGCTGGTGGTAGCAGCTCAAAGAACAGTGCCCTTTAATGGCAGCAAAAGTCTTATCCGAAGGAGTTGCAGACTGGACTTGAGCATTAATGTAGCAGCCAGTGTGAGACAGTCCACGGACCTCCGCCAACTCACTTGGTTCCTGTGAATATTAGGATGTTGGAGTAGGATAGAGATTGAAATTTTGTGGAAAGCTGAGGCTAGAATAAGAGGGTTAAGATAGAATAATTACATGTTCTAAGAGGAGGAAAAGAGCAAGATGTGGCCCTGGCTATTGTGGCTCAGTTGGTTGAACACAGTCCTGTGCACTGAAAAGTTGCTGATTTGATTCCTGGCTCAGGGCTCATGCCTGGGTTGTGGGCTGGATTCCTGGTAGGGGCCATGCAGGAGGCAGCTGACTGATGTTTCAGTCTCACATTGATGCTTCTCTCTCTTCCTTTCCCTTCCTCTCTCTCTAAATATCAGTAAAAAATATATTTTTACAGAGTGAGATATGAAGATATAGGCCTTTCCACTTCCATTTTTCTCAGTAGAATGGGGAAATAACCTACAGAATCCATTTCCATCTTTTTGGTTGAGGAGAAGTTCTGTGGAATAGACCAAAATGGTTAGCTGAGTGATGTGAGAGACCCCTCAGGCGATGCCATTTTTCATTAAATAATTTCCTATCCTGAATTGTAGGGGGAGCAAATTGTTGTGGAGAAAACCCAAGAAGTTAGGAGGTACTTGAAATGCCTACAAGCAGTGGCTTATTACATTGAAGTGCATATAGGTACATGGTGGGGCAAAAGTAGATTTACAGTTCCTTTCCCTCCCTCCCTCCCTCTCTCCCTTTCTTCTTTCCCTTCTTCCTTTGTAATCCAGCAAATTGAGTATTGGGAAAATGCTCTTGCTTGCTTTATATTATTATGGTTAAAAATACTGATTTTTGCATTGCCAAATATACCACCAAACTAAAGAAATCCATTCGGAGGTACCATTTAACCTCAAAATTCCTGAACACAAGTATAATTACTTTTCACTAGTCCAGATGAAAGCAATGCCACACACTCATCCTTTGCATTTGATGGGAGACATTGTTAACTTTCTTTTTCTTTTGCTACACATTTGCCATCAGCAAGAGATGATGGAGTTTTAAGGCCAGTGGTGGCCTGTGGGGCTCCTAGGTTCTCCCTTTTTTTATGCACTCTAAAGGCTATTGAAATGAAGACAGTCACCACTCACTGTATGGTAATCAATAGGATTTCTTTCTGACCCTTTATACTTTCATGACATTAGGGAAGTTCTTTATCTCATTGTGCTCTGGACAGATATGAAGATATAAATTCTTAAGTAGCAGGTGACATGAAGGGAGTGCTGGGGAACAAGAGGAGACACTATCATCCTTTGGTTGGTGGAAAGACAAGACCGGGAGGCCCTAAAATCCTTGTAAAAATCATTAACGTTTTTACTGCTATCTTAGAGTTTCTGACCTCTCACCCTGCACATTTTCTCCTTTCCGAGGGAAGTCTTTAGGTCCAGAAGGTCAGGCGTTCTTCCTTAGCATTGTCATTTTCTCCCTTTGTTCTTGTCTTTCTCTTGGGCAGATGTGGTCAGCATTTTCCCATGGATGCAGAGCCTCACTGCCAAACCATCTGTGTGGGTGAGGAGCGGGTGTATGGGAAGTGGAGGGGAGGGGGATGTGTTGTTTGAAAAAGCTCTCCCCCTCTGCACACAAGAGCATCTCTTCTCCGAGGTTCATTTTCATCTTTGTTTCCATTTCTATCCCATTCCCGCTGTTACATGGGCAACCAGTGGGCATCGCCCGTGGCAATGTAATGATTAATTATCCTGGGAGGGTTGGATAAGTGGAAGTCATTGCTACAAACATCGAAACTTGAAATGTGTTTTTGTGTGAAGCAGAAAGTATTTGCATACACCAAGGGAAAAGCGGTGGTAGAAATTGTACGACCAGCCTCTGGACTGGAGCGGGAAATACTGGTTTTAGGGAAAGAGGATGGATCAATGCGATTTTTCTCTCTGTGTAAAGTTGTTATTGAAATAACAACTTATCTTATCTTGCAGTCCTAAAGTCATAAATAAGACATTTATGGCTTAGACTAAATCGAGAGCGTCTCATTTCCTGTGGAAGCAGGCATGGCCGGGTGCTTTAAAGCCTCGGGCTGAGTGACATCAGCATGCTTTTTCATTTTATAATCCAGAAGCTTCTAATTCCTCAGAAAGAAAACCCACATTTGAGGACTGAGCAGGGCTTTGGGGACCCTTTCCGATTTGACTACATCTTGGTAGCACCTCTGTGTTTAACTGCAGTTCGCCCTGGAGACAGCATGGTGCATTGCAAAGAGGAAAGAACATGGGCTTGGAATTGATATACAGTACCTTTTTTTTTTTTTTTTTTTTTTTTTTGTAATAAGGTCTTTAGCTCACATTCAGTTCTTGACCCATGAGCAATCAGGGATTACTGTGATGACCAGACTCAGCCACTGGAACATTTCTTGTGGTTCCTTGCTTAGCCTTTTTAGAGGATTCTAGTTCCATTACCCTCTCCCCAAACACACACACACACTCACTCACACCCTTGGGTCATCTTGCTCCAATAACACTGAGACTGTTTAAGTTTTTAATCCTCTCCTGTGCTCAGCACAGTGATGCTTCCTCTTGCCTTTGGTGGTAATCACACTGAAGGACCATCCCACTTGATCCCTTGGTCCAAGGTTGCCAAATACTAGTACTCACACAAAGAATAACCTTCAGTTTTCCCCTCAGGACAAAGGCAGCCTTTCTGAGCACAGTGTATCAGTCTCTCCTGTTCAAACATTTGCCATGTATTGATTAAACGGGTATTTATTGAATCCCTTCTATCTGTGAGTCTGTGCTATAGAAGACAAAGTGGTGAATTAGCCAACCCACGACTTCAAGACAGTTACGGAAGAAAGCTAAGACAATCAGTGTTATGTGTGGTGGGATAAGGGTGTGGGTGGTATGTGTTTGGCCTTCTATTTCTTAAAGATGGAGGGATAAAATGGTCAGTCCTTGGAGGGGTAAGTCATTGTGTCTTTTAGGAACAGCAAAACATGCAGTTTGTGAGAATAGAGGCAGATTAAGGGGCAGATGGGAGATTAGGAAAATGTGCTTAGCCTTTTCCTCTGTTCCACTGCATTTTCTCTTTGGCTTTCAGATGAGGTGCCATGTCAGTTTACCTGGGCTTCAGTTGCTGTTTTCTGACAGCTGTCCCAATGCCCAGCAAACCTCTTTCTGCTGCTTCTACTACTAACCCTATTTGTACAATCTTATCCACTCTCATCCCTCCTCTTACCATGTATATCTTCAGTCAACATGGCAGACTGCACTTCCAGGTGTGTTTCCAGCTGTCTCCTGGACACCTCCACCTGAAGTCTGTTCACTCTCTCAGGTCAACAGATCCATAGCTAAACTCAGCTGCTTCCTCCTGGACCTGTGCCTACCTCCTCCTGCATTTCATCTCTGGAAAGAGCACCACCTTTGGTCAGATGGGGTCAAGGCAGAAACTAGGGCACTGTCTTTGATCCCTTCCTTTAATTTCCATAAGCCAGCTCTTAAGTTTACCTCCTAAATACTGCTGAATCTGCCCTCTTCACGCTGTCCCTGCTGCCAGGCTCCGGGTTCCAGTCATCATTACAGTTATTACCGACCTGCAGTTCCGGAAGAACCCTCCCTACATAGCCTTCCTTTGACCATGTTCACACCTCAACCAGAATGATCCCTCGGGAATGAATGTAAAGCTGATTACATCAGTTCTTAAGATCTTCCCATGGCTTTTTGTGGTCCTTAGGATAAAATCCAAATTCCTTAAGTAGCTTAAAAGGCTCCTGACTCCTCAAACCCCTTCTCTCACTGCCCCTCCCAGGGCTGCTGCCTCCAGCTGCCCCACACTGCCTGCAGGGTCCCACATTAGTCCTGTGCTAGCTCTTGTGGACTTTTCACCTGCTGCTTCCTCTGCCCAGATTTAAATTCCTTGCTATTTTTGCCTGGTTACTTTGGATTTTTCCCCTGGATCTCAACTTCACGATCACTTTCTCAAGACTAGGATGGCTACCCTTTATAATGTGTCTCTTTTATGGAGCAGATGGAAGTCAAATCACATGATGATTGCCTGCTGAGTTGTCCTTTCTTCTAAACAGTAAGCTGTATGGAGATGGGGAATGTTGGGCTTAGTTGCCAGTATATCCCAGACACCTAGCATAGTGTCTGGCATATTATTTATCAAGAACATGCCTTTTCTATACCACTGATTTTTTACCTAAAGCTGTTCTTTGTCACTTGGTCCAGAGTTTCTTCAGGACAGGACCAAATCGTGTTTGTTGTACTGTACCTGGCACTTTGTGTTAAATGAGTTTGCTTCACCAATTACTTGGGGCAACTTTATGCACCAGAGCTTATACAAATGTTAAATAATGTATATCTAAAAGTTAGGTTAGATAAGACGATAAGTAATGTGATTAAATGAATAAATGTCCTATAAAGTATACATCCAAACGATCATTGCCCATCTGGTATTGTCTGACATTATGAAGAAAATGCACTGAAGCATTTGTATCAGAGTCAGGTTGGCATGGGCTTGGATTTCAGCTCTGCCACTTAGTAACACTGTGCTCTTGAGCATGTCCCTTTCCTTCTCTGGGCCTCAACCTCTTCATCTGTTAAAATGAGAATATGATGCCTGCGGTGCCAGGTTGTTACAGAGATTCAAGGTTTATGAAACCATCTGCTGTTGGACCCAGTACATGGTAGTTGCTCTGTGAATTTTAACTTACTTTCTCTCTTATTCCAACAATGCTGCTGTTACGGGAACAGTTTTGGATTTTTTTTTTCTTGAAATAGTTTTCAGAGCTTGCTACAGACCACCAGAATTATCTCAGAGGGAGAAATCTTTTTTCTTTGAGAATATGTTTGATTTTTAGAAACAGCTTGGTTCACAGAGGAAGGTCAAGGTGGTTAACACTATTTTTGATGTTTAATAAAAGTATGATTTAATGAGGTTTTCTGTAGTATCTAAATTGACACATATTCTGGCTTTCTCACAGATAAGACTGACAGCATAGTCCATTTGACACATTAAAATTCAGCAAATTAACTATCAGAAAAGTCTTTTGATTTTGACAGCACTGATAAAATAAGTTGTTGGTAAGCTCAAGAGAGACATCGTTAGTAATATTCTTAATTACAAGTTATCCATCAAAATTTTACTTCTAGTGAAAAAGAATTGAGGAAAACATGATCCAAGGTGCTTGCCCATATTCTTGTCAGTATTTGGGACTGTTCTCTTGCCAGCTAGGTCCACAGGAATCAGTGAGGCAGAAATACCGGGAGGAAGATGGTCTCTGCTGAGATCCCGTGGAGCGGGAATCTTCAGGGCCTGTCCCTAGGAAAAGGGAGGAGCCGGCTGGGGAAAGGACAGGGACATAGAGACAGGCATTCTCTGCTTTTGTAGAAGCAGAGAGGACTTGTACAACGTAATCCTCAGGGTATGTTTGTAGGATCAGAGATTGGAGGCACAGGTTAATCCCTGTACTAGAAAAGGCATCAAAGCAGGTAGGAGGAGGAGCAGTTGGCCAGGCTGGAAGCGGCATCCTCCGGAGGGGGGAAGCTGGATTGGGGATTCCAGTCCAGGGGGATCTGGTCACAATGCTCAGGTTAGCACACGGAGCCTAGTTGTATTCTGTGATGCATGGTTGCTGAGGACTCGGTATTTTACCTTGTCATTGTATAAAAGATTATGAATGTGAGGGATCAAGTCAACTATAAAGGGTTGTGGACATGTTAATTATTTTAAAATGTGTTACTAGTTTGTACCCTGAATTTTCCTTCATGTGTGTGTGTGTGTCTGTGTGTACACATATGTATATATGTACCTGTATCTGTTGATGTTAGAGTAATTCACTAAGGGCTGTGATGGAGAGGGATGAGGGTGGAAAGAGGACTGCATGAATATCAGTGGATCTTGGGTGAGGGCTGAGAGGAAGCTTGTACAGCTAACTTCCTTTGCCACCCATAGTCGTGGAGCAGTGTCACTCAGGCAACTGGGGACTGAGCCTGGCAATAATGGTCCCTATGAGTGAGACTTCACAAATGGCTCCCTATGTGCCCATAGGTCTTGATACACAGCGTGCGCTTTGAGGTGTCATTGTGGTTTTAAGGGCACACGGATCTGAGGTTAGATGGGCAGCACTGATGCCTCCCCTTGGCTAGTGTTTCCTGATTGGAGCTGAATGCTCTCTGAATCCTGACACTGGCTCTGCAGCCAGGCTGTGGGAGAAACCTCAGTGGGCAGCCTTTGACTGCACCTGTAGCAAAAAACAAGTGGTGGTTTATTTTAATGTCTTTTAGTTCATACTTAAATACCAAAAGTAGATTTGAATTACTGTAAAAATGCAAAATTTGAGGACTTTGATGTTATGAAAAAGGTCTGAAAAGAGAATTTAAGTGAAATACCCATTTCTCTTAATTTTTTTCTATAAATTATTTATTGGTCACCCTTTCTGGGTACTTGTTTTCTTAACTTCAACCTAATTAAGAACAGGGCCAGCAACATGTATTAGAGATGTCTCTTACAAGTGTGAGGTGATACCTCATTGTCATTTTAATATTCATCTCTCTGATAATTAGTGATGTTGAGCCTTTTTTTATATGTCTCTTGGCCATCTGCAACCTTTAAATAAATAATATATATATATATATATATATATATATATATATATATATATATATTGATTTCAAAGAGGAAGAAGGAGAGAGAAAAACAGCAATGATGAGAGAGAATCATTGGTTGGCTGCCTCCTGCAAGCTCCCCACAACTCAGTCATGTGCCCTTGACCGGAATTGAACCTGGGACCTTTCAGTTCACAGGCCAACACTCTATCCACTAAGCCAAACCGGCTAGGGCATCTGCAGTCTTTTTGATGTAGGGATGATGCTCCAACCAACTGAGCCACCAGTGCAGCAATCAGCCATTTAAAATGCTCTTACGATATAATAATCACATTTTAAAGACCTTGATGTTAGATAGATGAACCTATTTTGATAGTTTTTATTATTTTTGCAAGCCAAAATTTTGCCCCATGCCACAATTTTCCATTTGTGATTAGTGAATGTTTAACAGTGTTATATAAAAAAAGCGAATTAGGTAAAACAGTAGCAGAAGCAACTAAACATCAGATTTATTTCTGGTGAATAACCTAAGGATTTCCACTGGTAAGAAAATGCAGGGTAGGTGCAGAAGTTTTCTATGGCTGCCCTAACCAATTATGAAAGTTAGTCATTTAACCCAACACAATTTATTATTTTAACAGTTCTGTGGGTTAGAATCCAACAGGTCTCACTGGGCTCAAATCAAGGTGTCGGCAAGAGCTGCACTCCTGGAGGCTCTAGGGAGGAACCCATGTCCTTGCCCTTCTAGCTTCTAGGAGGTATCCACATCCCTGATGTCCATCTTCAAATCCAGCAAGGTTGCCTCTCTGAACTTTGTTCCATAATCTGATTTGCTGCCCATCACAGCCAGCTGAGGTTCCGGTGATTAGCTTAGGCGCACCTTCACAATCCATAATAACCTGCCCCGCTCCACCCCTAAACTTAACCATATCTGTAAGGTAACATACCCCCTGGTTCTGGGGATTACGATGATGTTTTAGGGAGCACTAACCTGCCTGCCTTATACTGAAATAATTAACACAGTGTTTCATTCGGAGAAAAGTATTTTCCATACATGGCCATGATTTGTTATAAGGTCTTGAAGAAACTTTCACTTGGGTATTTTGTAGGGAAGGTTGTACATATCTAAAAAAAAAAAAAAAAACACACACACACAAAAAACCACAAGTTTTATTTGGATTTTGACCTACTCATTAAAGCTAACTTTCACTATCTTTTGTTTACTTTGATAGTGATAACCTGCTAAGGAGAGCAGCCTGTCAAGAAGCTCAGGTAATGCCATTTGCTGTGGAACAGTTAGAACCGCCTTGTCTCCATCGTGCAGAAAACTGGTGCTATTCAGGGCACTTGTGCAGTGCCTTGCATCTGGGAGGTCTGGCTGTTTTTCCCACTGTCAGGGGACGAATCAGGCTAAGAGCCAACTCTGAACAGAAGCAGCGGAAATGGACCATCTGGTGAAGAGCAGTTCTAACGCCCACCTCTTTAGACTTGTTTACTTCTGGATTAGTCCTGAGAGCACATGGGAATTGGTTCCCATCTGCAGTTGTCCTTGAGGATGGGACATCCTGAATCATCCCTGATCCGAATAACCCCCAAAAGATATCAGTTCAGAACAGGTGTTACTTCAAGTCAAACTTCATAAAACCATTGGTTCCTATTTTTAAAGCCTTTCTCTTGTAGCCCAACTGATTCATACCATGTGCATTGTTATCCAGCCCATAGAGGGTGCACTTAAATATTCATGCATCTTGCTGTGTTAGTTACAGTTGGCTTGTGAATCCTTTTAAGTTAAAGACCATATTTTTGGTCTTCCCTTTCCTCCAAATTTATACATTCTACCTTGCAGGTGAATTTCCATGACTGAGTTGCCCTTTTGTTATATGTCATTTAAGTTTGTGATGTCAGAAATACCAAAAAAGAATCAGGAATTCAAAAAGGTATTATGCTTATAGTAGGAGACGTGGGTGGTGAGGTACTGATTGTTCCTGAAGTGTTCTCATGGATGACAGTGGCAATAGGTACTATTAGTAAACTCTCTTTAGTGGTTATCTAATTGTTCTAAATTTGAATTTCCAGAATTTGATAACTTCTTTGCTTGTTTTATCTCACATGACTCTTAATTGTTTTGGATATCAAACTTCATATTCAAGTTGAGGTGGTCCCCACCCCAAACTAATTTGCCATTAGCAACTGGAAAGTTCCTTGGGACGTGGAACCTTTTTCCTCTCTGAGAAAATAGTGGTCGTAGGCTCCTCCCTTTCTTAAGGTAGATGCCTCCACCTCTGTTCTGAATTCCATCTCCTCTTACTTTTTCAGAGACTCTGTTCCTTGAGTTGTTTCCTCCCTTCATATATTTTACCCCTTCCCACTGTCCTAATTCTCCACTTCCCAGCACACTTTTAGCTCCTCTATCTGAAGTAAGTGAATTTATTCTTATAGCTGCCTGTGGTTACTTTTCCTGTTTATGTCCTTCCCTTCACAGTCTAAATTCTTTTAAAAAATATGATTCTTTTTTATCTCATAAAAACTTAGCTCACTGTAGTCTTACATAAACTCATTTACCAGCTCTAAACTTGAGACTTGAGTTGCAAGTGAGAATTATAGAGACTAGTAGCCAGGACAAAGAGGAATACTCTGGAACTATAGATCTGGAGTCGTGTTGGCATGGGAACTTGGTTCATTATATTCTTTCTGGCCACATTACAGAAATAATATGGGTAGAACAAGAACAAATTATAATATTTGGAGATTTGGCAGCAAAATGTTAAGGTCTAATTCAGTAAGAGTGAGAACAGTAGAAATTATAATGTACCAGAATTTATTATTTTTAACAAAGAAATAGTATATCTTCCTGAAGTATTCAGAAAAAGTACATTTTTTTTTTAAACAGGAAATAGACATTGGTGAGAAAAAATCTCCAGTAGACTTTCAGGGTGAAGGTGGATTTAGAGACAGCTATTTAATAAAAATCTTATTAACTTTCATTTTTTCCTATATTTACTTTGTACTTCTATAGTTGAATTCTGCCTTCTTGGCCCAGACCTGCTCCCCACCATCTAAGACTTGGAATTTTGCCCTTTGTGGTGCTTTCTTCCTCCCATTCTTTTTGTTGATCTTGTCTAACCTAGACACAATAGCAGTAGCTCCCTCTAGTCCCCAGGCCTACACCTCTGCTTCTTCATTAGACCTCATCCTCGATCTGCTCTTTAGAGTTGATAAAGCAGGAAAAGTTTGGGTTTTGGTGTTAGGTAGATGTAAATTCTAGGCTGCAATTTATTAACAATGTGACTTTGAGTTAATCTTTCTGAGTCTTGTTTTTCTAATCTATAAAAATGGGAATATTTAAGACCTCTGAGGTTTCTGAGAACTAAGAATATGTGAAAGTGGCAAATACGAGGTGCTTAGTAAACATTAATTTCACATTTCCTTTCCCTGTGACAGATGATACTATTTAATTATCATACAAGGTTATCATCCTCATCAAAGAGGGTGCAGATAGCATATTAGGTTGTTTGATATATATATAAAGATATGAAGATTAATAACACAAAGATTCTTCATGAATAAGCTTTAATAATAAGTTGAGGTAGGAAAAGATTATACTCTGAAATCTAAAGACAAGTAGATTAAAATTCCCTTCTGACAGACTGATGTCTTACTCATCTTGGGTTTATAATAAACCTAACCATATCATATGGAGAAAAGAAAAGTTACTTCTAGAAGATAAAGTAGGTTTTGTTTACTACAATATAAAAGTCAGCTTATTAAATAATGGCACACGTTTGTGCTGTTGTTTATGGTGTTTTGTGAATATGAAATCATGAGAACATTTTTCTGCTGGAGTAGATATATCTTCTGGGAGTAAATTCTTTTGCAGCGAAAAAATATATGAGATCACTAACTGAATAAAAAGACATTAACTTACAACTTGTCTTTTTTCCCTTTTTAGGTGTTTGGCAATCAGCTCATTCCTCCCAATGCACAAGTGAAGAAGGCAACAGTCTTTCTCAACCCTGCAGCCTGCAAGGGGTAGGTAGCTTGTTACATATTCAGGCTTCATAAAGTGAAAAAATCACAGACTAGTTGGATTGTTTGGGGTGGGAAGGACTAGGTTCAGTACTCTTCTAGCAACAAGCGATTTATTTATAATGGAGAAATAATGGTTAATGGGATACAACTGTAAAGCTAACTGAAGTTTAGCAAACTTGTCTAATCGAAGTTCACTAATCATTCCAGAATTAACACTTACAAATAAGTCTTCTCTGCTTGACAGTAGCCCCTTGCAAAAACTCCTGCTGCTGTGATGCAAATTATTAGACCTTCTCTCTTATGAGATGTTCAGAGATGGCCCAAGGCTCTGTGGGCTTGCAAGGTCAAACACACTCTTTCCTAAAGGAGTGATCCCTGAGCCAGGTCTTGGAGGTCAGTAGAGGGAGAACACTCACTCTTCTTGACTGAGGACATGTCCAAGGGACAGGGGCCTGGAGACAGGAGTAACTAATCATGTCTCTTGCTGTGTTACAGCATAGTCAGTGAACTGGCCTGGAATGATCATGCGAGGAAATTGTGGCAATTAAGTTGTGAAGAATATTTGGATAATACTTGGATAATAATCGTGTCCATGTTCATTTATTCTAACAAATGTCCCACACTGGTGTGGGTCGTTGAGAGTGGGGTAGGCTGAGTGTATAAAGAGGCAAGGGGTTTGAGGGAACTCTTTGTACTTTAAAAAAATTTTTTTGGGGGGTAACATTGACTAATAACATGTTTCAGGCATACAGTTCTGTAATACATCATCTGTATATTACATTATGTGCTCACCATCCAAAATCTAGTCTCCTCCTATCACCATTTATTTGACCTCCTTTTCCCTTTTCATCCTCCTCTCCTCTCCTTTCTCTCTGTTGTCTGTTAATGAGTTTACTTTTGTTTGTTTATTTGTTGTTTTCTGTTTTATATCCCACACTAGAGGCCCAGTGCATGAATTCATGCACCAGTGGAGTCCCTCAGCCTGGCCTGCAGGATCAGGCCAAAACCAGCACTCCGACATTCCCCAAGGGATTCCAGATAGCAAGAGGGCAAAGGCCAGGCCAAGGGACCCCACTGGTGAACGATTGGGGTGGGGAGGGACGTGGGAGGTTGGCCAGCCAGAGAGGGACTGCAGGAGGGTTCCAGGGCGTGTGCAGCCTGTCTTGCTCAGTCCCAGCTGGACCCCAGTAGCAAGCTAACCTACTGGTCGGAGCATCTGCCCCCTGGTGCTGCTCAGTGCATGTAGTAGTTGAGTGGCCTTAGCATGTCATTAGCACATTACACTTTGATTGGTTGAACGGCTAACTGGTTGACCCGACACACTTAGCATATTAGGCTTTTATTATATAGGATATGAGTGAACTCATATGGTTCTTGTCCTTTATCATCTGATTTATTTAACTTAGCATGATACTCTTAGGATCTATCTATGTTGTCAAAAATGGCAGTATTTCATCTTTTTTTTATGTCTGAGTAGTATTCTATTATGAGTATGTACTATATCTTCTTTATTCAGTCATCTGTCATAAGGTTATTTCCATATCGTGCTATTAAGAATAATGCTGCAATGAACATATGGGTGCATATATCTGTATTAATAAATGTTTTCACATTTTTCAGGAAGATACCCAAAGAGGGATTGCTGGGTCATATGATAGCTCTGTTTTTAATTTTGAGGGACCTCTATACAGTTTTCCATGGTGGCTGTATACATTTATATTCCCACCAGCAAAGTCTGAGGATTCTTTCTTGCCCACATCCTCTCCAACACTTATTTCTTTGTCTTATTGTTGATGACCCTTCTAACAGGTGTGAACTGGTATCTCATTGTGTTTTGATGTACATTTCGCTTATAGTTAATGAAGTTGAGCATTTTTTAATGTATCTGTTGGCCATCTATATGTCTTCTTTGGAAAAGTATCTATTCAGATCCTCTGCCCTCTTTAAAATAGGATTTTTTTTTTTGTTAAGTTAAATGAGTTCTTTTTATATTTTGGATATTAATATTAGCCCCTTATCAGAGGTATCATTTGCAAATATCTTCTCCCCTTCAGTTGGTTGTCTTTTGTTTTGTCAATGGTTTCTTTTGCTGTGCAGAAGCCTTTTAGTTTGATGTAGTCCCATTCATTTATTTTTGGTTTTACTTCTCATGCCTTTAGTGTCAAGTTCACAAAAACCCTTCTGAGACCATGGTCCATAAGTTTAGTTCCTATGCTTTCTTCTACATATTTTATTGTTTCAGGTGTTATGTTTAAGTCTTTAACCCATTTTGAGTTAATTTTTATGTATGGTACCTGATAGCAGTGTCTCGCTTTAATGTTTTGCATGTGGCTTTCCAATTTTTCCAACACCATTTATTGAAGAGGCTTTCCTTTCTCCATTGTATGTTTTTGGCTCCTTTTTTGAAAATTTATTGTTCAAATATGCGTGGGCTTGTTTCTGGGTTCTGAGTTCTGTTCCATTGGTCTGTATGTCTATTTTTGCTAACATCGTACTGGGTGTTTTTTTGTTGTTGTTGTTGTTTTCCTAATTTTTTTCTTTTCATTTTTTATTACAGTATTATATGTGTACATATCTTACCATTGACATCGTACTGTTTTGATTATTGTAGCTTTCTAGTATAGTTTTATATCAGGGATCATGATACCTCCTCCCATTTTGTTTTTATTTTTTATATCAGTGAGCATGATACCTCCCATTTTGGCTATTTGGGGTCTTTTGTGGTTCCATATGAATGTTAGGATTAGTTGTTCTAATTCTGAGAAGAATGCCATTGGTATTTTAATAGGGATTGAATTGAATCTATATATTACTTTAGGTAATAAGGATGGTTTAACAGTATTAATCCTTTCCATTTATGAGCAAGGTATATCCTTCCATTTTGGTATATCTTGTTTAATTTCTTTCTCCATCTTCTTATAGTTTTTGGTGAACTGGTCTTTCACCTCTTTGGTTAAATTTAGTCCTAGGTATTTTATACTTTTTAGTACAATTGTGAAGGAATTGCTTTTCTTATTCGTTATTACCCGGTTTCCCCGAAAATAAGACAGTGTCTGTCTTATATTAATTTTTGTTCCCAAAGATGCGCTAGGTCTTATTTTCAGGGGATGTCTTATTTTTCCATGAAGAAGAATACGGTACACATTTATTGTTAAATGAAAATAAAAGAAATTATATTACCTGTATACAGTATGGTAGTACTGTAGTTGTTAACACAAACCAGACAACCTGTGAATCCTACAGTATCAAGAAGTTACTCATTTATTCAATGGCAATCATGTCATCATCTTCTGAAACATCATCATAACAATCCAATTCCTGAATTTCCTGGTGAATTTCTTGTGACTCCATTTCTTTCAGAATCGGTGGACCAAATCTCTCATGTTTAGCCTAGGGGGGCCTTATTTTCAGGGGATTTCTTATATTTCACTCAGAAGGAAACCTGTAAGTAGGTCTTATTTTCAGAGGATGTCTTATTTTCGGGGAAACACGGTAGTATGCAGAAATGCAGTAGGATTCAATATATTGATTTTGTGTCCTACAACTTTACTAAAGCTATTTATTAGTTCTAACAGTTTTTGGTGGAGTCTTTCAGCTTTTCTATATGTAGTATAATGTCATTTGCAAATGATGAAGGTTTTACTTCTTTCCCTTTTGTATGCCTTTCATTTCTTTGTCTTGTCTGATTGCTGTGGCTTGGACTTCAGTGCTATGCTGAACAGAAATGGTAGAAGTGGTGAGAGTGGGCATCCTTGTCTTGTTCCTGAACTTAGAGGAAAGGCTTTCAGCTTCTGAAATAAGCCTCTCTAGTAATCTCTTAGGACAAGTCATGCCTTCTTTTAATTCAGCAGTTTAAGATACTTACCTACAGATTGTTTAAATTGTCTCCATTGCTCTGCCTAATTGAACCCTATTTGCCTGGCATCGTTAAAGCCACTTCCTTACCCCATAAACACATCAGTCATAATGCCTATGATCATTCTTGTTTAACCACATTATTAAATAATACCAACAGTTGAACAGGTCATAACACAACACAACGGTAACTAAGTGGTCAGTGGTGGTCTGTGTCAGAATGCCACAGAACTCTGTGGGCTTCATAGTTGGAAGGGTTAGCTCTATAGACTGTTTTCTGCTGTGTGAAACTGTGGGAGCTACTTAATTTAAATGCTCAGCTTAGTCATTTGTAAAATGGGAGAATAGCCCATCCCATACAAAATTACCATATGTAATAGGTGCCTTTGGATTAAATGTGATGATCCCTTTGAGATATTTGACTTATTTACATTTCATAGTAAGTGTGGATAAAAGTAATATAAGCTGCTGTTAGTGCTATTTACCAGTAAGCTGAGTTCACAACATTTCTACTTTGCTCTCTCACCTTTCCCAGAAGTTCCTGGCACCCTTCCTGCTGCCTACTTGAACTATTCTAGGTCCTATTCCTTTAGAAACCTAGTAAGTTAGCAACTTGCTAATTCTGATGAAGGAAAATATATGGCAATACATTTTTGAGCTATAATCAGTTATTTTGAGTTTTTACTTCTAAGAGATATGTACATTTTTTAAAAATTAAAACTATATTTATATGTAAAAATTAAAACATTTTACATATAAATATATTTGCATTTTTAAAGGTAGATTATTGTTTAAAAGTGTAGCATCTTTCTTTAAGGGTGAGGCTAAGGAAAGGCTTTCTCTCCTAACGTCACTGTTCCTTTAGCAGGCGATTCCCTGCACGGCCCTAGGAAGCAGCCACTCTGGAACTCTCCAGCCTCTTTCAAGCTTTCACCAAAATTGCACTCTTTGTCATCCTGACTCTGCCCTGACACACAATTAATAATTTGTTGTGTAGCTATTTCATCATGTACTGGTTTAAAAATACATCAGAGCTTTAAGAAATTAAATGGCTGTGTGTTTAGCATTAATAAATAATACATTAAGGGTAATTATTTTTTTGTGCATGTATGAATTTAGAGATTGTTACAGGTATATAAAGTTTTTATTTCCGTTGCTGTATCACCCTTAATTGTATAATAAATAATAATGCATTTCTTACTGGTAGCACCTGTTTTTCAACCTTTTATATGGAACATGAGAAGGAAAAAAAAAAGTCTTTTATTTCAGAAATCTTCTGTACCCATAGCATCACACAAAAGTGTGGATAAAGTCCAAATGTTCCAGTCTTACTTCTTAAGCCAACATAAAGGAGTTTACAGATTTTCTGTACGTGAATATAGCAGATTGAGACTTTCCCAGAGTCTTGCTTCTCAGAGGTAGATCCAGTCCACTTCAAGCAGATCTTATCAATCTAGTAATATTGCAATAAAAGCATCCCAGGAAGGAGAAATATTTGCATTATCACTGCCTCTGCCCATTATTGTCTGGTTAAGGCCCAGAAATGGTGATCTGGGAAGGAGAAACTTCTTTTTAGTTTTTCATGTTCATTCTATTAAGCATTCAGAGCAGCAGAAAAGATAGGGGGCACTTGTTTAATTTGCTTATTACCTGCTCAGCTAGGCCCTGGGTTTGAGATATTCTTTTGAATGGTTCTTGTGAACATGTATCCAAACTTCTCAATTTCCATTTAATTCATAATAGGAAATATTGTGTTCTGTCTGCGTTGGTGGTGGTTCTCTTTAGTGTAGTGGGTGTGGAGTTTGGTCTATCCATGATCCTCACTGGCTATCTCTGCATCTCTTTCTAGTATAAAACTTTTTTTGTTTTGTTTTGTTTTTGTTTTTTTTTAAGAGAGCTGAGTAATGTGGATACAAAGTTAGATGTTTGGCTAGTTGACTGTTTTAAAAGTACTAATCAGTTGACCTGTCTTTTACCCAAACATTTCTCCAGGGATTTTATTCTACTTTGAGACTATGCCATTGGGGACTTTATGCAACTTCTGCATCCTTTGACTCCTAGGTGTTTTCAAGTCCTTACATGACTTGGACAAGAGTCACTATTGGAATGATGTGTATGGGGCTTTTAAAATACACAGACTCTTCTAAGGGCTTTGTAACTGTTTTCTCTTGTTAAAGACATCACAATCATGTCATTTCCTTTTCCTCAGAATTTACGGGCCTGCATTTTTGGGATGGGGTTTATTCATTCATTTGTTTATTAACTCATTAGATACTTACTAAATATGTTCTACCTGTGCCAGACATATTCCTGGAGGCTAGGGAATTCAGGACGCATAAGATTTGATGTCTGTCTGTGCAAAGCGTCAAGTCTAGTCCTGAAGATTGTCTTGCAATTCACTAGTTATTTGCTGTGAACGTTCCCAAGACAGGTGTGCACATAGTGCTGGTTAACACACAGAAGGGCCTGGTGGTGCCTGGAAGTTTGGAGCAAGCTGCTGATTATCCTGTAGTTAGATAATTTCTAATTTTTCCCTATCCCAGCAGAAATTTGGCCCTCATGGAAAAAAAAATTGCTCTTCAGAGATTTTACTGCAGGTTTAAGACTTAAGAAATGGATATAGTACTTGGAATTGTTACAAATGATGTGCTTCTTCAAACCCAAAGGTTGTGTCCACTGGGTTAGAATTAAGCAATATTCTGTTTGGTTTGCTCTGTTCCCTTGGGGCATATGAAAAATGTTACAGTAAATACATTTTCTTCCTTCCACCAATGGAAGATAAATAAGCTTCTTGAGGATTTAATAGATCATACTTAGGTTACAAGTATTATTGTCTGCTTTGTCATGTGGTATCTCCAGCTCCTACACATGTCTAGCACATATAGGTACTCAATAAATACTTGTTGAATGAATCAAACATTGCTTCCTGAGTGGAGCCATATCCCATGTACATTCTTCTCTAGAGCAGGGTTGGGGGACTTTTTTTTCTACCAAGGGCCATTTGGATATTTATAATATCATCTGGGGGCCATACAAAATTATCAACTTAAAGATTAGCCTGTTATATTTGGTCAAACATTTAACTATCTCACATCTAATGCCTTGGCAGAGCCAGACCAAATGGCTCATGGGCCAGACATTTCCCACCCCTGCTCTTGAGGAATAAACAAGCATCCCAAATGGATAAGAGTTTATTGTACCAGTGTTTCCCAAAGTGTGGTACGTGTACCCCCAGGGGTATGGGAAGAGTTGGGTGGGGGTACATGCACCGGAGTTTGGTGGGGATATGCACTGCACCGTGCTTAGATGCCTCTAATTCTTCATTCTCATGAGTATGAGGGATACTCAGCATTACAAAAATTATAGAAGGGGTACACATATGTCAAAAGTTTGGGAAGCACTGTATTAGACAAACAGTAAACTCCTAAGGCCCCTGAGTGAGAGAGTCTATACTTCTATCTATAAAAACTAATTTCTCAGTGTATTTGAACAATGAGTCTTCCCTAGTCTGTGTCTTGTTCTACACTAGAGAAGGTGGTTTGGCTTTCTATTCATCCTCTTGACAGCTCATGATAACATTTTTGTCCTTTTTTTCTTTGTCTACAGCAAAGCAAGGACTCTGTTTGAAAAAAATGCTGCCCCAATTTTGCACTTATCTGGCATGGATGTGACAGTTGTTAAGGTGAGACTGCCCTAGAGTGTTCGACTTGATCCCATCTACTCCTGGTAACATAGCCTCTTCTCCTGACTTGTTTGCAGAAATCACTTATCACTTAAGAGCAGAGCAATCAATGTTGTGTACTTGTTCTGATAATTAAGGCAATTCTGTCTTTGTAAAGCATTGTCAGCTTTTCATCTTCAGAAAAGGATTAGATGGAGGCATAAGCTTGATTTCTTTTCATGTGAAGATAGGATGTGGAATTATTGTCTCTTAGAAGATGAAAATAGTGTGTGTGTGTTTTCCAAAAACAAACAAAAAACCGCTGCAAATCTGAGTAATTAATTTTTTGCTAGTTCCACAGACAGGTAAACATTTTTTCTTTGATGAGGAATTATCTCTGGTGAGGAATTTAAATGGTAAAGCTTCAGAATTTACATGATTTAGGTAAGGAAAACAAGTGACAAAAATAAGTTTGAGGGAATTGTGTTGTCTCAGAAGATGCTTAAAGACTCTACTTTTGTTGGCTTTTTAAAGTGATATGTGTGTGGTGTGTACAAGGAGTACATATTTGAAAATCACTGTTACCATGTTGGTAAGTCTATGAACAACCTATTTTTAACATTGCACATTTTCAATAAATAACAGAGTAAAAGGTCCTTTAGTCCAATTTACCATTTCATGGTGAATTCTCTTCTCTAGTTTGTCTGCCTCCAGGATGGAGAAACTGGGAAAAGAACTAACATTTTTTTAAGTACCTGTAGTGCATACTCTTGTGTATTAGAGATCATAGGATGTTTATTTAACACTACTATTACTTGTTCCTGGGATTTTTGGTTGAACTCACAAGTAAAACAATCCGGGCCTGGAGCTTTCTTTGGGGATTTATTTATTTATCACAAACCATTCTTTTAATTAGGATTGGCATATTTTTAATAAAATATTTGAAAATATATAATTATAAAACCAGTCATTCCAATTTTTAGAATAAAGTAGGACCATTCATCATAAAATTAATCATGTTAGTTTAGGGACTTCCTTTTTCCTTTGTGTTAACTGTGATTTATTGGCTTGGGTGCTTTAGCCTATCTGAAATTCATATCTTCAATTTTTACCTATTAGTTTAGTATAGTATCAGATAGAGGGAGTATTTCCTTATTTTAGCATTAGTTGCACTATGTCTATTAAAATTCAATGTTTGGTTTTAGAGGTGGTGGCTTAGATGGTCCATTAAGTCTACATATGTATCTGAGATAAAATATTATCAATAAAAATGATGATGCCTAGGTGCATCTTGACTAATTTGAATCATACCTGTATTTTATGTACAATATTCCTATGTACAGTAATAACCTCCTTTGATTTAGTACAGGACCAGTTATGAGCAGTTACTTTGCTAGTTGCTTTACAATGGTATTATGGGGAAGCTATGATTATCCCCTCTCCTAACACACATACTTTCATTGATTAGGAAATTAAAATTTGAGAGTTTAAGGCTACTCAGCTAAAAAGTGGCAGAGTTGAGACTTAATCTATGTCTCTTTTCATCCCATTTGCTTCTCCTTATTTGCACTTGTACTTCCTGCTTTCAGATAATGGCACTAGTAAATGATGTCATAGACTGCACTGGACTGGAAATGGGTTCTCTGATGAGCTTATTGTTAACAGATAAATCAAGTAAGGAGCTGACTGGTTTCTGAGGTCCTTTCCAGTTCTAAAGGTATAAACTATAAAAAACTGGACAGAGTTGCTTTGTTAGCTATTTAGTGTTTCATGTCTATCAATTATGTAGAATTAAAAAAAAATACTCAATGTAAAACTTTAGAGCAAATAACCTATTGAATATATTTTTTAATCTTTTACCAGTGGCCCTAGGATGATAAATTACCCAAGGCTTCCTTTGTATTTCAGACAGACTATGAGGGCCAAGCCAAGAAACTCCTAGAACTGATGGAAAACACAGATGTGATCATTGTTGCCGGAGGAGATGGGACGTTGCAGGAGGTATGGCTCTTTTCCTGTGTGAAACCATTTGGGTGAGGGAGATAGAAAGTTGATCTTAGAGCAGTGGCATACAATGGGTTATAATTTAAGGAAATTATTTCCTTGTAATCCATTTTTTGGAATTGTTTCTGAAACAAGTATAGCATTACTTTTTCTTCATACACTTTTTTTTAAAGTCTGATAAAATTGAATAAAACAGGAAATAAAATGGTGGTGGGTATGGTAAGCTTTTTATATTCTAAAGACTGTTATGACAATCATAGTTTCAATTATGAGGAAAGTTTCTTATAAAAGTAACAAATACAGAATCCTTTAAGATAGGCATCTGTCCATTTTCACTTCATTTCTATCACGTTTCAGCTCCTGAGAGCACATTAGGAGGCAGAGGTCTCCATATTCTGATGTATGCATCTACCTTTGTTCTGAAGTTCCATATCCTTAGAGCTTACTTTGGTCCAATAAGGACAGGAAGTATATTGTCCTGAACTGCTCTTCTTTTCTGAGCAATAGCCTAGAACCTCCATTATATATTGGAAACCCCATGATGAGCCTGGCACAGGCAGCCCTTCCACTCACCTTTCCATCCGGTGTACAATTCACATCTACACCTCTTCTCTGATTGCCTTTTGCCTTCATTTGGTGGTTTCATCGTGTTCAGGAATCAGGAGCTCACCGCAGACAGGGCACTGTCCTATGTGTTTGTTTCTTTAACTTTGTTTTTATTGATTTTAGAGAAAGAAGAAGGAGACGGGGGTAGAAAGAGAAACATAGATCCGCTGTCTCC
This sequence comes from Pipistrellus kuhlii, assembly GCF_014108245.1. NCBI lineage: Eukaryota > Metazoa > Chordata > Mammalia > Chiroptera > Vespertilionidae > Pipistrellus > Pipistrellus kuhlii. Next base: position 20,835,799 of record NW_023425405.1, read on the forward strand.
TGCATGCTACAACCCAGGCATGTGCCCTAATGGAATCAAACCCAAGACCTTTTGGTGCATGGGACAATACTCACCCACTGAGCCACTCCGGCCAAAGTTGTCCTATGTTTGACTTAACAATTATGTGAGCCTTAGTAAGCTTCTTTTAAAAGGTTGTGCTAATGATCTTGTAATTGTTTTTATGGCTTTTTAATGAAGTGTGAAAATACTGATAGCATGCCAACAAAGAATGAAGGAGACCTCCTGACAGCCCCATTTAATCCTAGAATGCAGTAAGGCAGGAGATGAAGGAAGAAGATGGGCTGCCTTTACTTTACAGAATCTTTTTAAGAAAGATACCAAATTGTACATTTGGTATGATCCAGTCATAAAAATAGACCCTGATAAAAAAGGAATTTGAGGGCAATGTACCAAAATATAAATGACTTTAATTGTAGTTATTCTGCATAGTGGGTTTATAAGGAAGTAATTTTTCTTCAGCTATTTTTCCAAAATATATGTACCATATTTTAAAATGAAAAATAAATTATGTAAAATTTGAAATAAAAAATATCTTTTCATAGGGGGATTGCTGTCCCCCGTGCCTTTACCTTCATCAGTGAGAAACATTTGTGGAGAGCAGGCATCTCGGAGTGCAGCCACAGGGTGTGTTTTTCCTATATGTGCACTTCATTGTGGCAGATGAGGCTCATGTATACAATTGATGTGAGCACACATTTAGACCCATATTCTAGAACTAAAACATAATTTTGCTAATATAATGTGGAGATTTTATAGTTATTTTATCTGAGTCTGGCCAGCATGGCTCAGTGGTTGAGCATCAACCTATGAACTAGGAGGTCAGAGTTTGATTCCTGATCAAGGAACATGCCTGGGTTGCAAGCTAGATCCCCAGTGTGGGCCGTGCAGGAGGCAGCCAATCAATGATTCTGCCTTGTCATTGATGTTTCTTTCTCTCTTCCTCTCCCTTTCTCTCTGAAATCAATAAAGATATATTTTTAGAAATAATTATTGTATCTTAGTCTTGATTGTACTATGGGCCTTCAGTCAATAAAATTTAAGTTAGCTGTGATCCTATTGGAGAATACTGTGTGCTTCCATAGCCAATGCATAGTTGACATAGTTTCTAGGAAGAAGTTTGTGGCCCATAAAAATTGTATCCAGTTCTTTTATGATAAAAGAAATACATGTTGTTCATAATTTTTTCTGTAACATTTATAGGTTGTTACTGGAGTTCTTCGAAGAGCAGATGAGGTGAGCTTTTAAGAAGAGTCATTGCGTCTTAGTTTTATGTTCCTGTTTTTTTAATATCTCTTTACTTCTTTTACCTTTCCCCCCATTTTGTATTTTAAGGCAGCACAAGTGTGGGTCCTTGGATTTTAGAAAGACACGTGGGGCTGTCAGTGTCCTCGGACACCTTTATTAGTCCGTGGCGGACTTAACTGCTCTGGGAATCCAGAGTATCCAACAGCTTTCACCAGGAGTTGTTTAAAACATACAACTTTTTATACAATCTTTTTCAGAGGATTCCTTTATAAATGAATTGTGGGATGAATATTTACATGGTGAAATCTAAAAAAAAAAATTAAGTAAAAAAGGCAGGCTGCCAAAGTATATTATACATTTCTGCAGTTTGAAAATGTAGAAAACAGATATATGTTAGTGGATGCCTGCTGTAGTAAAAGAGCAACAAAACCGGTGGAAAGGCATCACAGCCTTGGGATAATGGCTTCCTGGGGGCGGTGGGGGGGCAGGGGATGGCGAGAGGGGGAAGAGAGGGAGAGAGAATACGGCAAAAAGTAAGATTTGTTAAATTTTGGTGATGGGTGTATGAGTGTTCTACAGCAGTTTAAAATATCCCTTTGAGGATAATAGATCATCCTCAACATAGTCTTTAGGGCCTTACAGTGTCTCTTTGTGGCATTTAATTCAGTGGCTGTGCCATTACTTTCTGCTACATAAACTTACTGATCCCCTTTGCCCTAGTTATACTCGAGATAGTTTATAAAGCACTTTCCCTGTCATCGGATACTGTACATATGTTAGATATTTTTAGTTGAATTTTATCTGCAACTTTTTCAAATGTGACAACATAATAACACTGTCAAAAATGTGCATCCATTTAATATCTTTAAAACCCTCCTTTTTTTCTTTTTTTTCTTTTTACCAGATTTTGTTAAAGCAATTGCTATTAATGAGCCCCAAAATATTTCTTTCAGATTCAAAGTCCTGTCATTTTCGTGGACGGGCCTCCTTTTAGACATTGTGCTAGGCATGGCCCGATTGCTGGGAAGGGCCTGGGAAGGGACACAGGGATGTGGGCCCAGGTCACTTCAGTTACTTGTCTCATAGTAGACACATCTGTGCCTCTCTGTTAGCCTGCTTTTCTGACCATGACTTTCCTCTTCTTTCTCCCAGGCTGCCTTCAGCAAGATTCCCATCGGATTTATCCCACTGGGGCAGACCAGTAGTTTGAGTCAGACTCTTTTTGCCGAAAGTGGAAACAAAGTCCAGTATGTTGTCACTGTGGGATGTGGCATTTGTGGCTGAGCAAGGCTGGGAATGGGTGGTTTCCCTGTGGGATATGAAATTTTGTTCAGTTTTGATAGCGTGGATCCTCAAATCATTGAGAACACCTAGATCAGAGACTAACCTGTCAGTTCATTGGGAAGTTTCCCTGTTGGGTTGTGGGACCCTGGTGATCTGACATGAAGTTTCCAGGTCAGGTATGGAGGTGAATACTGAAATCCTTTTCAGTCATAAGGATGGCCTCCCTGATTCAAACTCTTTTAATACTTTTGCATTGTAAGATTCCCTAGTGAAAACAGGTGTGCACTAATCATTTGTTTGCTTTAAATATACCCGATGACAAATAGCAAGTCCCTTGTAAAAATGGGTCCAGTAGCCGTGGCTTCATTATCTTGATTGTATAAGTAGCTAAAACAAGGAAATTCAGTCACATTCTTTGGGGATCGCCTGACGTGGAAGGTGTATGGATATAGCAGGCAGGACGAGCAGTGTAGCCCTGACGTCTAAATTAAATTGCTGTGAGTCTATCAGTGTCTTCAGGAGTTGGGCAAATTGTATTGTTCGTTTCCATCCAAACCATTGTGTAGGAAAGCCCTTGTCTTCTGGGGAGATAGGAATCATGAGTTCAAGTCTTGAATTAGGGATTAACATGAACTGGAGCAGATGGTTCCCAGGCTCTCCTGGTCAGTTGCCTGACCTTTACCTAAGCTTGGTGAAACCTGAGGGACGGTCAGCTGAAGAATGTTTGTGGAATGAATTAATTAAAGTCTTATGATGTTTTTGGTTATAAACCTTTAGAATCAATAGCAATAATGATACACAGGTGATTTTCTTTCATTTTCTTCCCTTCATATTTGGATTAGGCTTGTTTTGTAGATTTATTTTTGCTATTGCAATTTTAGAAGTGATTTTATATCTTTTAATCCTATACATTCTCTATTTTTTATAAAAACCTGGGTTCGCATATCAAACACTAGACATAAACATAGACATATATCAGAGCCTTCATTGAAGCGTGTCAAACCTTAACTAATAGGGAGTGTTTAGCTCCTCACAGTCATGCTGAAGCCCGTTTCAGTTCACTGTCCATTCAATCCCAGCTTAGAATTTCTGGGGCAGTAGACATGGCAATGAATGACTCGAACAGTTTTGTTTACCCAAGATAAACCCCGTCTGGTTTAGGTCTTGGTTACTGTAGAGAGCTAGTCTTTCCCTTTGTATCCATAGTGACTATTTGAACTGCAGAGCCAACATTCTCAAATATGTCACCGATCAGGAGGGAGCCCATGTCCTCGGAGAACCCCTTGCCAATTTATGCCCAGCGTGGCCACCCTGAAGGTCTTCATAGCCTTTGGCTCTGGGGAGCTGATTTTCCCTGTGGTTATTATGTTGCTGCTTCTAGCACTAATTTAAAGATTTAGGAAACATAATTCAGAGCACCCCCCAGGGCTCTTAGGTAATTAAGTCAGACTGCCCAGCGTTCAGAATTGGGTGGACTCTGAACATGGCAGATGCCTGAGGCTATTGGTAAGAACAGGCTGTCAAGATTTGTACTGCTGTCAAGATTTGCTGTCCTACAATTAGTGTGGAAGGAATCTTGGATTTGAAGATTGCAGGTAAATTATCATTAAAAAAATCGCTGTAACGTGCTACGATGCTGATCTGTTTAGAACTTGACAGTTGTTGCTGGAGAATAAATTTAGGTTGCGTTTTAGCTGTCTTCTGCCAAGCAGTTTTGAAAAAATAATAATATAAGAAGGCTTTTTTTTTTTTTTAATAATAGTTGCAATATTTGTTGTTAAGGTCAGTCTCTCAGAAGCACTTCCTAAACCCTCGCAGTGTGCTAACTACTACGCAGAATACATACAGTGACTCCAACCCTTCCTACTGACTTCCTTCACAATTAACATATTACATCGGGGTCATCTAAACTTGTGGTACTGCATCTTGCTTTTTCCTAAATTGAATCTTATTTTCTAAACTGCTATCCACTTCATAGATAGTATCTGTTTTGGAAGGGAAAAATGGGGTAAAGGCACTGTGATAAAGGAATATGAGTAAGTAAAATAGGTTGTTTCTTATGTCCCAACTTGCTTACTAAGGAACCCAGAATATAATCTAAGCATTTGCATTATTGTGCATGTTCTTGGGTTTTAAGGTCTCTGAAGTTGTATCTAACTTTGTTAGCAATACTCATTCAAGTGGATGTGATTCAGCCTGACCACACCGAGGGGGAGGCCTACAGGCCTTCCACTATGTTTGTGTCAGTCGTTCTTTTATACTTCTTGTTCAGTGTTCTCAGTCTTTTGAAGAAGTATGTGTTTTTTTCCTTAGCCAATTATTAGTACTGTGGGTGGGAGTGTGTGTGTGTGTGTGTGTGTGTTGGGGGGGCTGTTGCTTATTTTTCACAATGTGACCATTTCCTTCTTATCTTCCAGGCATATTACTGATGCTACACTTGCCATTGTAAAAGGAGAGACTGTCCCACTTGATGTCTTGCAGATCAAAGTAAGTCCTTTCTTGTCTTTGAAAATATTAACAAAATAATACATATAAAACAAAATGTAACATTTCAAATGAGATCATGAAAACTGCAGGCCCTCTTCTTACCCTTTCTTACCCCAACTATAACTTCCCAGAGAAAACAATTTTTGCCTGTTTATTCTAGTCACCACAAATAAATATGCTTATGATGCTATTTTTAAAAATTGTGTTAAAATATACATAAAATTTACCATCGTAACCACTTTTAAGTGTCCAGTTCAGCACTGTTAAGTATATAATATTAGTTTTTGACTTATAAATTTTAGACCTTATCTCTTGGCCTCTTTGTTATACATAAGAATTGCTCTGCATCTCCTCCCAATATAGTTGTCACTATTTTTAGTTCCTTTATTGATTAACTTGGTACCTCAAGTATTTCTCTGTCTCACATGGCTGTTTTGAGTATCAAAAGAGCTAATAGCTCTGACTGGTGTGGCTCAGTTGGTTAGAGCAATGGTCAGCAAACTCATTAGTCAACAGAGCCAAACATCAACAGTACAACTATTGAAATTTCTTTTGAGAGCCAAATTTTTTAAACTTAAACTATATAGGTAGGTACATTGTTATTAACTTAATTAGGGTACTCTTAAGCTGGCCTTTGCTAAGAACTCAAGGGACCAAAGAGCCGCATGTGGCTCACGAGCCGCAGTTTGCCAACCACTGGGTTTGAGCATCGTCCCATACCCTGAAAGGTGGTGGGTTCCAGTCCTAGTCAGGGGACATACCCAAGTTTCAGGTTAAATCCGTAGTCAAGATGTGCATGGGAGGCAACTGATCAATATTTCACTCTCACATCAATGTTTCTCTCTCTTTCTCCCACTCTCTCTAAAATTAATTTTATTTTAAAGCATGTTTTTGGGTAAGGATTTTTTTTAAATTGAATAAAAAGAGCCATTAAATATAAAGCACTTAGGACAGGGCCTGATTTCATCTTACCTATTTGCATGGTGGCCTCCTCTTTCTCCCATGTTCTGCTGATGGTAAAATCCTTTTTTTGTTCCATCTGTCCTTTTCTGGGGCTTGTCATTCTTTGAAATTCGGGTTACTTGGTTGTCTTACAATCTCAATCTGCAGGTGGGCATAAGAAGAAGTATGATTTTGTTAGATTATCTGGCTTTTCCTCATTTTGAGGACTGGAACAATGTTCTTTGTAACTTCCTATATCTTAGATGGGAGCAGAATTTCCCATTTTTCTATTGGGCTGTCTCATGTTTTCTGAGTGATTTGTAGATGAACTCATGAATTGTGTTAGAAATATATTTGCTAGCTATGCATATACACTTAGTGGTCAGATTATTATCTCTGAACGCATAATAATCTGGCCACTCAGTGTGTGTGTGTGTGTGTGTGTGTGTGTGTGTGTGAGAGAGAGAGAGAGAGAGAGAGAGAGAGAGAGAGAGAGAGAGACAGAGAGAGAGAGAGAGACAGAGAATTAGGGTACTCCTAAGCTGGTCTAGTGCATGAATTCATGCATGGGTGGGGGGTCTGGGCAGCCTGGCCAGGGGGAGAGGACATGGTGGGTTGGCCTGCCTGCCTGCTGGCCCAACTCCTGGTTGAGGGGACAATTTGCATATTAGCCTTTTATTATATAGGATATTTACTGAGTGGCCAGATTATTATGCATTCAGAGATCAGAATAATCTGGCCACTCAGTGTATATTGCTTAGAACCAGTAACACCCAAAGCAGTCAGCATCCTGGCACCCAAATTTTGGTCTGTAAAGCCATTCTCTAAGATGAGTTATCAGGACTCCGTGAATGGCTGGCTTTCAGAGGCAGGACAAGGAAGTACTCAGAAACTAAAAGAGGCAACACAGAAAGATATAGAAGACAGCCTGATGGTACCCAACTGGCCAGTTTTGGAACATTTGGAACATTAAAAAGAAGTATAATGCAATGGATAATACATTAAAGTAAAAATGAAAAATCCATAGTGATATTACAGAATAGTTGCCAGTTTGTAAATACAGAAGGAATGATAGAGTGAGAGAATTACCATTTTGTAATCACCATGAAGTCATTGATTCAGGCAGAGATCCTCAATAGCTGCTAAAACTATTAGATAAATGGTTGTTGGGGAACAAATACTCTTACAGTATCAAAGATTACTTAGTAATTACAAAGGGAACATATGCCTTAATATAACTGCCATCCTAAATTTTACTATTAGCTATATAGTGTAGGCCAGTGGTAGGCAAACTCATTGGTCAACAGAGCCAAATATCAACAGTACAACGATTGAAATTTCTTTTGAGAGCCAAATTTTTTAAATTTAAAATATATAGGTAGGCACATTGTTATTAACTTAATTAGGGCACCCCTAAGTTGGCCTTTGCTAAAAACTGAAGGGGCCAAAGAGCCACATATGACTCATGAGCTGCAATTTGCCAACCACTGGTGTAGGCTGTAGGCATATTTACAATTGGTGAACCCATGAGTTTGCATTGTTCTTGGTATTTGGACTTCCACCTCATTGGTTACAATAAACATAATTTAAGTTCCAATTGAGTCTTTAGCATATAATAAAGCTAAATTGTTCTCACAAAATGGAAGGACTGTGCTAAAATTCTAACCTAGCAAAGTTACTACAGATCAGCATCATGAAGATATTTAAAAATATTATTACTCAAGAAGGTGAATATGGACATATCTTAATAATTGAGTGATTTAAAAGTTTGCTGCTTTAGGTTGGATCCCCAATCAAGATGTGTTTGGGAGGCAACTGATTGATAATAGATATTTTCACACTCATATTGATGTTTCTCTCTCTTTCCCTCTCCTTTCCTCTCTCTCTAAACTAATGTCACCCTGTACCTGCTTATCTGGTACCAAGTGTGAGGAGTAATGCATTCCAGAGTAACTAGGAATTAACTGGAAATGATTTTATTATATATCTTGTTATATATATTCATACTTTTAAGGAAAGTCCATCATGGAGCATAAACTCTCGGAAGTGGCTCCATTGTGTATATTTTCTATGCATGGCTTATCTCACTGACTTACTGGAAACTTGCTGATTATAATATGTATATGCAATATTTCACTATAAAGCATTGGACCAAATTCAAATCACTTCGTGTTCTGACTTACTACAACAAGCAGCTGGCTGTATTTTCACATATTCAGGTGAACTCTTCTAGAGTGCCAGGATTCTGATCTTACTTGAGAGGCCCTGTCCTTTTAAAGGGGATGCAGGCTCAAATCCTCTGGGGCTCAAGCAGGTGTATGAGCAGAAGTTCTGGCAGATCCGACATCTAAAGGGTCAGGAACCAGAATAGTTAGGCACTCCTTAATTTCCAGGCTGAAGTATGATAGCATGTCTGTCCCCTTGCCAGCTGGTTTATGATATCTAATAGATAAAAATTAGTTTCATTAGAGTATGGTTTATTCAAGTACTTTTCCTGAACACTCACAGAATTGATTTCTTAAATTGTGAACATCCTTTTATCAATAGAATTTGTTTGATGAAAAGTAGACTGTGGTCATTTGCAGGGTACTTACCTGTAGACAGTTCCAAGCTATTGTCAGCATTATTTTAAATTACATGTGTTTTACTTCAGGGTGAAAAGGAACAGCCCGTGTTTGCAATGACTGGCCTTCGGTGGGGATCCTTCAGAGATGCCGGTGTCAACATTAACAAGTAAAGGATTACTGTATGGATTGTGATGACTTTTTTGAAATCTTTTTATTCTGTTCCTGTCTCTAAAGTGTCATTATACATTGATCTTCCAGGAATAGATGTGGTGGGTCTGCAGGTTGACTTACCTATGATTTGCATCTTGTGCATCAGAGGTTTGCATCTTGTGCCCAAAGGTTGGGGGAAGTTCTGGTTTCCTCCACACTGGCTTGGTGGTGGCCAAGGAGGAGGGGGGACCTGTTTCTAGAAGTGCTGCTCAGGCTCACCCTAGACTGAAGGGGAACTAATGGCCTGTCACCCTGCACCTGCTTATCTGTTACCAAGTGACAGGCACTGCTGGGCCACAGCCTCGGCAGCTTCCCCAGCCCTAGCTGGAGGACTCCCTGAGAGCTCTTTTGGAAGGCTGGCAGGTTGGGAGACCACAGGCTGCCTCTTGGAAGGAAAGGTGGCTGCTTGGTTGTTGGTAGATGGAAGGAACAGGCCTGCTGAGACAGTGACTAGAGGGCTGTCGCTGGCTTTTAATGGGAATGGACTTAATTTTGGAAAATTCATGTGTAACATGGAACTCTTGGCTGGGAAAATGGCTGCATCCTGTCTGTTTGAGGGGGAAGGAAAGGACAGGCAGAGGTCTCCTGAGACGGGACCCAGAGAGCCGCTGTGTGAGGCTCATGTCACACCTGGTGGGTGTTGATTTTGAGCTTTCCGAAAAACAGGCTTACAATTTCAGAACAGTTTGAATGGATTAGGATGGATCTCACACACAGCTTTATCTTTCACTTCATGGGCATTCCTGCCACAATTTCTCTGCAGATTTCTCTTGCTGTTCACTCATTATTCCTGCTAATGATGTTCCCGACACTGGAATGTCAACAGAGATGTTACTGTGTTGTTTGAATCTGCGTTATTTGATAGTTTCCATCTTTTTATTTGCAAGTCTGCTAGGAGTACCTTGTGCTTGATCTGTAATGTCAGATAATACCAGCAATTCACTGAGACGAATAGCTTAGTTTTCCCAGAAAAAAATCTGGTGAGGACAAATTACTTTCAAGTATGTTGATCAATAGTTACACACAAGCATAGGTCAGCCCCTTTTAGAACTATCTCACTCACATGCCCATATTTTGATTTCTGAACAATGGATTTTAAAATTCCACTTGTTATGTAATACCTCAACTAGGACCATCCTTACAGTTGCTCTGTGTATGAAGAAACACAGAAGGGGCAAGAAATGACTTTTAACTGGCCATGCAAGGCGACCAGCATAGTGACAAAATTTGCTCTTGGTAGATATGAAGGTAACTGCAGACATTTGGAAATAAAATGCCTTCATTGGATGTATTGTATTTCTATATGGCTATCCAGGAGATGAAGCAAATCATAACATTAGCTGAAAAATGCTTAGCATGGCTCCCCATGGCTCCCTGGATTGTCTCCTCAGTCTTGCATTCAAGGCCCACCTTAGTCCATCACCACCCCTGATTGCACAGTTATATATATTTCCTTTTAAGCTTTTGCTCTGCTCTTATCCTCAACGTTTCCTGCACCCTGGCCACTCCTTTTGCCTAGAATGAGTTCTTTCCTCCATCATGTATGTATCTAAGTCCAGTGCCTCTTTCTAAAACACACGCTATACTGTGTGCTCGTGCCATTTGTTATACAAGCATGGCCGTTCCAGTGGTTTTAAGCCCTTAATGATTTCTGTCCCTTCTTGACTCTCCTTTCCAATAAATAGTAATCAGTTTATATGGAATCCTATATATTTATATAGTTGTCTACTGTTTTCTGTTACTTTTTTGGGCTATATTTTCTCAGATTATAAGCCCTCAAAGGCAGGAATTTATACTCTATATTTCTTTAGTTTTCTCCACAGCCACTAAATAAATGCGTATTGATGAGAATCAAATAGGGAGAAGTTAAGATGGGCTGGTTGTAACATATAAATTTTAAGAGGAATCTAATTTTTACCACTTTTCCAATTCCAAGGAGGCACCTTTCTCTCTTCAGCAGCTTTTATGTATTTCGCAATATGAAGTAGACCCTCTTCACTCTCAGGTTTTATATTTGCTGTTTTAAAGTTGCATAACACGAGCAATGTGAAATTATGTTGCTTCATAAATTTTAATGGTATGTTTGTGTGAAGAAGACACATTTAGCTTGTGGGTAACACATCAGGTCACCAGCATTGCATCTCATTGTGGCTTTGTCATGCTTTACTCAGTGCTCCTTGGATGTATACTCAGCTATATTCTGTGGTTAAGGATGCGATACTTATGAATTTAGAGATTCAAGGAGACTCTGATTATATATCCCTCCTAAATTGCAAGGATCTATCTCCTGTGTAACTAATTGCATACTGTTTGACATGGCATTGAAATTCAGATTTAAAATGTTCCATAATACTCTTTTATGCTGAGCCATAATCCCCAGGCCTCAGCAGACACTCTTAGTAGGGGTGTAATTTCTATCATGTTGATCATTCCTTTAATATTCTAATTAGATTTTTATCTTGATCTTTCTCAGGTACTGGTATCTTGGGCCCCTAAAAACCAAAGCAGCACATTTTTTCAGCACTCTTAAGGTAAATGCAGTTTATAATGTAGAAATGTTCCCTAAGTTATTTTGTTGTTATAGCAGGATGGTATATTTGGGTATTTTAAAAATTATTTGTATCTGACAGATGTATCTGACATGCTCTAGTATTAAAATGGGGGATATTTACTTACATACAAGTTCAGAAAGCATTTCTCGTATACCAACTCATTCCTTCCATTACCATTTTCTATTAAAATTTTTTTAATAAGTTTTTATTGATTTCAGAGAGAGGAAGAGAGAAGGAGAGAGGAAAAAGAAAACATCAATGAGAGAGAAGCATCGATCAGCTGCCTCCTGCACACCTGCTTCTGGGGATCAGGCTGAAACATGGGCATGTGCTCTGACTGGGAATTCAACTGGCAACTTCCTTGTGTCTGGGACAATACTTAACCAACTGAGCGACACTGTCCAGGCGTTAATTTCTTTTTTATATTTTACTTTCCTTTGTCTCTTCATTCACTCTCTCTGGTCAGATAAACCTTGAAAAGAATGATCTATATCTCATCAATCATTTGCATGTTTGAATTAGTATCTAGAAATGAAGATTTGTGTCTGAATATATATTATCATACAGGTTTGATATATTTCCCTGATTAAGACTCAATTAAGTTCCCACTATTGTAATATTAATATAACGGGTTTCAAACCATGCTAACCCAATAGGGGTGGTGGTTACTGTATTTGTCAGTCCAGATATAGGACATTTCCATCCCCAGAGGAGGTTCTGTTAGTGGTGCTGCTCTAGACTTTATACTGAAAAACGTTCACATGGAGAAAAACTGAACAGTGTATGTGAATGAAAATACTAATATGTATCATCCTTACATGTGGACTACACAGTGTTCAGCTTTTATACAAATCAAAGTAATATATTCACAATTTAACTGGCTGATCTGAGGACAGGCAGATGAAGTGAAAAGTTTGGTTATGTTAATATTCAGATTATCATGTGGTTTTCTAATTAAGGAGGTAGTATATGTCCATTGCAAAACATTGCTCCCTTTACCTTTCAAATAAATTTCTTTTAATAAAATGCATAATTAACTATTGCTCACAGGAATCATTTCATTGGTGGAATAATGAGTCCATTTAGAAAGAAATCTAGTAACTATATAGTTAAGTTGTAGAACCTGAGAGAATCAAACTATTCCAACTATTTCTTCATCAAGCAATTATTGAATATCTGTTGTGTGGCAAGCACTTCTATGTGCTTGGAATGCAGACTCCAATAAGATAGGTTTCTGCCTTCAAGAAGTATGCATGTGCTGAGAGTGAAGTACAAGTAAACCAATTTGGCAAGTGTGATGAGAGAAACATAGAAGGACTAAGATGGAGGAGAGAGGAGGGTGCCCACCTCTGAGAGCAGCAGTCTTCACAGGGCAGGTGCCATTTCTAAATACTGAATTATCTGTAGGACTGGATAAAGGGCGTTCTGGGGGGGGGGGGGGGCGGGGCGCGACAGGATGTTTGAAGTCACAGCGATGAAACCTGGTCTTTCAAATGGCAGTAGCATGGCCGGAAAGGGACTTTGACATTTATTGATAAAGCACTGGTGGGGACTTATTGAGTCTTAGGGAAATAACAACAGCAGATCTGCATTTTAGAGAAATCTTTTGGCAGCAATGAGGACAAGAGATTGTATGGGTAGCTAAAGGCAAGGGCATCAGAAGATTTTTAAAGTAATTTGGGTGAGAGTGATCATGAGGTGTAGACTGAGGTGGTAACAGAGGGCATTGACAACAGAGATGGATTAAAGAGATACTGAAGTGGAATCCTCAAAGTTGGAAAGTCTAGGATTCTTAGATTTCTGGTTTGATGGACCACAGTTTGGTAACTAAAAGCTTTCCATTAATGTTGATATTATTGGCTTAAGATCACGTTGGTGAAGGAAGATGAAATTTTCAGTTTGGCACATACTGAGTTTAACATACCTTTCGTCAGACAAGTGGAGGTACAGTTGTGACTTAGGTACAGAATTCAGCAAAGAGATGTGGGCTGAAGAAATAATTTAAATGTCTGACACATATGAGTAGTGTCAGACATTTAAATGTGGGTTTGGTGAAGTTACTATTGAGAGAATAGATGGTCAGAAATAGCCCTAGGAACCAGGGAAGATGCCTGAGAAGTGCTCAGAGGAAGTGAAGGAGAGAATACTGATATAAGAGCCAATGGAAGAGAGACTTTCAGGAAGAAAGTGAGATTTCAAGATTCAATAGCAAAGAGTAAGTAAAGACAAAAATATCCATTGAATTTGGTAACCTCTGAAGGTTTGGTAAGTGGAGGGGCTGAGCCATACTGAAGAAGATCAAGGAAATAAACAGGAAGGTAAAGTGGAGACACCAAGGGTAGGCAACTCCTTTAAGAAGCTTGGCTTTGAAGGGAAGTGAGAAAGGCAAAAGCTAGTGGGAAAAATTGGATCAAAGGAGTGTTGATTTTTTTTAGATGGAAAGATATGCATGTCTTTATACCACGAAGCAACAGGGGGGGAAAGGGGGAGGGGAAGAGGTGAATGAAAGAGAAATAGCATGACTAAGTTGGCAGAATCCATGAACAGGTATAAGGGCATGGGATCTAAAGTACTGGATTAGCCTTGGACAAAGAGACACTTCTTCCTTGAGACAGGAAAGAAATGAAGGAGTGGACCAGATGAAAACAAACAGGGAGAGTTAAGGCAGTTTTCACTGAGATCCTGGTATTCTCTCTGAAGTGTAGGAAGCAATGTGACCTATTGAAAATGAGGTGGTGATAGTGATGATGGTATGGGGAATTTAAAGATGAAGAAAATAGAGAGGTTTAGGACCATTATCCGGTGACATTGAGGAACTGAGACCAAAAATTGGTTGTGGCACAAATATGCTTGCTTGGGTGATTGTTTTCCCTGTGTCAATGCTTAGCAGGAATATTTTCCCCCTCCAATAATGCTGAGCCCTGATCAAGTAGTTCAGAAACCTAGTGACAAGATTGATAAAGAATTGGGGCTTCTTAGAGCATGTATTGTAGAAAACTAAAGACATGAGAAGGCCAAAACGATGGAAAAAGAGCATTAAAGTAATTCACTGACAATTAGGTGCTGAGGGAAAATGGTGTGGTCAGGGACTGGACTTCTCCGTGTGATAGAAAACTTGGGTGTGGGCAGGATCTTGAGGGGTGAAAAAATAACTTCCCTTCCTTCCTCTTCTGAGTTTGAACCAAGTTATAAAAACAAATACAGGAGCAGGCAGATGGAGATGAAAATATTAGCTTTAGAAATGTCAGCATTTCTAAATCAGAGTGATGTTCACAGCTGGGATGTGTGGTCACTGTCTGATTTAACAATACCCCAAACGGAATTTGTCCATTCGATACATCTCCTTTAGGGCAGACTGCCATAGTGAGCTCATTGAGTGACAAAGCAGCACACGTGTGAGGGGCTGGGTCCATGCATTGAGAAGTAAGAGATGGAGTGAGAAAAATCAGAGTTGTTTCTCTTTTGTAATTCACCCATGAAAACTTGAGAACGGGGATTAGTTTGCCCAAAAAGATATATTGAGCACAAAAGAATCAACCAGATAAGTAAATTGTGGGGTATGATTACTGGGGTATAGATGCCCAAGATGGAATAATTTTGGGTGGCAGGAAGGACCAGATGTGGCTGTGGAAATGAGCAGCTGTGGTGAATGAGAGATGATATTGAGGGCTAGGCTGTTGTTTTAGTTGTCCTGTGCACACTGTTGAAACCCAGGACGACACTGGACTTGGGGTGCAGGAAGTAGAAGACAAACATCTAGAGTATGAGCATGATGGTCTTTGAAGCAGGAGGAGCCTGGAACTGGGTTGCAAGGCTGGGCTGCATCATTCTGGCAGCTGTGGGGAAGATGATTCCAAAAGTGAAGAAAGTATTGATGCAACTGAATTCTTCAGTTTCTTTTATGTGTCATCATAGTATACCAAAGATAAATTTGTCCTGGGTAGATTCTATGCTCATTCTTATTGGGGTTTGTGGACAAGTATAAACAATTGTTGATAATCTATTTTGATCTCCTCTATTCTCCATGTGACAGATCAGTGGAGGCAGCAGTCACTGAGTTCATGGTTTTCAAGATAGGCCTTTAATAGGAAAAGAAAACCTGAGGATTCCATACTCCAAATTAGAGACAGTTCCATCCAGTGAGAAATGAGTGCTCTGACCGGGTTGGCTCAGTGGATAGAATGTCAGCCTGAGTACTGAAGGGTCCCAGGTTCAATTTTGGTCAAGGGCATGTACTTTGGTTGCAGGCACATCCTCAGTGCGGGGGGGTGTGCAGGAGGCAGCTGATCGATGTTTCTTTCTCATCAATGTTTCTAACTCTCTCCCTCCCTTCCTCTCTGTAAAAAAAAAATCAATAAAATATATTTTAAAGATATTAGTTGGCTTTCTTGCAGGTGTAGGTAGAATACTAACCTTTACATAGAGAAACTCCCATGTGTTCATGACAAATGTTTTTCTCTCTTCGCTTTAAAAGGAGTGGCCTCAGACTCATCAAGCCTCTATCTCATACACGGGACCTAAAGAGAGACCTCCCAGTGAAGCAGAAGAGACCCCTCCACGGCCCTCTCTGTACCGGAGAATATTGCGAAGACTTGCATCGTACTGGGCACAACCGCAGGACGGTGAGCAGGCGGTCGAAGATTGAGAGCTCTGGTCAGTTCAGGTTTGCCTAAAGCAGACTCCAAAATCAGCTTCAGGCTGACCTGGAGCAGATGCCTCTCAAGGCCATTGTAGTCAGCTTTCTGTGCGCCACAAAGCAGGGCCCAAGCCAGTACAATGTCCTGTGAAGGGGACACCCAGGGACATTTGAGACAAATAGTGGCTCCCTCTTTCAGGCACTGACCTTTATGTATTTCTGGCTGTGTTGGTAGGATGTTTCAGGCAGAGACTCATTCTGAGCCTGGCACGTTATCCCATGTGTAAGAAATATGCAGTGAAGAAAAAGGTGGAGTCAGCAGACCACCGGAGGCCAGCTAGCAGCTGGCATCTGGCTGTGGGTGGTGGAAGGTGAAATGTTAATGGGAGAAATTGACCTGTGTCTAATACATTAACACAGGCATTTCCAAGGAGGTAAACCCTGAAGTCTGGAGAGATATGCAGCTGTCCACCATTGAACTGTCCATCACAACACGGAACGACCAGCTTGACCTAACGGTAAGTGTGCTTTCTGTTGGTATCTGGGAGAAGTGACAAAGGTGACATGCTCTTCCACCAATTCAGTATTTTTACTTTTACCCTGTGGCAGTAGAGAGGAAGGAAAAATAGCAGTAAGAAGAAACAACTGAGTAAAGTAGTGGCTGAAAGCTTACGAAGATTGATCACATATTCTGGGCATTGCTTAGTAGAAAGACTGAGGGCCAGAGACCTTTATAATGAAGAGTTAGCCTGCTCTGATTTGTCACAGGAATAAAAAGTCATGGAACTTTCACTTGAGTGGCTATATTAAATATGTACCTTGGTTGCAGGCACATCCCCAGTAGGGGGTGTGCAAGAGGCAGCTGATCGATGTTTCTCTCTCATTGATGTATCTAACTCTATCCCTCTCTCTTGCTCTCTGTAAAAAAATCAATAAAATATATATTTTTTAAAAAAGAATCAAATGTAAAGAACTAGAACCATTAAAGCTCTCGAGCAAAATCTAATTATCAATATAAACTTGGGGAAGACCAGGCCTTTCTGGAACCCAAGATAAAAACCATATTGATATATTTGTCATGTATTATTAAAAAGAAACGATAGACAACATGTTTAATGACAAATTGTGGGAAGTAATAGAATGTGATAGACCAGGAGTTAATAGCTTTCCTTGATAACAGACTCCTTAGGATAAATCAATAAGAAATGGACTAAAATAGACAGTAGGCAAAGGGCAAGAATAAAATAGACACTAGGCAAAGGGCAAGAATAGAAATTCACAAAATAAAGCTGGGGGGGGAAAGCATATATTTACTGAATATATACTACATGCTATGCCCCATTTTTAGAATTTTACATATCAACCTTCATGTCTACATTAGTAGGTAGATATAACTTTTAGCTGTATTTCATAAGTAAGGAAACAGAACAGATGCTGAACATCCAAGAAATGCAAATTGAATAGTACTATTGAACTGTCATAGATTAAAAACCATGCTAGTGTTCAGGCTAGGGAAATGGGCAATCTTGCATATTTCTGATGGGAACATAAATCAGAACACCCTTCCTCAGTGGCATCTTGGCTGTATATATGAAGCATCTAAAATATAATCATACCCTACATTAGTCATCAAACTAATACTTAATGTAGACAGTCCCTTATTTCTTACAGCATGGACTTCTGGAAACGTTGGTGAATGTGAATGGCTTAAAAAGATAGGTTCTGTTCTGGAGGGATTCAAAAAAGAAAGATAAGATTTCTAATTGTACATGTCCTTTTATACCCAATCTCTGATAATATGTATTTCCAGTACTTTGTTCATGTTCTTTAACACCGTTTGTTCTTTTCTTTGATGATTGAGTTCAGTGAGAGCGATTGTGGCTCCAGATTAGCCACATGCAGCAGGCTGAGTGAGTGCTTTTATCTCTGTGGCAATTATAAAAGTATATGATGCTGTGCGTCTTATCACTAGTAGCAGCACATTCATTTTTTTTTATACCTCTTTGTAAAAATAAAAGCAACTGCAATAAAATATTCAGAGACAATGAAGCTGCCAAGTCATAGCTCAGAACGTTCCTTTATCATTTAAAGATGTATATTCAGAGTCTCAAAAGAAGCGTCAGGGGTGTGGAATGTGTGAAAATTAGGATCTCTTGTGCGACTGACTATGCTCTGTATAACAGCAGAACATATGAAACAAGCTAATCGGGGGACTGATTCAATCCACTTATTTAAAAGGTTGTCTCTGTATTTACTGACATGGAACGATGATCATCATGTATTGTTAAGTGAAAACCTGGTTAAATTGATTTACACCAAATGATTCCATTTTTATTTTGAAAAGAAATACTTCTCCCTATAAAGCAGTTTTGTGAATGGTAGAGGTAAGGCCCCAATTTTATATTCTTTCCATGTAGAAAGCTAGTGTTGAAGAACCACTTATTCACATGTCTACCTCACCTCACACACACACACAACACTGATTGCAAAACCTGTCAAACATTAAGTGTCTGCATAATAATAAGTGGAAATGTCCGTAGTTTCTCTATTCAGTTGCTCTATTTTCCTATAGTTGCACTAGTTCTGAGCTTAATTAGTATTGTTTTACAGGTCCACTTTTTTCTTATTTTTAAAGAGTCTCCTAGCTATTCTTGACTCTTTGACTTTTATAAACCCCTTGGTTGTTTATCAAGTTCCACATAAAAATCTGTTACACTGATCAGAATTACATTGAACCTGTAGATCAAATGACATTTCTACAATATTGACTCTCCTATTGACTGAATGGGCATAGCTCTATATTTATTTAGATTTGTATTGTTTTATTGAATTTATTGGGATGACACCAGTTAACAATTATATGTTTCAGGTGTAAAATTCTCTGATACATCATCTGTATATTGTACTGTGTGTTCCCCACCCCAAGTCAAGTCCCCTTCCATCACCGTTTTACTCCCTTTACCCTCTCCTACCCTCCCCCATCCCCTGCCACTCTGGTAATCACCATACTATTGTCTATCTCAGAGGGTTTTTGTTGTTTTTTGTTTCTTGTTTCTTAATTCTTCCACCTTTTTCACCCAGTCCCAAAACCTCCCTCCCCTCTGATAACTGTCTGTCTGTTCTGAGTCTATTTCTGTTTTGTTATTAGATTCCACATATGAGTGAAATCATATGGTACTTGTCTTTCTTCTTTCACTGCCTCATTTCACTTAGCATAATGCTCTCCAAGTCCATCTATGCTGTCACAAAGGGTAAGATTTCTTTCTTCTTAATGGCTTAGTATTACATTGTGTAGATTTTCAATGTCCTTCAATGAAGTATTATAGTTTTCTTTTATAACATTTTGTCTTTGCTGTGTGTGTGTGTGTGTATGGTAATCTTTTTGATATGACTGTAAACACTATTGCCTAAAGTTTCATTTTTTAACTATCTGATTTAGTAGAATTTATAATTGATTCTTTTTGTATCGATGTTAAATCAGCAGACTAAATTCTAGTCATATTAAGTTTATGGATTCCTTTGGATTTTATATTGATTTAATTACATCATCTGCAAATAGTGCAAGTTTTGTTCTTTCCTTTCAAATACTTGGCCTTCTAATCTTATTTTACCTACCACATTGGCTAGGACCTCAGCAGAATGTTGAATATAAATAGTGGTAGAAGCATTACTGCCTTATTCCTGCTGCGGAGAGAAAGGTTTCATTGCTTTGTTCTTGAGTGTGATGGGTTTTTTGTAGATGCTCTTTATAAGATTAAGGAAGTTCCTACTATCCTCGTTTGCTAAGAGTTTTTTTCATGTGTGGGTATTTAACTGTGTCAGGAACTTTTCCAGCATCTATTGAGATAAGGTTTTCTCATTTATCTGTCAATGCAGAACAACACATTGATTTTTGTAATCACACTATTTGCAAAGGACAAATCCTAGATTTGTATGTATAACTGTCTATGTAACCTGTCCTCTTAGATATTTAATACACATTTCGATCTCAGCATGTCCAGAACTGAGCAACTGATTCGTTCCCTGAAACCTGACTTATCCACTCTTCCCTACAGTTGTGGTTGCCTGTAATTCCAGTCTTTCATTTGTTTGGGCTAGACATCTCGGAGTCATTCCTGGCTGCTCTTTCTCTTCACATCAGTCTTTGAGGAAGTCCTGGTGGCTTCACCTAAATACTTTCAACTCTTCACTGGATCTCCCCGCTACCTGATCCAAGCCAGGCAGCAGGTCCCTACATGGTCTCCCACTTCTTCCTTCTCCTCCTTTATTCTAAACATGGTAGCCTGAGAGATCCTGTTCACATGAAGCCAGATCTTTCTCTGCTTAGAACTTTCCTGTGGCTCCCATTTCACTCTGCCTTACAGTCCATTCCATGGAATGTCTATGAGGCACTGTGCGCTATTTCCAGTCTCCCCTGGCTTCACACAGGTATCCCCTCACCATCTCATCTGGCCATGCTGGCTCCTCGATCTTCTTTCATTTTTGTGTGGATCACTCTCCCCTAGACTAGTGGTCGGCAAACCTGGGCTCTCAAGCCACATGCAGCTCTTGGCCCCCCGAGTGTTCTAACGTCACTTCTTCAAAATAGGCTCATCCAGGCCGAAAACTGTCTTCTACACATGGGCCATGAAGTTTCAATAGCACTGTACGTACGTGCCCGCATGTGGTATTTTGTGGAAGAGCCACACTCAAGGGGCCAAAGAGCCGCATGTGGCTTGTGAGCCGCGGTTTGTCAACCCACTGCCTTAGACCTAGATTCTCTAAGTGTGGGCCTAGATCAGTAACAGCAGCTTCACTTGGGATCTTTTGTTAGAAACAAAAATTCTTGGGCCTTGCCCAGATCTACTGAACCATCAACTCTGAGCATGGGGTTAGAGTCTGCTTTTTAACAGGCCCTCCAAATGATGCTTGCTGAAGTTTGAGAACCACTGCCCTGGATATCCACACTAATTTTCTCACCTTCAGGTGTCTGCTCACAGGCTATCTTCTCAATGAGGCCCATGTGGACCCTCTTTAAAAGTATCAGTACCACACCAGTGTCACTTGGTGTTCCTTCTTTCGTTTTTCTAATAGACTCTAACACTCTGTGTTCTAATCTCTATATATAAAAGTCTAAGCAGCTGTTCTACCAGTAACATGCACTGACCACCAGGGGCCAGACATTCAATGCACAGGCATGGAAACATGGAACAGACTGATGAATTTCAGAGGGAAGGGGGAAGGGCAGAAAGCAATCAACCAAAGATCTTATATGCATACTAGAGGCCCAGTGCATGAATTTGCATACCTGTGGAGTCCCTCAGCCTGGCCTGGGGATCAGGTCGAAACCAGTAGTCTGACATTCCCCCGAGGGGTCCCGGGTTGTGAGAGGACGCAGGCCAGGCAGTGGGACCCCAATGGTACACGAATCCATGCACCAGGCCTCTAGTGTACTCTATAATTTGCCATTTATGCCATATATATTCATTCCACAATTTACTATTTTTATACTGGTATATTCTAGCATACTTGTAATATGCTCTAGCATTTGAATTTTTAAGTTATGGTTGCTTTTTTGTTTTGTTTTTGTTTATCCTCTCCAGTCTCTCTGATAGAATGTAAGTACTTCATAGGCAGAAATTGTTGGGGGTTTTTAGCATCTAGAGGAATTCACTCAGCAAGTCGATTGATGCTAAATAAAAGATGAATTTAGAGCAAAGTCACCTCTGTTTTGTAATTGCCAGTTGAGAGATAAAGTTATGCTCTCGTCTGGCTTTTAATCTTTGGCAAAAGCTGTCAGAGGCCTGCGGGTTATCCTGGGGCTACAGATTTTGAACTAGTCCACAAAGAAGCAAACCTCTATTTGAAGCAGACAAGGAAGGAGTGACGGGACTGAATTTCAGAGGGCCCGGTGTGTACTGCTAGCCACTGACTGCTAGTAAATTGGGGGAGTGATATTAGAACTGAGTCTATTTTTATAGCCACTTCCTTGTAGTTCAGCTCTCCCAGAACTTTCTATGGTTGGAATGGAAAGTCCTTAAAGCATTACCATGTCATAAGTGGATTGCTTCTCCTAAGCTCTGGCTTCACACCAAATCTGCGTGTACAGCATTTAGAGACATGGAGCCCTACCCAGCACGCTGCTGAAGCAGGTGTGGTGTGATGCTGACGTAGAGTAAGACCTTCAGGGATAGTGGGCTGAAAGCTTGGCCTGCAGGGGAGTGAATCCTAGGGACTCTTAACAGCTTTGATTATTTGTGACAGAACTTCACAAATCTCCCACTCTTAGTTTTGACAAACCTCCAAATCTGAGTTTTTATTTATCTTGTATATGTTGCAAAAAACAGTGGAGATGAATTTTATGGTATGTAAATTATATCACAATGAAGGTCTTAATGTAAAAAGAAAAAAAGGAACCAAAAATATATTCAGGATGAAGTCTCCCTCCCACCCCCCTTCTTACACAGCTTTAAAATATGAATCTGCAGGGCTTAAGGATGGCAGCAGGTCGCGTCAGCAAGAATTCAGAATATTAATGTCTTAATCTTTCAGAGCACAGAAGACTTTATGAATATCTGCATTGAACCCGACAGTGTCAGCAAAGGAGACTTCATCACTGTAGGGTAAGTAGATTGCAATTTCATAACTGGAGGTAGGTGGACTGGTTTGGAGGCAATGAGGCTGAAGTCATTTGTCTTGTATCGTGTTCAGAGTACCCACGAAGTCTATGATAGAGACCCAGCGCGGGATTTGAGAGTGACAGCATTCTTTGTTTCACTGGGTAGACATGTCTAGTGCTCTTTTCTCTTGCCTTCCCTGTTCATTTTGAAAAGATCCGAGGATGGGAACAGTTTTGGCCTTTTAATGAAATGAAAGAACTCAGTGTAGCATGGCACAATATCTGGGATTTCAGCTTCTGGGTTGGAATGGCTGGATTCGGCCACTTTCTGGCCTCACGATTTGGACAAATCCTTACTTTGCTGAATCATTTTCCCTGTGTGTGGAATGGAGTAATAGAATCTCCTCTATCTCAAGAATGTTTGAGTCTCAGGTGAATGTGGGCAAACCTCTTTCATTGTGACAGACTTCATAGAATCACTGCAGTTTGTCAGTCCACTTGTCCTATTCTCGTGGTGCTAATGAAAAACCTGAAAAGGTATTGAGAACTTTGGCCATGTTCCAGGTTTCCCCTTTTCCACCAGAAAACACCCTTCCAAGTCCTGTCTGATTTGTTAAGCCCTCCCTAATGCTGCCAGGGTTTTATTAAGAATGTTCGAGCCCTCCCCCATCTTCACAGCCTCTGTGCGGCGCCTGTTACCATGCCCACTGGTAATCTGCTCAGCGGTGTTTTCTGTGCTCTGGCTCAGAGCTCCCTCTCGTGCCCATTGAAGGGTTAGGCATTTCTGCTGCAGCGGCTGGGTTTCCATGGCTACCTAATTATTTGCACCGGCAGTGGCAGCACAATGTCTTTCATTGGTTTGTGGTGGTTTTGCCTTTGCTACAAATTCTTCAGATGCTGTACAGCTGCTTCTGCAGCCTTGGTTTACTTGCTGTATCTGTAGTAAAAGGAAAACCATATCCTTCCTCTACAGAGAGTGCAGAAGCCGTACAGTGACTTAAGAGTCTGACCAGTGGGGCCAATTATATTCAAATCTCCTTTGGTACTGACCTCCAAAAGTAGAAAGAAAAAAAATAGAAAGAAAAAATGATCATTTTGCTTAAGTGAAGTCATTATGCAATAGCACGGTCTCTTGGTCTCTACGGGAAGTGAAATCGGGTAATGTCTGTTTCCTCTAGGTATCTGAATAGGACATTGTGGAGTTGCTCTAGCAAACTGATTACTGTTGTCAGTTAATGAAAAAGAATGGACTAATTTGCTTGGATCAGGTTTTGTTCTTTTTCTACTTCCCATGTCTAGCTGTGAAGCGGGGACTATGTGTGGATAGTTATTTGGATAGTTGACTAACTCCATTTGGTGAAGGTAAAGATGTATCATGCTAAGTAGGCAGTTCATACGCAGACTCAGCAGAAAGCTTACTGTAAAATGGGTGGTTTATATACGATGTATATAAGAAACATCTACCTTAAGAGTTGACTCACAAGAAGTACCAAACAACAGATGTTTAGTACTTTCCCTAAATAATTTAATTTCATTCTTAATAACCCAAGAATTGGGTACATGTGGACAATTTAAAATTAGGACTAATGACATGCACAGCTCTCCACAGCAAGTAAACCTTCTCAACCCAGAACGCTGAGCAAGAGTTCTCATGGAAAAAATTACAGAACTTCCTGGTATTCAATGGATGAATACTTAATCTCATCAAAAACAGAAGGAACTTCCTACGTACCTGCAATCTACTAGTCACCAATACTAGTTTCCAAGCTTGTTTTTTCCCCTAACAGAAGTAAAAAGGTACGAGATCCCAAGCTGCGTGCTGAGGGCACCGAGTGTCTCCAAGCCAGCCAGTGCACCCTGGTCCTGCCCGAGGTAAGCGGCGTGGCTGGCCCACAGCTCTGTTTTCTTCCTCTGGGCTTTCCCTCTCCTTTAGGGACCTAGGCTGTGCGGAGCACTTTGCCAGGCTCTGGGTCATATAAGGGAGACCTGGAAGATGACAGAATCGAATGTTTTTAACCCAAGGTTCTCTGCATAATTTACATATTGGGGGAAAAGTTCAGGAGACCTAGCGATCACTTCAGAGTGTTACTGTATTATCACACACAGAACATTCTCAAATGTTAACTGTGATTCTACCTTCACACTTGTCATGAAGGACCTGCAAGCAGTTTTCGAAATGGCACTAAGAAGATTAATCTATGTAAGTGGGGGGAAAGTTGGAAATTTCATCTAAGTTCTAAGGTTATTTTATTAGTGACATGGCGGGAGACAAGCTGCTGCAGACTGTCCTATTTTACCCAAGAAGCACTGCAGAGCCCCACAGTTTCATCACAGAAACGTCATTAAATGCATCGATGGAAAAGCCAGTAGACGGCAGTGTTGCTTGTTTCACCTTAAGTACAGAGCTAAGCAAATCCTAAAGGGAATCTTGAACAGTCAGGTGGACATGATGGCTCTCCTAGGAGAATGTGCTGTCTCGCTCACTTCTCCTTTGAGAAAGACCTGCAACGTGACTATGTTTATGAATTCTTCCTCCAAGATGTGGCAGGACCTTTGTCTTTTAACATATATTTCAAGATTGTAACCTTGCCATTCAAATCCAAAAATACTCTGGTAGAAGATAGAGATAAAAAAAATAATAATCTTTGTCATGGATGGCGGAATTGGGATATTTCCAGAAACAGCATGATGCCCATAATAGTCACTAAAATATTTTCCTAAAAGAACATTAGACTAAATCCTCAGGATGAATGACTTGCTCTGGTGCTGCCAGGACTCTGCCAAGTGTGGTGTGCGCTGGCTGAACACTCTCTTCCTCGCAGGGCACAGGGGGCTCCTTTAGCATCGACAGTGAGGAGTACGAGGCAATGCCTGTGGAGGTGAAGCTGCTGCCCCGGAAACTGCAGTTCTTCTGTGACCCGAGGAAGAGAGAGCAGCTGCTGCCAAGCTCAGCCCCGTGAGCAGCCAGGAGACGGGGCCCCCAGGACTGCACTGAGGCCACCAGTGGGACCAAAAGGGGACAAATGCCTCAGCTGTCCCCACAGTGTTGTCAGAGGATCCCCAGGGCATTTCCATGGCAAGTACCTCTGCCCTTCGCTCATTGCTTCCCGAAGTGTGCTCTGTGCACCTGCTTTCCATTAGCGCATGCTCTGGACTCAGTCCTTCCCCTACCTAAGTTCAAGGACACTCACCCTCAGCGGCTGGAAGAGGACTAGGCTAGACTAGGCTAGACTTTGTCATCCTCCCAAGTGCATCTGCAGTGGCAAGCAGGCTCCCAGACTCCCTCCATCTGTCTGTCCTTTGGCCATCTTAGGACTTCTGCTCCCGAGTCCTGGCTGCAGGCCTCCCCTGGGCGCTGCGTGGTGAGCTCTGACCTGACTTGTTTCAGGTTGATTCTCAACCCTAAACTGTAGGTGAGGTGTTTTCCTCTTCAGCCTGGGCTGAAATACTGTAAAATACTCCTTTTTTTTTAAGTAATGTTTCTTAAATGTTTTCAATGTTAGTTTGCATGACAACCAGCAGGGGTGCATGTTGAAAATTGACTTACTTAGGGTCCAACCCAAACCTATATAACTCAATCTGGGTGGAGCCCAGGAATCTGCATCTTCCTAACAAGCAGCCTCCCTCCCTTCCCAGGTAACTGTATTCCAGGCCGCCCCCCCAGCCTCACCTGGGCAGTGTTGTAAAGCCGTGTACTTCCTAGAAGTTGTTCCAAAACCAGGTGTCCCATCCCACTTTAAGTTGATATCTAAAATTGTTCATCGGAAGTTGCCAAAGCATGTACTTTCTGCTGTCCTGTAAATATTGATATTTTGAAATAAAAATCTATTACTTCAGTCTTTTAAACATATCCATTTATAAAAATAAACATATCCATTTATAAAAATAAAGTTATTAGTTGAAAATTTAAATTTTTTTCTCCTTGTATATTTCCATACTACTTTTCAGCAAAGAATGCTACCATAATGCAATCTATTTTTAACTCCGTACAGGGTAAATGTTATATTTATAAAATTGATAAAAATAATTTGATAATAACTAATTTTAAGATTTAACTTTAAGATTTAACTAACTTTATTAAAATGTTCTTTATCCTAATTATTTGTAGCTAAAAATGGAATAGGAATGAACACTATTTGTTCTATTTTTCATAGATTTAAGCACATCAAAGGAATTTGAAGAGCTGCATGACACTATTATATGTCAAAAATCAGGGATCTGTTAGCAGCTTGCTGACATCTCCCTTTAGTTTGTTGAAAGCAGAGAACTAGAAACTCTTGGTCTGCTAAGGATTTGTTAGCCAGCCATCTTCCTTTACTTTTAATCTCAACATCACCCTTGTTCAGTGCCCATGAGTTCTGTATTCTAGAGGGCAAAGCACCTCAGTAAATGGACGAGGCATGCCTTCTTTTGGAAAAGTGGGAGGCGGCCTGCAGGCCTTTGCCGCGGGTGGACCCACTTCAGGGCAGCATGTATGCTTGTGAGCCCCTTGCTGTCTGATGCTTTAAAGCGGGGCTGGGGACCTTTTTTCTGCCAAGGCCATTTGGAGTATTTATAACATCGTTCAGGGGCTATACACAATTATCAACTTAAAAAGTGTGTTGCTATGAAAAAAAAAAAAAAATCCTAGATTTACTGAATTTCTAGTCCCACCTGCAATTATTTTGGCAGGGCCGGACGTCCCTCACCCCTGCCTTATAAAGCTGCTACAAAAAGCCGGTGTGTGAAGTGCACAGAAAACAAGCTTACCTATGCCTTCTTCAGAGAGGTGTTGAAAGCTGTGCTTCTGCCAAAAAAAAAATAACAGGTGGGTCTGAAAAAGCAGAGTAAGGATCATCAACTCACACTGCCCATGGAGGGGAGGAGATGCTGTGATAGAAGGAAAAAATTCCCATGAGCCAGAGAATTGAGCACATGATTCTAGAATATAGTATGAAGGACCAGCTGGAATCTGGTAGGCAACCAGCATGTGTGTGTCCGTGCTTCTATTCCCTCCAACAAAATGATGGAACTTAGCATTGGGGAAGATATTTAATCCAGATTCCTATTTTTAGTCACTTTAAATATAAAAATGCCCCCATCTAAACTATATTCTGTGGGACTATGGTTTCCTTATCTGCTGCCTTGTCCTTCCGTATAATGTCCATGCAAAGGCCATTTCGCAGTGCAGCCAGGAGAGGGTCATCCTTGTCAGCCACACCTGGGATGCTGAGCATCCAGAGAACCGAAGCCCCTCGCCTCCTGTTGAGTGCAAACTTTCTGTCAGGCCAACTTCACTCACAAGCTAAGGGTATTTCTATTAAACAATCTAATGTAAAGTCTTTTGCACGCACGGTTATCATTACTACGTGTCTAGTGCTTTACACAAGCAACTGGTTCATTCAGTTCTCATAGCAGCCCTAGGAAGTAGGTAACATCATGGTCATTTAGCTTGGAAAATAGGAGCCTGGCTTAAAAACAAATCAACAATGTTAGCAATTTTTACTGCCTTAGGTTTAAAAAATCAAACAAACTTTCGTGTCCTCATATACACCCATATCAGATATATAATATAATATATTTATATATAATACAAATATATATAATACATTTATGTGAATACATATATAATATAGAACATCTTAAAGTAACCTTTGTTACTTTGCCCTCTAGAATACAGACCTCTGTGGGGTCGTCCTCTAGAAGTCATCTGATGGGACTAGGGTTCGAGGTGCTGGCTCCTCCGGATGGCAGTTACTCCGGCTTTGGTTCCCATTGCCTGGAGAATGCCTGTCCTTGGCCTCCAGGAGGACAGGCCCCAGCTCTCATATTTCCCACACCGTCGTGGGAAGTGAGCTCAGCCGTGAATTCTGCGCTTGCATTGGGCCGTCACTCTCTACTACAGACACATTTCTCGGGCTAGGTGAAGGACTGCGCACACGTGTTCATGTTAAAATGTGAATTTTAATTGTAAAAATTATTTTCTGTAAATATAGTTATATCAACCTCTCTACACACAACTTGGTTCAGATATATACAGATAATGATATACACAGATGGTATTTGTACCACAGAACAAAATCAACTCAAGAAACACTCAAATTCAGGATAATCCCAACTTTCTCTGGGCCTTTAAAATTATCATTGAAAACAGAGCAAGAATAACATACCTATAAGCAGTGGTACTCAGGGTAAAATTTATCAACTGACTTACTGATATTGATGAGGTAAAGACTTGAAACAAAAGTAGACTCAGTTTCTCTTATTGCTATAACTCTTATACTGGGGTGTTAATCAAAATAGGTGACAGGGGATGCTATGCTTTTCCTAAATAGGAAAATCGTTTTTTCCAAAGCTACAACTTTTTCAGAAAAGGTTTATTTCTCAGACCCACAAAAAGTTTAGCCCACAAGCTGGGGGTAAAGGATGTTATTTTGTTTCTACTCTATACCCCTAACGGCCCCTCCCACTCTGTCAGACAAAAGCCCAGGATCTACACCTCCCCTCACCATGTCTTCCTGGGCACACTAGACTGAAACTCTTTCTGACGCCACTGGAAAAAAAATTGTTTACACTTTTATCTTTGCTTAATTCTCCCAGAGGAAGTTTTCACTCGAATGTCAAAATAGCAGTCATCTAACTCAGTGACCTCTGTGTAGATTTGTCCTTTTTTGGATCATCTCTGGCCAATCTTAATTCGCTGCCCCGCCTTCCCAGCCATCCTTAGAAAGCAAAGCAAACTGATCTTCAGTCTAAGTGAGCTTTCCACAGCAAACAGGTGATTCCCACCGACCTCCCAGTAAGCAATTAAGTTTCTGAACTTAGGTCCTACTGCCTCTGAAAGCCCATGCTGCGCTGAGCTTCTATAATAAACGGAAGAAATGAAAGCAGAGCTTTACTTCCCTGTCATTACCTATATGGCATTAGGAAATGCTGATTTCCTTTCTTAATGTGAAGCTTCGTCCAGCTGCCCCCGTTCTCCAGCTCCAAACGTGAGTTAAAGTGCCAGTCACACTAGTAAAACTGCCTTCCACAGTCAGGAGGCCTAGTCAGCATTATTTCAGTTGCCCCCTTGGTACGGGATTTTTACTTAAGGTTGGGGACTATATGTCACCCTGCCTAGGATGGTCAGGTTTATCTCCTACAGAGAGCTATTAAGATTTCACAGTGCTGCCCAGCCAGGGTGGCCCAGTGGTTGGGCATTGATCCATGAACCAAGAGGTTACAGGTTCAATTCCGGGTCGGGGCATATGCCCAGTATGGGGCACAGAAGGAGGCAGGTCAATGTGTCTCTCTCTGTTCCTCTCCCTTCTCTCTCTAAAATGAATAAAAACACATGTATAAGAAAAAGATTTCACAGTCCTTGTTCACTCTCCAAAACATCTTAAGTCATAAAACTTTTATGGGGTCTCAGTTGCTTCCAAATTCCCAAACTGCCCATTTCTTCTAGGTAGGATTACAGTTTGGAAATCTCCTTCCATTCTAACATCTGCATACTCATTTCATCACACAGTAATATTGATATAAAAATAAACTTCAATTTCTTTATAAGAAAAACTAACTAAATTTCACAGCCTTTCCTCATAATACTCAGTACTTGCTCCTGGGAACAGAGGTATATTAGTAACACAATGGAATATTAAAAATTCACAACTTAGGAGTAAAAGGAGCTTTTAACTCCTTATGTTCTGCGACCTGCATCAGAAAACGGTTTTCCAAAGTGCGGGGGTCGGGCCTGCGGAAATAAGCATCTGGGTCTGCAGGAGAGTTGAGCAGAGCTGGGGAAAGCTGGGGACTGGACTTTTCTGGGATCCTCCACCCACTAGCAAGGAACCTAACGGAGATAAAGCTGTGTATACGTGTTAGTCCCCAGATTAACTTTCTTGCTGTTTTCTGTCATCACACTACGGCAAGTTCACTGCCTATCAGAACACTGTCATGATTTCCTCCCCTCCTGTACCTCTGCAAGAATGAGCTGCTCTGAGCCTGGAGAAAGCATCTCAGTCCATTCACTGGGCCTTGTAGTTTTCATAAAAAACACACCAGAAAAACAAAACGGTCCCTGAGGTCCCGGCCTCTTCCTGAAGGGCTCCTATACCACCATGAGAAGGTTAATTTGTTACTGCCCTTTGCAGAAGTTTCCCTAAAGGCCTGTTTAAAGGTGAATGATCTCTCTCTATTGTGCCTGAAGGGCTCTCAGTGTATAAAGACAAATAGCTGGCTGCTCCTCCTTGCCACCAGCAGGAGAAACTGATTCAGCTGTGATTTAATTGAGCTTCATCTTTATCCTCTAGCTAAAATATCACAGATCGTTACACTGATAAATGAATCTTCACACACCATATTGAGAATTACCTACACCCTGTGCTACACTTAAACGTGGAACCAAACAAGGTCAAGTTACAGATGATGCAAATTCCTATGCTAACATTTCCTCCAGTACATCGATGAATTCGGCTTCCCTGCCCCCTGCCAAATGCAAGAAGAGGGGTCGCATGGATGACAGAAATGGGAGGCACATGCCTCCTAACTCAGGGCAGTCACAATCTACCGAGGCCCACGGCCCCAGTTGGGGCTCCTGTGTTGGGATACATCTCCATCAGCCTGGGCAGGTCATGCTCCACGAAAGCCAAAACAAATTCTCAACAGACAACTTGGCCCGGACTTTTTAATTAGGAGGCGCTATACCGGACCATATCTGACTCCTTCAACAAGAGAGTCCTGATAGAGGACAACTGGTCGCAAAGGCTGAATGCTGCCATCTGCCAAGCCTGCAAACTTGGAAAACCCCACGTTAACAGCAGTAGGCCCCACGCCTGGATTTAGGCCTCACTAGGATTCTCGTGACCTGGGATTTCTTCTAACGCCATCTCAGGATATCAGAGCAGCCCAGGAGTCTCAGGCCAGCAGTTCCCAGGTTGGTTCACGGCTCTCAGCACAACACAAGCTCAGGCTGAAAGTTGCCCAGGGGACCGGGCAGCTGGGGCAGGGGGGCTTGCTCCAGCAACAGCACCCAAACGAGGGGCCACACCCCAGGTTAGGTTCCCAGCAGGTTCCAGAAGGTCAGTGGTCACAATAGGCATCCCTGCGCCCCCTCTCCCCCCGCCCCCTTTCCCCCTCAGAGCTTACAGACTGAGGAGGCAGGACCTCGAAGGATGCTCACCAACATCTTCCAAACTATAGCGAAGGTTTCTCAGTGTTTCAACAGTGACAGAAAACCGAACCCAGGTGGCTTCCGGCTTCTGCTGCTGCCACCCAAGGATTCCTGCCTCAGACCTCACAAACTCAGGCCCCTTCTGGGAGACAGGCGGCGAATGAGGCTGGGCTGGGCTGCCCACCCGAGACAGTGGGAGGAGATGGGGATGGCAGTCAGGTACACAGCAAGCTTTCGAAGGGGAACCTCCATATCTCAATCCAAGCAAGAACTGCTTGGGAGATGACAAACTGCGACAACAGTAATACAGAGCCAGTGCGCACCTTGGTCAGCCAAGCCGAGGTGGCACACACTGACTTTCTGGCCCCGTGAGGAAGCTGCAAGGAAGGCAGGCAGGGAGGAATCAGACAAGTTCTGCTTTGGGGATCAGCTGGGCCCAGGTTCCCCATGATCTAAGACATGGCACAGCCTCATGGGTATGTTCCCCACTGGGGCACCCAGACCCCAGGCCTCTCCACGGCATGAGGGTGGATGCACAGACATGCCAGACAGATGGCTGCCCACAACAGTGGAGTTGAGCGAAGCCCAGAGCCCCTAACCCACCATTCAAAGGGGACTCCAGGAGCCTCATTTTCACCCACCACCTGAACCTCAGCACTTCCGAGCTCCGAGTTACGAGACCACAGACACAAGTGTTCGCATGCACACAGACCGGAGCCCAAGTGCTGAAAAAGCATTCTTCCAACCACTCCCCAGCTCCATGGAAACAGTGTCTGCCCGTTTCCTCCACGGGAACCTGCCCTGCCCTTCCACCTCAACCCTGCTCCAACCACCACCCCCAGCTTTGTACCCCTGAACCTCTCACATGCCACTGACATGAGAGGGCGCTCCTCTATGAAGAGGGCAGGGCAGCTTCCGCTTGCACACACGTTTCTTCTATGAACATACATACGATTGACATGACTGCAGAGAGAGAAATGGACTGCACAGACTACCTCTCAATGCCCACACTTATTTACATATTTACAGAAAAGGCACTGCCTCGATGGCTCAATGCCTGTCGGCGGTCCCAGGTGTGCATTTCAGTAGCCTGGAGTTCCTTCGTAAGGAGCCACAGTGAAAACATTGAGCTCAGTCATGTGACTCATCCACCGGAGGGTTTTTTCTCTCTGCTGCTGTGTGCATTAGCCTGGCTGCAGCCTGGCCACAGACACGATACACTGACGGCTATTCCAGTAACAGCCGGGCAGGAAGGGGGCAGGGGAAGGAATTATTTCCTTAAGTCAAAATCCTAAATTACTGCCCTCACACTACTCACAGGAGCCTGCTTCCTAGGTCACCGAAGCTGACATCCATCCAACGCCCAGCCAAACCAAACAGGCAGGGACCGACGGGAGCTGTCTGGATTGAAACCTCTGAGAGGAAAGCAGAAACTCACCTGATACTTGGGCTCCCGACCGCTCTCCCGGGAAAGGCACTGTCATATTTGCTAACAACCTGATAGGTCCTTGTCCCCAATTACTTAGCTCAAGGACTGTCCTCTCTGCAGGAGGAGCTCTGTGGGGCTCCATGCTAGCCCACAGTCTTGCTAACATGCTCTCAGCTCCGTGTTAACCAGCTCAGATCCTGGCTGGATCACAGCATCCAGGAGGCTCTGCTTTGACCTGTGGCTCTACTGGTCACACCTCCGGAGGGCACACCCAGATGAAGGCACATCTTCTATCCTGCACCTCAATTCCTCCATCTTTGGGCAACAAATGCTAGTCTTTAAATATACCCAAATTATTCTAAGAGGATGGGTAGCCCTTAAAGGAGACTGAATTGGAAAATGGATTTGCCAATCCATCCCAAAAGGGGGATTCTGAGGAAGAGGAATTCTACACTGAGTGGCCCCCAAGAACTGGGAGGAGTCTCAGCTGACTAACAAGGAGCTTCTCCCTGTCGCCCTGTCCCAGAAGCTCGCGCTTGGGGTCAGACACATCCTTCTGTCCCACTTTGAGATCTCTCCTCACAGGAAGACACAGATTTGTTTTAATAAACAGGAAAATAGGTCTGGCCCTCAGACTGGACTCTCAGAAGCGATGACCTTGAAAGGTCACCTGGTCTAGCTTCCGCCACGGGACACCCACCACCACACTTAGGGAAGATTTGGTCTCATCCTTGAATCCATCTCGGGCCACGGGCCACAGAGTGTTCCGGAACAGTATATCTGTGTCTCCAGAGATCAGCCCACTCCTGGCGACACTTGGCCTTTGCCACATCTCAGGGCATTCAACAAGGAGATGAGAGAGTTCCCGCTGATGAGAACACCCGACACCAAAGCAGGCAGCAACTCTGGGAGAAGGTGGCAGCGGCCTACGGAAGGCACACACAAAACCACAGCAGTCTCATCTTACCTCTCCAGAGCAAGGGAAGAACGGCGATTGCAAAAATTACATCAGTTGGAAAGTATAAACAATGTCCCTTTGTGTCCACTTAATAAAAAGTGAGCCCTGGGGGGCCTGGCAGAGTCCCCGCAGCAGCTCATGGGCTCTCCCCTACGGGCAGCAGGGGTTGTCGATGACCAGCATGACGTCGATGCCGTAGGCCTCCAGCAGGTCCATGAGGAAGCTGCGGTCGCCCTGCGGGTCCAGCCCCATGCCCCGGGCATGCTCGGCTGTCAGGGTTTTGTCTTGACTGGCAGACACCTCCAGCAGCGTCTGGAATATCCGGTTGTTTTGCTCGAGGAAAAACCTGCATTCCCGGGACCAGACACGGAAGAGGGAGGGCAGAAAAGACAAGAAGCTCACCAGGAAGTCCACGCCTGGGGAACCAGGCCACACTGTCCTGTTGAATATACCTTCCAATGGTTTCAAAAATCAGAAATCTCTTTTAAAGAAAAAAGAACCAAAGTTAAACGGAAGGTATATTCAAGTAAAACTAAGATTGGCAAAGAAAACACTGGCATCAATCCCGGGGTGATTAGAGGAATCTCTGAGCAAGCGCTGGCCTGCTGAGAGGGGACCAGCAGGTTAACCACGGCCTGGGAGGGAGGCCCCTGTGCCGTGTTCCTCTCTCTGCTTAGTCACAGGGGAGGTAAGATAACAACTGGAGCTCGGTTCTGAGGTCAGGACTTTCAGAGAGAAACAAGTGCACCTTCTGAGCCTGGGCTGGGTAACGGCGGCGGCAGGAGGCTCTGAAACAACAGATGCCAGAGCTTCTGCAGGCCATGCTGGCCGACACGGATGCCCACATTAAAGGTGCAGCTCTGAGGAGCTGGGGTGGGCATGGGGCGCTCTGAAACCAGCAAGGCTGCGGTGACAGGTGAGGGAGACACAGAGCCACGCTGCAGGAACCAGCACTGCCACAGCTGACCCCCATCCTTGGTGTTTGTTTCTCATTAATTACTTTTTAAAAATTATTCACAGAGCATGCTCTCATGTCACTGATTGGCAGAACCACACGAGTATATGAACCGGGTCCAGGGAAGGCATTTGGTGTCTAGACTGCTCGGCTGTGTCCCACAGCGCTCTCGGGCTCTGCAATGGCGCCTCATGCCCAAGGACGCTGTGGACACCCAGGAAGTCCAGGTGCCTGGAGCTGACACCCATCGAACGCCCAGCCAAAGGAGACCATTCCCAGGTACTCTGACACCTCAATAGCTTGTAAGTGGACGCTAGAAGGTTCACTTTCTCAGGATCACAGTCCTGCACTTTGTTGAAATGTCAATATTACATTTTCAACACCAAAGCCAGAGAGGGTTCTCGCTGCAAGATGTTCCCCATCCGACCCAGGACGGGACACACGGAGACCACAACCCACCCAGGACCGGGCAAAGGAAGCTCCTCACTGAGCACTAGTTCAAATCTGCTCAGGAATGAAATGGATACTCTGATGGATACAGGCTGGGGCTCCCACCCTGACTACCAACAGATCTGGAGGGGATGATTTCCTTAGGTTCAAGGGTTAAATTTTCAGAGTGTCCCATAAGATTCCATGCAAAGACTGCTCTATCCCAAGGCAGCAGTGGAAGAGAAGTCCCTGAATCCAGAGCATTTGAGATCTTGCTTCCCAGCAATTGTCTGTTTGTCTCAAAGTCAAAAATTATCTACAGGTTTGCATGTTCCT
This sequence comes from Pipistrellus kuhlii, assembly GCF_014108245.1. Classification (NCBI taxonomy): domain Eukaryota; kingdom Metazoa; phylum Chordata; class Mammalia; order Chiroptera; family Vespertilionidae; genus Pipistrellus; species Pipistrellus kuhlii. Next base: position 20,871,581 of record NW_023425405.1, read on the forward strand.
TACATGGACAGCAGCAATGAGGCACCTCCCTGGACTGCAGTGTGACCTAGGGGGGATTTGACCTACAGCGCTGGTGCTAGTGGGGCTCTCAGGGAGGCCCCACAGCCCAGCCCAGCAACTTACAGCACAAAGAGGTCCTCTTCACACGGGCCGTAGTCCCCCTCCACCTCCTGGGAGTACAGCAGCGTCTGCCTGTTGTGGGGAAGCACCATGAGACTCTGCAGGGCTGCAAGGTCTCTGTCATTGGCTAAGTCATCGTGAGGGCATCCACAGACCGCCTCCACCCGGAAGGAGGAGGACCTGGAGCAGGCTCCCATCCAAAGACAGGGAGAGAAGGGGCCGGAAAGGAATAAATAGGGCTGGGAGTCAAATCCTGGGTCCAGGGCCGGGTCTGGTCCTGTGTCCCCTCAAGTAAGTGGTCATCTTTCCCATTTGCCCATCAGGTGGGATGCTAATGAGGCCACTGGTTTTGCAGGACAGTGAATTGTGGAGCATGATGAGGCAGCTCAGAGCTGCGGTGCACACGCCAGATGCTCCAAGCCTGCCTCTGCCCTGGGCTTCACAGATTCAAGGCCACCAGAAAGTAGGTCCCCCCACCCCCATGCGGATCTGCTATGAGATCAGGAGGCTGTGCTGGGCCCTGCTTCTTCACCGCCCACCGCCCAGGCCTGCCATGTGTTCTTAGGGGAGGGTGGGCTGGATGGGATGGCGGAGACCCCGGCTCAGGGGTCCCACCTGGGGACATCTCCCCGAGGGCGCTGCCGGGCTCTACCTCTGCTCGTTGAGCCGCCGGTACTTCTCCCGGTCGGCGCTGTTGATCTTCAGCAGGGGCTGCAGGTGGTCGTGGTGCGTCTTCACATTCTGGTTGTCCACATAGACATCGTACAGCTCCCGCTTCTCCTCGAAAATCTTCTCTGTGGTGCCTGTGAGACCCGCGGGCAGGAGCTGGGACCCAGAGGCCGACACCCGCCGGGGAACAGGAGCCCGGGAGCCCGGGTCCCTGAGGAGAAGAGCCTCTGGGGAGCCGGGAGGCGGTGGGAGGTACTCGGGGTGGGGGCGTGTGGGCAGGAGGCGGGGAGGGCCCTGTACTCACAGGCCACATAGGACACCTCTACCTCCAGGCTCTCGATGTCGGCCACATTCACGTAGAAGAAAGGCTTGGACTCAGGGATGGTGCCCCCGAGGCCAGGCAGGGAGACGTTGGCCAGGCAGCAGCAGCAGTATACTGTGGGGACAGAGACGGTGAAGGGTAGAATCTGTTGCTCCCGGTCCTTCCGCCTGCGAAGCTGGCCCTCTCTGAGCCCTCAGCCTCCAAGAATGGTATGGAGGGCTTTGCTCTATGCTGCCCATGTGCCTGAGTAGCAGGTGGTCCTGATTCCAATGAGGTGATGGGAGCCTGTTTAGGTACTGCAGCAGAACTGAGGTCCTCAAGGCCACACCAGTGATGGCCTACGAGACCAGTGAGCATGTCTCAGTCTTCCCTGCACTAGGGCTTGCTTAGGAGAGGCACTGCTGACCTGACTTCCTCAAAATTCCCGCCTACTAGGACCTCCACCTTCTGGCCCCTCCCTCCTGACAGTCCCACCTCAGTCTCCTCTGTCTTCCTCCTTATGATTCACCTCCTGAGCTTCTCATCCCTCCCTCTCCCCATGGTGATCAGCCCAATATTCCCCAGGGTCCTGACACCATTACACCAGTGCCCAGTGGACATCTGGAGAACGCCTCACAGCACCCATTCACCATGTCCAAAGTTCACTCTCACACCACCTCCTCCTCTGGTGGCCCCACCATCCTTGTCACCCTAGACTCTTCCACCATTACAACCTCATACACATCTGAACATTACAACCCAACCATGCACCAAATGCTGTCAAGCTTATCTCTTAACTACAATCCATCTTCTCTGCTCTAATCCAGACCCTTATCTGTCATGGTACCACTGGTACATCACCCAGTGCATTTTCTGCATTGTCACAAGTCCACGTTCTAAATCCAGATCCAACCAAGGCACTCTAGGCTTAAAATTCTGGCCCCCTCCCTTGATATGGCCCAGATCCTTCTGAACTTGGTCAACAATGGAAGGACTCAAGCATTTGCCCTGGGGAACTCAGGAAGAGCCTCTGACATTGGCCTCTAGTTACCTCGATAGCATACGACACCCACAGGAGGGGGAGAAAATATCAGAATGCGCTTTCTCAGTAAGGCAAATTTCCAAAGAATGAGGATCTGCTCTCCAAAGAACTTAATAAACTGAGACATGCAGCCAGCTGGGTGTGTGATCTGAAAAAATAAAAAGGGAGAGATAGCTTGTTAGAAACATCATTCAAAAAATATTCAAACAATAAAAACAATCACAATAATTCAAACACTTGGAGGCTGAACAGCATGCTATTAAACAATGAGTGGGTTACCAAAAAGATCAAAGAAGAAAGAAAAAAAAAACATCCTGGAAACAAACAGCAATGAAAACACAACAATCCAAAATCACTGGGACACAGTGAAAGCAGTCCTGAGAGGGAAGTTCATAGTATTACAGGCCTACCTCAAAAAAACAAGAAAAACTGTTAATAAACCATCTAACTCTGCAACTTTAAGAATTAGAAAGAGAGCAACAAGAAAATCCCAGAGTGAGCAGAAGGAAGGAAATAATAAAGATCAGAGTGGAAATAAATGACATAGAGACAAAAAAAAAAAACAATACAAAAGATCAATGAAACCAAGAGCTGGTTCTTTGAAAGGATAAACAAGATTGAGCCTCTAGCCAGGCTCACCAATAAGAGAGGAACCAAATAAATAAAATCAGAAATGAAAGAGATAAAAAAAACAACAGATCCCACAGAAATACGAAAATCGTAACTCTATTCCAGCAAACTGGTCAACCTAGAAGAAATAGACATATTCCTACAAAAAATATTCAATGCAGGCTTGTGTGAATCCCTCTAAAATAAACACCAAAGTATAACCAAACAGATGCAGGGATGGTTACTTTTAAATAAAGTGATAGTTTCCTCTTTCAAAGTCCCATCTTAAATTAGATGCCTAATCACTCAACAGCTCTCCTGACATACTGAAGTTGAGTTCAAGGGTCATTAACTACTTTACCCAGGAGAGACAGGTGCTGGGAAAACAGGACTGAATAAAACCTCTTATAAGTCATAAATAGAAGTATCTGATGTGACAGTACACCCCAGCGAGAATATTTGACTCACAAACATTACTGGGTGCTGGAAGGTATAAAATGATAAGCAAAGGGTCCCAAATTAGGTCCCCAAATATATGGGGACCCAGCTGCTGTGCGGAATGAGGTCTCTGCAAAGCCTCTGGCCGCCTCTGAGCCCCTCAGCCTCCAAGGATGCTATTGAAGGCGTTGCTCTATGCTAGGGGTATCAAACTCAATCAGAGAAGGGGCCAAAATCTAAAATCCAGCCTAAATTGCAGGCCGAATGGTTTACTGAACAGTCATAAACTGTCATTGTGATGGAAACGCAGCGGAGTGCAGTGATGACAGCGCGGTGCGGGCCACATTGCAAGGCCTGGTGGGACGGATTTGGCCCGAGGGCCTTGTGTTTGACACATGTGCTCTATGCTGTCCAGGTGATCCTGCATTCTGAGGTTCCCAGGAGGAGGACCCACAAAGCCTCCTGGTGGAACAGTCCACTGGACTTCAACTACAACCATCTCTCCTTTCATGGTAAACACAGAAGCCTGTCACTCAGTCAGTAAGGTATGGAGGCCCTCAGTCCAAAGCCCTCAAGGAACTCAATGCTCCCAACAACTATGTGAGCTCAGAAGTGGGTACACTTCCCTAGTCGAGCCTTCAGATGAGACTCAAACCCTAACTGACACCTTAACTGTGGTCTCACAAGAGATCATGAAGCAGAGTACCCAGCTAAGCCGTGCCTGATTCCTGACCCACACTGGTTTAAACCATTAATTTGGCAGCCACTGTTGGCCATGCCTTCCCTCAGTTTGGAGTCAGCATCCCTCACTTTCTGCCTATCCAAACACTTTAGAGATCACCTCCTCTTCCAAAAAGCCTTCCCTGATTTCTCCCTTAAACTCATGATGTAATTTCTCTATTAGGAAGCTCAAGGTTTCTGAAGTATCATGTGACCACCTACAGGGTCACAAGTTCATAGTCATCTTTTTCCCTCCTAACACTTAACACTTGGCCAAATGTTTTGTTAACTGTAAACAAATATATCCTAGTATAAAAGCAAAGTACTTCAGAAAAAAATACACAATAAAGCAATATCCAAAACACTTTAACAAAAAAATGTGACACTGACTTTAACTCTTCATCATTAGCACAAATGTCTGACTTGAAAATGTCTGAATCAATAGACTCAAGCCCACCTCTTTCCCCCCAGAATCCACCCCGACTGGCCTATCAATACGATTTTGCACAAAGATTTTGAAGGGTCTAGAAAGCACAGTGTTTAAGGTAACTTGCTTTACTTTTTTTTTTTTTTTCTTGCTTGCTTTACATTTTAAAAGAACCCAAATGCTAGTTAGCAATCCTACTCTATCAAAAGTGATGTTGGGCACGAGCCCAAAACATAAATTCCTTATTAATTAAAAACACAACTAAGCACTGCTGTATGCACACACAAGCCTAGAACATACGAGAGTACAGCAGAACTCACCTTCATCTCTGGGTACATGTACCGGTGGATGGAAGGCAGCCAATAGACGGGGGGCAGGCTGCCGCCCCTCCCGGGACCAGCATGGAGCACCCCTTTCTTGTCCTCATAGAAGGCAGCCAGATGGGAATAGTGTCCTGGTGTTTCCAGTTGGTGTCTGCAAACAGGCACATGCAGGGTGAGATTGAGACCTGGTGGCTGCCACAGTTCTGTCTCTTACCGCCACCCCCCCTCGCCCCCGCCCCTTCCACATCCCTGTTCCAAGGGCTGCAACACTTGGGGCAAAGGCCCTGATAATCTGAAAGATCCCTTTTCTGAGGTTGCCTAGGACGCCCCCTTGGGAATTACAAATCCTTAGGAAAAGCTCCAGCATGGGATCCGATACTCCCTGACAGGTAGGGGACGCATTTCCTGCTTACAGGGAACAGGCAGAATTCTCAGACTATGAGCAATGCCTATCGTTTCTGGGCGAGGTGTGCTGACCACTGTGTGGGGCTTCCCAAAGCCTGGCTATGGGCCTGGGAAGACCACGATCCCTGTTCTGAGCTGCTCTTTGTTGAGAAATCATGCTTGCAGCTTTGTTGTTGTGAGAGAATAAGAGGAAGCAGTGTCTCAAACAAGAGGAAACAATTATCGGATGTCACTAAGGGCTCAGAATTTCTGCACCAAGTAATAAAAAGCTCAGAATCTCTTCCTCCCCTCCCCCTCTTTCCCTCTTGGGACGGCAGGGCCTGGTGGTGGGCAGCCCTGACATCTGACCCTAAATCACAAAAGCTGCCTGGAGGCCCTGGACCACTTAGACAACAGGGATCCTGCCTTCACGGTGAGTGCAGGAGTGCAGGGAGTACTATTTGGCACTATGTTTAATGGGGTTGTTAAAGGTTGAACTGTGTTTCCCCCCCCAAAATATGTTGGAGTTATAACCCCCAGCATCTCAGAATGTGATCTTATTTGGAAACTAGTGACCTGGTGCATGGATTCATGCACATTGAAAAGCAATTAATTAGAAGGTGGCCGGCAGGGCAGGACTGGGCTAGAAGGGCCAGACACGCTCTGGAGCCAACCTCCCATGGTCCCTCCCTGGCGTCTGTGGAGTGAGCAGGGTCCCCTCTGGCAGGTATGGTCCCTCCACCTGGCCTGTAGGGATAGGGTAGAACAGGTTCTCCGTCATCCCCCAAGGGGTCCCGGAGTACGAGAGGGCACTCTGCAAAGTGGCTGTCATACAGGGTGTAGGATGCAAACACAAGTGTGCAGTAAACCAGATTTGGGGCTGACAGTGCCCCAGCAACAACAAAAGCTACAGCCAAAGGTGGAATCGCCCAGCCCTGTGAGGAATCAGGCTCCCTTCTCTCTGGTTTTGGGGTACGTCACCTGAGAACTGCCTAGGTTAGCAGCTCCTGCATTGAGCGTCTGCCCCCTGGTGGTCCGTGTACTTTATAGCTAGGTCGGACAGACACTTACTAGTAGCATATTAGCCATTTATATAGATAGATATATAGAAAGGGTCTTTACAAATAGATATATAGAAAGGGTCTTTACAGATAATTATTATAAGATGACTCTTAACCCAATGTGACTGGGTTCCCTATAAAAAGGAGAAATTTGGACATAGCCACACACATGCAGGGAGGACGCCTTGAGAGGATGAAGGCAGACAGCAGGAGTGATCATCTACAAGCCGTGAGGGCAAGGCTGCCAGCAAACCCCACTGCAGAGAGGCAGACACATCGCCCCTCCCGGCCTCACAGGAGCCAGCCCTGCCAGCACCCTAATTTTATTCTCTGACCTCTAGACTGTAATAAACACATTTCTGTTCTAAGTCACCCAGTTTTGGGTACTTTGTTAAGACAACCCTAGGACATAGGGAGGAATAAGAGAGGCACCTACACCTTTTTAGCTTATTTGTTCTTTCTCGGCTGCAACAAAAAAGAATCCAAATCTAGCTTTACCGAGCAAGGGGAGGCCCCTCTAATCATGGCTGGAACATCGAAGACGAACACAGGCCATCTCCCCAAACAGTCAGTGCTGCTGACCACAAATGTGACACAAACCACTAGACCCAAAACTTTCATCGTCCAACCAGCTCCCCTCCAGAGTGACCAGCAACCCAGCCTGAGGCCACGGCTGCCACTTCACCTTGAGGTCCCAGGCAAGTCACTCCACTTTTCTTTTTTCTTTTGCTTTTAAAAAAAATATATTTCACTGATTTTTAACAGAGAGGAAGGGAGAGGGATAGAGAGTAAGAAACATCGATGAGAGAGAGTCTTCGATCAGCTGCCTCCTGCACACCCCCTACTGGGGATATGCCTGCAACCAAGGTACATGCCATTGACCGGAATCGAACCTGGGACCCTTGAGTCCTCAGGCCGGCACTTTATCCACTGAGCCAAACCGGTTAGGGCCACTATACTTTTCAAAACCCATGATCTCTTTCCTTAAAATGCAGAAGGTACATTTCAGTAGACACCGGCACCACTTAGATTACTTTGAGATGTAAATGAAATGAAGTAGAAAAGGTGCCTCACGCCATTTGTGACACGTGGGTCACGCACACATCAGTTCCAGTGATCCTATAGTGGCCAGCCAGGCACACAGGGAGGGCTCAAAACCAGGGGATGGGGAGGGTTCTGGGCAAGCCCAGAAGGAAACCGTTAGGCAAATTTACATTTTAAAAAGAAAAAAACAACAACATTAACTACATTTAATGAATGATTATTAAAATAAGTATCTCCTGAGTATTAGCTCTCTAACTCGGGGGTTCCTGTACTTTCTGCTTTAAGTGTTGCCCAGGAAACTTACAGTCACTTCTCTCGCTCTTACAGAAAGGTTCCTGTGGATGGGAAACCCGCCATGACTCACTCAGCTGTGTTTGTCTATCGGAGCAGATGGCAGATATCAGATAGTCTTCAGGGCTGTGTATCAAACTGATGCAAGTGTGATTAATACAAAATAACACAAAGACGAGGTTATGTTCAAGGGTGTTTTCATTAGGACCTAATTTCCCTAAAGAGAAGAGTGAGATTCATTTACTGTTTTTTTAGTACTGTATTTTCCACATTAAAGGGGGTAATTTGTGTAACGATTTATTACTTTCTCGGTTCATTGGTGATTTGCTGCTCTGCTGACTGTCTGTTTGGCTTGGCTGCATTAAGTGCTATGCTTGAACCAAGACTCTAAAGAAAAGCTCTGAGTCAGGGTCTCTTAGACAAAAAACTGGCTTCAGAATCCTGTCCTCTGACCGCCTCAGACTCTCCCAGCTGATGAAGTGGAGTGGGAAGGAATATGAAAAGTAGAATAGAAACATCGACATCAACCCAAATTGGCAGTTCCTGCGTAACTTGTAAACAACTGTGGTATGAAAGCCTCAAAATGTAAACATTACAGATTTTGCAATAAACAAGACTGATCATCAAACCATAATGCCAAGATAAATGGAAAGGAGCTGCAACAAAGCTCAGAGCCAGAAGGTAAAGTGGCATACAGATTATGCAGGAGATCTCTTGGTGATCTTACCTAGGAGGATGCACAGATTAACATTCCCACGTGAAAATGTAGGCCACACATTTTTGCAGATGTCCAAGAGGCGTGACATGGTAAAAGCTGACAAGTAATTGACACAATACTCATACATGCTATTGATACGAAGCTCTGGCTTCTGGACCAGATCAAGGATCCTGGCAGGACCAGAGGCACTGGCACTCTCCAGAAACACACAGCCTCCTCACGGATTCGAACGTTTATGAGATCATGCAGACTCCCACTTCGGCTCTCCCCTTCTTCCCCCACCACATCCAGCAATAAGGCATCGGCATAAGAACGAGAGATGCTGCTAGGCAATGACTACACCATCGCCGGGTGTGCACACTACCCTCTGAACCAGTCTGTCTCTGGCTTTGCAAGTGCAGGAAAACATGCATTGCCACAGACAGCTGGTGCAGGTCCAAATGGTACCATCTTCTGCAGGGTCACTTGCAATGTCTAGTAAATTGTACACTGTATATACCCTTGACCCTAGGATTCCATTTCCATTTCCTAAAGAACTCCAAATATGGATGTGAACAAACATTTACCTACAGGGATGCTCATAGTATACTGGTGGGGGAAAAGCAATCTAGAAGCCCCCAAATGGTGAAATAGTTACATATATTGTGATCATCTATATGCTGAACTGCAATGAAACCACCAAAATGATAGTGAGGATTCAGTTATTATATACTAAAAGGATAGAAAATTTAGATTTAGATAGTGAATGACTTGTGTGTGTTTTTTATTAACATGTATGTGCTTATTTATAAAAGGGCAAAAGACTAGAAGGATATAAATGTTAACAGTAGATATGTCCAGGTGGTGATGTCATGTTCATTTTCTCTTGGAGTTTTGTGTCTACTTTTCCAAGTTCTCTATGTTAAGTATGTGCTACTTTTATATTTAGTCTTTTTAAACATTTTGTTATGGAAATTTTGAATTATATGCAGAAAGTAGAAAGACGAAAATAATAAACCCTCTCTTCATCACTTAGCTTCAACTATGATCAATATTTTATCAATACGGTTACATCTATATCCTGTTCCCCTCCACTCTTTTTCCTGAAATGTTTTAAATATTTTATTACATTTTACCCATAAATACTTTGGTGGGCATCTCTAATGGATAAAATCTAATTTAAAAAATAGCATAACCACAATGCCATATCTCATCTATATTTATAATAATACCTTACTATAAACTAGTATCCAGTCCACATTCAAATTATACCAGCTGCCCCCAAAATGTCTTTGAGTTGGTTGTATGAATCAATATCTAAGCAAAGTCCCAAAATGTAGTGCCATGTCTTAACTCTTTCACTTTACAACACTCCCTCTTTTTTTTCTCATTGTTTTATCATAAAGCAGCTCTCCAGCATCTTAGATTTATTAGGGAAGAGTCACAGAAAGGAGTTATAGATGAACCACTAATAAGTAAGTTTGAGATTAAAAAAAAAATAAGAATGAATATAAAACAGTAATTAGGTGTTTTAGAAATCCATTCTGGTTAGTTTATATAAATGTCATGACTGCAGTCTAGTATCACCCCTGCCTAGACCCGGGCCTCCCTCATGATGCTTCTATCTTTTCCTCATAGTCTCTCCTTCAAGTCTCTTTTCTCATGTTACCTCAAGCCCTCTTCAACCACCTTTCTAGCTATAACTCAAAATCTGAAAGCCAGAAAAAAAGATTAATGATTCACCAAAGGAGAGAATCTGCATGACAAAAAAAAGTAATGTTAGACAATAAATGACAAAGTGGAAAAATATTTTCAATTTATGTCACAAAGAACAAATCTCCCATTGAACAGAGAACTCTTATACATTAATTTTGAAAAGGCCAACAACCCAAAACAAATGTATGGGAACAGTTCATAGAAAAGGCAAATAATTCAAACTCAACCTCACTTGTAAGAATAAAAATGCAGCCCAGGTGGTATGGCTCTATGGTTGAGCATTGACCTATGAACTAGGAGGTCACAGTTTGATTCCCAATTCCCAATACCCAGTTGGGGCACATGCCCAGGTTGCAGGCTCAATCACTAGTAGGGGGCATGCAGGAAGCAGCCTATCAATGATTCTCTCTCATCAATGAAGTTCTATCTCCCTCTCCCTTCCTCTCTGAAATCAATAGAAATATATTTTTAAAAATGCAAATTAAAACTACTCATGTACCATCTTTTACCTACCAGAATGCCCAAAATTCAAGGCTTTTATCTTTGTGTGGGGAGGAAACAGCACCCCCCTGAAGTACTGTTGGGCATGCAAAATGGTACAATCTCTACAGAAAGCAATGCAACAATCTCTCTTAACATTAGAAATACATATACCCTTTGAACTACTAGTTTTATTTCTGGGAATTGAATGAACACATATTCTGCTGACTTATGAAATGATACTTGTTCATGGGTGTTCAGTGCAGTGTTATTTGAAATATCAAAAGACTGGAAAGAACCAAGTGCCTATCAATACAGGACTTGACAAAGAATACATGGTTCTTCTATACAACTGTAAGAAACAAGAAAGAAACATCATTGAAGATATGAAATATGAGACCTCCCAAATATAATGTTTAATGAAAGAGGCAAGGCACAAAACATGTAGAACACGTTACCTTTTATATGAAGAGGGGGAAATGAGAGTCTTCATTTGCATTTGTATACACACATACACAAGGTCTATAAAAATACATGAGAAATTGACAGTGATTACTGGGATAATTGGATGGATGTGGGAACTGTACCAACTTAATTGTTTGCTAGTGGTAGAGACTGTCATTCTCTTATTCCTTTAGTAATAGGACCTTCCAAATTTTAACTGCTCACATAGCCACCAAGTTTAAGACCACATTTCCCAGACTTTCTTGCTGTAAGGTGTGGCTCGTGATTAAGATGTGGCCAATGGAATGCGAGCAGAAGCAATGTGTTCCTGGGACGTGCGACATGTTAATGATCAGCAGGCTTCTACCATGTGGATGAAGACAATTCTCTAGCCAAAACCGGTTTGGCTCAGTGGATAGAGCTTTGGTCTGTGGCTGAAAGGTCCCAGGTTTGATTCTGGTCAAAGGCATTACCTTGGTTGCAGGCACATCTCCAGTAGTGGTATGCAGGAGGCAGCTAACTGATGTTTCTCTCTTATCGATGTTTCTAACTCTCTAGACCTCTCCCTTTCTGTAAAAAAAATAAAATTAAAAAATAAATTAAATTAAATTAAAAAAAAAAATATATATATATATATATATATATATATATATATATATATATATATATATATATATATATATTTTTTTTTTTTTTAAGACAATTCTCTAGAAGATGGCAGAAGATAAGACAGAAAGACCTGGGTTCCAGGATGACCCAGAACAGCCACCTACCATCCTGGAGGGCTTTTCCCATTTGGGACAATCATGCTAAAAAAGAGCTGTATTTTTACCTTGTTTAATTTGCTGCATTTTGGATTTCTTTGTTAAAGCAATGTAGCCTAGCTAAAGCAAAAAAAAATGACACCTAGAAATGAGCAGCCACAGTGTCAAAACCACACGTGGCACTGGCTTAGCAGCTGGGAAGGGAAAGGGGTAACAAAATATTGCAGACTCAAAAGAAAGCTGGTGACCCTTGTTATATTGGAAAATAAAAATTGCTAGCACTTCAATAACTTGGGAGGGAAGCCCTGCATCATCTGAGGGGCAGCAGTGGGAACCAGAATGTTGACTGCTCCTTGCTGTTGTTAGTGGGCTATAAATTGTCACATGACCGGCCTATAAAAGTCTGACTTTTCAACCTTCAAAGAAACCACTAGGCACCCCCAAATCTACACCAGCAGAAAAATGTGTTCTAAAACTGGCAACCTCAAGAAGTGGTTGGGAAGTGGTCATGAGGGAGGTGGACATGACCTTAGAAAGAAGCAAAGCCTAGCCACGGGCCTCTGCCCTGTCGGGACAAGGAGCCTGCAATCCTGCTCGGTGGAATCTCACTGCTGTTATGGACTAACAACTGCCTGTACTTCCCTCTCTTCCCTTTCCCAAAAGGAGTTTACATGGTGGTTTCCACTCTAGCTTCTATACTGTATCTGGGAGTTGAGGAATGGGTGAATCTGCCTATTCTTTTATAGGTTTCTCCTAAGGAGAAGCCTGTCCTCACCTAATGAAAAGGTCTGCCTCAGATCACATGGAAACCCTCGATCTCAGCCCAGAGGCATTAACAGAATGAGCCTCTGTGAGGTCTCTCTTGGGGTGGGAAGAAGAGCACATGAGGGTGCCCAGGGAGCTAGAGGGCCAAACAGAGGAGGGGTTGCTAATTTCCCTTCCAAATCCATTTTTTCCTCTTCCTGTTTGTAACAAAAGCCCCAGAATTTTAACTCGTCTCAAGGTCACTTAATTAGCAAGGGCCCTTCCAGTCTCCCCTGCTGTGAGGTGTCTCTGTGACTGAGAACATGATAACAAAGTGATGCAGGCAACTCCCAGGCCTCCCTGTCTGCTGGGCTGGATGGAGCCATAGTATTGGGAGCAGCTGTGAACACTGAGGGCCGCTCAGAACACAGAAAACCACTCTGAGAACTTGGTGGGATACTGAGAGAGAAGCAGCATGGGTCCCTGACGATCATGTGGAATGCAGGCTGCCTGCCCTCACCACCTGTCTCTCTACAGATTGTTCCATGAGAGAAGGAACCTTCTATCTTACTAGAGCCATTGTATCTCTTATCACTATTTAGCCAGGGCCCTGATATCTTTGTATAACTGTAGAAGGTACTGGCTATTTGGGAAATTAATATTTTCAAAAGGAATAATAATTTTTAAAAAGTGTCAGGATCTGCCCTAACTGGTTTGGCTCAATGGATAGATTGTTGGCCTGCGTATTCAAGGGTCCCAGGTTCGATTCTGGTCCAAGGGCATGTACCTTGGTTGCTAGCACATCCCCAGGCGTGCAAGAGGCAGCTGATTGATGTTTCTCTCTCATCCATGTTTCTCACTCTCTATCCCTCTCTCTTCCTCTCTGTAAAAAATCATTATATATATATATATATATATATATATATATATATATATATATATATATATATATGGTGTCAGGACCTGATAAGAAATGTTTTCTTTTACTCCATAATATTCCTTTTGAGACTCAAAACTGAAGGAATATTTAAAATAGAGAAAAAAGATACATGCAGTGTTCACTGCAGCTCTAAAACACAGAGAAGCAGTTAAAAAAAAAAAAAGTTAGAAACATGCTAAATCTTCAGCCCCAGGGAATAATAAAATAAACTGTAGGCCAGCTCTAGCATTATAGAGCTATTAAAATCATCCAAATAATAATACAGAGAAAACATATGCATGACTGGTACCACTGAAGAAGGAAAAATTAAATATTTTATTATAGAAGGAAAGATTCCTGAAATTAAAAATAAAAGACATATCTGTATATCAAAGGGGGCAAACTATCCCAGAAAAAGACAAGTTCAGAAACATCACAGATAGAGAAAGAATCTAAGGTACCGAGACAGAAACAACTTCTCCAAAACAACTAATATTAGGAGATAGGCCAGCATCCTGAGATGAAAAAAGGAAGACTCAAGAATCTTATAACCAGTCGAGAGTACAGGTAACAGGCCAATATGATTAAGCAGGTAAGACCTCAGAGAAGGCAGCACTCACAATCCTTTCATGGGGGAAAAAAGTGCTTTATGGCAAAATCCAACCAACCAAGAAATAAATCATGTCAGAATTAGGACTGTAGTAAGCCATGTCAAGTCCTGAAAGAGGTTAAGAAATCTACAACTGAGAGTTAAGAACTGAGGGAATTATAATTATATAACTTCATGTAATAGATCTTGCAAACTATAAAAATTGAGATGGGAAGTAGGGGAGAAGAACTGGGAAGGAGTATAAGATAATGGACTCTGTCAACAGCTGAAATGCAATTTAAAAACCAATGACACCTATACAAAGATTTCTTCACTTTACTGTACATGTTATTCAATAAAAATAAGAATGATACCGCATCTTCATGTTTTTCACCTTTTTTTTCTTAACTTCGGAGGAAGAGATCAAGAAATAAGATATCTTATTGTGGAAAAAATATATATTCCCTTAAAGTCTGACAATTCCTTCAGTTTCATTTATTCTGTTCCTAATAGATACAAAATTAAATATGCTTCATGAAAACAGCCTATTTGATAAAATTAAATCCTCATAAAATATTAATTGCAGTTTTATAAAATTATTTCTATTTTATAATGGTATTTACTGCATATTAAAAATAGATCTCTCGCTGAAACCGGTTTGGCTCAGTGGAAGAGCGTCGGTCTGCGGACTGAAAGGTCCCAAGTTCGATTCCAGTCAGGGTCATGTACGTTGGTTGTGGGCACATCCCCGGTAGGGGGTGTGCAGGAGGCAGCTGGTCGATGTTTCTCTCTCATCGACGTTTCTAGCTCTCTCTCTCTCTCTCTCTCTCTCCCTTCCTCTCTGTAAAAAAATCAATAAAAACATATTTTTTTAAAAAAATAGATCTCTCGCTGAGTGGGAGGATTTTACAAAATGAACATCTGAGTGTTTGAGAGGATTTTAAAAATTCATTTGTATTTCTATATAAATTTTTAAATAAACAAGTCCCCCCCACAAACAATAAATTTCATGTTGTTTCAAAGATAATGATCATAAGAGATTATATAAAAAATAAAAATAACAATACATTTAAAAAGTACAGGAGATAAGTGTATGTATGTACATATATCGTATAATACCAGGGATATATTTTTTATAGTATACACACACACACACACGCACGCACACACGTCAGAAAGGAGGCAAATGTACTAAAATTTTAACAACATTTTAAGGATTAGGGATAGATTTCTCCCTCAAAATCTGAAATGACATTGGAGTACTTACATAGTAAAAAAAAAAAAATTAAGTGACCAATAGTTCTGCTACTTCTGCAAAAATTCCCTTCCTATTACCCACGTAATAATAATTCTCCTAAATAAATTATTAGGCTTTTAAAAAATTATGAGCCTGTTTGCCTTCCTGGGGCGAGGAGGTTATTATCATGGCTCCAGGACACAAAGGTCATGCACATGGCAGCAAATTATTTAATCAGACAAAATGGATGACTGTTAAAATAAGGCAAAATCTACCCCATCTTTCATTATAGTGTGAAGAATTATTAGGTGATACCTTAGCTGAAACAGAAAGCCACTACCTGAGGGATGAAACATGATCGAGGAGGCTCTTGGAAAGGCATCTGTTGCTTTGGCACACAACCTTGATCGCCAAAAGGACTCATCAAGACACCAGCTGGCAGATTCCTGCCGCCTCCCGCATGTGTATCTAAGCCACGTACCGAACCTGGTTCTCCAAGAAGTGCATGTACCGGTAAAGCAGGGTGTAGGATGGAGACAGGATGCCCACGGACTTCATGCGTGCTCCGCGCTCCAGCTCGCTCTCCACGGGCATGTTGGCGAAGCAGGCCAGGCCGAAGAAGGGCCCCTTCCGGAAATAGCTAAAATGCACCAAATAAGCAGTGTGGTTCAAAATCAGGGAGATTCTGTTTTGCTTTGTTTTTTTGTTTTTGTTTTTTCATTTGAGATGCAGTCCCCAAGAAAAAAAAAACTGTGTCCAGGGCTTTTTTGTAAGAAAGCTCAGCCTAAAAATAACACCTTCTTAGGATCACAGGGGAACAATTAGCCTAGGCTACTCAACCTCCCAAACAAGACACCCAAGCTCTAAAGAAATGATGGAGCTCACCAAGGGGCATCCAGCTGAAGCCAGGACTGATCTCTGGCAAGCCTGCTACCCAACTGCCCAAGACCATGAATATGTCCCTTCTCCCCTCCTGCATAATTAAGGACTTGATGGAAGACCTAAGTACATAGATTCATCTCCAGGCCTGTCTGGAACCAGCAATCTGTGTCATTAGTGTAAATAGTGTTGACTCTTTCCTCTCTTCCTGAGGCTCTGATCTAACAGACCCTGTGACCAGAGCGGTTACATTTCCTTCCTCTTTCTCACACTGCATCAGTCATGCGTTCAGCCCAAGGGGAAGGTTAAAGCAACTTCGTTACGCTCATGTTCTTTCCCTTTGCTCCTTCTCCCAAGAACCTTAATTACACAGAATGATAACCTGGCTTGATTTAAGGCTGGAATTTGAAGCTTTAGCACATAAATATCTTGGGTTAACTGAAACAAAACCAAAACTCCATGCTTTCATTCAAGCCAAACCTCAAGTGAGGGCCAACAGTTTTTTAGAAGGGGAGAGGACCTCTACATTAAAAGCTCTTAACTTCTTTGGGTCATGAAACCCACTGAAAACTTAATGAAATGTAAGGACCTTCTTGCTAGAAAAATCATATAAATGCAAAACTATATATTTTTTTTCAGGGCATTTATACGCACTTCCTAAAGACCACCTTATGCTTGGGCGAAGTACAGGGTGGAAAGAACATGGAGAATACTTACATTCAGAAGTACTTACATGAAATCAGACTGGATTTTATGGGACCCACTGGCCATAGACTTGAACTCAACGCCTTCAAGGTCAATATCTTGTGGTAAACACCATTCCACCATGTTTCCTGTGGGGAAGGGAGAACACAGTTAAAAGAAGCAAAGTCATTCAAAGAACAAGGCTGAATGAGTGCAGGGCTCAGCACACCTGGTCCCGCAAGAAACAAACTCAATAACTTGTTAAAGCTTTAATTTACCTAAATTCTGTACTGTGTAGGTACAGAAAAATACTATACAAAGTGCCATCATAACTATTCAGCTCAATGGGTTTTTCCCAACGTGCATACACCTGTAACCAGGGACAAGACCAAGATGCAGAACAGATCTGTATGTCACCAACCCTCTCCTGACTTCCAACACCATGCATTAACTTTACTGTTTTTGAAATCTGTATAAATGTGATCATCGTGTCTGTTCTCTTTCGCTCAATAATTTTTGCAAGATTCATTCACCTGGGTGCGTGGAGCAAGTACTTCCACCCTATGCATATAACACCGTTTATCTACTTAACTGTTGATATACATTTATGGTTAATAGCTCATTTTTCAACTTAATGCCATTACAAATATCACTCCTGTGGACTATCTGGTGGATACAATTGGAGGCCGAACTCCATTTCTCAGAACTCCGTTCCCTGTGTGTTTCGGGTCCACATGGGAAAATGGAAAGGAAGCAATCAGCTGTGTTGTCTTCACAACAGAAGGTGGTGCAGGAGCATGAGGCAGCTCCCTGCTGAGGCCACCCTCCCCTGGGTCCATTTCCGTGGGTCCTCTTCCAGCTCTCTGACTCCCAAGCCAGGAGTGCCTTTAGTTCCTTAATGCTGGGCGTTAGCTTCATCAGGACACTCACATGCTAAAGCTGGAAGCACTGACGGGCTGACCCAGGTTCACATTCATCCAAATCAATTCCGGCTTGTTCTCTTTCTCCCCAACTTTACCGCCTTTTTCCATAACTGCTCACTAGTACACTCCGAGCTCCATGATCACACACAAAGACGACAGCCGTACACGTATCTAACCAGCTCCCACGCTGTGCAACACCATATTCCTGAAGTAAATCCCTGTGTGTATCTCCCGGTAGTTCTCTCTTGGATTAACCTCTGACTGACACAATAAACACACATTGCTGTTGACTACATCACGAGAAGAAGTGCTGTAAAAATGCTCCCATCACTGCAAACTAGAAGACGTCAATAGTTCCCCAAGTAGTATTTCCCAAAGCTTAGGTGGACAGGGCTTCCGCAAAAAAAACAACAACAAGATTTTGAAAAAGGATTTGAGCCAAATAAGTTATATAAAGATGGAGAGGACAGATTATTGCAGAACTTCTCAGAGCCTTTATATGTTACTCTGCACTGTGAATCTCTATGAAATGAATAGAGTGTTTAATGTTTCCACAATTATTTGGCCAATAAACCTATTTTTAAGGAGCATCTAAGGGACATTTTATAGACATGCTAGTAGATAAGGGATAGAAAGCTGGCCCTTAGTATCCATTCTTCCTTGCTCCTAGGAAACAGACCCTTCTATGTTTAGCTTGGCACATGGCCTTCCAAATGATAACTACATTTCTCAGCACCTTCTTGCATACAGGGATGGCTGTCTATGTAAATTCTAGCCATCTCATTTACTCAACCAACGAGATGTAGGCAGAAGTGAGGTGTGTGGTTTACAAAATGTGGCTTAATCGACAGGAGAATGATGCCCCTTCCTCTAGCCTGCTGCTGGGAACGTGGGTACAAGCTATCCTGAACCATGAGGGGGACGGCATCCGCTACTTGTCATGGAGGGGATGATGGAGCAAGAGCCACTGTGAGTCTAGGTCCCTGAATGACCTCGTGGGTCTGAGCCAGCATTTCCCCCCTGGGCCAGCCATCTCCTGATACATGATTAAAAAACAAACAAACAACAACAACAAAATACCTCCTATCTTGATCCAGCCACTCTTAATTTGGGTTTCTGGTATTCATGGCTGAACCCATGTTTTATCTGATGCAGCTGACCTATGGAAGTAAGCAACCATCCTCAGCCTGATTCTCAAAGCCTCCCTCCTCATTCCTCTGTGCTTGGCCATACCTCCTCGTACAGAAATGGAAAGAATCAGATGGACTAATGACATCCTGTTCACATCTAGACAGACGCAAGCACGTCAGGGCTGGGCAGAAAGGTGTGTCAGGCTGAGGAATCAGGGTCAGAATGCAGGCTCCCAAGCAGCACTCGGAATAGTTCCTTATCCAAAGGGAGAGTATTCATACTGACACCCTCCTGGAGTGAAGCAAGGTAAATAAAGCTACTGTGGCCCTCATCCCAGCCTATCATCTCTGTTTTAGATGTCTGTCAATCCAGGAGTCTGAACTAAAAAAAAAAAAAAAAAAAAAAAAAAAAAGTTTTTTTTTTTTATTAATTTAAAAGAGAGAAGGAGAGGGAGAGAGTAACAGGATCAAATGAACAACATGGTATGTGCCCTGATCGGGAATCAAACCGGTGACCTTTTGGTGCATGGGATGATACTCAACCAACTGAGCCATACCAGCCAGGGCAGAAGAGTGCATTTCTTAAAGGCAGGCACTTTGCTTATTTATCTTCACATCCCAACATAACATAGTGATTAGTACAGGACAGGAATTGAAATCAAAATAAAAAAAAAAAAACCCTCAGCTTTATTGAAGACAGGTATGATGAATTACTGTGAATTACCCTGGGGTCAATAACAATGGTTATATAGGTAAATGTCCTTCTTCCTAGGGGACTTATACACAAGTACCTAGAAGTGAAAAATCACCATTAACTTTCAAAAAGCTCAGGGGGAGAAAAGGTATATCTGTATATAATAAGTTCTGATATAATGCTGACTTTGGGTAAAACAATTGATATTTTAGGAAGAATTTGAATAAAGGAAATTTCACATTTGCTTATGCTATTGACTCAAGGCAATTTCAGTCAAAACCACAGCAAGTTATTTTGTGGATATTGACAAATTAATTCTAAAGTTTATATAAAAAGGCAAAAGATCCAAAATAGCGAATATTATGCTTAAGAAAAACAGTCAGAGGACTGATACTATCCAATTCTAAGACTTACTATAAAACAATGGTAATCAAAACAGTGTGGTATACAAGGGAAACAAAAGGAAAAATAAAGATATGGAACTATACTAAACTAAAGCTTTTGTACAGCAAAGGAAATCATCAAGAAAAGGACACCCTAACTGGTTTGGCTTAATGGATAGAGTGTCGGCCTGTGGACTCAAGGGTCCCAGGTTCGATTCCGGTCAAGGACATGTACCTTGGTTGTGGGCGCATCCACATTGGGGGTTGGGGGATGCAGGAGGCAAATACATTTTGTTTAAAAGAAAACTGACTGAATGGGAGAATATATTTGCCAATGATACACCTGAGAAGGGGTTAATATCCAAAATTTACAAAGAAGCCAAATCAACACCAAAAAAAACCCCACCAAAAATCCAATTTAAAAAATGGGCAGAGGACCTAAATAGACACTTCTCCAAAGAGAACTTACAGATGACCAATAAACATGAAAAGATGCTCAATGTCACTAATTATCAGAGATGCAAATTAAAACCACAATAGGAGCCCCAGCCTGGTGGCTCTGTTGGTTGGAGCATCGTCCCATCTACAAAAAAGGTTGTAGGTTCAATTCCAGGTCATAGCATATATGTGGTGTGATCTCCAGTTGGGAGGCAACATATCCTTGGGTGAGGATTAAAAAAAAATACACACAAAAAAACTACAATGAGATATCACCTCACACCTGTCAGAATATCATCAATAAATCAACAAATAACAAACGTTGGCAAGATGTGGTGAAAAGGGGACCCTCGTGCACTGCTGGTGGGAATGTAGGCTGGTGCAGCCACTGTGGAGAACAGTATGAAATTTCCTCAAAAAAATTAAAAGTGGAGCTGCTCTGTGACCCAGTGATCCCACTTTTGGATATATACACAAAGAAACCGAAACAATAATTTGAAAGAATTTGTGCACCCCTATGTGCATTGCAGTGTTATTTACAATAACAAGATATGGGAGCAACCCAGGTGCTCATCAATAGACAAGTGGATAAAAAGTGGTGCTACATTTACACTACGGAATATTACTTGGTAATAAAATCTTATCATTTGCAACAGCATGGATGGAACTAGAGACTATTACACTAAGTGAAATAAGTCACACAAAGAAAGAAATACAATATGATTTTACTTTTATGTGGGAGCTAAAGAAGAGAAAAAAACAAACAAAACTGAAGCAGACTCATAGATTCCGAGAACAGAGTGATGTTTGCTATAGGGGAGTAGGGTTGGAGGACTGGATGAAATAGCTGAAGGGATTAAGAAGTACAAGTAATCACAAAATAGTCACGGGGATGTAAATACAGCATAAGAAATGATGATATTGCGTTGAGTGTATATGTATGGTACCAGGTGCGTGCTTGGGATAATAGGGGAGCACTCTAGGATATTCCATATGTCTGTCTACTAAGCTGCACTTCTGCAATTGGTACAAAATAGTACTGAATATAAATGGTAATTTTACAGCAGTCTTCTTACATGAAAATCTATTCTTTTTTTTAATGTATTTTCACACACACACACACACACACACACACACGCGTAGTTTATTCTCTTCATTTTCTAACTTATCTCATGTATCTACATAAAATATAAATGTTCTTCAAAGCCTGGTTTGCTTTATTCCTCAAATATTGCTATGTAATGTTTCATATCATTCAGGTGTAGGTATTTTAAATTTGCATTAATTATTTAGCAATGTGGTTTTACATTTTCAAAATACATGGGGAATTTTAACAATTTATCTATTTACATTAACTTATAATTTTATTGTGTGGTAGTCAAAGATAATTCCTTATAATATTTTTTAATTTTTTATGTGTTTTCTATGACTTGTTCATATCAATTTTTATAAATGTTCCATGTATAGTTGAGGAAAATGTGTATTTTTAAGTTGTTAGATATAAAATCCTATGTATCAAAAAAAAAAAAAAAAGGAATGCAGTATTGGCGAAAGATTAGACAAGATTAAACAAACAGATCAACAGAACAGAAGAATCCAGAAGTAGACCCACAACAATAGTCAACTCATCATTGCCAAAGGAGCAAAGGCAATACAATGAAGAAAAGAGTCTTCTCAACAAACTGCTGAAAACTGAACATCTGCATGTAAAAGAATGAATCTAGACAGAGACTGCACCTTTCACAAAAATTAACTCAATATGAATAGTATATCTATATGGAAGATGCAAAATTATAAAACTTCTAGAAAATAATATAGGAAAAAAATCTAACAGACCTTGTGTTTGGCAATGAGTTTTTAGATATAACACCATAAGCATGATCTCTGAAGAAAAAAATTGGTAAGTTGTACTTCATTAAAATTAAAAAATTCTGATCTATGAAAAACACTGTTAGGAAAAACAAAATTAAAAAAAAATGCCACAGACTGGGAGAAAATATTTTCAAAAACATATCTGATGAAGGCTTATATCCAAAATACACAAAGGGATCTTAAAACCCAACATTAAGAAAACAACCCAATCTTTTAAATGGGCAAAAGATATGAACAGATATCTCACCAAAGATGATATATGGATGGCAAATGAGCATGTGTAGACATACTTAACATCATATGTCATTAGGGAAATGCAAATTCAAACACCACGATACTACTACATACCTATCAGAATAGCCAAAATCTGAAACACAGAGAATTCTAAATGCTGGTGAGGATGCAGAAAACTACATGCAGCTGAACTGAGACACATATGAGTATACAAACGAACCTCTACCCATACAAACCTCAAACACCTGCCTGTTGCCTCAGCTCACTGTGTGTGATGAGCCATGGCCATCACCTCTGGCGTTACCACTTTCCACCAAATTTCACATAGCTCTTCACCCACTATTTCACAACAACTCACAAGTTCAATCCCTCCAACACTCACCATCATATGAAATCTCGGGTCTCTCTTAAGATCAAGTGCCATATTCTGAGTATTTGCGAGTATAACTATTGACCATATGTAAAACGGTCCTACCATTTTTATTAGGTTCCTATCATATTTTTAATGGGTCACTGGCGGTTTTTGAGTGTTGTGCCCCTGACCCCATTTTTCTCGTAAACCTGTGACTTTTATTGTATGATTTTCATAGTACAGTGATTCTTAGGAATGGATATTTTCACATTACAGCAGAACTGATTGCATAAGGATAAAGCAAATAAGGTAAAATGCCAACAAATGAGGACTCTCATGAACGATATATAGGTCTTACTGTACCATTCTTCCAGCTTCTCTGGGGTTTAAAATGTTTCAACATACACACTGGAGAACATAACTGAAATAATAGAGATGTGTAAAAACATAAGGTAAGCATAAGGGCCTTCACAAAAGTATAAAATAATTGAGGTAATGTGTTATAAACAGGGGGATGAAGAGGCATCATGACTAAAGATCATCCTTTATCAGAAATATTCCACCATTCTCAGATATTGGAAACCAGTTTGTATAAGAAACTTGTAGAGCTTAAAGGAGAGTGATTTTTGAGCATAGCAATCCTGGTGGCAAGCCATGTAATGCTAGGAAAACTGAACACTCCCTCTCCCAGGCTCAGACTTCCCATGCCAAGCCCTTTGGCTCTGCAAACATCCTCACTGCACTTCTGGAGCTCTGCCAGGCACCTGGGGCCTGGACGGATTCAACAGAAGGGCTCACTCAGCAGTAGTCAATCAAAGAGAGATGCATCACGGTGATGGTGCCTTTTTCCCTTAATTCTCTCTCTCTTCCATTTCCACATTCACCCTTTTCTGGGCCGATGGCAGATACCTACAGACCCTGCCTAGCCTCTAGCTGCAAAGAGACTTCTGAGGAGAGGTCCACATGACCGCACGAGGCTGTTCCTTTGTAAGATGACAATCTGCATTGTATACACTCAGCCTGTCATTCAGCAAATATTGGTGGAACATAACTCGTGCTCCTGCAAAAGCAAATAAGCCCTGTTTAAAGAAACGTGGACTAACAGCTTATTGGGCTGGCAGCTCAATTACGCAGGGGGCATTGCTGATCCTGGCTTAGACGTACCTGCCACGCCACGGTCAGCCTGGCAGCTCTGTGTGAGGGCCTCCCAGGGCTCATATGTGTCACAAGCTCCTACGCTAGGTCAGGTACATTCTGACTTCTCCACATACAGGGTTGCCTAACGACCACACCCAGGCATATCTGGGTTTCATCAACCACCATTTCTTTAGGGAAAGTAGATACTAGTTGTTGCTGCCTGTTAGAAAGTTCATCTCATATATTTAAAGTAGAAAAGGCAATGATATTGAACCGAAATGATCTCTTTCTAATGGGAAATATGTGACTTTCCATCCTCCTTCTTTTTTGTTGTTGGGTGTTTCCCAATCAAGAATTTCCTGTTGATGTCTTCATTTCGTAAGCAGTGGCTGCCTCAGCAGAAGGTCTGGTTACAGCTCCCTGTAGCCAGTTTTCCCCTCTCCAACATACACCTTGATTTTTACTCTTTCCACACCTTCCTCTCATTAGCATATACACTGAGTGGCCAGATTATTCTGATCTCTGAATGCATAATAATCTGGCCACTCAGTGTATATCCTACATAAAAGGCTAATATGCAAATTGTCCCCTCCACCAGGAGTTCGACCAACAGGCAGGCTGGCCAACTGCCTATGTCCCCTTCCCCTGGCCAGGCTGGCCGGACCCCACCCATGCACAAATTCATGCACCAGGCCTCTAATATATATACTGATGGGCCAGATTATTATGCGTTCAGACATCATAATAATCTGGCTATTCAGTGTATATGTGCCTTAATTTCAAAGGGGAAATAGAGGAATCCTGTCTCGTGAATAAAAGCAAGAATCCATGGCCCCAACACCACATGGAAGAGACTTCAAAAGATTTGGTTCACAATCCAACACCAGAAAAGTAAGTAGCCCATATTACTTGATTTTTGTTCTTAACCAGTTTTTTAAAAAAAATATATATTTTATTGATTTTTAACAGAGAGAAAGAGAGCTAGAAACATCGACGAGAGAGAAACATCGACCAGCTGCCTCTTGCACACCCCCTACAGGGGATGTGCCCGCAACCAAGGTACATGCCCTTGACCGGAATCGAACCTGGGACCCTTCAGTCCGCAGACCGACACTCTACCACTGAGCCAAACCGGCTTCGGCCTTAACCAGTTTTAAATATGTAGTCTTAAAGTCACTTAGAATGAGGAGATTTCCAAAACAAAGGAAGAGGCAGTTTAAAGAAACTCGGGGCAGGGAGAAACTTGTCCTGGTGATTTTGAGTCAGCCACATGCCATCCAGGCCTGCATTCCAGTGCATTCAACTGTCATGGAAAAACCTTTCCATTTTTCAGACCCGATATCGTTTTACTCTGGGCCGGGCGGTGTGGGGAAGGAGGTCAGGCACTGGAGACAGGCTGGCCTGGATCGCTCTGTCCCTCTCCACCCCGTGAGTAAGATGACGTAGGCTCGGTTCATCAGTTTTTCTCACCATTACAGTCTAGATTGTTGGAAGGATTAGTTCCTGACACACGGTGGGCACTCAATACCCTGTGGGCATTAGAATGCCCACTCCTACTTTACCCTCCATAGACTTTCAAGAGAAGCAGCAGAATTCACAGCAGATGACCACAAACTGACTTCTCCCTGAAAACCACAGTGGCTGAGTCACCTGGGAAAGGCTCCACATTCTGGGACTAGTGAAATTAACCACAACTGTACTTCATTGGCATCAGATGGAAACTTCAGAGAAAGGACACAACACAGTTATCTTAAGAGACCTTCCTGTTGGCTCTCAGAACTGGCCTTCTCTTGGCCTCTTTCAGCCAGCCATTGTCAGGACTGCTCTTCCCATTTCAAAGTTACGCTCCAAATTTTCCATCCTCATTGCTCTTTGTCACCTTCCCACCCATGGCTGGAGCCTTGTTTGCACAAGTCAGATGACCTGGGCAGTATCCAAGTCATGTCCCAGACACCACACCTAGCCTTAATCCCAGTGCACCTCCACCAACTCCACTGTTCAAAAGAAAATCCTCATTTGCTATTGACTACACAGAAAGTGCATGCAGACTACAATTAGTGCAGTGGTTCTCAACCTTTCTAATGCCTCGACCCTTTAATAGGGTTCCTCATGTTGTGGTGACCCTCAATCGTAAAATTATTTTCGTTGCTACTTCATAACTGTAATGTTGCTACTGTTAATGAATTGTAATGTAAATATCTGTGTTTTCCGATAGTCTTAGGCTCTACAGCAGCGGTTCTCAACCTGTGGATCATCTAAGACCATCGGAAAACACAGATATTTACATTTCGATACATTAACAGTAGCAACATTACAGTTATGAAGTAGCAACGAAAATAATGTTATGGTTGGGGGTCACCACAACATGAGGAACTGTATTAAAGGGCCGCGTCATTAGAAAGATTGAGAACCACTGAATTAGTGTTAGTGATCTTTGTACACTCATTTGACATAAACACAGAGCATTCAGATGCACTAAATAAGTGTTTAAATTAAATTTAGGCACTGATAGAGACTGAGGGAAGACCAGGTAGCAATTCATCCCTAATCAGGAGAACAAAGGTAAAAGAAACATTTTAAAAACCTCATTGGATTCTCTTTCCCTCAGCCATCCTCCCCCCCAACACACACACACACACACACACACACACACACACAGTACAGAAATTTTCACACCCACACATCCACAAAATACCTCTGGGGAAAATGTAGCCATTCAAAGTGAATCTCATAAAGAAATAGCCCAATGGGGCAGATTCACAGGTGTCATGCTTTGTAGGTCCAAAGCTGTATCTGCCTCAGGCCTACCCACACACAAGTCCTCAGTCTCATGGTAAGACAGCTATGTCACTTCCATAGACAGAGAGAGGCATGATTTCCAAATGTGACAATGTCTTTTCCCTTAATTAAGCACAGAAAAGAACATTTTACTAGAAACCCAAAGAGCAAATTAAAACTTTAAATCAAGGCTCTAAATAAAGGTTGAACACGTGAAAAGGCGATATTCTGGCTGCCGACCTCTTCCACCAGCTTGCATCATTAGCATCTGGGCCCAGTTTCAATAGCAGCTTTGTAGCCCAGATGGCCAGCACTGCCATTCTAGGGCCTCCCTGCTCCCGATAAAGACGGAGTGTGTGAATGTCTGTGTGTGTGTGTGTGTGTGTGTGTGTGTGTCTATGTCTATGCACACTCACAAGCTCCTAAGACCTCACATCATTTGTAGATCCAACAACTATCATTTTCAACCATGAAAAGAACATCTTTTTATGTCTCTCGGATTTTTCCTACAGATGCCCAACCCAGCTTTCCAAACCTTGTATCTAAATGTATAAAGGAATTACTCTCTTCTGTAACCAGAAGAATTATACTCTCATGTGTAAACTGGGTATAAATGATCACCAAATAACAGCGGTGATTAGAATGAAATGAAACACCATTGTAGTAAAGCGCCTGCCTATATAGAGTAAGTGTCCAGGTATCATTTGCAATGCCTTCTTTCCACACTAACCTCGATCTGAAAACCATTACACATACACACCTGTGTCTACATCACACAAACCCACAAAACCATGCTCACCAGCTGTGACTGACAAGGAAGGGTGGGTCCCAGATCTGCCTTTCAATTTTATCAACTCCACCTGTGGTTAACACAGGATTTTTCTTTTCTCCTTCCCCTCCCTCCACTCTGCCATCAGAGCTACCACCACTGAATCACTGTTAACATCCCATTTCTCCTATTACTCTTTAATACTTTCCAGAATGAATCTTACGCTCCCATCAACTGTAGGCCTCACTGAACATTGTCTCAAGGGTTTTGGAAACTGTAACTTTAAAGCAAAATGACATACAACAAAACCAATTTTACCGAAGGCTAATTGATATAAAAAAAAGAATTAAGCGTCTATCCCACATTTCTGGTAACAAAAACATCACCAAAGTTCTAAAGACCCAAATGTTTCAAATATTAAACACTGAAATAAATGTTAGCTATACATGCATTTAGGGAAAATTAATACAAAGGGTCCAGTTAAAGGTGGCCGGTGGCTGGAGCCTCTCCCGGCAGCTCAGGGCAGGTGAGAACCCACCATGGACAGGCTGCCCTTTCATGGCAGGCAGGACACACTAATGTTCACACACTCACACGGGGACCATTGAGAAATGCCCTTCACTTCATGTGCGCATCTCTGGGGTAGGGTTAGGGGTGGGGGTGGGGCTGGAGTTCCTGGAATAAACCCAGGAAGAGAGAGGGAGAATGTGAAAACTCCACAGATGGTGGCCCTAGCCAAGCCAAGAACTGACTCCCCCCACCCCACCCCATCAACGTTATTTACCAAACTAGTTTAACAAAACAATGTTACTTGAGGTCCTGATATATTTACTTGCAGGTGATGGGGTAGGCCTCAAACTTTTTAAAGTGGGGGCCAGATCACGGTCCCTCAGAGAGCTGGAGGGCCGGACTATATGAACTAATTCCTACTGTAACACCTCGGCTGCGCTCACTGCCCAAAAAACCAGGAAAGTGGAGTGCCTATTAATGAAGGGTATAGATAGCACTTGTTATCTGGCGGGCCGGATCAGACTCCTCTGCGGGCCGCATGTGGCCCGAGGGCCGTAGTTTGAAGACGCCTGGTAGGGCATAATGAATATTAGTAGTTACAAAGTTATCTGTTTTTGCCTAACAGGAAGGGTTACTTTGTGTTTTTTTAAAAAAAAAAAAAAAAAAAAAAGGCAGTTTTTCAAACTACTGGTATCTGGAAGGCCTAACTATATGCGAATAGCATTTAAGAACATTTTATTTTATTTTTTTTAACAAATGGAATAGGAATATGCACTACATATAGAAGGGGTTGGTACTATTTTATGAAACATTTGTCTGAGTTACATATGTCTCCATATGAATGTATTAATTGTGATGTAAAGTTAATTTCATAGGGTGCGTCATAGTAAAAAAAAAAAAAAGTTTGAAAGCCATTTGGATGGGGCCAAGCAACAGTCAGAATGGCCTGTTCTCCTTCCCAAGAACTGTCACTTCCTGTGTCTTGTTGGCTGGTAACCCCTGACCAAAGTTACAGCACCCTGCCAGGACCTATCTCCTGCCTGCCTGCATCCCCACCGCAGAGTCCTTACTCGTTTTTTTGTCCTCTGCATGGCACCCATAAAATTCTTCCTAATGGGATCCCTGCTCATTGATGGAGGACCAGGAGCGGGATTCCAGAAACAAGTGCTATCTATACCCTTCATTAATAGGCACTCCACTTTCCTGTAACTCCGCCGGAGTGATGGGCACAAAGACACACCTGGGCTTTCCTAGACCACAGAATCACGGCCTCCGCTCTCCTGCCTCCAATTAGTAACCACAAAGCAGCTCTCTCGGTGAGAGGCCCCTGGCGGCCAGGGCCGGCTGAGAGAGGATCTTCTCTTCACTCACCCTGACCCCCGGGAGGTCCTCCACCAGGACAGGGCACATGCACTTCCTGACTGGGTGGCCAGCTAAAGGTCATGTGCCCATACCCTTTAATCGCCAAATAACCCGGCAAGAGCCTACCAGAGTAGGCTTCCCCTTTCTTTAATCGTTCTCCGGCTCAGCCCCTCCATCCTACCCCTTAATGCCGCCGGCATTAATTCCTAAACACAATAAGGTCAGAGAAAGTAAAGTTGGCTGCTGGCAGAGTTAGGGACAGGTGGGGAGCGAGGGCGGGAAGCATGGGACGCTCAGGTTCAGGCGGGACGGTCCAACTCTTAAAGGGGGCGGGGGGGGGAAATCCCTCTTCTTAGCCCAGCAAGAAAAGAAAACAAAAGCCACAAACAAGACCCTCTATCGGCGCAGCACAAACACGCAGCGAGGATGGGGGCGCGGACTGCGGACAGCGGAGCAGCAGCCTGGCTGGGAGGAGAAGGGGTCTGGGGGCGCCGGGAACAAAGCCCCGCGTCCCGCGCCCAAACTCAGGGGGACACCCTGCCGGGGACACCCCGCTCCCTCCGAGGGAGCCCGCCGCGGGGTGGGGTGCAGGTGTGTAGGTGCGGGTGCGCGCGCAGCCAGCCCCTCCCCCGCCGCCGCCCCCCAGCCCTGGTTTGGGGGCGACACCCCCCTCCCACCCAGGGTCTCTCGGAGAGGCTCTCACCCGAGCGGGGATCGAAGGTGACCACGAACACGGCCACCACTTGGTCCTCCTCCACGTCGCCCAGCTCCAGGCGCCCGGGCTGCAGCAGCACCTCGGGGGCGCCCAGCTCCTGGGGCTCCCGCCGCCTCGGCGCCTCCGCGGGCCCCCGGCCGCCCCCGCCCCGGCCCCGGCCCCCGCCCCCAGCCTGCAGCTCCGGGGCCTGCGGCGGGGAGACGGCGGGGCCCTCGGCCCAGCGCAGCAGCGGCGCCGCGTCGCCCCGCTCCACCATGGCGAAGCGAGGAGGAGCCGCGGGCGGGAGGGGCGGGCGCAGGGGCGGGCTGCTGCGGAGCTCCCCTCGCCCGCCGCCCGCGGCCCGCGCCCTCCGCCGCGCCCGCACCTGCCCCGCGGCCCCGCCCGGCCCGGCTGCCCTCCCGCGGGCGTCCCCTCCCCCAGGCTTCGCTGGACTCCGTGCCCAGGTTTGAGGGTGCACGGACGCCTACGCGCTCGGGTACAGGAAATGTGCGGTGACAGTCCGCGCAACCACCTGGATCTGGTTACCTGTGCCTGGCTTATGGCTCCTTCTTACTTACAATTAATTCCGTGGGATAACTGTCCCACCGTGCAGTTTTACAGATCACCATTGTTTTTGAAAGCCCCCTTGTCCTATGGGCCATGACAGATGTGCATTACATAATCCTGCATGTGCGGGGCCAGAGCCTCCACTGTGCTGGGAAGTGGAGAGGGAGCACTGACAGCAGGGTGCTGTCGGGCTTGGGATGGGGCTGGTTGGTGTCCTGGAGCTGGGCGCTTTGGGGTCTGGCCTGGGGTAGTGTGTCTGTAACCCAGGCTGGTGTGCCCTGGAAAGAGCCGGATAGTGTCTTGGCCCTGGCCTTCCTGGACTTTGGGGCTCCCCACCCATTTCAGACCGTTTCCACAGAGCGTGGTGGTCAGTTGTCTTGGTGGAGTGGGGGAGAGGGAGGTTAGGGAAGAGGTTGAACTAAATCTATAAATGACTAAATCAGTTGCTATTCTTTTTGGGGGAAATGCTGCATAGATTCTTTATTGTGCTGTCATAGTTTCAGCCTCGAAGTAGCAGCCTTGGGCAGTCATTGAGTATCTCCTTGGGAAGAGGAGTGAAATCATATTATCATTGCATCTCTGGCACGTAGGACGCGAATCTTCATAAATACCCTCTGGGTAACTCAGCATGAGTCCACTGGGTCCTTCTGAGAGGGCAAGCTGCCCGCCTTCCTGAACCTTGGATGAATTAGGTATCTGAACAAGTCCCTCTCCTCACCATGGTTTTTCTTGTTATTTTAATAGCTATTCCTAGTTCTTATTTCCCCCTCCTGTAAATGAGTGATATAGCCACCAGATTTGTCCAAGGGTTGAGACATTCAAAATGTTATTTTAAATCCAGAATAGGGGTTCTAGAAAATCCTCAAGCAATTCCCAAAGATACCAGCTGTAGGTGTGACTTTCCTCTTTCTCCCACGAGGGACTTTCCTGGTCTATGTGTGAGCCCAGCCTCCCTCAGTTTAATATCCTCAAGCTGCATATATGCCAGGAAATAAATTCAAAATACTCATCCCAATCAATTTTCTATATAAACAGGAGGCCAAAATGTCCAAACCCTAAACAAAGAGCCTTTTATAGAGAGTGTATTTTATATAATGTAGACAGCGCCTGGGAAAGCGCTTGGGCATTTCTTTAATTGTTGTCAGCTGAGTCTGAGGTGACTGGCAGAGCCGCATCTCAGATATACATTCCCCAAGAAGGCCGAAAGTGTTATCAGCATTGACCTTTTTACCTTTGTCCAGGTGCCTGTGGTTTCAGGTCTAGATATGTAAATCCAGTCAAGTACCAGGAATGCTAGGGCCTACTCAAGAATACAAAATAAGCTCCTTTGATCCTAAGTTTTGGTGACACTTCCTGGTATTTGGGGGTATAAAATAAATGCACTGCGTGGGCTCAGGGTCCTGTCTCTCATCATAGTGCAGCATCCCACCCGGCTCTCAACTTGCTTCTATTACTGCATCTTGCTTTCTTTCTTTCTTAACTAGAGGCCTGGTGCACGGAATTCGTGCACAGAGGGAGTGGGTGTCCCTCAGCCCAGCCTGCACCCTCTTCAATCTAGAACATCCCTCTCACAATCCAGGACTGCTGGCTCCCAACTGCTTGCCTACCTGCCTTCCTGATTGCCCCTAACCGCTTCTGCCTGCCAACCTGATCACCCCCTAACCACTCCCCTGCCAGACTGACTGATGCCTAACAGCTCCCCTGCCAGCCAGTTTACCTTTAACTCCCCCCCCCTCCTTTGCAGGCCTGGTCACCCCTAAATGCTTTCCCCTGCAGGCCTGATTTCCCCCCAACTGCTCTCCACTGCAGGCCTGGGTCCTCCCTAACTGCCCTTTCCCTGCAGGACTGGTCACACCCAATTCCCCTCCTCTGTCGGCCTGATCACCCCTAATTGCCCTCCCCTGCAGACTTGATGGCCCCCAATTGCCCTCCCTTGCAGGCCTGGTCCCTCCCAACTGCCCTCCCTTGCTGGCCATCTTGTGGTGGCCACTTTGTGTCCACCTGGGGACAAGATCTTTGACCACTTGGGGGCAGCCATCCTCTGTGTTGGAGTGATGGTCAATCTGCACATTACTCTTTTATTAGATAGGATCCCCAGCTCCTCCACTCAGAACTGAACCTGTTCCTTTTCCATGCTGGATGCGGAAAGATAGAAATACCTCTACAATTTATTATTTGGAAAGTAAAATAATTTTATTTTAAAATTTTGACATATGGGGTTCTCAAGGGCACATGCCTGGGTTGGGACTCAATTCCCAGTAGAGGGCATGGCATGCAGGAGGTATTTCTCATCATTGGTGTTTCTCTCCCTTTCTCTTTGAAATCAATAAAAATATACTTAAAAATAAATAAAGTGAGCTGAAACCAGTTTGGCTCAGTGGTAGAGCGTCGGTCTGCGGACTGAAAGGTCCCAGGTTCAATTCCGGTCAAGGGCATGTACCTTGGTTACCGGCACATTCCTGGTAGGGGGTGTGCAAGAGGCAGCTGATTGATGTTTCTCTCTCATCGACATTTCTAGTTCTCTATCTCTCTCCCTTCCTCTCTGTAAAAAATCAATAAAATATGTTAAAAAATAAATATAAATAAATAAATAAATAAAGTGTACATAAAATACATTACATTAAAGTACCTTTGATCTATAACCTCACCACTAATTGGCCCCTGGTAAGATTTGCTTGTCCTAGTTCATCAATCCTAGGAAGCAAAATGTTTACTTGTTCACATTGCTCTGGTGACTCGCGGTTGCTGCAGGCCCCACGGAGGTCCTGGTCTCACAGAGGAGATCTGTGTTTGCCTTTGTCAGCCATCTGGAGACACCACCAAGCTGAGGCTATTTTGAGTTAAATTCTCTGCTTGAGGTTCTTTGAACCACGCTGGTAGTATAAATTTAAGATGCAAGGTAGGTTGATCTCTAGATTATATAATATTTCAAATTCTTTGGTGGGGCAAAGTGGAGAGAAACAAGTTTCCTTGCCTGGCCCTCTCTGCAAGGGAGGTTTATTTGTCACAGCTGTATACAGTGTATCATCTTAATTACCCATCATGGGCATTTTTTTATTCTTAGTGGCAGGAATATAATGGTATATCTTAGAATAGATGATAGAATTAGATATTTTTCTTTTCTATATTTACATATAGAAATCATACTGAATATCATTTGTATTTTTATTCTTTAACCTCAGGACATGACCATTTTTTTAATTCTATTAGAACTTTTTATATCCATTATTTTAAAGGTTTTCATTGTATGTTTGGGAAATTTACTTAATCATTCTCACTCTTGTTGTTGGAAAATCAAGCCCTTTCCTTTGTTGTTGTTGTTGTTGTTGTGCCTAAAGGGTTGGCTGAATTCCACTCTGAACTAACACTAGATACCTATTATATGCCAAGCCCTGCAGTGAAGAAGACAGACATCCCCTCTCATCAGGCTTACAGCCTGGCAGGGAAGGCAGCAGCAAGCAAGAAAGGAAATCTAGAATGAGGGGTGACAGGCAGGGCAAATGCAATCAACCATTGAGGTTGCTGACTATGACAGGTTGCCAGAGGTGGGAACACCAGGTTAAACTGTATTCATGTTCTTAAGGTTCTCTCTTGTACTGCCAAATTGTTGACTCATAAGTGTGTAAGGACATCAATTTCATTTCATTCCTGTCCAAGTTAGATATTGACACTTAAAATATTTTTTGCCAATTTTTCAGATGTAAATGACATTTTGCTTTGAGATAATGTTTTGTGACTGCATCTATTCCTAGTTTCCAAGTATATGCTATTGACTTGTGGTTCCTCACTTATCATGTGGGGTCTTGATGCTGTTGTTATCAACTTGCATAACTTCTGTATGCACTAAGAATATTCATCTTTTGGCTGGAATAATTTTTGTTAATATCATTTCTAATTTACTGTGTAGTTTAATGCTGCTTAATTGCTTGATGAAATGTTGAAATTCTACATTTTATGTAGTCAAAGTTAGCAATTCTTTTGGTGCTGCTTTAACATTTGGGAAGTTGGTCCCCACCCAGAAATTTGATCAACATTCACTTTTATTTTCTTCTAGTTACTTATAGATTTATTTTCCACATTTGATATCTTTTTTAAATATTTTATTGATATTTAACAGGGAGAAGGATAGAGAGCTAGAAACGTTGATGAGAGAGAAACATCGACCAGCTGCCTCTTGCACACCCCCCACCAGGGATGTGCCTGCAACCAATGTACATGCGCTTGACTGGAATCGAACCTGGGACCTTTCAGCCCGCAGACAGACACTCTACCACTGAGCCAAACCGGTTTCAACTCACATTTGATATCTTAATGTATTCATATTTATGTGATATGAAATAAGACTCTAAATTTTATTAATTGAATAGTTACCCAATAACGGCTACACCACTTATAAAAAAAACCCTTCTGGGTCCTATGATTATAATTCCCTTTTAAGGTACAATATTAAATTACTGATATTGTCCATGTATTCTTCACCATTGACCTGTCTATTCTTATACTAGTACCACACTAGGAATATGTGCATAAAATAATTCACATGTAGCCAGCTGGTGTGGCTCACTGGTTGAGTGTCGACCTATGAACCAGGAGGTCGCTGTTTGATTTCTAGTCAAGGCTCATGCCTGGGTTGTGGCCTTTGGGGTGTGCAGGAGGCAGCTGATCAATGATTCTCTCTTATCATTGATGTTTCTATCTCTCTCTCCCTTTCCCTTCCTCTCTGAAATTAATAAAAATATATTTTAAAAAACAATATGCAGGTATAATTTAGTTTTATTTCTGAGAGAGGTAGTCTATTCTTTAAGTCTTCTGCCATTGCTTCGACAATTATTTTTCCTTGTTAGATTTAAAATCATTTTATCCAGTTTCTCCCCAAAAAGTGAGCTATTTTTTTCCCCTTCAGATGGCACAAGAATTACATATTTACTAGAGAAGAATCAACAAATTTATTCTCTCTACCAGGAGCAGACTCCCTACCAGGTGAGGTTTCTGCCCATGCATGATCAGTCTGCATAATTAGTTGACCAGGGAAAATACTACTGGTCCAGATAGGAGCTCAGATTCTGGGACAAGCTGAGGTGTAACAGGGTGAAATTAAGAAAGTGTGTGGAGGTGATGAAGAAAATAATCTTCCTAATGGTTTAGGGACTATCTACACCCTTATCTGTCCCCGGACACTGTGGACCCAAAGCCACCCATAGACTTCCTGGGGTTCCTGATCTGTCTCAGATTCCCGACTTCCTAACATCTATCTCATGCATTAGACAATAGTAGCTGTAATGTCAGCCCCATCTGCACTAATATTTCTCTTCAGTTCTCCCAAATCATCTGGGCTGCAGGCACTTGTTGGTGTTGAAAGAACAGTAACTCATATACCTCAGAGGCTGAGCTCAGATTGGTGTAGGAATTGATAAAATAGATTATATATTCAAAGTTACTGAGTTACTTAAATTCAACATATCCCTGCCTTTCAGGCCTCTGAAACTTGCATTGGAGTTGGAAATTAAAAATTTGAAAGCTCATAAATGATATTCCTTCAACTATAGTGTCCATCATGAGGATATAATACAATGTATAGCATGTACCTTGATTCATAGTACATACCACGTGTCAAGCCCTATTCCAGGTAATGGAGATAGAACATTAAATAAGAATTAAGTTCCTGATGGGATTTAGATTCTATTGGGGGTGAGACAGGGGAGACAGGATTTTTTAAATGAACCTTTAGATATGTAATATATGATAACCTGGAATGCTGTGAAGAAATGTGACCCAGCATAAGGGGCCAGAGGATGGGTAATGGGGATTATGTGGGGTTTATGGGAAGACCTCTTTGAGGGGATAACTGGAGGAAGCCCAGTAGTGAGACGTGTGGGGAAGACTGGCATCTGGAGGGACAGGAAGAAGTCTGGAGCTGAATGTGTAAGGTATCAGGCTGTGAGGTGGATCCTAAGGTCCTGTTGGCCTTGGTACCAGGTTCTGGCTGTGAATTCTGAGGGAGTATGAGGCCCCAGATGATCTGAGAATAAATCCTTTAAAAAGGATTCCTTTGGCTACTGGGTGGAGAACCTTAAAAAGTGGAATGGGTGCCGAAACCGGTTTGGCTCAGTGGATAGAGCGTCGGTCTGTGGACTGAAAGGTCCGATGTTCGATTCCGGTCAAGGGCATGTACATTGGTTACTGGCACATCCCTGGTAGGGGGTGTGCAGGAGGCAGCTGGTCAATGTTACTCTCTCTTCAATGTATCTAGCTCTCTATCCCTCTACCTTCCTTCTCTGTGAAAAATCAATAAAATATATATATTCTTAAAAAGTGGTATGGGTGACTTTTTTTTTTTTTCTTCAAAGAGTTTTTATACTTCTTGAGTGGGGAGGAGGGGAGGGAGAGATGGTGGAGAAGGATGGGGTGCCTCTCTGAGAAAGAAATTGAATAATGTGTGCTAAAGATTATCCAAACTGCAAGAAAACTTGTTTTACAAAATAAGGCTTTGGGGGCCTAAATAATAGCCATTTTCAAAGGATATATATCTGCTTCTCTGTGTTACTGATCGTTCTAGCTTTTTTTTTTTTTTTTTTTTTTTGTCAGTTTGATAAGTTGAAAGTTTTAACTGTCAATACCTGGAGGTGGGAGGGTGGCTGGGGGGCTGAAATTAAGGCAGATGTATCTAGCAAAGACCTAAGGTGTGTGTGTCCATTTGGGAGATGAACTCCAGCCTGGAAATGTTAGAGGCTGCTTACGGATCATTATTACACCCAGGTGATGCTGAATTCTAATGAACTCCTCTTAGCCATGTGTGGGAAGTGGAAGAGAGGGGGAGGGGAGGGGGGTTGTGGGGAAATGGGAAAGGGGAGGATATAAAAGAGTGAAAATAATTTATTTCTAATAATGAGCTTGTAGCACATGGGTGCAGGGAGTCTCTGTGTGATGTCCACAGAGTTTTAACGTAAATTGAATTTAATTACTCAAAGCGTTGCTGGCGCTTTCTTTAATCAGAATGGAAATAAGGACGAGCTGAGAGCTTAGGACACGTGGTACTTAAGGGAGAAAATGAAGGGTGTGCCTCATGCAGCAGTGAGTGAGCAGAGGGAAAGGCGGGCTTGCTGGCTTAGGCTCTCGCCTCCCTACTTCTGCATCTCGATACTGTGCCCCTCTGACAGGCCTTCTCACCTACCTTGGAAAGCTCTTTGGCTGAGATGGATGACAGCAGTATTAACAGAGAACTGAAGCAGAAATTAAACTTCTCCTGTTGTGAGAAAGAGAATGAGGATGAAGAGCAGAAGGAAGCACAGGAGGGCTGTGAGGCCCAGGCCCTCACCCCAGAGCAGTCTGAACTCAAGGATTCAGAGGCCATGTCTACACCACCCAGAATACCCCTGTCTACACCACCCAGAATACCCCTGTCTACACCACCCAGAACACCCCTGAAGGATGAATCCAAACTCCGCACATTTCAGGGAAAAGGCCGAGTGACTCCAGAGCCTGTTTTGGGGACCCTGGTGTCAGAACCGCCCAAGTTGCCTACAACACCAGCCCAGCCAGATGACAGAAGCAAGCTCCTGTACTGTGAGAGTCCTGTCACTCCTAAAGTGAGTAAGTTTTGGGGAGAGGGACCCAGGTTCTTTCAGTTCAGCTATTAGGGAAAAGAGGACCGGTCCATTATGTGTTTAGGATGGATTATCCCCAATTTACTGGTAAAAATAAACAAGAGCTTCAAATTATCAGAAAACAGAATTAAATGTCTTGCCAGCTGTCTTCCCAAAGCCACTGCTGCCAGCAATTATGTGGCGGAGGCCACAAATAAATGTTAGGTGTGGGGGAAAGTTCCTAGTTAAATAACATCGGCACTGGGAGGAATATAGAGATCTATGAGAAAATCAAGGTCAATGGCAGAGACAGGACTAGAAACCTGATTGTTTTTGTCTCAGTCTATTCTTTCCATTATACCAACTATTTTTTTAATGATTATTTACTCACATTTCCTAATATAAG
This sequence comes from Pipistrellus kuhlii, assembly GCF_014108245.1. Classification (NCBI taxonomy): domain Eukaryota; kingdom Metazoa; phylum Chordata; class Mammalia; order Chiroptera; family Vespertilionidae; genus Pipistrellus; species Pipistrellus kuhlii. Next base: position 20,909,995 of record NW_023425405.1, read on the forward strand.
AATGTTCACATTCTCTATTTGAACATATTCGTATCTCCTTGTGGCTGCTCTGCCCAGAGGGAAGTCTTCTCCCCTCCCTGGCCCTGTAGTGTTCAGGCTCTTCCATTATTATGTGAGCAAAGAGGGAACCTGTGACACTTCTGGAGAAGCCGAGGATGCCGATAAGCAAAGGTCCTGAGTAGTTGGCATATTCCTCTAGTCTTGTTGAAACTGGTCTCCTGCTACATTTTTTATTGTTATTCAAGCCAGGGCTGGGACAGGGCTACCTCTAACAGCCTGGTGCTGTGGTGTGTGAGCCTCAGGAATGGTATCAGCTCTACTTTCTGCTGGCTCAGCTTGAGGTACTTAAGTTCATCATCATAACATCTGTGCTTCTGATTGTAGCACAGTCACTGCCGGCAGGTCTCTTTAGTGCCTGCTGAGTGTGGGCACTGTTTCTACAGGAAATAACTAATCTTCTTGTCTGAATTGTAGACAAACTACTTTGGTGTCCATCAGTGGGTTTTTCAATGGTCCCAATACCCACCAATCAATCATCCACTGATTGTTTTTTGGTGTTTTGTTTTGTTTTGTTTTTTGAAAACCTACTGTGGTCAAGGTGCATAAGGCAGTCTCTGAGAAATAGATGTGCATATAGACACTATGTAACAGGTGCTTCAAGAGTGGTCAGAGTTCACTGGGTGAATTGCTTCTCAGTGGTGATCAGGAAAGGAATAAAGGTGAAGGAAGCATATGAAGATCAATGAATTTGGTATGGTTTAAACATATAGAAAGTAAAGAGTGGCCTGAGATGCCGAAACCGGTTTGGCTCGGTGGATGGAGCTTCGGCCTTCAGACTGAAAGGTCCCAGGTTCGATTCGGTCAAGGGCATGTACCTTGGTTGCAGGCACATCCCCAGTAGGGGGTGTGCAGGAGGCAGCAGATCAATGTTTCTCTCTCATCGATGTTTCTGGCTCTCTATCCCTCTCCCTTCTTCTCTGTAAAAAATCAATATATATATATATTTTTAAAAAGAGTGATCAGAGTTCACTGAGTGGATTGCTTCTCAGTGGTGATCAGGTAAGAAATAAAGGTGAAGGAAACATATGAAGATCAATGAAGTTGGTATGGTTTTAACATATAGAGAGTAGAGAGTGGCCTGAGAGAATATAGTGCTGAGAAAAAGTACACAGGTGAGAAAACATGACATGGTGTGTATATGTCATTCATTTACCCCCAATAAAAGTGAACTGAATACCTTGATATGCTAGCTGACCCTCTGCTGTCACACCCATTTACTGCTTTCAAAGAGTGCTCACAAAATAAAGATACATACAATATCAAAACAATAATTAAAGTTCAGATGGGGTATGTTAGAGAAGTGGTACCACATGATGAGAAAAAATTAGAAGTTAAGTCTCAAGATATCAGAAAAGCCTTTACCAAGAGACCAGTGTTTGAGAGAAGTCTTAAAGAATGCGTTGGAGGTCACCAGGCAAAGAAGGAGGTCAATAAGCACTTGAGGCCAAAGCATCTACCAAATTGTCAAGGGGAAAGACCATGGAAAACTACGTGTTACTCAGTAGTGACAGAGTTTGTACATGTGAGAGTGCAGGCAGTGATGCCAAAGTTGTTAGGCAGGAGCTAGATCAAGACTTTATGCTAAGTGTGGAGAAGGCTATTAAATGGTTTTGAGCAGAGGCACCTTTGAAAAATCATGACCTTCAGGTGGAGGATGGAATGGAGCAGGAGAGATCCTGGAGGCAGGGCAATATTCACAGTGGAATTGTTGAGAAAGGAGGAGGACTTGAGTTACAACAGCAGTAAATTGAGGGATGTTTAGGAATTGGTAATTGACTTGATGGAGGAGGTGATGGAAGAAGAGAGAGCTGGAGTGCAGCCACGCTTCTTGCTTGAGTACATGGTAACTTGAATCAAGACAGGTGACACTAAAGGATGTACAGGTTTGGAAAAAGCATAGATGTCATGCAAATAATTGCATAAATGGGTCTGGAGTACAGGGAGACAATCTGAGTTGGAAATCAATATCTGGGCACCATCAGCATTTAGGGGGCTGTGGAAGCCTTGGTTGGATAAGTTCATGTCTCCTGAGTAAGGAGAGTAGTGGTTTGAGTTAGGGGTCTTGAATAATGCCAAGATTTGAGAGACAGGCAGAGGAGAGTTTGGAAGGGAAACTGGAAATTCAACTAGAAAAGTACATACTTTATAGTTTGTCTCAGGGTCAGAGGAGGGAAGCTACGGCAATATTAATTGGAGATGTTATACCGAAGTCAAGTATGATGCATAGGGAAGGAATGTTGGTTTAGTTTAGCCTTGACAAAGGATAGGGCCAGAAATCACCCAGAATGTCTTCAGCTCACTGTAGGGACTTCCTAGCAGGATGTAGAGAGATAGAAGAGCTTTCTTACAAGGTAATAAGGCCCTTGTCACTGAATGACCACTTGATAGAGACATAGAAGGGATTCGAGCATCAGGGCACTGATTATAGTGACTGGGCCTTTAAATTTTTTCCCAGTCCCAAGACATTGTGATGTTGTGCCTTAGTGGGCGGTTGCCCTCCTTCTCACACCATCTTCGGAAGTCACCCATACTTCCTTTCTTTCTCTAAATCATCTATAATGGAGCTGTTCAACTTATGGAATTAGCTCCACTTTCTGGATCATATTTATACTCTCAACCTGGTCATCTTTTCAGAAACTTTCAATATGCTTTATTTTCATGAAATTCCTTTCATCAATCACTTATGTTCTTATAGGTATCAAAAGAATTACTCATAATTCTGTCATTCTGGCAATACAATTTTTATTAATAGAACTAATATCCTTTCCTCTATTTTAAGTGGAACTTGCAGAATCTACCAGCCTTCACCTTTCCAAACTAGGAATTCTGACATTATCTGCCCTGAAGTGAACATTTTTCCTTCCTTTTATTTGAGAAATGTCCAGGCCCTTTTTGCTGTCCTGGGGGTTGGCAGCCAGAGCTTTGCAGCATTCTAGGTGTGGATGGCCCACTGTTTCATAGAAGATAGATGTGCTTTACTCTCCATAGATGTGCTTTACTCTCCATAGATGTGCTTTACTCAGCATCACAAAAAACTTTCTCAGATAATGATTCACTATCATTCTAGGTCCATTTCCTGAATCACATTGACAACAGAAATATTATACAGTTGTACTTCTTTTGAACCAATACTCAGCCCTATAATAAACTTACAGGAAGACTGTGATTTTGTCATTGGTGGCTTTCTCTGACAATAGCCCCAGGGTGGTTCATCCTTTGAATTCTAAGATATATAAAACCCTTGTTTAAAAAATCAATTCTGGCAATGACATCTTTTTCTTCATTAAAAAAACAATAAATGTTAGTGTCCTGGCCAGTGTGGCTCAGTTGGTTGGAGCATCATCCTGTGCACTGAAAGGTGGAAGGTTCGATTCCCGGTGAGGTCACATACCCAGGTTGTGGGTTCAATCACTGGTTGGGGTACATATAAAAGGCAAGGGATTGATATTTCTCTCTCACATCAATATTCTCTCTCTTTCTAAAATCAATTAAAAATGTTATTACATGTGCTTTCTTCATTTCTGCTTGTATCAATCATTTAGTGAATATGTATAAGTTCAATATTCATTTTTTGTAGCCTCACATTCTTTAAATTACATTTGCATGTAGTGAATCATGTTATAACTACCTTCTGCTTCTACATTGAAAAGTCATGAGTAGAGACTATGAGACAGTAGAATTCTTTAAGAAAGAGCTCATAGTATAATGCTTATACTATAAGATTTGTCATGGCCCCTGTGTCTACCATGTACTCCTGAAGGCCTATGCCACAGGTATTCCTCTGGCCCTTGCTAGTTAGGTCATAATAGCATTCTGCTGTCTCATCAGAATTCTCTGTCTTTGACCTCTACCCTCTGCCTTTTGGTTTAGTTCTGGGTACGTTTTGAGCCTGTGTTCTCTTACTGTAACCTACTTGGAGTGGTAAGTCCTGCACATTTTCTTCTCATTGACTATTAGTTAAAGCCTTATAGCCCAAGGGTTCAGAGCAGTGGTCAGCAAACTCATTAGTCAACAGAGCCAAATATCAACAGTACAATGATTGAAATTTCTTTTGAGGGCCAAATTTTTTAAACTTAAACTTCTAACACCACTTATTCAAAATAGACTTGCGCAGGCTGTGGTATTTTGTGAAAGAGCCACACTCAAGGGGCCAAAGAGCTGCATGCGGCTCTCGAGCCGCAGTTTGCCGACCACTGGCTTAGAGCATTACTTCTCCATTTTTTAACCCCACTTCATGGAACTCCTCTCATTTGGTGCCTACATTTTAAGAGGAATTGGAAATATTTTCTTCGATGTTGAATCTTTGAAATATTCCCCTTATAAAGTCATTATTTCTGAAACATCAATGAACAGCTACTTAATGGAGCATTTAAGAGCTAGAATTCATCTCTGCACCTCTTACAGCACCCAGCTCAGAATCAGCTACTTAGTAAGCAGCAAACAACATATTTCAATAAATGATGAGGAGTTAAAAGTAACCACTCTGAGACATAAGGACCAGGTCTTCTAAAATTATTTTCATTTGTCTAAGCTTAAATGTCATCCTTAAAAAGTTGGAGGTGGGACTCAATTTGGTGGTTTTCCAAGCTGGTTATCAGAAGTGCCTAGGGGAAAGAGGGGGAGTGTAATGACAGTAGATTCCTGCGTGGGTCCCATGAATCAAAATATCTAGTGATAGACTGGGAATCTGTATTTTTCACCAGAGGACCAATTATGAAGCAACTAGTTTGCTCTGAACCAGATAATGTTCAAGACCTCTTTCAGCAATAATAGTATTTGGTTCAAATATTAACTAGCTAACTGATAGGGAACTTTTTTTTTTTTTTAACTAACATCATTCTAATTTGCCTTATGTCATCCTCAGGGCCAGCCAAGCCAGTCCATGATTTCTTCAACAGGGAAGCCGCCCTCCCGAGGCTCTAAGCATTTTAGGCTCACACCTGTCTCCGTAACAGATGAAAGGACCTCATTAGCTCTGGTTAATATTAATCCCTTCACTCCAGAGTCTTATAGAAAAGAGTTCCTTCATTCCAGTGGCAAGAGGAAAACCCGAGGATATCCGTGAGTATACTGTGGCCAATGATTTCTGAGAACCGATCTTACTTAACTGTGGTCAAGAGGAAGAGAGAATGTTGAAGTGAGATTAGGAGCAAGAACTCTGTTAAAATGAAACCAGCATTGGTTACATACCCCCTCGTTTCTAAATGTCAATGTTGGTTTCCCCTCGCATGGGTTGTCACAGAGATTCTAGCCTCTTTCCATCTGGAGTGTGCTGTGAGGTGCCTTCTATAAAAGGACAGCAGACCTCTGACTTCCATTAGGAAGTTAAATGGGCTATGGAATTGCCTTCAAGGGGTCTCCTGTGGTCAGCAGAAGGTTAGCAGCTGGGGAAAGTACAGTTCACACTTCAAAGACTCTGTTACTGTTTCTAGTCCAGCTTGTCTGACTGGTGATGAGAGCTGTGGGGCAAGGATTTGAACTTCTAAGCAGGTGTTGGAAGACTGGCTGGAGAGGAGAGGAGAGTGCTGCTTTCAGTAGTGGTAAAAGGCAAACTGCACCACTGCATGAGACACAGGGACATTTCTTTACCGTGTCCCCATAAGGCTCCTTATTTATAAAAAGAAACCACCTCTAATATGAGCCAGTCTTTGTGCTCTGAGAATGTACTTGGCAAAATAAGGGCACAGCTAACAGTCTGAAGTTTGCAGAGCATTTAAAGTGTTACCTTGAGTTGTTTCTTTGGGGATCAGTGACTATGTATTAACCAGCATTAGGCCTAGAATAGGTTTTCTCAACAATGTCTTCCTGGATCTTAAGTAAACAGGACTTCAGCACAAGTAAACCACCCACTTTTGTTACCAAGAATTCTGTTGATTTTAGCTGTTTAGGATTATTTATAAGTCATCAGAATTTGTGGTTTCACTTGCACTGAAGCCAGCCAGACCAGACAGTTCATCTGAATTCCTGGCAGTGAAATTGGGGATATTTTAGTAATGTTGCTTAGTGCTGAGAGGGCATTTTTCTTACTTAATTGTATTTAATAAAGTTTCAAATGTCATATATAATTTAGGTCACACATGTCAAGTATCAATTTATTTCCACGAGTGTGATGCCCTCCATTTGTCATTAATACCCTGTACTTCTCCAGAAGAAAAATCTATAACTTGGCTGAAAGCAGTGTAGAAACTAAAATCTTGCTTGAAGATTCAGGATGCAACTGCTCATGCCAAAGAGATTTTTTCAGAGACTTCAGCTAACCTATTAGTATTTTTATTAGCTTGGCATTACACTTATAGATGAGGAGGATTGGGATTTTTACAACTATTTTGTATTTTTGTTTATAATTTCTATTTAATCTTTGTTTATTGTTTCTGATATTCTTTGTTATTTAAGGATTCCAAATTCTGTGTAGTTAAAAAAATGTCTCTTTAAAACAATTTTTTTTTTTTTTTTTTTTTAAAGAACAGTCATCGATAATATCTTAGCCAGGGTCAGGGCTCCTTCTGCTATACGTCTGGTCTACCCAAGAAACTCATAGGTATACAGCCAGGTTCTGAGGGAGAAGAAAGGGGAATGTGTAGGTTAGGGGTGTCGAACTCAATCAGAGAAGGGGCCAAAATCTAAAATCCAGCCTAAATCGCGGGCCGAATGGTTTACTGAACAGTCATAAACTGTCATTGTGATGGAAATGCAGCGGAGTGCAGTGATGACAGCGCGGTGCGGGCCACATTGCAAGGCCTGTCGGGATGGATTTGGCCCACGGGCCTTGTATTTGACACATGTGGTGTAGGTGGTAGTGAAGAGCAGACAGTTTCACTTGTGTTCTGTGTGCATTCCTGCCTCCAGTGCTCAGCAGATGCTGTTCTATTTGCCTAAAACTCTGCTCCTTTCCTTTATGTGGTTCCGACTCATTCTTGGAAGCCTAGCTTACATATCTTCTCTTTTGGGAAATACTTTTATGCTTGAAATAATTAATTGGGTGCTGTCATATCCCTTGATATCTTGTTCTTATCCTCACCTGGGTTTTTATATTGAAATGTCTGTTTTTTCCCTGTCCCCAAATATAAATTGAAGAGGGAAAGGAATTGTCTTATTTAGTCTCATAGCCCCAGAAACCAGCATGGTACTAGGATCAATGAGTGCTAATCCTTATTATATGTTGACATCATTTTTTTTTTTTTTTAAGTGAGGAAGTTGATCCAGGGGAAGGCAAAGCAGAACAAGGGCTGCCTGCCAAGGTGAGCACAGTTCTGTGGCCCAGCTGTACTAACAGTCATTTCATTCTCTTGCCTCTGTTTCCTCCCTTTCTTTTCTGTCCTCTCTGCCTTCCTCTCTACCTCCTTCCTTCCTTTCTTCATTCCACCCCTAGCCCCAGCACTTCATAGCAAATTGCTTTATAGATGAATTTATTTGGCCTCTCATCAGGGTCTATATTATTAGTTAGTTGTTACTTTATTTTTCTTATAGAGGAGGGGGGGGAGAGGGAAACATTTATTAGTTCTTCACTTATTTATGCATTCTTTTATGTGCCTCGACTGGGGATTAAACCTGCAATCTTAGCATATTGGGATGATGCTCTAACTCAGTGGTTGGCAAACTCATTAATCAACAGAGCCAAATATCAACAGTACAACAACTGAATTTCTATCGAGAGCCAAATTTTTTAAACTTCTAATGCCACTTCTTCAAAATAGACTTGCCCAGGTCATGGTATTTTGTGGAAGAGCCACACTCAAGGGGCCAAAGAGCCCCATGTGGTTCATGAGCCACAGTTTGCTGATGACGGCTCTAACCAACTGAGCTACCTGGTCAGGGCTAGCTAGTTATTAACTTTACTAGACATTGTCTTATTTATGCTGAATCATTGTTGCTGAATCATTAGAGTGGGTGAGCTACTGGTAGACAGCCTTGAGGCCTCTGATTAGAAGTTTGAAATCCTCGTGGAAAACAATGAGGTGTTTCCTATTCTACAGAATCATTTTGCAAAAACAATTCTTACTATTAGAGGACATGGATCGAGGGCTGGTTGCTACAGCAAATCTAGACATGGAGGAAACAGAGCTTGAGACTGGATAAGAGAAATGTAAAGTGTAGATCTTACTGATGAACACTGACTGACACTGGATGTTAAAAATGAAGAGCAAGAAAGAGTCAAGATTTTTAAAACTTTAGATTTAAAAGTTCATGCTTATGGAGACAATTGGAAAATGTTGGGTTTGTGGAGATAAGTCAGCTTGGATTGAGGTTCATATAATGTATGGAAATCAGAGCCATCATTGTCTGAGAAGTTACTATGTGCTTGGCATTGTACTGTTACACACCACACACACACACACACACACACACACACACACACACACACTTTCTTGAATAGTATTTTAAAGAACCCTGAGGAGTGGTTATTATGAACCTGCTGAGGTTCGTACTGACATAAAAAATATTTAAAAATTAAATGATTTGCCTGGGTTTCTTTACTAGCTGGGCAATCGGTGATGTTGCTACTTGGCCAGTAAGGGGAGTGGTTGTTATATCTGAGCACATAATCTATAATAATAAGTGTAATATGCTAATTAGACTAGGCAGCTCCAACAAAGTTAGGGCTTCGAGGGCCAAGCTCCTTGCATGAATTTCATGCATTGGGTCTCTAGTCTGAAATAATAAATTGGAGAATTTTGTTTTTCAGACTAAGATTTTTGGTGAAGCAAATTGAACACAAGTATGTTTATTCAACTTGAGATAATTAGCAGCCAGAGTGTGAGACCTGTAGATTACTGTCACAGGGAGGTTGTTTGTTTTGTGTTTTTTCTCTAACATGTCCTGTCCTACCCAGCTCCCAGTCACTGCTTCAGCTGAGGATGGTAGGGTAGCTCTGGCTGTGAGTAGAAGTGTCTCCTCTAGGAACATACAGATAAAGAAGATTATGGCCATCCCTGACCAGTTTGTCTCAGTGGATAGAGCGTTGGCCTGCAGACTGAAGGGTCCCTGGTTCGATTCCAGTTAAGGGCATGTACCTTGGTTGTAGGCACATCCCCATCAGGGGGTGTGCAGGAGGCAGCTGATCAATGTGTCTCTCTCATCGATGTTTCTAACTCTCTCTCCCTTCCCTTCCTCTCTGTAAAAAATCAATAACATATATATGTATTATTATTATATATAGGAATATAATATGCCTCAACTTTATTGCTCACATGTTAGGAAGGATTATTTTAACTTTTTCATTAAAATATTTCAGAGATCTGTTCTACGAGAAACCAACATGACTTCCCGCTATGCAAAAGAATTCATGGAGTTAGAAATGATTGGGGTTGGGGAATTTGGTACAGTCTACAAGTGCATTAAGAGGCTGGATGGATGTGTTTATGCAATAAAATGCTCCACGAACTCTGTTGCAGAAGCATTAAATGAGTGAGTACTTTTGAAATGTACTAGAAACACAAACTTGGATTTGGAAAGCTTTTTCTTGTCAAAATATTTTAAATAATAGAACTGATATCATTAAAAAAATTTTTTTGCTACTTTTAAAAAATCACCCCACCCCCTCCATTGTATATTATCTCAGATTTATAACCTTTCTGAGTTTTCCATATTAGACGTCAGTTATTTCTTAAAATATACCATGATCATTTCGAGTCATTGTGTGTGTGTGTGTGTGTGTGTGTGTGTGTGTGGTTTTTGTGGCTTTTACTACTGGTTTTACTGATTTTTAATAATTAATAAACTTATGGAATGATTATATGATTTCCCTTTAGTTTCATCAGAAATATTGCCAAGTAGATAACTCCATGGTTTATCTCTACTTTGTATTAATAATGAATTTAATAGTCAAGTTTCAGGGACTAAAAGGAAGGAAAAATTAACAGAATTAAATTTCATTTCCAGAAGTAATTGTTCTTCAAGGATAACGAACATTTTCAGATTCAGCCAATGGTTGTTTTTTTTTTTTTATTTAAACTATGCCGAATACTTTTTAAAACTTATGCCGAATCTGAAATTATTGAATTTAGAATCCTTCATTTTCATTTTTGTTTTTTAAAAATATGTTTTATTGATTTCAGAGAAGGGAGAGGGAAAGAGAGATAGAAACCTCAATGATGAAAGAGGATCATTGATTGGCTGCCTCCTGCATGCCCCCTACTGAGGATCAAGCCCACAACCTGGCCATGTGCCTTGACCAGGAATCAAACCATGACCTGGTTCATAGGTCAACACTAAATCACCAGGCCACAGCAGCCAGGCTAGAATTCATCATTTTTATACTGAAACTTACTAAATACTGTAGTTTGCTTTTTTTGTGTTGGATTTCATGTTTGTATAAACATCTTTCCAAGAGTGTCCCCTGACTGCATATTGGCAAGTTTAATATTGACTCTGACTGTCTAGCCTTCATAGAGAAGATAGAAGACTCATGACAATATTCACAATCAAGTCTATGGTGGCCTTCTTGTGAAGCCCATCAAGATATTTTAATATAATACAGTAAAATAAAGACCCAAAGCTGTTGAGGTAGTACCACCTAAGCCTTCTCTTTACTTGTGCCATGTTTAATTAAAAAAACAACAACAAAAAACAAACATGGACTTAAGTGTCAAGATGACCAAGGTTCTAGTCCGTGGTCTACTATTACTTGCTTGAGTTTGGGCCATTCACTGACCTTTCTAAAGCTTTTATCCTTGCCACTGTATCTCACTGCATCATTATGAAAATTAGGGATAAAATAATAAGCAAGTAGTGAGCATTCAATAAGTGTTCTGCCATTGGTAATGAGTCATATCTTGTCTTTTAAATTAAACATATGCATGCATATTATCTTGATTTTTCTCAATGCTTTTCTGTCTCTTAGGAATTCAATTTTGCATGAAGTTTATGCTCATGCAGTACTTGGTCATCATCCCCATGTGGTACGTTATTACTCTTCATGGGTAGAAGATGACCACATGATCATTCAGAATGAATACTGCAATGGTAAGTATGTGGACTAATGTCTACGGAGAGGGAGATAATTTTTTTTTTAATTGATTTGAGAGAAAGAGAGAGAGAGAGAAACATTGATTTGTTGTTCCACTTAATTTTGCATTCATTGGTTGATTCTTGTATGTGCCCTGACTGGGGATCAAACCTGCAACCTTGGAGTATGGGGACAATGCTCCATGGTCAGCAAACTGTAGCTCGCGAAGCCACATGCAGCCCTTTGGCTTCTTGAGTGTGGCTCTTCCACAAAATACCATGGCCTGGGCAAGTCTATTTTGAAGAAGTGGCATTAGAGGAACTTTAAGTTTAAAAAATTTGGCTCTCAAAAGAAATTTCTATTGTTGTACTGTTATTTGGCTCTGTTGACTAATGAGGTTGCTGACCACTGCTCTAACCAACTGACCTACCTGGCCAGGATGGGAGATGAACTGTTAAGTCTTCAAAAAAACAAAACAAAACAAAACAAAAAAACCTTTACCTCTTCCTTGTAGTTTATTCTGGGTGTAGCAGTCATACCTAAAATGTCTGCCCTGCAATTTTGCTTAGAAGCAGAGAGCTGGAGGAAATGAGTTGAGTTGAAAAGGAATTTTAGGTTTATGCTATTACATATTTCTTTTGAAGCTGATACATAGAAGCTCTCACTCTCTTCACACTTTACTTAACACCAGAGAGAGAACTTTACCCTAGTGATTTGAATGGTAAATCGCCCTTTTACCATTTGCTAGGTATTCTAAAAGATGCATAGTCCCTACAATTTTAGGGAGGGGAGAAGATGGGTGTTGGTAAATGTATACAGCCAACTCCTGAGTCTGGGGATTGTTCCTGCTTCTTGCTGCTTCTTAACCTTATCGAGCCTCAGTGTTCTCACTAGAGTAAGGGCATGGGGGGGGGGGGGGCAGGGGTTGAAACACAGTGTCTCCAGATCTATTCTCCAGGGTCCTTCAGAACTGTACGTACACAGTAACCAGTAAAACTGTTGTTCTGGGTGATTTAAGTTACAGAGTGGTCTTCTGGTTTAACATACTTCTAATCCTTGATAAAACAGTTGACATGACAGCAGTTATGTGTTGTTATGCTTGGAAATATTTTTCATCAGAAGGTTCAGCAGTAAAGTAGAAAAAGTACTACCACATTGAATAGAAATTTGCCACCATTTGAGGAGTAGCAAATATTTGGCATTTCCTTGTTTCCTTACAGCTTGATTGGTTTGTAGCCTTAGCTGTGAACTTTGAGGGGGTTTTCCTCCAACAGGCTCACCACAAATCCCTTTTTCTATGTTTCTTGGGGATAAAAAAGTGTACCCCATCTTTATCCTTAGGATTGAAAGGTAGAAACTTTTTAGTCATCTTCTTTTCCTAATTTTCTTTCATGACCTGAGATTCCTTATTCCTTTACTCCCTCTCTTTATAAGAATACTGATTTTTATTCCTATGACTTCTAGCTACTAACAAAGTTAATATCAAATAAAAATTACTCAATAAAGCAAAACAATACAGATTTCAGGCAATATAAAGATTTCAAATTTTCAAAAAGTGAAAAGAAATGGAGTGATTGTTCCCATTACAAATCACCTTTTCATTCTTTCCAACACTTAATACCTCCTACAGGACTGACAATTATTAAGCTCCATGGTAAGAAACAATGTGGAGTGAGATAAGTATTTATCTTCAAGGATCTTTATCCCACTTGGCTCTGTGACAGTGAATACACAAGAAACAATTAGCCAAAACCGGTTTGGCTCAATGGATAGAGCATCGGCCTATGGACTGAAAGGTCCCTGGTTCGATTCCGGGACTCTCTATCCCTCTCTCTTCCTTTCTGTAAAAAATCAATAAAATATATTTTAAAGAAAGAAAGAAAGAAAGAAAGAATTAGGTGCAGAGCCAGATATATAACTATGAATAAAAAGGGTCCAGAGAAGAGGAAAGTGAGCAAGAGGCAGCGAGGAGTGGTACGAGGGGTCAGGGCTTTGAAGTCTGCAGACCTGGGGGTTGACACACCCAGCTCCGCTGCACACTAGTTGTAAGATCGCTAGGATATCACTTAATCTCACTGACTAGAGAGACTGCAGTAATGACTTAAGGGAGTAGTTTGAGAATTAGCAAACATCTATGTCAAATGCTGGCACAGTGACAATGCTCCACACATAGGGAGCAGTCAGTATTATTAGAGTAACCTGAGAAAATTTACAGGAGGTAAGACTTGACGGAGACCATGCAGAAGGATTAGGAGAGTTTAGGGAAGGGAAGAATCCAGTTAGGAAAACAGCCACAAGCACAGAGCAGATGGTATTGGCAATGGGTCTAGCCTAGCAGACAGTAAGGAGACAATGGGACTGAGGGGACCCCTACAGAAGGAAAGATTAACAAAGTAAAGTGTAGGAAGTCTAGAAAGCCCTGAAAGCCAGATGGACTAGATTTGATGGATTATGGGGAATCACTGTCCATCCATCATGGCGGTCCTCTAACTTCACTAAGTACCTACCAATTAAAATGTAACTATGATTTATCAAATGTAATTCACACACTTTGAACCTTTCAAATGTGAACTAATCATAGAAAATAACGCATGCCCTTCTACCTTGTCTTGTTTGTAATTATGGATACTTCATGTTGAGTCTTTGCCCTGCGGCTCTAAATAAAAGTTAAGTTCAAAGTATCTGTAAGGTAGCAGAGTATCCAGTGGCTCATTCCTCCTCCTTCCATTCTCTCCCCCCCCCCCCCCCAGCATTCCCTACCTTCATCTTTTCCCGCTCCTGCCCTGTCTGCCCACAACCACCCTTACCCTGTGCCCCCAGCATGTCAGGTCAGGTTTGAACATACAGCGATGGCTTTAACTCAGACAATAAATTAGATATGATTTAGACAACTTAGATTATAACTCCTAGAGACTAGCAGTCATCTGATTTCCCCTATTGTCCATTTGGAGCCCTGAACCAATTAAATGTTCCCTCCTCCTCCCCTAACCTTGCCAAGATCCCTACAAGTTACCTCTGGGTCAGCCCCAGCAACCTGAAGGTTTTCAGTAGCAGGTTGATTCTGCAAATACCAGGATTCTATCAGGTTCAGGGCTGGATGGTGAATCTCTCCCGACAGGCAGTATTTTTTTTGTGATCCTTGGTCATTCTTTCCTAGGTGGGAGCTTACAGGATGCTATATCTGAAAATACAAAGTCTGGCAATCACTTTGAAGAGCCAAAACTCAAAGACATCCTTCTGCAGATTTCTCTTGGGCTCAAGTACATCCACAACGCGGGCATGGTGCACCTGGACATCAAACCGAGTCAGTACGCTTCCCTCTGTCCCTCCAACTGTATTTAGTTCTTTTCCCCCTCTTGTCAGAATCTGTGTCTGTCTATCACTGTTAAAGATGCTGTTAGCTGGCAAAGTCCTTTTATTTCATTTGTTTCTCCTAAACAAATTCAATTAAACAGCTTTCACCATTTCCTCCCTGGGCACATGGGACACAGAGAGAAAAGACTTTCTCAGATAGTGAAGCCAAAATATGAAAATAATTATTTAACTTACCACATAGATAAATGAGAACATATTGGCTACATCCTGACTGTGTTTACTGGTGCTAAACCCTTCCTAGTTCCGATAAAGTGAGCAGAAATGGATGCTTTGGGTCCTCATCAATATGAAACTCAAGGAACTGTCATTACTCGATTTTTGACATCAGTTTCACTTATCAATCACTGAGCTGTTCATAAGTAGTGTTAGAAATTCCAAGGAAGAAGAGGCCCTTTGTGCTGTTGTTACAGGTGCACAGAAGAGGAAGGTGGCTGCAGTGTCTTCGAGATGAGAAAACATAGGAATCATTATCTATGTCAATTCTGTATTTTTGCAGGTAACATCTTCATTTGTCATCAGGCACAAAGTGACTCTTCTATAGTCCAAGATGACATTGAAAATGATGCTGATTGGTTTCTCTCTACCAATGTGATATACAAAATTGGTGAGTCTGCCTTATACTTTGACCTGTGTTCTATTATCCTATAAAATGTATACTGATGACTCCATTTACTCCCATTGTAAGAAAGACATGCTTATAAGGAACTCTTTTTTGTTTTTTGTTTTTTAGGAGACTTGGGTCTTGCAACATCAATAAGCAAACCCAGAGTGGAAGAGGGAGATATTCACTTCCTGGCTAAAGAGATTTTGCAAGAGGTATAGATTAGGGAAACAGACTATTTTATTACAATAATTCACTGAACCTTTTGACTCTCAAATGAAAGAAATGGAAAGTATATATTTATAATTTAAATTGATATTATCCCTTTTTTTATTCAGAATGGAGAGCAAAAATAGGAGAATTTTTCTCTAAAAAAGCATGAGAAAGATGCTCATTTATGGATTAATCAATATTTGTAGTGTTCTTTGTAAAGGTCCCTTACTGTTTCTAGTATTTCTTAGAATTCCCAAACTCCTGGACTGCCTAGTAGGAAGAAAGAATTGATTGGTCCAGCCCATCTTTATCTTACTACTCTCTTGTTGGTAGCATACCAACTCTGGTCATTGAAATGACCTTTCCTTATTGCCTACCTTCTAGGATGTCTGTGGAGTCAGGCCTGGCACAGTGATGTTAATTGGGTGGATTTGTGCTCTATCCTCTATATTCCTAGAGGTAAAGCACTAACCATGGAGGATGTGACCTTGCCCAATGTGTCTGTTTAAGTTCACATGCATTCGAACGAACCTTTCTGACCAGTGTATTTCAGTCTAGACTTTCTTCGCTTGGCAAACAAACTGGCCTTCCTGTCTTCTGTTTTGAAGGATTATCAGCATCTCCCTAAAGCAGACATTTTTGCCCTGGGATTAACAATGGCATTGGCTGCAGGAGCAAAGTCATTACCCGGCAATGGTGATGAGTGGCATTATATCCGCGAGGGTAACCTTCCAGATATTCCTCAGGAGCTCTCAGAAGAATTTTACAATCTGATCAAGGTAATATCTCTTATGAAATGAAGAGACAATAGAAATACTGATTTTTTTTTTTTAAAGTGTAATGGCAAGTGGATGAGGAAAAGGAAACGAGGATGTTGGCAGTGCCAATGACAGAAGGAAAAGGGAATCCAGGACTAGGAAGCCCAGCAAAAACAGAGCTGATTGAAAGCGTCTCAAGGACATTTAGAAAATATCATAAATACCTTTTATGTTATGGTTTAAATATGCTATTGCATTTTTATCATTTGCCTTTTCTGAACAACCCTGTGAAGTGCATAGTTGAGGAGACCCAGGTTCACTTGTATTCCACGTTTGGTAATTGATTAACTCCAAAATCAAACCTGTTCTTTTTGCTCCTAGTATTTCAGGGTTTTAATTAACCATTATCAATAGTAACAATGTTTTTATTAAAACACACACACCACCTGAGTTTTGAGTGTATAGAAGAAAGTATAAGCTAACTTATTAATTATTGACAATAATACCAGTCATTTGAACTGTTGGACAAAAGGGGATGTCAATTCAGGAATCTCTGTCACTTGTACTCAATGATATCTGTAGGAACTAGAAAAGGAAGATAGTACATTGAAACAGAGAGGTACAAAAAATCTACACTATTGAGAAGCTTAGACTTATACTAAGAAAACAAAAGATATATGTAAGACTTACTTTAGGGCTTAAGGAACATGATTTGTTAGGATCCCTAAAAGCCTTAGAAATATCTGCTCTTGGGGATTACATCTGGGCTCCACAGTTCACCTGAAAACTTCAAATTTAGTTACAAACTTGTCCTTCCTCACTTCTGCTTTCGTGAAAGGAGACAAACCCTTCCTCAGAGTGGTTTTTATTCACAGTGTAATCACCTATTTTTATGTGTAAACTGCCCTTCACTTCAGTAGATAAGTATTGAATACCTCAATGCTGGTAGTACATATATGTTAATTCATTTAGTTCTCACAATAGCTGAAAGGTGAACATTGCTGTCCCACATATCAAGAAAGGGAAGCTAAATTTCAACAAAGAGACTTGCCCAGGCCCTAGCCTGTTTGGCTCAGTGGACCGAATGTCAGCCTTTGGACTGAAGTGTCCTAGGTTCAATTCCATTCGAGGGCACATGCCCAGGTTGCAGTCTTGATCCCCAGTAGGGGGCATGCAGGAAGCAGCCAATCAATGATTTTTTTTCCTCATCATTGATGTTTCTATCTCTTTCTCCCTCTCATTTCCTCTCTGAAATCAATAATATTTTACATATATATATATATATATATATATATATATATATACACACACACACACACACACACACATATAAAATATTTTTTTTAAAGAGACTTGCTCAGAACTACATAGTAAACAGGAGCTGGTTTTGAACATTGCTCCCCAGATAGAGGTGAAGTGTTTTCTTCATTATATGACACTGCTAATTGCTGCAGATAATTAGGCATTTTCTACCATATTGAAATCATTTTAGGTTACAGACACCCCCCACCTGAAGATAAGTGCTGTAGGAATATTGTTATGGTGTGGTATCCTTAATTAACTTAAGTGAAAAGGGAGCATATTGTAGTAAAAAGTAAACTGAAGTAAGAGTTGAGTAACCTGGATTAGTCTGGGTCTTGTCAATGAGATAGACAAGTCACTTTATTTCAGAACCTCATTTTCTTCCTCTTTAAAATTAAGGCATTAGAGTAATCATCCAACTGGCTCTAAACTATGATACTTAAAGTCAGAGGTATGGATGACTGACCTACCAGATAGGGTGGGGGTAAGTTTTCATCTATTTCTTCCCTCCACACAAAGGGTAGGTAGAGTTTCACAAAACCCACAGCAGAAGCTGGTTTGGTGTGGGTTTGGGTGGGCTGATTTCCCAAACAGTGAAGCTTCTATTTCCTCACATTATCAGAGCATGATCCACCC